>NC_030423.2:17451402-18188902 GCF_001660625.3 Ictalurus punctatus
AGTATTTACCTTTTATTTACCAGCATCAAACAGCTTCTTCCTGCCTTCCATACCAGACATGGCCTCCACGTTCTTACGCCAGTCAGTCACCTCCTCTTTCTGTTATGGCCAAAGCAATACAGTGAGAAAATGCCCAGAGTGTCTCAGCATTCTGTTATATATATATATATATATATATATATATATATATATATATATATATATATATATATATATATATATATATATATATATATATAAATTATCATATGATCAATATCATTTTGGTTGCCATTTTTGTAATCAGGGTCCACATGGTTATTTCACACTGTTGTTCATTCTTTTAACACGTATGCCCTTTCTTTTACTATTATACCACAGTGCTGTTGAGTTCTTTGATTCTGATTGGTCAGAAGAATCCTTCCAATGCACTGGAACATTCGCTCTCTAAAAAAATCCCACAATGCACTGCAAAAACCAGGCGGCATCAAAGCTCACTATGTTCCCTAACTGGAAATGACATCATGTTTTCTGAAGCCTCTTAGCTAGCAAAAAAATGGCAGACAAACTCTCAGCCAGATGTAAGTAGTTTGTTATTGTTGTTGTAGCTCTCAAATGGTTACCTTTGTTTGATTTTTAACTTTATTTGACATTCTATATATGGTTTGCTTGAGTCTAATGACTTTTAAGTGTTTCATGATTTAAAAAAATCCACTAGCTAGACTACATTATGGTCTTTGGTAACGCATTACACCCAGCTCTGGTGGTGATGAGTTGCAATGCGATTACGTAGTCATGTCATTGGAAATTGAGTCATCGGTGTCCCAGTGTGTAGTGAGACAGGGTCCTTACCAGTGTCTGAACTTGTGTACATGATATACTGATATTCACCACCTAGGGAGGTACGGAGCTGATTGAGACACACCCAATGTTCAGTTTAGCTTAATTTGGATCATTTCACAAATTTCTGTGCTCTGTGTAAATCCAGTCCTTGTGGTTTTCCTGCTTGTCTCTTTTATTATTACAGGACTTTGGAGGCTTCCCCACCGAGTGGAATGGAGTAGTCAGTGCTGGTACTGACTGC
The DNA here is from genome assembly GCF_001660625.3 of Ictalurus punctatus. Classification (NCBI taxonomy): domain Eukaryota; kingdom Metazoa; phylum Chordata; class Actinopteri; order Siluriformes; family Ictaluridae; genus Ictalurus; species Ictalurus punctatus. The sequence goes on from NC_030423.2 coordinate 17,452,466, forward strand.
CTGACCAGTGGAATACCGGATTAAGTATTTAAACATGGGGCTGAAACACAAGAACCTATGAACATGGGTTTGAATTAGCATTGTATCCATCTCTGCTTTATCCCTGGTTTATCCCTACATTAGCATGTCATCAGCGCAGAATTAGTATCAGATGCAGCCTGGAGCTCTTAGTGATAGACATGAGAGATACATGGTCTTACCTTCTCCTCCTCCTTCTTCACTGTTTTCAGATTGGCTTTGAAGTCGATGGACTCTTTGTGTTTGGCCCCCAGGAGGACACTGAGCATAGCCTCGGCCGAGATCTTAACTCTCTTCAGCGTAGGCCTCTTCATTTTGCCCTTCAGCTCGATGATCTTATGAGTCATTTCCTGTATCTGTCCCAGGAAACACCCCAATTTTGAACTGTTCAAAATTTTATATTTATTTTACATTAAATAGGAATTATTAGAGCCAACTGATCATTGGAGCCATTAGTGGGCAGTCTTCCTGTCATCTGTTTCACTACAGAAATGGGACTACCATCCTGCAACATGCTGAATTTGAGCCAGTTTTCTTCCCTGCTATGATATTTGCCTTTTCCCAAATAAAATATCTGTGCACAGTTGAATTCCATGAATAAAATGGTCTAAAAAGTCAATACTGAACTGCCATAATTTTTTCCTCATACCTCTTTTTCATTTTTGGACACCTTAACTTCCGTATCGTAGCGCTCCTCATCAATTACATCAATCTTGTGATGTAGATCCCTGCAAAGATCCTGAACCAAAGAGGGGGAAATTAAACATGGGTGTTAAGAAAAAATTGGATTCACATGATGGAGCTTTAAGATGGCTGTAATTCTACCTGCAGTTCCTGGACAGACAGACCCGAGAGCTTTAGAGGTGGAACCCTCTCACTCATTGTGACCTCTTTCTCTTTCCTTTTTTCTTCCTGCTCTACTATGAGCATCTCCTGGGCTGTGTTTAGCATCTTTATCTATAAGGAAGCAGACTCAGTAAAAACTAACAAGTATAAACTGACTGTGCGTGTAATTGTTTAATCTTACTGTACCTTCAACCCAAGCCGACGTCCTGAGGAAATCTTGGACTTTTTCTGAGGGATTCATAAGACACATATTCAATATGATATGGATTGGACAAAATGTTACAATTATTTCGAACCTCATTTATCCATTACTGTTTTGTACACATGCATTAAAGGTGATTAGTGATAGGATTAAGATTTAGTGAAAAGTGGTGCCCTAGTGCTTAAGTAGTCAAAGTACAACACTGAAACTTCTTTTTCTTATTTATTAAACTCACCTCCCATTTCCCCTCATGTACACAAAGGTACATTCCCAGAATCTCTGATGGCCAGCAATTAGGTGGCTGATGGTGTTAGCATTTTAGCATAACATGTGGCTTTGCTCACTTCCCCATTCAACTGCTTGATATCCAAGTTATAGCACTGTACACAAATGAAACTTGGCTCATACTGATTTGTGAAAATAGTCAAGAGTGCCTTTGTGGTCCTTTTTTTGTAATTAGCTCCTATGAGTTTTCCAGCTGATCATGCTAGCTAGTTAGCAGTATTAGCAGCACAGGAGTCAGCTAGCATTACATACTTTTGGTTCATCCAAAGCATTACCTTACCTCGCTCTGTAAGTGGTAAAGGTATCAGTGCCTTATACAGATTGCATGTACATACACGTTCAAGAGGTACGTTGCTAACTTTGCTTCCATGTCTAACTTCAATCCCATTTCAGTAATCACTTTCTCCATCTTAGAAAAGTGCTACCAGTGTTTATTCTAGTTTTACCAAGTTTCTGGTCACTAGTTTTTTGTTTTTGGAAAAGTACTAGTTTAATGTGATTCTTGTCATTGTTTTTAGGAAGCACTGCATGTTTTTTTCCCCTCACAGTAATGGTATCTGACTGTGCTGGGGGTTTAAAAGATTAAGCCATGTTTTCCTTTCTGACTCAGATGGGGGTATAGTGAAGGGTATACAAGTGCAAATAAGAAAAATATAATACAAAGATCATGATTTGTTTGAATATTTTGAAACTTACCGGTCTGTTGAGGAGAAAAAAAGAAAGATGGCAAGAAGTTACTTAAATGTAAAAACTATTTTAATAGAACTGTCAAATGTTCATATTTATTTCATTTGTAGCATCACTTGCCCATCAGCCATTTGTCCTTGTGAGTCCTGTTTCTGAACAAAACAAACAAGAAAAAAAAATACGATTTAAAAATAAATAACTTAAAATAATTTAAATGCATTTTAATGACATAAAGACATAATGCTAAAGCATTACAACAAATTGTATTCGGTGAAATTTGTGTAAATTGTTATTATTTTGTCTTCTGGGAAGCATGTAAATAGCTTATGTAGAATCTGAAGGGCAGTACTAAATGAAAAAAAAAGATCTTTAAAACAAATAATAACAATTTACACCGATCATCCTTTCAAAAGTTCACACCCCCAGCTCTTAATGTATCATTTTGCCTTCTATAGCATCAGTGACTGTTTGCAGTTTTTGAAATAGTTGTGTTTGAGTCCCTCAGTCGTCCCTCAGTGTGAAAAGATGGATCTCAGCATCATATAGCCGCTGTTGGAAAGGAGTCAAATATGCAGAATTTGCTGGAAAAGCAAAGAATGTACAGGACCTGGAGGATTTTTCTGAAGGACAGTGGGCAGTTTAACTGCTCAGGACAAATAAGGGACTCATGAACAACTATCACAAAACATAAACACAGTCGCTGATCATCCAGGTAACGACACACAGTATTAATAATCAAGTGTAAAGCATACAGGATGTAAACTTTTGAACTGGTTCATTTGTCTAAATTCAGTTATTATTGGGTCTTGTGGACTATATGTAAAAATCTGTTATGTGAAATAGCTTATTCAGGTCAGTACTAAATAAACAACAAAAGGCTTTTTTTTATCCTTTTTTTTTTTTTTTTTTTTACTTATTATTAACATTTGTCCGATTCTGTAAGAGATTTGTAAACTTATGACCTCATCTGTACTTTAGAAAATAAATAAAGATGATGATATGCTATATAAGATGAAAATCATTACCCAGAGCCAGCTTTTTTAATTTCTATATACTCTATATACTGTATATTATATACTTCATGGGTATAGTAAAAAAGCAATATGTCGAAGAAACAACTCTTAGCAGATGTGAAATTATAAAAACTCCTGGATGAATTATCATGGATGACTGTATTTTGACCTTTAAAACATTGTGACATTTGATCATTTGTTGTCAGTGGAACGACTCCTACACAAAGCACTCTAGAGTTTCAACATAGTTGAAAATCGGCATGGACCGCGACCAATTTCAGTGGCATCTAAATAAGTGAAGAATGGCTTGAGCCCACCTCACTTGTCCAGCAGTAACACTGAACAAGGTTTCAGCAATGAAGTGCCAATAACCTGAGTGCAGCACTGTCAAGAATTCTTCAAAGCATGCATTATTTGGCATCAAGATTGACAAATTATCCTCTGATAATGACTGAAAAGAGACGTACCTTTTTGAGGAAGAAAAGTCAAGCTGACAAAAGTCAACTAGCTGGAGGTGGATAGAGGAAAATCATTCAGATTTATAGGTTCTTACGCCCATGTGAATGCCTCACTAAAATAGACTTCTGCCTGGGACATTCTACTGGTCGTTCTGCACAGCTTCCAAACACGATTCACGTTAACTTAAGTGGTGTAATAAAACATCTTTATTGGACCCGGGACATGCAGGAGTAGCGGTGTGGTGTAGTTTGGATGCTGTCTGTTGGTGAAGCTGAATTCCATAAAGTATATTGTGATGGCACATTGTGATACACTGAGACAAAAAGGGAGACACACTCATTTTATGCACATTGAGACAGTTTTTGTATGACACACCATCTGCAGAGTTAGATATCATTGTTGAAAGTGACACGAAACTGGTTTGGTCAAAAAAAAACTTTTACAAAGAGTTCTCCAGGTGTCACTGGACATCTCATTTTATAACTCAGTAATTCAGTGTAAAGAGTAATTACAGTGAAACTACTAGGAATAGGTATGCAGTACAAAAGGTAAAGAGTCTAAATCTGGATTTTAACGGTTATGTCTAGCATGAATAAGATTATATTGAATAATTCTTAGGTCAATTGGGCTAATTATTCAGAATTACATGAATGTGATTATTTCCAAGCACCATGGATGAGCAGCTCATCTGGGATCTCGGCAGCATAAATCACTGGGTTTTTTTGACGTTTGGAAGCAGGTGGAAGCTTTGTCTTATTGTAACGTGAGCTCTCTGTATGGACAGTGTCCATGACAGAGGTGTCAAGAATTATCGCCGGCCCTTTGCCGCTGACTTATTTTTAGTCCTAATGTCCACTGATACCGTTTCTACAAATGCAACAAGTCCCTTTACTTAAAAAGGTGTTGTGTTGTGATCTCGTTAAACTACCAAACTGGCAGCAGATCCTAGCAGAAGTTTCGTCCTTATGTCACTGGTTCGAATATCAAATAATACAATGTTCATATGCTGCACTGGCCTGAATCTGACCATGTGAGTCTAATGAGCTTTGGCTGTTTGATGTATCAAGGTTAAGTTTCTGTTACAGAAATACACACAGTGTGTTTGATCAGTCAACAACCAGAACACATTTCTATTGTAAGAAAAAATGATGAGTATGTCAAAGATCTCAATGAAGAATAACTTTATTACAGCATGACAGTGACAAAGTTCATGAAGCACTTCGGGTTCATCTGAGTCAAAGTGAACCCCGAACAATATCAGCACAGACATTTTATACTGTATTTCAAACCAGGTAATGTAAAGAAGTTTCATTCTAAATGTAAATTAAGGATAGCATTTGATGTGATCACTTTCCGTTCTCACAGTATGGATGTTGTTACAGGTGTAACCCCCAAATGGTGAGGTGATAGAGCTATCGAGACAGATGTCTTTCTGAATGATAATTACAGTCACGTAGCCCTTTGTTCAGGGATGGTTCTTGATGTCCCACTGCCATTCCCATGTGATAACTGTGTGAATGCCACTTTAGGCGGTATTATACACATATTGCTGAGACTGAGATAAATTGTCCCTTTGATAATTCTGCCTTTTTGAGGATCAAGCTTATTCTAACAGAGTTCGGGGTGGAATCTGCTGAGAGACAGTCTGTAATTTCTTACACTGTTCATTCGTTTCATTTATCTATACATTATTTTGTAATGATTGCTTTAATTCTGCCCAAATTAAATTAAATTACACAAACCTGTTATCAGTCGAGCATGTCTCATCATGAAAGTAGAAAACGGTTTCAAATCTTTTTTTTTTTTTTTTTACCACTATGCATCCTTGATGTAGTAGCTTTCGACCCTCAACCACATTAAATATGATTATATTGAAATATTTGTGATGTGTTTGGTGATTCTGGTGTTAATTTCTTAGTTAATGTGCTTTTGTTCTTTGTTTGAAACGTTATCTTGCAGTTGTCTGGTGGCCTTATGTCAGAGTTCAATAGCATAATTTTTTTAATCAGACTCAAACATATGGGATAACTGTCAGTTTTTAGTTTCTGTCATAAAGTTAGCTCCGAAAAACAAAACAGCATGAGCTTCTTGTCTCAGAGACATTTAGTGTCATGTTTATGAGAAAAGCAAATGATGGACTCAAAGTTCCAGAATGCAGTGCAGCTATACGGTGCAATTACAGCAGAGACTCGATTCGGCTAGTTAGTGATAAACGACATGATGAGCACAATGGTGTTGATGGCTATATTAGCATGAACGTTTAAACATTGTGGAGCGAGATTACAAATTAGAAAGCTAAAGAAGACTAAAGTGCTGCTGCATTGCTCTGTTTAGGTAGAGCTCGATTCCTGTGTGGAAAACTATGAACCTGCAGTTGATCAGCATTGTGAGTAATATAGGAAACCATTAACCAAAATGAAAATAGACTAACATGTGGATGACAAAAAGATCAGGATTGAGTCATGAAATAATTCTTGGATGCCTTGATGATTAGATATTAATTATAATATTGACAAGTCATTTGGGTTGAATTTTTCTATTAACTTGTGATCATCCAGAAGAGAATTTATAGAGCAGCGTGAACAAATGATCACAGGAATAATCATACAAGACTAAAATCGATGTTGATGTACATTTAAAAACATTTATTTAGAGAAAACAGTGTTGAAAAAGAGTAGTGTAGGTTTTATTGCCCAGCGTCAAACAGCTTCTTCCTGCCCTCCATACCAGACTTGGCCTCCACGTTCTTACGCCAGTCAGTCACCTCCTCTTTCTGCGGAAAAGAATAACAGCGTTTGAAACAAGACAGAGATGAATAATTACACCTACTTTTCATGACACAAAGATAGTAAAAGGATTTAGTTAATTTTACTATAATACCAGTTGATATCTACAGATTGGTTAGTAACAGCGCTATCTCAGACTGACTAGAGTTACTTTCTAGCTAGAATCAAATGCCAATTTTTCTTCCAATGCTTTCTGAGATATTGGTCAGGGGGGTAGACTGGAGGAAGATGTGCAAGATACTCCTCCTATCTAGGGTCATGGGGGGGCCTGGAGACTATCCCAGGGGACTCATCGCAGGGCACAATCGCACACACACACTTACACACCCATTCACACACTACAGACAATTTGGAAATATCAATCATCCTACAACGCATGTCTTTGGACTGTGGGAGTACCCGGAAGAAACCCCTAAAGCACGGGGAGAATGCAAACTCCGCACACACACAGGGCGGAGCAGGAGTCAAAATCCCCAAGCCTGGTGGTGTGAGGTAAGCACCCCACCACTAAGCCACCATGCCCTCCCCCAATCATTCAACATTTTCTATAAAAACATGATGATATCAAATATACCGGACAGCATTTATTCAGTATTATATCTGAATATTTTATCTAATTACATCAAAGTGACTGTGTTGACTGAAAGTATTCAGAGTATTTTGACTAAATTGTTTGTCTTTCAAAAGTAGTGATTTATGTGTTTGTTACATTGTAACATAAGATTTTTCTGAAGAGTGCGCCACTCAGTTTTGAAAGAAAATATTTTTTTGTTTTTTTGGAGGATTTTATTTGACATTTTCTTTTCATATGAATGAATGAATGAATGAATAAGATTTTGTACATCCACAATCATAAATCACAAATCAAGTATATGTAGTCAGACACCATTTTGGCACTTCTGAATGTTAAGAGATTAGGTATGTTATTGTATAATATTAAATATAATGTTGCATAAATATGTTACATGTAGATTAATGGATGTAGAATCTCTTACTCTAAATGCCATGTTGTTATTTAAGTATCATTACATCACTTTTTCCTCTCTGCAGTATCCCTTACCTTCTCTTCCTCTTTCTTGACTGTTTTGAGGTTGGCCTTAAAGTCCACTGACTCCCTGAATTTGGCTCCCAGAAGAGCACCCAGCATGGCATCAGCCGAAATCTTCACCCTCTTCAGGGCAGGTCTCTTCATTTTCCCTTTGAGTTCAGAAATTTTATGGGACAGCTCTGCAATCTGAGGCCAACAATTTAAAATGCAAGCATGCTGATTACTTTAATAATGTGCTAATATAGAACAAGGAAACCATAGATGCGTGAGTGAACTGTGCTTTTAAAAAAAATAATAATAGAAATATACATAATCTGATATCTTTGGAATTTGTACCTCTTTGTCATTTTTGCCCACTTTGACTGCAATGTCATATCTCTCTTCATCTATTGCATCACTCTTTTGGTGGAGTTCCCTACATAATGTCTGAGGATGATTAACACAGAAATACATAATTGTGTCATCAAGATTTGCAATGGACTATATTTATAGTCCTATAAATATATGACTATAGGAAAATAATCAACAGTGGGATGCTCCCAAAAACCCAATTATTTTCCAGAAATTGCACATGTTTTTCCTGTAATACCACAATTTGCCAACATTTATCATCTTTAATGTATTACATTTGGCAGATGCCATTATCCAGAGTGATTTACATTTATCTCATTTTATACAACTGAGCAGATGATGGTTAAGGGCCTTGCTCAAGGGACCAGCAGTGGCAGCTTGGCATTGCTGGGATTTGAACTCATGACCTTTAATCAGTAGTCCAACATCTTAACCACTGAGCTACCACTTGTACCTTATTAATAATATGTAATGTTCTGGAGCATCTGTGGAACAAGCTAGTTCCTGTTATCACTACATTATAGCAGATATAAACAGTTGTTCCCCCCTCAGCCACTCGTTTACTTTGTTATGGTTAATAAGATTAAAATACACAGCTTGTCATGCTACCAAGAAACCAGAAAGGATAAAGTCCTCTGTCCTGAAGACTTTCCCATGGCAGAAAAACTACTGACTATTACAAAGCCCTGTCAATGGAGACTCTTTTCATAAGTGTTAAATTAAAACTTATGATTTGCCTTGCAACCAAAACTAGCATTAAATAAAATTAATGTTCCATGTGGAGGCTGAGAAACAATGTCTCAAATCATATTCCAACATCAGCGAGAATCTCTGGCATATACAGACAGGTGTTACTTACTTAAAAGACATGTACACATACAGTCGCAAGGAAAATTATTTAACCCGCATTGCAAATCAGGTTTATTGTCAAAATTTACAGACTTCCAGCTGTTTGCAATGAAAAGATCAAACAAAAGCAATTGAAATAGTTCAACATAACAAATGCTTCAAGTGGTTTCCCCAAATTCAACTGAAAATGCAACATCTCTAGTTTCAAAATTATTCAACCCCTTCATGGCAAGCATCTTTAGTTCTTAGTAGAGCACCTTTTTGCTGTAATGACCTGCTGCAAAAGAGATGCATAGCTTCTGGCTGCGTTCCTGCGGAATCTTAGCAGATTACTCATGAGCAATGGCCTCCAGTTCAGTAATATTCTTACATTTATTTATTCATTTAGCAGATGCTTTTATCCAAAGCGACTTACAAATGAGGAAATACAAGCATTTTTGGGTTTGCGTGCTGCAACCACCTTCTTCAAATCCCACCAGAGATTTTCTATGGGGTTCAAGTAATGTGACTGTGATGGCCCTTTAGAATCTTCCAGAACTTCTTCTGCAACCAAGCCTTGATGGAATTTGAGGTATGCTTGGGATCATTGTCCTGTTGGAAGGTCCAATGACACCAAAGCTTCAGCTTCCTCACAGACGGCATGACGTTTTCTCCTAGGATTTCCTGATACTTCAATGAATCCATCTCGTCTTCCACACGCTGCAGGTTTCCAGTGCCAGAGGGTGCAAAGCAGCCCCAGACCATCACCGAGCCACCACCATGGCTTGACTGTGGATAGAGTGTTCTTTCTTCATTCTTCTTCCTCCAGACATACCACTGATCCATCATGCCGAAATTTGTTTGTTTAATCATTCCAAAAAACAGAATCCCAAAATGTCTGTGCCTTATTTATATGATTTTGAGCAGACTTTTCTTGTGCTTTTGGATCAGTAGTGGTGTACGTCTTGGAGTACGGTGTACTGGAGTTCTGGCATGAAAACCTTCTGTGTTTAGTACACACCTTACTGTGCTCACTGAAACCTCAGTGCCTGTTGCCACCAAGTCTTGCTGTAGGTCTTCTGCAGTCACTCGAGGGTTTTTCACAACCTGCCTTCTAGGATATGTGGTTGCAGCTGTTGATATCTTCCTTTTTCTGGTATTTAATGAATTTTCTGCCCCTAGCCAGTTCAGGTTTGTGTTCCAGCTCAAGCACACCTGGTGCAACTAAGGAAGCCCTTGATTAGATCAGATTAGACAACACCTGTTTTGCATATTTGTGCTGTTGTGAGGGATTCTATTCAGAGGGTTGAATAATTTTGAAACTGGAGAAATCATTATAAGTTGCATTTTCAGTTGAATTTGGGGAAACCACTTAAAGCATTCATTGGAGTTGAACTATTTCAATTGCTTTTGTTTGATTTGTTCACTGAAAACAGCTGAAAGTCTGTAAATTTTGACAGTGAACCTGATTTGCAATGGGGGTTGAATAATTTTGATTGCAACTGTATAAAATAATTGGCTTTTTAAACATTAGCGCAAATACATAAAATATGTCATATTAGTGATCAAACCCAACCTGTAGCTCCTGCAACGACAAGCCAGAGAGTACCAGAGGAGAAATTGTCTCACTCAGGACTCTTTCTCTCTCCCTCTGTTTCTCTTCCTTCTCAGTTGCAAGCAGTGACCTTGCCTGCTTCAGGATTTTAGTCTGAAAAGAGAATCAGCCGTTTTGAACTCTACTATAATTGCTAGTTTTACTGCAGGATATTTTCTGTGTCATTCATGTGCAAGGGACACCACTCGGAAATTCTGTGCATTTCTGGAAGGAAGGAATGTAGACAAACCTTCAGGAACAACCTTCGTGATGCCGAAATCTTGGGTTTCAGTTTCTAAAAATATGGGCGTACATTAGCAGTGTTGAGCTGGCACAGATTCTTACTAGTAAAATATATTAACCACTTCAACTCTTGACTAAATATTCAGTTATTATTCAGTTACTACTATAAGCAATTCAGTAACTATAGTGAAATTAATAGAAAAATTAGGGAAAGTAATGGGAATCTAGTCTTGGGAGTTGAAGGAGGTTAAGGAGTTAAATTTTATTTGCTCTTTATTTTGTTCTGTTTAGATTATTAGTGGTTTTACTAGTATTTGTAATAGAATACATAAAGTATTACTAATGGACTCCACTTACACTTATTTTACTACAAAACAAACAGTATACTCAATTGCTTTAGTAGTAAGTTGCACTCTCGTAGTATTCCCTATTACTTTATTAGAAAACCAGCACTACTGTAAAGATGGAGGAGAATTTTGCTGACTCACCATTCTTGAGTTGTAGATTATTGTTGAGAAAGATGACAAGAAAGTGATCAAAGTTTGGGAAAAAATCAGTGAAACATTTGATGAAACTTGTGCTGGAAATTAGACATGACTAGATAGATACTTACGCCTCAGACATTGTGATGTCCTGTTAAAAAAAATCATAAATAGGACATAGGAAATCTGTGCGACTAATCAGCAGAAATAATTTTTTATTGGAATATTGAGGTTGCAGTCTTGTCATTTTTATAGGACAGTAGAATGTTAGGCTTGTGTGTCCAAGTCATTCATTTTCTCTCACAAGTATAAATGCCCTTGACTTTGCAAGAGACATACAATATCTCCTTATATCACATGTTTATGTTTAGGTAAAGAATATCTGTATTATCATGTAGTCAAACAGTATTATTCAAAATATGTTAAGATGAAATGTGTGGGGGTAAATAAGCAACACAACCTAAAAAAACGTTGAATATTAGAAAATGGTTCTTAGTGGTTACTTAAAGTTTAATTAAAGCTATATAACAACTTGGCAAGGCTTAACAGATATTAGAGGTGTCTATGTTAAGCCAAATTTCATGAGAAAAATCAAACCTCTAAAAGCCAAGAAAGAAATAAAACAAATAAACCACACAGTTAATTTCATACACCGGTCTATATTCTAGTTCAATAAAACATTCAATAAAGTTGTGAAAACATACCTGATCTGTGCAGGAAAAAACAAAAAGCGTGAGGAACGTGTGACAATGCAATAATGAGATTATGCCGGTTCAGGTTTGATGGCTCCAGTAGCCTCTTGTGAGTGGAGCACTAAAATAGACTTTAACCTTTGAAGTTCCATTTACTTAGCCTGCCCACTACCTGGGTCAACTACTTTCACATTGTTTGACCCTACAAGGGGTGACGCCTGCTAGAATAAATATGTGATCCAACAGTGAAAACCATAAACTTTGTTTTAAACTTACTTATGATTTCTAAACCAATTTTGACTGAGTAGATCCTGGCTCCAATAAAATAATTTTTTTACATGGACACAATGTAAGTAGTGTCATAGCCAAACAATATGTGCTATGTTGAACCCTTGGGTATATTTTAGTAGCTACACACCAACACTTTTGTCTGAATGAAAGCAGATTTTGTGATCAAATGGAAGCACTGGTTGAAAAAAAAACACACACACAATTATTTCATTAATACATCGCATCATATTTAATTGTGGAATGCCATTACACTGTGAGTTGTATTTCCAAGTGACTAGAAAGCTTTGCAATATTCGCCATCTTACAAGGCAACACTACACCACAAAAGGTCAAGTACAGTTCATCCATCTCTAATCAGATTCATTTCACCTATCGTATCATATTCTACCTGTACATGCTGACAACAGCCGGTTTGACACAAGGGCCAGCATGTTCTGAGACCCAACACAACTTTGGGACACAAAAAGTATATCTACAGTCATAAATACATGGAAAGTCACAGATCACAAATAATTTTACAAGCAAATTGAATATGAACAGTTTTGATTTCGTTCCATTTCCACAAAGATGTCTTCTCGTCTTGGGGCACCTTGTTCTTGAGTATGCCATCTATTTGTTATGAGTTTTCAGTTAATGTCACTTAACTATGACATAAAGTTACACAAAATGAAACATGTTTACAGCAGACTCTTCTGCATCTAGAAACCATTTATTGACCAGCAGTAAACAGCTTCTTCCTGCCTTCCATACCAGACATGGCTTCCACGTTCTTACGCCAGTCAGTCACCTCCTCTTTCTGTGGGAAGGAAAGTCGTAATGAGAAGTGCTCACTTGAATACAATGTTCAGGATACTGACTCATTAATAACTCAGATCTCCTGGTGGAGCATCATCATAAAGCTTACCTTCTCCTCCTCTTTCTTGACTGTCTTCAGGTTGGCTTTAAAGTCTGCCTTCGATGACATTTTGGATTCAGTCAGAGCACCCAGCATAGCATCGGCAGATTTCTTCACCCTCTTCAGTTTGGTTCTGTTCATGGTGCCCTTTATCTCTTCAATCTTCTGTGTCAGCATTTGGATCTACAGCAAAACAGCATTTGTGTTACTGAAGTTAATCTTTAGATTAACCCCTTCAATTCCCATCAGATATTTCAGTATTTAGGAACTTCTATTCATTGCAGTGACTGTAATAGGAACAGTGTGTAGTTACAAGAGTGAAGAAAGGGTGCTTAGACCCACTGATTGGATCCTGGGATTTTAAAGTGAATGAGCTCATTGCATAAACATGTCTGCATTTTTCTTAGTACTGCTCCTGCATTTCCAGTTATTTCACTTTAAATCCCACAGTGGCAGGACTTTACAGTCAGTGTCTGCAAGAATGCTAATGATGTTCATCATATATGCAAGTATACTTGCAAAGCCTCTTCTAGCAAGCTGAAGAAAGGCTTCAAACTGTATCTTTCATCATGCACACACAAGTATGAAGTTAGAAAATACAGATTTTATATAAAATTCATTAAAAAAAACCTTAATAAATATAAATATAGGAATAATCCAGGGTGTCCAAAAAGTCTCAATACATAAGGGAAATTAACACAAAAAGTCTTCCAAAATTTTTCATACTCAGTTTATATTATATATTATATTTTCAGATAGCCTTTAAGAATATCTTTGACAAAAGAAGAACATATTAAAATCCTTCTCATGACTGGACTGGGAAGCTGTCGCAAGGTTGCACAGGACTTTGAAGGGTTACTCAACTGCATTTATGAATGCAAACAATGGAAACACTGCACTATTTCATAACTGAATTGCATAATAGCATAAATATGTGCTTCTATATTCATTAGTCTTCCAAACTCAGACACATTGATGTGCAGTGATATCTGGTGGTAATATTAGATGGGAGGCTAAATCTAATATCTATCAACAACTTGACAATGAAACTATTAGGGTAGAGCATCATTGGCATAATAAGAATGTTTTAGAGCAAACTATTACATACACACACAGTTTAAGGCAGATTACAGCTACATTCATGATTTTAAGTGTCTGCAGAGTCCATGATGTTTTTCCTCAGAACACTAAATGGTAAACAGAAAAGCTGTATTCCTTTTGTGTCATTTGTATTTTAATTGGATAATATGTGTTTTTATTAGGCATTTTTTGGGGGGAAAGGATGTCCACTTGTTTTGTGGACATTAAATAAAATAACATTAAATGTAACCATAAATGGATAAAAAGTATTGCTTGTCATTCATTAATAAATGAACAATTATAATAGTTGACAGTTTGTTGTGATATAATAGGTATAAAACACTTCTGGATGCATTGTTATTGGAAAATAATTAACTTCAAGACAGGATCATACCACCCCATAGTGGATTATTTTCCTATAACAACATGCATGCGCTGTAATTTTTTTTCCTGACATAATATATAAGATGATGGACTAAATAATCCACCTTGTACACGTTCATGTACACCCGTCACTATGTTTCAAATGTGTCTTCTCAAGCAGTGTGAAAAATATCAGCACAAATGAAGGGAGTGTCTCCCTCTGTGTAATCAGCTGATACAGCTGTCACTGATGGACTGCATAAATCAACAGTCTGGGCTAGAAAGAAATCAGGCCCAGCACTGCTTCTTCATACCATTCTTTGTATATTTCTTTCGACCACTGGTGGTGTTGTTGTGTTGGTTAAACAAAAATCTGAAGTAATCCACTTTAAAACATTAATAATCTGATGTAGATGCCAAAAATGACAGCTTATATTTTATCGGTACCTCCTTTTCATTTTTGAACACTTTCACTTCAAGGTCATATCGCGCTTCATCAACAGTGTCTGACTTGCGGTGGAGTTCTTTGCAGAGCTCCTGTGAAGAACGTTTTTGAGAAATGATCAACTGTCAGGATTTTACAAAGCTCCATCTCATACATTACTAGCAGTAGTGTGGTACATTGTGTCTACCTGCAGCTCCTGTACAGACAGTCCAGAGAGTTTGAGTGGAGGGACTCTCTCGTTCAGGGCACTCTCCCTCTCACGCTTGTTCTGCTCTTTCTCTGCTACAAGCATAGATGCTGCCTTCTTCAGCAGCTTGCCCTGTTGAGGAAAGATTTAAACAGTGAGATAGTGTTACTGAACAGAGCTCCACTAGACTGGGCATACAGAGTAATCACTTGATTTACACCACAGCACTGTTGAATTCTCAATTCTGATTGGTCAGAATATAGATGGTGATTAATCATCTATAAACTCTGACAGTAGTGCTAATAATAATGTTATATGTTATTATATTATACATAAATTAGCACTTTTCATTTGAAAAAAATGTTGTCTGTGTGATTTTTAGACTGACGGCATTCTTAGTCTGTGACCTAATGCACCAGTATTGGGATGCATTTATTGACAGAGACTTCAAAGCACTTCTGTAAGCCGCTCTGGATAAAGACATCTGCCAAATGCCGTAAATGTAAATGTAAATATTATATGTTATAATCTCAGCAGTAACAATTAATTCAGATGGAACTGTATGGTAGATGCTCCACATAATCTAAGGCTAATGGTAAACAGACTATAATGTGTTGTTATTTAACAAAGCAAATGATATAATCATGGATATGGTGAAGGTTGCTTTAAAGAGATTTAAAGCCTTGTTTAATGTTTATGGAAGGAGTCTCCAGTGTCAGTGCTTTGTAACCATCAGTAAACTTCTAACATGAAAAATTGCAGGGTTTTTTTCTTTAATTTTAAAAGAGTGAGAAGAGAGGGGTTGGTGAGGGAACGATACCAGCTGTTTACAGCTGTTATAACAGAAGTGATAAATAACAGGACATAAATGTAACTATAAATGGATAAAATGTATTATGTGTCATCCATCCATCCATTTTGTGTACCACTTATCCTACACAGGGTTGCAGGGAGTCTGGAGCTTCTCCAGGGGAACTTGAGGCAGAAGGTGCGGGACACCGTGGACGGGGTACCAGCCCATTGCAGGGCACAATTGTGTACAAATGTATAATAGTTGACCATTTGCTCTGATTATAATAGGAATAAAACACTTCTGGGTGTGATGTTATTGGAAAATAATTTACTTTGAGATGGGATCACACCACCCCATTGTGGATTATTTACCTAAAACAGCGTGCATGTCCTGTAATGTTTTATTCCTGACATGAAATATAAGAATGGGACTCACTTTTAGGAATAGCCGGCGTGTGGCTGAGATCTTGTTCTTTTTCTGAAAGGGAAAAAGAAAATATGTTACTGTTTAAATGAAACATGAATGAATTCCATTTATTAACCTCTTAAACTTCCAGCTTATTACTCAGTATTAATATCTTATGGCATGGTGTTCAGTAACTACCATGAATTACTGACTATGTTTACTTGACCATCAATAATCAAAATCAGAATTTTTGAATATTCCAAAATCAGAATACTCTAATTAGTATTGAGTCATGTAAACGACACAATCTGATCGCCCGATTCAGATTAAGAAAATAATAAAATAAAATAATCGGAAATTTGTTGCAT
The DNA here is from genome assembly GCF_001660625.3 of Ictalurus punctatus. Classification (NCBI taxonomy): domain Eukaryota; kingdom Metazoa; phylum Chordata; class Actinopteri; order Siluriformes; family Ictaluridae; genus Ictalurus; species Ictalurus punctatus. The sequence continues at coordinate 17,468,827 of NC_030423.2, forward strand.
GTACTTATTCAGAAAATCCACTGAAAGAAGATATAAAAGCGCATGCTCAGTCCGCAAGGAATTGTGGGTGCTAATGGATGCTTAGCTGTAGGCTAGGTATTTAGGAATGGCAACTCAGGTATACCAGGTATACCTACAACAACCATGTAATGTGAATATTTTGATGCTTGTACTTATATAAACATCGTATTCAAAATATGGCTGCAACCCGAATATAGACCTTAAAGTGCACCTATTATGGTTTTGAAATGTGCTTAATTTTGTTTTAAAGATCTCATACAATAGATTCACGTGCATCCAAGGTCAAAAAGCACTTTAATGTGCTCATAATTTGAACTGCAGCATTACCTTTTTCCCCCAGTGTCACAAACGACTCGTTCAATGATCCATTCTAAAGGATTCATTCTAAACTCCTTCTTTCAGGGAGCATACTCTGCTCTGACTGGTCAGATGTCCCAATCTGTTGTGATTGGTCTACCGCTGTCAGCGTGTGTTGAAAAGGAAACGCCCACTACCATAACGAGTTTCAGCTCAGTCTGTTCGCGAGAAGCCGATGAAGACCAGATGCGGGGCTTTTTGTTACAAACCTATGTAGTTTAGTACAGGAAGTAAGTCTGGAATTACTAATGACGCATTTCAGCTGTTCAGAATCGGTTCCTTCCTTTGGGAGTCAATAACTCTGTTTGTTGTGCGCTTAGATTTCTGAAACTTTGCAGATGTTTTTACATTCACAAACAGCTCTTTAACACACTACATGAAGGGTAATATTTGAAAAACCATAATATGTGCACTTTAAATGGAATTTGATGTGCATGTAAATGTAGTCATTAAAGAGATAACTAATACAAATGTATAGTATGAAAGTAATTAAATGTACAATAGGGGTTAAAGGGGTTCAAAGCGATTTTTAAAATTGCATTGCAATATAATGTGAAACAACTATGAAGTAGAAGATTGCATGGTTCAACTTACCGGTCTGTGTTGTTATTTAGAGAAGGGAAACAAAAAAGAGAACAAATATTGATCAATTCAAGCAACATTTCTTTGACTAATACTCATTATTACAATTATATAATCAGCAACAGGTTGTCACATTACCCTTCAGACATAGTTCTCTTTGTGCCCTTCAAGAAAAGGAAAACACAGTGTTACTGATGCTAAATAAATACAATTTAAAATAACAATTAAATCAGTCCTGATCTAGTTGGAAAGTATGTCTAACTTGGTTGGTAATCATTAGGAAACATTGCTTAATACCAATATACTGTTTACCAAGAGGACATAAAGCAAGTCTGTCAAATTTGACAAAAGACAGTTTTATCTTAGTTCCAACAGACTAAATATAGATCTGTATTGCAGCACATGATGTTCTCTGTCCTGTTCCATATATTTGTTCATGTTATATTATAGCTGCTTAATTGAAGGCCATGAGCTGCTATAAGTATTCCTGTCTGGGTATATTTGAACATTGTTACCGCTCCATCCTTTACCCCAGAAACATTAGCAGCTGCAGCCTTGACACTCCTGGATGGCAACAGTCTTGGCTACCAGGACTGAAATCTTTATAGAATCAACCACACAACAGGAGCTTTCATCCTTGCACCCCAATAAAGTTGTCATAGAAGGCTATGGACTCAGAAGACTGTGTTGTTTTTTTGTTTGTTTTTTAACTTGTTCTTTTACATAATCCAGCACAAGTCTTGCTCAAAATTAGTGAGGTCAGTCATTTCTTTAAGAAACTGTCCCCAAGTCAAGTCAAGTCAAGTCAAGTCAAGTCAAGTTGCTTTATTGTTTATTTCAAGCATATACAGCTGGTACAATACACAGTGATATGAAACAACGGTCCACCAGGACCATGGTGCTACATAAAGCAACACACTAACCACACAAGGCGACACAGAACTAAATAAGATCTACACATTTTTACATAAATGCACGTGAAAATAACACAAGACAGTACAGTACTACTAAAACAGGACAATAGGCACAGTAAGTGACAGTGCAGCACCGAGCAGTACACAGTTCTAGTGTGGAAGTGTCCGATATAATAACTAGTGCAAAAGATAGGGGCCAAAGAGTAACAATATAATTTTAAAATGGTGTAAATGTAAACATAACATGCTATGACTTAGCATTCAGCAGATAAGCTTAATCCATATATGGACATAGCACGAACGCCTTTCATCCAGTGACTGACTGGTGATTATGCCAGCACATAGAAGCAGAGCTAATAAAGGAGCAGATACAAAGGGCTAGAGGTGACTCCTCAAGGTCTCCTGTTCACATTCGTCCACAGCAGCAGTGGGTCTGAGGTCAAGCTGAACAATGTGTTAAGTGTACTTGCAAACCTGGTACTGAAGTGAAGAACCCACACTGTAGTGCACGTTTTAGTATTCATTAGCTGATTAGATGAATGGAGTGTGTTGAGAGCCCAAATACACCACAAACACAATTAACAAAGACACTGCACATACTAAACAGGACAGTTTATTGTTTTACCAGCTACAATCAAGCAAGATTTTTTCTTTTTTTAATTGCTTTGATATTTGCTTGCAGTATTACCCAAATAGTTTTATTAGAGTAAAACAACAACAACAACAGCAACAACTGGGGATCTAATCGCAGTTCTAATAGCCATATTAATGCTTTTTTTAAAACACATTTCTCTTTGCTCCTGAATGTGCTTTTCATCTTTAGTTTTCAGCTCTCTCATTTCCATTATATCACAGCAGTTTTTAAAAGCACAATTTGAGCCTCACACAGATCAGATGTTCTAGATAGTCTAAAGCACAGTTTGTGCAATGTTCAAGTGTATTTAGCGCCTCCTCATTGCGTAAATCGGATGCCATTTGGGTCTAGTTACAGTACATCCTTCCATTTAGGATTGCTGACTAGCACAGAAGAAACTAGCTGTAGTATTTCAAAAAATACTTTCCCTCTAAATTAGCCTTAACAAACTGTTCAGTGCACATATACTCTCATATATGAGCACGGAACAGTATACAGAATACATAATATAAACAATTCCTCCTATCATACACATACAATCAGAAATAAAGGAAGTGGACTTTTCCTTTTCAATGTGCTGGTTCATTGTTTTGAACTTTATCTGGGAAGGTGCATGTGTTGTACCTTTAATTAGTTTTTATAGTGAAGCTTTTAGAGTAAAGCTCTCAGTAGTCCTTAAATTTCAATTATGTGAACTGTATACTTAGATACATAGGCTACTGTACTGGTACCACCCCAGCATGAAGGAACAATCCAGCCTACTATTTTAATTTCTGAGAGTGTGAGGTTTCAAGACAAACAATATTATCCACCCAAAGTCATTGAGTTTGTTGTAAGTAAAACAACTTAGTCATAATCAATCCAGGCAGCTAATATTCTTTGACACCGTCTCATATCTAGCCTTATTAGACAAGTCATGATCCAAACTTACCTTGGCCTAGATGAAAAAGAAGAAGAGTGAGCTGTGTGGCAAGGACAGAGAAGAAAAGGCATTTTATGATTTTTGGCTGATAGATTTATGGTTTGAGTGCTCTCTTGTGAATGGCTAACCAAAATAGAGCTGTTGAATTATTTCTGTTATGCATCTGTGTCCCTCTCACGTGTGCATTAGCACGGGAGCATGTCCTTCATCTCTGACTCCACCATTTAGTGTGGCATTCATATGGGGCTATAAAACTCATTCCTCACTCACACACACACACACACACACACACACACACACACACACACACACACACACACTGGGGCATCTTTGGAATTTTCAAAATCCACATAAATCAAGAATACACATACAGTAAAATTATCATAAATGTTTAAAACCAAGCACAATCATGCATACATTCACTGTTAACATTCAAGCAGTTCTGTTCTGTCAACATTCAAGCAGATAAGATCAAATCACATTACAAAATATTGTAATTGTAACACATGTAAATCAAATCCATGCCAATATTTAGCAGTCCTTATCACCAATGCTTTTAAATTGAATGACCTCCTTGTAAATACCGAGAAATTAAGGGGCATCTGTTATGACCAGTCGTGCCTCTGAAGACCATAAATGCAGAATGTGTTCAGCTGGTATGTTCCCCGCATATCTGTAGAAATGGGGCGAGGGCAAGATATAACTCAAGGGCCCTTACCCGCTCACTTGTGGACTGTAACATGGTTTGACTGTACTCATTTGGTCGTACGTAATCATAAATGTGCCAGCTTAAGCTGTTGAATGCAAGCATAAAGTTGACAAAGTGAGACTCTTGAAAACAAGTTCTTCCTTTTTCACTATTTATTGAAGGGACTGAAAATTGTTCAAAACAAAATAAAATCACTTTCAAAGACTAATGTGCTCCCTTGGCTCAGTAAACAAGAAGAATGAAACTTATAGAACTTTTTAAATGTTACCCAATCGGAGGGGAGCAACTACTTAGGGCAATCACTTGATACAGTACATCTATATTGTTCTACATGGGAAACACATATATAACATAACCAAAGATACAAAAAAAATCACCAACACACAGCAACAATCAATATCAACAAAACACTCCTTTCTACTACTGGAAGGGTTCTTACAGTAATGTTTGTGTTATCATCCAGTATATATTTATTAATTACATTGTAAATTCGTTTATCCCAACACTTAAAACAATTATCATACAATCACTGCTTAATCACCACTGACGATGTGTCGTGGATGTGTCAGCAAAGCAGACTTAAATAACAAGGCCCCAACACATAAATCTAAGGGGCATTTCACCAAGCGTAATTAGATGGGCTGCACAAGTCATGGGTTAGAAAGAAATCATCTCCAGCCTTTACTTCATACCATTCGTTGTATTTTTACTTACAACCATTGCTGGTGCTGTTGTTCTTGGTTCCACAAATGTAAAATAATAATAATACAAATTATTATTATTATTATTATTATTATTATTATTATTATTATTATTATTATTATTATTATTATTATTAATAATAATAATAATAATAATAATAATAATAATAAAAACTTCTAAGCCATTGCTAACAGTAAATAAGACAATACAAGTCTTTTTTTATCTAAGACAATTTAAGTCTTAGATTAAGTCTGTACTTTTTACAATTTCATTTATTTAATGCCTCTTTAATGTCCTGAGTATTGCACTCTGCTTAGATGCTAAACTGCAGTTGATTGTATTTGCATTACACATCCAAGCTTTTAATCTAATCTAATCTAATCTAATCTAGTCTAATCTAACTAATGTGTTACAATGTTTGGACTACTCAACAAATCCTATTAGTTAGTCTTGATCAACACACAGCAAAACGTTTCACCATGTAATTCATATCATTTCAAATTTAGACTGCACAAAATAGATTAATGAAGATGAATTGAATTGAATTCTTGTCATACTAAAATATATAATTTTTGAATCACAAATGGGTCTGTTTTTAGTATGGCATGATCCATATTAGTGTAATCAGTGAACCTATAATTATGGTCAAAACTTATTTTTAGCAAGAACTATAACTATAAGTAAGAATATGTGTAGAAGCGTGTTATCTTCATGAGCAGTGCAGTCGTTATCTGTAGCTGGCTGACAGGCAGGAAGTGGAATGTGTAATAATCTTTTAGTGTGAGCAACAATGTGAGGTCGACAGGGCTTCTCAAAGCTTCTTATAATACTGTACAATTAAATCTTTTATATATTATAATACTTGTCAGTATAGTGCTAACTGATTCCATAGCATTCTATAATAAATAAGATGGGATCCAAGCATGATGTCTTGTGTCCTGAACCAAACCATAATGACACTGTGAAAGGTCACTGTGAAAAAAGCATATCTATGCTTTCAAATGGATGAAAGATAAATTGCACATTAAGACCATTAGAAATGTTGCCAAATGTATTGCTGATATGTTACTGCCCTCTAGTGAGTATTTCTCTAAATATTTGATAGCACTGTATAAAATATGATTGAATTAAACATTCATGTCTATCTTATGCAGATTTGATTTTGTACCTCATGTAACATTATTACTCGTTTAATTGTGTGCTTAGCACATAATAGCATATACTCTAAGAATATGTGCTGATGCAATATTTAGCGAAGGACACAACCTTTTGCATGGAAATGAAAATTTAAAAAATGGAAATATTTGACCAGGTGGGTGTGAACATGAAACAAAGGTTTCACTGCTGCAATTATCTGATCTTTTCATTTCCTGTTTACCCTGTGAAAAAAAAGTGGTTCACTCTTCAGACATCACCTTCAGGACGGTTCGTTCTGCTTGAGCTGCATTAAGTTTTACATTTGAAAAAGATGATTTTATTCTTTTTGTTGTTCTCAGGTGTGGTCCTACAGATTTCTCCTCTTGGGTTGATAGAGCAGCCTCCGCTGCAGTGCTCTCAGGAAGTGCGAGGACATTTCTCTTTATTTATTTTGAAATACTTTATGTTTATGTTATGAAATCTGAATCTGACTAATCTAATTCACTAATTACGTTACTTTTTCTTTGTTAGGGCTTATCATGTATTGTCCAAGTAGGTAAGTATCAAATTTCATTTAATTACTTTTTATTTATTAAAGCTTTGAGAGCCACAGGAAGAGAAAGCTTTTATTCTGTGGTGCCAAATTAACAGGAAAGACCCAACTATATGTATATAGATACTCTAGAATTAGAAGATTTAAGTAAGAAATAAGTATACATTAACTGAGAAATGTTCGGTAGTTTTATATTATTCGACAAATATTTAGATCTGACTGAGAACAGCTGATCAGGCTCAATCAAATTAGGCACATGTAGCACGCAGCATATATTAAACAGTCTAACACAGTCTAACTTTATCTGTGAGACCAATCTCAGTTTACAGTAACTAACAGTCATGCAGTAACAGCTTGGCCAGCTTGGCCCCTTATTTAATTGCCAGTAGTAGTTCAGCTGTAAAATAATGTAAAACAAAACATGGAAACCCATCTTTAAACACCTTTTTCTGGAAGTAGAGAAACAGAACATTTTGGACAAAAGTCCTTCATCAGCTGTGCAATCAAAGTGCTTCTGCAAGAGGTGAAAGCTTTAATCCCATTGCAGATGTGTGCTTTAATCCAACCAAAACACATGAGGAACATCTGTCTAAAAATACTGTTAAGTTTTATTACATTTACAACAGCTACTGAAATACACTGCAGTTACTCACTATATCACCGTCAAACTTTCCTTATGAACTCAGGCAGTCCAAACTGTTCGGTTAAAGACTGGGTGAAGCCGAGAGTCGAGGCTCCAAGTCCACACCCCATTGTAAAAATCCTTGTGAAGTCCAAGGTAGATGAGAGGAAAGAAACAGTTCCTGTATTGTCTCTCACACTAGAACAGGAGCCTGATGGTAAGATATAGCTCCACAGGAGTTAAACAGTGGGACTTTATATGGCATTCATAAGCACTGCATAAATACAGTATTTGATACATTTTCATTTCAGTGTTCATTCAGCTGTTCTTCTTTTTTTCCTGCAGCAAGGATATATAGCCTGCAGGGGATGAAGGTGCACGTGCATGAATTCACCACAAATAACAGCCTATATGTTTGCTTTATCTTCAAGAAGAACTTCTCCTGGATCCATCGGCCAGACTTTACGCCAGTAAGATCATATCTCATAAGTCATGTAGTCATGCTTTTTCTGCTAATTAATGACCTTTTAGGCTTTTATTAGTGAGTTATATAACTTATTCTAAATTGTCATTGTATTTCCTTCGTTTTTTATTTGTAGTGGTCTTTTAAGCTGGATCAAATTGTCGTTGATCCAGGGATGACATATCAGGTTTCTGTGTCTAATTTACCAAAGCCACATGGGGGGGGGCTTGCAGAATTGCAAAATAAATCAGTTCCAGGTAGGTCACAGTCCACGATAATTATCGTCACTAACTGAGCTGTTTTATACTTTAGATTTTCTTTATATACAGTATCTCACAAAAGTGAGTACACCCCTCATATTTTTGTAAATATTTGATTATATCTTTTCATGTGACAACACTGAAGAAATTACACTTTGCTTTAACCAAGAGGGTTAAGGCAGTGCTGGAAAAGTAATGGGGCCACACAAAATATTGACACTTTGTGTCCATTTTGGACATTTTCACTTAGGGCTGTGTGTTGAGTTATTTTGAAGGGACAGCATATATGTGTGTGTGTGTGTGTGTGTATATATATATATATATATATTATTAGGAACACCTGTACTCTACTTCTTGGGGCTCATGCAGTAATCCATGTTCTGAGATGCTTTTCTGTTCACCACAATTGTACAGAGTGGTTATTTGTGTTAGCATTGATTCCTTGTCAGCTCAAAACAGGCTGGCCATCCTCCTCTGACTTCCACCTGCAGAATTGCCATCCACTGTATATTTTTTGTTTTTTGCAACATTCTGTGTAAACTCTAGTTTACTCTCAACTTTTGTGGGTGGTCAGACCCAGCAGTTTCTGAAAAACCCAAACCAGCCTTTCTGGCACTAACAACCATGCCATGGTCAACGTCAAAATGATCACATTTTTTTTATTCAAACTAATGCTTGATTTGAACATGAAGCTCTTGACCTGTGAATGCATTGTGCTGCTGCCACATGATTGGGTGTGTGGATAAATTCATGAATGTCCAGATGTACTGGTGTTCCTAATAAAGTGGATGGTGAATGTATGTCAGACGGTAATGAAATATTTCACTTTCGTAAAGGTTGTGGACATTATCTACTCCGAAACCTCCGTGTGTGCTTGGAGAACGGTGAGCTGTGTTTATTCCTGGTTCCAGAATTTGCCAAATTTATAAGATTATACTTGTTTCTTATGTCAAATCTGAGATGTGCTGTTATAACAGGCAGCCTCTGGGATCCCAACATGACATGGTCAGTGAGTAATGATGGAGGAAATGGGGTCACGATTGAAGTGATATTTAATACAGCACAATTCTCTGACATGTACAAAGTATACATTCATTCTGCCGATTTCCACACTGAGCTGTCACACACAGTCTCAAAGGTACTGCCTTTTACTGGTTGCTTTTGTAAATTTCATTTGTAGAATTCCGTATTCTTCATTCTTTGTAGCATGACCATGATTAAAATGAGTCAAAATATTTTCGTCTTAAAGGACAATCGTACTTCAATCAGCACCAATTTCTCTCTGAATGCTTGGCAGTTAAAACGTTGTGAGGTCTCCTTTGGGGTGAGTTCTAAAATAATTCAAATAGACACATTTAGAGTTTCCCTGTGTTTCCATTGCTTATAAAAAAAAAAGAAAGTGTATGATTTCTCTATTCTTTTTGTTTTCTTTCTTTTTTACAGATTAAACCATTCTTTATACGATGCATGGAAAAGTGTACACATCACCAACAAAAAGTTAATATTTGCTCCTGTAAGTATTATGATACATTGTTAAATAGTTTCCGATACATGTATACATGACTAAGACTATTTCAGTAATCAATAACGTTGAAATTGGTGTTTATTTCAGATTATACCATTCCATCAACCAAGATATGGCACATAGTTGGGACACTTTGTGCAGGACTGCTAATCTGTGCTTTCACGGTTATTTTGCTCTATAACAGAATTAGAGCAATTCGTAAAGGTATAAATTACATTTTTAAAAAAATATTTTTTTAAACAATAAAAACTTACAGGTGTTTAATCATTTACACTGTAAATGGAATTTTATTTAGTTAAGTTCTCCCTGATCTTCCATCTATGACAGATCCATCTTCCTCTTCTCATAACACCACAAACAAGGGCAATCTGGAAATCGTTCCAGTGCAAGAGTGCAGTAAAGTCCTGATCATCTACTCTCAGGACCACCCAATGTACACAGAGATCGTCCTGAAGCTTTGTGCTTTCCTCAGGGCCAAATGTGGAACTGACGTCACACTCGATCTGCTGGACTCTACATGCCTCAGCACTATAGGCAGCATCCAGTGGCTGGACATGCAGAGGAAGAGACTCGCCAGTACCTCTGATAAAATGCTCATCCTGTGTTCTCCAGGGGTGTGTGCCAAGTGGAATGCTATGTGCGGAGGGTACAGGGTGATGACCAGGGAGGACGTCCGCTCACCCTTGGGGGATATGCTGACCCCGGCTCTCAGCCTCATCATACCGGAATTTGTGCGTGCTCCATCTTTTGGGAAGTATGCTGTAGCTTATTTCGATGACGTGTGCAGTGAAAAGGATGTACCTGCTCTGTTTCATGTGACCGTAAAGTACCAGCTGATGTGGCAATTTGAAGAGCTCTTCTTCAGACTCCTGAACAAGGAGAAGTATGAACCTGGAAGGATTAAACACATTGATGGCCTTGGAGGAGATGACTACCACAGTTGTCCATCTGGCAGAGCCTTAAGAGAAGCCATTAAGGCATTTCAAGCATACCAACTAACCTACCCAAACTGGTTTGAAATGGAGCTTGTAGACATACATAAGAAAGTTGAGGAGAATAACCTTGAGCAGGAGGACGTTACAGAAAGCAACTGTTATTGCCTTCAGAATGAACTGCAGATCGAGGAACTCTCAGGTCCTATACTCACTAACATTGCCAAAGGTCAAATTCTTGAAGCAAAGCAGCTTTTAATATCTGAAACTACAGCCATCTTGAGTAGTCAGATCAATCACATATAAAAGAAAGAGAAACGAAGAACAGATAAAACAACAGTGTTGTGCCAGCCTTCTGCATTAACAGGATATGAATCACTCTGAACACAGTAAAGGTTCTAGATAGATAGATGGATAGATGTACTTACTTTATTGATCCCAATAAAATGTATTGTCTTACACTCACCATCCACTTTAACAGGAACACCTGTACACCTGCTCATTCATACAGTTATCTAATCAGGCAATCATGTGGTAGCAGCACAATGCATAAAGTCATGCAGATACAGGTCAAGAGCTTCACTTAACGTTCACATCAAACATTGGATGGGAGGTTTGAGTATTTCAGAAACAGCTGATCTCCAGGGATTTTCACACATAACAGTCTTTAGAGTTTACACAGAATGGTACGAGAAATAAAAAAACATTGAGTGAGTGACAATTCTGTGTGTGTGAGTCTGTGCCCATGATTCTTGTTCTTGGCTGACAGGAGTGGAACCTGATCTGGTCTTCTGCTGTTATAGCCCACCCACCACAAAGTTTGATGTTTTGTGCCTGCTGGGATGCTTTTCTGCTCACCACGGTAGCAAAGAGTATTTGAGTTACTAAAGACTTCCTGGAAGCTTAAACCAATCCAGACATTTTCCTCTCACCTCTCTTATCAATAAGGCGTTTCTACCCATAGAACTGTCACTCGCTCAGTGTTTGTTTGATTTTCTGTAGAGTAAACTCTAGAGACTGTTGTGTGTGAAAATCCCATGTGATCAGCAGTTTCTGATAGTTTCTTCATAGTACGGTTTGTGCCCCATGCTCCCTGGGATAAGCTCCAGGTTCTTCATGACCCTGAAGGATAAGCAGTAAAGAAGATGGATGGATGGATTATTATCATTATTATTATTATTATTATTATTATTATTATTATTATTATTATTATTATTATTATTATTAATAGCAGTAGTATATTTTTGCAACTGGAAATGTTTTTTTTTTTTAAATAAAAAAAAGACTTCATTGTATTAAGATAGATTTATTATATGTATACTTTATCATATTTTTTATATTTGCAGTGTAAATTATTTTATTGTGAAAGAGTTTAACTGAATGAAGCTGGGTTTCTTCCTGCAAGGCATGTTTTTGTTATGTGAATTTTCCTGTATTTTTTAAGCCAAGCGCTTAATTTGCTTTTCAATATATTTAATAGTTTTAAATAAAAATATCAGATACTGACTGATGATCAGTATCAGTATAACAAAAAGTGTCATCTTTAATAAAGAAACAAACAAGCAACCAAACATTAATGTATTAATTGTTGTTGCTTCATCAAGACATTGATGAAGCAATGATCAAACAAACAACAAAGAAAACAAAGAACTTGAATATGAATTTAAGACACATTGCACTACATGATATTTTGATTCAATTGATTCAGCTCTGTGATTCAGTTCATCCAGTTCAGTACCACTTTCTAAGAAGTTAAAGGTCATTTTTGTGCACTATTTAGTAAACTAAAATGGACTGGGCTAAATGACACGTGGTCTTTGGTCAAAAACAAATAGATTACACCTCTGGTCGAAGTTCACGTCCTCCCCTTTAGCACGTTTGCTATTCTATATGTTAAATCAGTGCTAAAACTGTTTATTTAGGGTGTTTTAGCAGCTGAGAATTTGACAGCACTGCCATAACACGATCCGTCAGAGTTGAGTCTCCTGTTCGCAAGTAAGTGACTGAAGATTTTATGTGAGGACTGGTGCATGCTTAACAGGCATAGTGTACGCATGTAAAAGTTGTTTAAAGTCATGTATCCTGCAGTTTGATCCAAAATACACCAGCTCCTTCAAATCCAGCACTATGCTATTGTTTCACTAGAAGTGTTAACTGACTTTGCATGCTGTTTGCTTTTCCTAAGCACCTGGAGCTTAGCATGATTTCCTTAAGAAATGTGCTATATTATGTTAGCTATAATGATTGGTGTGTGAGTGGTGGCTGATTGACCTTGCATTATTTTTCCATCACTGAGATTTCTTTGGTTTAAAAATGCTGGGGAAGCTGTCATCAGCCATGCAGCGCTACATATCAGCAAATTCCTGCAGACCTGGTAAAGATTTTACTGCATATCTCAGTATCCCAGATGTTTCACAAACATACAGACAGGTGACAAATGAAAGGTAAAACCACTGGCTCTGTTGTGCTGTAAGAAGCTTTTTGTTGATATGTCTGTTTGTCTCCATTCGTCTCCTTAGAGGGAAGAGTCACTGCAAATCAGTACCAAATTCTTCTGACTGATCACCTTTATCCTATGATGAAACATTTCTATACTGATGGGAGTGGTCTCTTCTAAGATGACTCCGCCCCATCCACAGGACATAAAGGCTCATTGAATAGTTTGTGGAGGATGAAATGTAATGTAAATGTAATGTAAATCCATTTGCGAAATTTCAAAGCAACATTTTAGACTCCTGATCACTATCATCAAAACATACAACTGAGGGAATATCCTGAGATTGCAATGAAGTCATTTTAGTCATTTGTGGTGGCCCAACACCTTAGCAAGATACTTTAGGTGGTTTTTACTTTTGATTTGTCACTCATCTGTAGGTCTAAATACATATAACTTAACAGTTACTATTAATTGCCAGTGTTTAATTATAACAAAAGCAGCCTAGACCAGTGATGTGTAATCAGTTGGGTATTTTTCCCAGATGTGCTGTTTAAAATTCACTCCACCGTGGGTGAGGCTCTAGCTGAGCATCGGCCTGTCGTGGCTCTGGAGAGCACCATCATCACACATGGAATGCCGTACCCTCAAAACCTGAGGTAGACAACGTCCATTTGATCAGTGGTGCTCAGTCTGCATCCTGTTGTATTTCTATTTAAATATTTTGCTACATATAGAAAGAAATGGTCTAAATATCTTGATGACAAACAATCAATAATTAGGGCAAATATCAAATGTGTTACACCCATGAATTGAATGAACACTTCATTTCTAGCACGGCCAAAGAAGTGGAGGACATTGTGAGAGCTGAGGGCGTGACTCCAGCCACGGTGGCTGTTCTGGAGGGAAAGGTGCACGTGGGCTTGTCTTCAGATGAGCTTGACTTCCTGGCCCGCAGTAAAACGACCCTCAAGGTGTCCAGGAGAGACATGCCTTATGTTATCAGCAAGGTGGAAATATTCATAGTGCTTCTTTATTCATTATAAAAAAGACCTTCATTATGAATGTGAATAATATATGAGTTATTGAATCAGTAGGGTTTGTCTGGAGGAACTACTGTCTCGGGTACAATGATCGCAGCTCATAAAGTGGGAATTCCTGTTTTTGTGACTGGAGGTATCGGTGGAGTACACAGAGATGGAGAAAATAGTAAGTCACATATTACTAAAATATAATAGAGAATAGAATCGTTTAATTAATTTTTTTCACAATTTGCTCGCCTGCCGATTCCCACCCACCAGCTAGCTCTGCCCTATTGTACGACAGCTACCAACCAGGAATGGTAAAGCCTAACATGTGATTCCTCTGAGACATGTGAAGCCAGCCAAACGCATCTTTTCAACCTGCTGCTCATGCTGTGTCAGAGGACAGCATAAAACCTTCTGAGGAAAGCAATATCTGTCCTTTTCTGCATGCATGAGCATACAGATACCCATGATTGGCTAGTGTAATTTGATTGTGATTGACAGCGGAGAGAGAGGATGCTATCCCTCCCACCCAGACAGCACAGCCAATTTTGTTCCATTGACACTCGGCCATAACCACTCCCTTTCCCTAGTGTTGTATGGTCTCTACTTCTAAACTGCAATATGATTGGCTCTCATATGTTATGATGCAATAGCACTTACAATATATGGCCTAAAGTTGGTGGACACCTGAGCACCACACTCATATGTGCTATTTGAACATCCTATTCTGGATTTAGTCCTCCTTTGCTGTTATTATAACCTCCATTCTTCCGGGAAGGCTTTCAACTAGATTTTGGAATGTTGCTTGGGGATTTGTGCTCATTCAGCTACAAGAGAAACCTTGGCAAACCATGTCTTCATGGAGCTCGCCTTGTGCACAGGGGCACTGTCATGCTGGAACATGTTTATAGACAATTATGTGCCTCCAACTTTGTGGTAAAAGTTTGAGGAAGGCCCACATATGGGGGCATTGCTCAGGTGTCCACATACTTTTTTGCCATAGTGTAGCTGTCACATGTTCAATCGTAACTCCACTGAGTTGTCAGCTTCGCTTTGTGAATATGTGTCAGTTTTTACACATTAACCACTCCACACACTCAAATATGTAGTCATTGAGAACATTTAAATTTTTTATTTTTAGAATTTAAGATTATAATCTTAATTTTGCTGTATGAGATTATGGATTGCAGAAGTTTTATTGAGTAATCAGTGAATATTCCTCACAGCCCTGGATGTCAGTGCAGATCTGACTGAACTAGGTCGCACTCCGATTGCTGTGGTGTCTGCTGGGGTCAAATCCATCCTGGACATTGGCCGAACCCTGGAGCTCTTGGTCAGTGATGAAGGAGCATTACGAAAATTTAATTTTTAAAAAAGAAGTGGTTTATTAAACCAGTGGCAAGATTTGATACATATACTTTATTTATTATATGATAAAATTCTAGGAAACTCAAGGGGTCTGTGTAGCCACTTACGGAGAGTCAAAGAGTTTCCCAGCGTTCTTTTCTCATAAAAGTGGATACACATCACCTTATAATGTCCTCAATGCTGATGAGGCAGCTGAGCTTATTGGTAAGTTTTAAATAATTAGCATTGCTTATCATGTGCTTTTTATTGTAGGGAATAATTTAAGTTAACAAAAGCTTCTTTATCAGCTGTTCAATCAGTATCAGTTATGTGAGGAGCATAGTCATATTTTTTGGTAGTAGATTGTTTTGCCTAAGTGGGCATGATACTGTTTCTCTTCTCACAGCAAGTTCACTCTCTCTGGGCCTTCAGAGTGGAGTCCTGCTTGCTGTGCCTATTCCAGATGAATATGCTGCTGCTGGACAGCAGATAGAAGATGCTATACAAGCTGCTGTCACTGAAGCCAGGTAATGCAGACAGCCTGGGGAATACTTCGAGGTTTTTCCTTTTGTTTTTAAACCAAAACTGTCTGTTTTTAATAAGGCTGAATGGAATTATATCCAAGCTAGGGTTTGGAGGAGACGTTAATTTAGCATTTTTGAAGGAACTGCCAGTGTCAGTTTTTTTTTTTTTTAACAGTCAGCGGTAAAGTGATTTCCTTTAAGTCGGTGTGGTTTCTCAATAATATGACAAGCTGCATGTTTTTGTCTTATTCACTTCAAGAAAGAGGGAAGAAAAACAGAAAGGCCGATGATAGACCGTATATCATTTATAGAGTATAATGTAAGTGATAACACAAACAGACCAGTTTCACAGACATTCCACAACATTAAATATAACCATAAATGTTCAATGTTGTTCTTTAACAAATATAAAAAAAATTGCTGTGGTATAAGAGGACTTCCAGGCATGCTGTTAAGGGAAAATAATCAACTGTGGTGTGGTATCACCTGTACCTGTTGTTGATTATTTTCCTATAATGGCATGCCCCAAGCACGGTGGCTAAGTGGTTAGCATGTTTGCCTCATACCTTCAGGGTTGGGGATTCGAATTCCTATGGGTACTCCAGTTTCCTCCCCAGTCCAAAGACATGCATTGTAGGACAATTGGCATTTCCAAATTGTTCATAGTGTGTGAATAGGTGTGTGAATGTGTGTGCGACGTGCCCTGCGATGGGTTGGCTCCCTGAGTTCCCTGGGATAGGCTCCAGGCTCCCCCGTGACCCTCTGTAGGATAAGTGGTACAGAAAATGGATAGATGGATGGATATTTTATTCTTTACTTCTATCATAAATTGGTCATGTTTAAATATCTACACACTGTATTTTTACGATTAAACCTCTTCAGGGGAAATTCATTCAAGTGGTTAAAGTATGAAAGATGTCACTGTTGTAGTTTTTGTTATACTCTTAAGAAATAGTAGGAAGTTAAAAACCGGACTGAAAAATTTGAGTTGGAATTGAACCTGTGACAGGCGTCACGTTATAATGTTAGAAAAAATGTGGACTATATACCCCAAAGGGAAAGGATTGGCCTCAATTTCTAGATGTCATCAATCACATTTGGACATGTTCTCAATTTACATATTCATGTATGATGAGGGTGAAAGCATAGGTGTTTCTTTACCCTGTTCTGTTGTCTAGTTATACTTTTTTAAAACCAGCTACACAAAACTAAAGCATTACTTCATATGGAAAGAATGTTTTAGGTGATTATAATCTACACTTCCTGTGGAGAATTGAAGAGGTTTTCTTTTTTTTTGAAAGAATTTTTAAAGCTGGTATTGTCAAGAGAACATCATCTACAGCAGGACATTGGTATTACACAAAGAAAAATGTATCCCATTTTCATCAGCATGTTGTGTATATCCACAGGCTGAAAGGAATCAGAGGAAGAGATGTGACCCCCTTCATCCTACACAGAGTCAATGAGCTCACTGCAGGACAGTCTCTCCGAGCCAGTATATATACATCCATATGTCCTGATCTCTCATAGAGAATAATCATCATTACTTACCTCACTTATTTACTCTCACTTGTGTTACAGTTTTCAGTTAATTCCTTATCGCATTTCTCTCCTAGACATAGCTCTAATTCATAATAATGCCAGGGTGGGCAGTCAGATAGCGCGTGCCCTGTCTAAGCGCACGCATCATCCACGAGGAGGCTGTACGAGCCACGAGGATGAGAACCAGGGTTCAAAACCTAAAACTGTACGTAATATCCAAAGCACCATCTTACACACACACTCTCACTCAGGGTTGGTTTCTTAGTTGCTGATTAATTGTAAATTTGAACTGAAAATTGCGTTATGGTGCACCTGAATAAAAATGTCCAGGATACTGGCATAAAGTGTTTAAAGTTTTGGCTTTATAGTAGGTTTCTGAATTAATTTTGGATCTTCGACAGATTGTTGTTGGAGGTGTAAATGTTGACTTCATTGCTAAAGGAACAAGCAAGAAGTTATTGGTATGGGTAAACGTATTAATGCATCTTGATAGCATAAAGCTTTGTATATAAATTTAGTCATAAACTTTTGTTCAACAAACTGTTTTTTGTTTCAGTTTGGACAGACAAACCCAGGGAGTGTCTGCCAGTCCTTTGGTGGAGTGGGTAGGAATATTGCAGGTAAAACACCATGTTCTTTAGTGATAATTTCTCATGAATACATTTCAATGTATGAATTACTGTAGATCTACAGTTCATAACTTGTGTTCTTCCTCTTTACAATTGTCCCCAAAGACTGTTTGAGTAGACTGGATCAAAAAATTCAGTTCATCTCAGCCATTGGAGCAGATTCACATAGTGATGCTGTGCTCAACTACTGTAAGCATATGGTAAGCACTGTACGACACTGATAAATTCACCAATGACGAGGCTTATTTATGTTTGGATCGATCTGATCAGTCATCAATGCAGTGTGGATGTTGACTAAAAATGTACACTTTTTACCAGTTAAACTGAAATAAAACTGTAGTTCTACTTCAGCTCTTTTAACACCTTATTGTGTGCATGGGCAGTCATGCCAAAACCCTCCAACAAAGGCACATAGTGACAGTGCAGTATTTTAATTAACACTGCTGTCATATAGCCAACTTTCCCTTTCATCTTCACACCTCATACACATGTATACCATATGGAGCAATCTGCTTGGCTTAGAGTTTGAGAGCATGTGTTAAATACATTTTATGGCCAAATGTTTGTGGAAACTTGACCATCACACCTATATGTAGTTCTTCCCCAAACTGTTGCCACATGTTGTAGGCACATGATTGTCTAGAATGTTTTTGTATGTTGTAGCTTTACAGTTTCCCTCCACTGGAACTAAGAGGCCTAAACATGTTGCAGCATGATAATGTCCCTGTGTACAAATCGAGCTCCATGAAGACATGGTTTGCCAAGGTTGGAGTGGAAGAACTTGGATGTCCTGCACAGAAACACTGACCTCAACTCCACTGAATACCTTTAGGATTAACTGGCCAAAATATAACAAATAAAACAAATTAAATAATAGCCATATAAAATAAATAAATGCAATTAAATATACGTATACAAGTTAAAAGATATACAATAAGAATGCTGCTACCAAGCAAGACAGCTGAATACATGCAGAGGAAACTGCTAACTATCTTCTTCTGCATACATGTGCTTAGATATCTACGATTGGCTAGCGTCATTCTGATTGATAAGGGAACATGTAATGCTATACCTCCCACCCAGAGAGCACGGCCAGTTCGAAAAAATGTGAGATCCAACTACTCACTATGTCCATACACTTTTACACTTAAATGGTATATACAGTATCTCACAAAAGTGAGTACACCCCTCACATTTTTGTAAATATTTGATTATATCTTTTCATGTGACAACACTGAAGAAATGACACTTTGCTACAATGTAAAGTAGTGAGTGTACAGCTTGTGTAACAGTGTAAATTTGCTGTCCCCTCAAAATAACTCAACACACGGCCATTAATGTCTAAACTGCTGGCAACAAAAGTGAGTACACCCCTAAGTGAAAATGTCCAAATTGGGACCAAAGTGTCAATATTTTGTGTGTCCACCATTATTTTCAAACACTGACTTAACAGTCACATGAAAAGTTATAATCAAATATTTACAAAAATGTGAGGGGTGTACTCACTTTTGTGAGATACCGTATAGAAGGGGGCACGGTGGCTTAGTAGCCAGCATTTTTTCGCACCTCTGGGGTTGGGGGTTCGATTCTCACTGCTGCCCTGTATGTGCGGATGTTTGTATGCTCTTCGCATGCTTCAGGGGTTTCCTCCAGGTAATCTGGTTTTTCCACCAGTACAAAGACACATGTTTTAGGCTGATTAGCAGCTCTAAATTGTACGTAGTGTGTGAATGGGTGTGGAAGTATGTGTGCGAATGTGCCCTGTGATTGGTAGGCACCTCATCCAGGGTGTCCCCCACCTGTGCCCAGAGTCCACTGGGATAGGCTCCCCACAACCCTATGTAGGATAAGCAGTACAGAAAATGGATGGATGATATGTATATATAGAACATTAAACATCACTCAGGCTCATAGAGGCAATTTAGTTCATGTGCTTTGTCAACTAGTGTGTACTTTCAAAATTGAGCCTTGACAACTTAGCCCTCAGATCTTTGCTGTACATTTGACAGGACACGTGTGCAATTGCGAGACTGAAGGGTCAGCGAACGGCTACTTACTGTGCTGTCATGACAGAGAGTGGAGAGCTGAGTCTAGGACTTGGGGACATGGACATACACCAGGAAATCAAAGAGCAGTATGTGAGTACCACTGACCATGTTGATTGAGTATGTAAGTATGACCTTAGACAAAATAGTCAGATTAGCTACAATTAATCGTTAACATCACTGGCTAGACAGC
Source organism: Ictalurus punctatus (assembly GCF_001660625.3). Lineage (NCBI taxonomy): Eukaryota > Metazoa > Chordata > Actinopteri > Siluriformes > Ictaluridae > Ictalurus > Ictalurus punctatus. The sequence continues at coordinate 17,488,902 of NC_030423.2, forward strand.
ACGTCATAGAATCAGGGAAAATCATGCATGATTGTAAACGTTGTATAGGTTTCGCAGTACGAGGACCAGCTCTCTTCTGCATCTCTTGTGGTTCTTGATGGCAATATTCCTGTTTCTACTATTGATTACATATGCAGCCTTGCCAAGAAACACTCAGTTCCAGGTACATCCTGAGCTCTAAAAAACAGATTTGGCTACTGAGATACTTCAAGCCACAACTCTGTGTCATCTGTGTGTGTGTGTTTTTGGGTGTGTTTCAGTATGGTACGAGCCCACAGATGCTGATAAGGCCTGTAAGCCCTTCGTTTCAGAGAGCTGGAAGGCACTCTCTTACACTTCTCCCAACCTGGCAGAGCTGTGTACCATAAACCAGGCTCTCTGTCTACCTACTCCACAGGGTACACCCTGCTATCAACCTCAAATGGTCGCTGATAACTGATGCTGAAATTATGTGCTGCTTGTACCTCATCACATTGTTCTTGTCTGATGCTCAGAAACACAGACAGACACAAAAAAAAACAAGTGATGACTCATTTCCTGTATTAGCTGGAATGCTCACAATCAAACTCACTCTGTGAGTGCTAATGATTTCTGGGGGCTGTGCTGTACCCAAAAGCAACCAACGTTTGCCAAGTTGAATTATACCAAAGCGCTTTGGAATTCTCAAATCAGATTGGTCAGACGTTGTCCCCCCACCCTCCCTATAACAACATGGCTCTGACGTAGTGCTGGCAGTATTTCAAACTACAGATTTATAGATATATATTTGTATTTATAATTAAAATGTGCTCATTCTCATTCTTTATCATTTCTATAGCAGCAACTCATACACAGGGACTTATATGATGAACACGTCACATAATCTTAGCCTAATAATAAAAAATGGTTTAAAAAAACAGGTTGTTATGTAACAATTAAAAATGTATAAATGTTAATATGGCAAAGCGACGTTTTTTTTAATGTTTATGGAAGGAGTCCACTACAGTCTTCATGATGGTAACATGACAAGCTGCTAATTAATTAATTAACTAACTAGTCTGTCTCGCATATGTTCCATAACATTAAATGTAACTGTAAATGTATAGAATTTATGGCATGTCCTTCAATAGTATGTCCCACTTTAGGACAGTAACTCTTTTTCACATCACCCTGCCCCACACCTCCCCATCATGGATTAACAGCATATCCCAAGATGATGTCCATGTCCCATTTTAAAACACTGTGACATTTTCAGTGTTACCAAGCTCTCTGGAGGATGCGTTGGAATGCGCAGCAGCTCTTTCTCGCCCCCTGCTGGAGCACCTACACTGCGTGGTAGTGACACTGGGTGCACTGGGAGTGTTGGTCTGTGGAGAGCATGAGGCTGGAACAGTCAGTCTGCGACCCCGAAAGCACAAACGGGTATGAAGGATTGCTTACAAGGCTTAACAGCACTTAAATTTGATCTGTCATAACAACACATTATGATACACAGTATACTGCATTTGATGGATCAGTTTATTGGCACCCTACACGGGCAGCTCTTGAAAGTATTGGCGCCCGATCCGAATTTTGCCACTGCATGCACCACTCACATTTTCTTCAGGAAATGTACCGGTCTAGTTAGTTACTACCACTATGTTGTAGCAACACTTTTTAGTTATTTTAGCAGGTAACTACATTTACATTTATTCATTTAGTAGACACTTTTATCCAAAGCAACTTACAAATGAGGAAATACAAGCAAATTTATACCATATCGATGCACTTTGTAGATACAGGTGGATGTATCCTGGTGTGTGACACATGACATACGGTACACTATTGTGCAAAAGTCATAGACAACCTTTTTTTTTAAAAAATACAAAATGTTGTCATTATAAAGTCAGTAAGAAAATAGATTTCCAAACATTACTTGAAAAAAAAATGTCAGTAAAGAAAGTAATTTTATGTAACAGACCACTTTTCAGACAAAATATATAATGAAGCTGTCAGGTTTTACCTGCAGAAACAGAAGCAAGTGTGACAGCCAGCGTCTCCAGAGGAACCGTGACAGATTCTCCAAGATGTTTAGAAAGATGTACCAGCCAATTTCCCTATGAAACTGCACAAAATGTACCTCAGACTACTGATTCATTGGTAACACATTACAATAACAGTACATAAATAATCATGTATTAATAATTACTTTAATAAGAACTAGTGATGAGTTAGGGATGTACTAATCAATAACCAATGAAAATCTAACCTTAATTGTGACATGAATCATATGAATTCATGTGTGAATAATGACCACCTTAACTAAATGTTAGTACATGTTTGCTAGTTAATGTCTTAATTAACACTTAAACTAATGAGAAGGATAAATATAAATATAAATATTGAAAGTAGTCCAGCGCCATCCAATGATGTTTGTGGTGTAGCTGCAGGGGGCAAATTTGATAAACAATTTTAAAATGTGCATGTTTCATTTATATTCTTTCTTCTTTTTTTTTTTTAAAGATTGCGTTTGATTCATTGAATCATCTATTTATTTATTTATCTATCACAAAGTGTTCATTAACACATTAACTAACAAACGTAGTAACGTAGTTAAGGTGGTCATTATTCGCATATGAATTAATCTGATTCAAGTCATAGTTAAGCTTAGTTCTTCATTAGTTCTTGATTAGTACATGCCTTAACTCATCATTAGTTAGTTGTTAGTACACAATTATTCATGTACTGTTTTTTAAAAGTGTTACAGATTTATTTTTAAAAAGCCATGGGCTGTCATGTCAAAGATTGTCTTTGATTAGTTTATTATTGTTTACTGCTCTTTATTGTAGATATTTTTATTTTTATGTACATTTCATTTCATTATTTTGAACACTCATACATCAAGCTTAAATGAATCTATGATCTGTCCACCTATAACATCCAGCTATATTGTAGGTTTACCTGATAAAATGGCCATTGAGTGTCCATGCAATGTTCCTAACAAACTCTACTGAGAAATACCTAGAAAAGCTGTAGTGTGGAGCTTGTCACTAAATCAGCTTCTTCCATGTACTTGAATACACACACACACACACACACACACACACACACACACACACACACACACACACACACACACACACACACACACACACACACACACACACACACACACACAGAGAGTTGCTCCTGGACATGATGTGTTTGCTGTGAGAATGTACTGAAGAGAATGTCCTTGTGCAGAAAGGAAGACTGTGTGCTGTGTACTACCCGGCGCTGTCGGTACGTTCTGAAGAAACGGTCAACGTCTCTGGAGCAGGAGACAGGTACACAACCCTAAAACGTCCACTTTTTTTGGAACATGGCTCACTGTTTTGTCCATATTCACTAACCTTCACAATCTCTCTCAGTCTTGCAGGTGCGATGATAGCAGGGATCCTGCAGGGGAAAGACACAGACACCTGTGTGCGCATGGGCCTCCTCGCTGCACGTCTCTCTTTATTCTCTCCTCACCCCATCCCTCCATCTCTGACCACAGATGCCATCCTCCCAGACAAAGTGCACCCACAACCCTGGCCCAAGCCAACCTACATGTGGATGGAGTCATAAAAACTGGGCTGTTAAAAAAACTCACAAAATCACAATATACCCACATCAAGCAAATTTGATCTGCCAGAACTGCCTTCTTTCAGTTCCTAGGAGATGGACTGATGTTCTTGTTCAGATGAGACACACATAAGAGAATAATTGTTGTTATAGGAAATTAATAAATGACAGGCTGATATGTTGTGACTTGACGTGAAGCGGAGTTACTGTTACCACCCTGAAGTTAATTATTTTCCTATAACGCCAACTCCTGAAGTTTTATTCCACTTATACTATAGCAATTTATCAACGATTACAATTTTTAATTGATCAACGTCATGCCGTACTTTGTTTATAGTTACATTTAAAGTTGTGGAGCATCTGTGAAACAATTTAATACCTCAATGTGTAGACACTGACTGAAGTGAAGCTTAAATAAATGTCTCCTTATAGAAAACTACAAAATAGTAAGGACACTTTTATAATAACACTATTTTAAAAATCCATTTATGGTTTAACATAAACAAATTGTGTGGAGCATTGACTATACAGTACAAGTCCCTGTGTATGACTTCAATTCAATTCAGTTTTATTTGTATAGTGCTTATAACCATGGACATTCTCACAAAGCAGCTTTACAGAAATCTATAAATTCAGGATATAAATTTTAATGTATAAATTTATTCCTAATGAGCAAGCCAGAGGTTTTGGTGGCAAGGAAAAGCTCCCTGAGGTAATATGCGGAAGAAACCTTCATTGAGAGGAACCAGACTCAAAAGAGAACCCATCCTCATCTGGGTGACACCAGATAGAGCAATTATAAATAATTCCCTTCTATAACTGTGTACCACATGGTCAAAAAGTGCAATTGTGTAAACAGGAAATTCATTATAGTTTTAACATGAAGTCTATTTTGTTGAAGTTTTCAACTGTTCACTGATGGAGGCTTGAGTGTTCATGGCAATTGCAGTCCTGAACCATCGTACCAAAACTGTTCGTATCAATTGCAGTCCAGAGCCATCTTCATGGTTTTTAAGTGGAACAATCCTCAGTAATCTCATGTATCTTTAATCTGTCCATGTGGGGCACATCCTTAGCAACAGTGAGTGATTTCCAAGTTATGAGAACTCCAACCAGATGTAGGGCATCAGGATGGATCAGTTAGGTCCAGAGAGCAGAAGGGGTCAGGATCATTGGTACCTCATGACTTATTACTATAGAAACAATAAAGTATTAGAACATCACGCTATTATAGCCATGCGATTTGAATTAGCTTCTGCTTGGAGCTTCCTTGACCTGAGAGTCACTTGCTGCTGGGGATAGCCCTGCATGAATAGAGTAAAGTTTGTCGTGTAAATGATTGCCGATGTTCTCACTTGGACAGCACGTGAATAATGATTGCACTTGCTAGAAACTGTGCTCAAATCTCATTCATTATACAATAGATAACTTCACCTGGATATTCAAGTTCAAGTTTATTTATAAAGCACATTTTTAAAAAACAACAAATGTTGTAACCAACCTGCTGTACAATTAAAAAAATAAATAAAAATAAATAGATTAATACCAGAATTAAACAGAATTTTCAAAGTGTTAAAAGAACAAACTAATAAAACATTGTAAAACATACACATAAAACCTCTATACATCTCAAACAACATCATAGGCTATAGAGAAAAATGTGTCTTCAATCTAGATTTAAATATGGTCAATGAGGATGAAGACTTAACAAAAAATGCAAGTGCATTCCACAACCTGGGGATGCAACTACAAACGAGGAACAGAGAGGAGCAATTGATTTGATGATCGAAGAGAACTAGGTGCAGAATATGGTTGAAGTAGATCAGCAATTTAGTGATGGGCTAGTAAATAAGTAAGTCAGTATTTATAAAGCACATTTAACACAGCAAAGCTGACCAAAGTGCTGAACAGAGTAAAGAAAAGTAAAATAGAAAACAGAATAAAACCAAATAGTCTTTATTTGGTTTTGACAATAGACAATAGGAAAAATTAGATTAAAATGCCTTGGAGAAGAGATATGCTTTCAGCCTCTTTTTAAAGGGTCATGAAACCTCCCTCTTTCAGCTCAAGTCTACCTCTCAATGTTTTTGATATATGCAGCTTAAACAGTCGTGGATGGCTGTGTGAAGAAGGGAGGGGGAGTGGGTGTGGCAGGGAAAGGCAGGAGAGGAAGAGGGGGGCGAGCCTTCAGAACACTCAAAAAAAAGATGGATAGTGACAAAGTTTGCAGATGAGGCAGAGGACTTCTCTCCTCTTGAATCCCCAGGGCTAAATGGAGACACAATAGATAGCAGTGCAGGTCTTAAGCCCTGTCTATTTGATTCATTATCCCCTGGCGTGACTATGGAGTAAAACATAACAAAACCACAGGCAGCGTGGGTGCGAGAAATGTTGAAATGCTAGATAGCTAATAGGCTCAAGCCTATTGAGGGTGCAAGGTGGAAGTCAAGTGGGAATTGATTCCATAAACGAGGGGCGGCAACTGAAAAATCTCTACCCCCCTAAATTTTTAAATGGGATTGAGGGACATTCAGAAGAAACCTATAAGAATATCTTAAAAATCTGTTAGATGAATGTGGTGTAAGAAGATCTTTGAGATAAGAAGGAGCTTGATCATTAAGAGTTTTAAAGACAAGCAACAGAATCTTAAACTGAATCCTAAAATGGACTGGGAGCCAATGGAGTGATGCTAATATTGGGGTGATATGATCATATTTCTTTGCCTTGGTCAACAGCCTTGTAGCTGCATTCTGAACCATCTGGAGATGAGCAAGAGATGACTGAAGAAGACCCAAGCACAATGAATTACAATAATCTAAGTGTGATGTGATGAAAGCATGAATAATCTTCTGCAAATCTTGGAAAGACACAAATGTTTTAAGTTTAGAAATAATCCGTAATTGATCAAAACTATTCTTCACGACCGAATATATTTACTTGCTTAAGCATAATTCTGAGGATGATACCAAGGTTCCTAACCTGGGAAGAAATTGAGGGGAAGTGATTCTGAAGCTCATTAATGAGCACGTCTCTCAGTCTCGGGGGACAAAAAACAATTTTTTCGGTTTTGTCTTCATTAAGTTGGAGAAAGTTATTTGTTATGAATTTTTCACTATCGTCGAGACAGTCCAACAATGGGTGAATGGAGTCGCCAGACCATGCAAGGCCTTATAAACATACAGCAGGACCTTAAATTTAACTCTGTAAATACCTGGAAGCCACTGTATGGAAGCAAGAACAGGGGTGATATGCTCTCTTTTTCTTAGTACCCGTTAGAAGTCTAGCTGCTGAATTTTGGACTACTTGCAGACGTGAAAAAGAAGACTGAATCAAACCCACATATAAGGCTTTGCAGTAATCCAGCCGGGACGTAATGAGAGCATGAATCACTTTTTCTGAGTCCTTCTGTGAGAGGAACTGTTTTAATTTAGCAATGGACCCGAGATGAAAAAAGCTTCCTTTAACAACGGCATTTATCTGCTTGTCAAATATCAAAGTCAGAATCAAAGATGACACCCAAGTTCTTAACTCTACTGTGCAAGGTTAAAGACAGAGTCCCCAACTGATTTTCAGTCTCAGTGATACATAACGAAGAGCCAAAAGCAATGACCTAAGTTGTATCCTCATTAAGCATGATTAAATTTTCAGACATCCATAATTAACTTCCTCAAGACAAGAGATGAGATTACTGATGGAACAACAATCCTTAGACCTGACAGGAAGGTAAAGTTGTGTGTCGTCAGCATAACAATATGGATATTATAGATTTAAAGCTAAAATTCTACTGAAATTAACAATGCCCCTGACGCTTATACTGAAGATCTTTCCTACACACTTAGCACTGCTTGACTCTATAGTAAACAAGTGTAGACGAGTAATGAGTTATATTCTCACTAAGAGGAAGGGTTCCCTTTTGAGTCTGGATCCTCTCAAGGTTTCTTCCTCATGTCGTCTCATGCCTCATGTCTCTTTCCTTGCCACCATCGCCTCTGGCTTGATCATTAGGGCAGTGGTTTTCAAAGTGGGGGCCGCCAGGGGGCGCCCAGGGGGCCTCAACAATTTGGTGTGAAAAATAAATTCTCACTCTCAGACAACCACACACACACACACACACACACACACACACACACACACACACACACACACACACACAATCAATTCCTAATGTAATGTAATGTAATGATATAAGATGTAATTATTAATAATAAAAAAGGGGGATATATTCAGAAGTCTGTATTTTTAATGTGTTTTAAAGACATCTTGCAAAAGGGGGCCTCGGTCAAATGTTAATGCCATTTGGGGGGCCTTGCCCTGGAAAAGTTTGGGAACCACTGCATTAGGGATAAAACTGGGCAAGAAAAAAAGCCCCAAAATGGCAAAATATTAAGCTTTTAGCAGTCTTAACAACAAATTATTGTTCAGGAAATTAGCAAGAATTAAACAATTTTTTGATTGCTTTAAATGTTTAAGCCTTTTGGGTAGACTTGCGGACAGCTTTTTAATGTAATTATTTAAAAATATATATGTATTTATACTTTATTTTAATTTTGTACAGCCAGACATATGTTAGTTTTAATTGATCATGATTTTATGATTTTACCTTTGTATACAAGAAGACTATAAGTGAATTTCCCTGTTTTGACTTTTTACCCCCAAACAGTTCACTTACAGCAAAAGTTTCTGACCAACGATTTGTTGTTAAGACCATTAAAAGATGAATATTTTGCCATTTTTGCCTTGGGCCATTTTATCCGGACGTCTGAAGCCACTACGATAGACGATTTTGACGATAGACATCGTTAAAAGTGGAGAAAAGTGCTATAAAAATAAAACTGAATTGAACTGAATGACTATTGTCAGAGCTGCTATTATAGAAAATTAATCAACACCTTCTTCTTACCAATCAGATTCAAGAATTCAACAGCAATAAGAACTACTAGACCAAAATAACAATAAAAACGTGAATACACTTGGTGCTTAGTTCACAACATGACCCCTGTCCCTGAATGTATCTGTAGTTTTGTACAGTATGGCGCTATAACAACAGTGAACTACATCTCCCACAATGCATTTCGGCCCTGTGTGCGCAAACACAGTGCGCGGTGAGAGGATACTGTATTCCCTCCTCCTCCTCAGTTTCATGTAAGATGGTAGTAAGACGCTGCTGCCTAAAGAAATAGTTCGACTAGACTAAATACTAAAACCATCATTTAAAACCAGAACAGAGCCAGGACAGGATAGTAGAGGAACTCCAGCTGCTCTGAGAACACAATTTCCGCCTGATATTTGTAGAAATATCTCCGGAGAGGAATCCCGGCTAAAGTGAGTATCCAAAAACTACCTACCGCTGGCCGTAAATGTTCTCAGCACAGCTGTATTGAACATGTTATGTTTTTAATAATCGTATACTGATTTTTATATACGACACACATCGTGGTAGTACCCCGAAGCCTAAGTGGGAGTAGAGGGGAAAAGTCAGAGGTTGACACCGGGCGTCCGTTTGGCCAGAGCCGGCGTGAGCAGTGGGAAAGGCGCAGGCTTCGGGCCGGTGTAGGCCGCAGTCCCTAACACACACAGTCGCTCAAAAACAGACAAATACGTAAGAAAAACCGTGATTTCCAGATTGCCAGATTTGTTGAAGTGCCCGAGAGGAGACTTAGATTTCTACCTGGTGGTGTCTGAATTGAAAGACGAGGTTTCTGTGGTGTGTTTTGGTCGCCTCTCTCTCGTTACTCTGTCCCAGCTGTAGAAGCACCTGACCCGGTGTCACTCTGAAATCTGTTACCGCCGATACACGTCACCATGAGCCCTGAGTTACAGAGAGGACAGATTTTTATAGAACACTAGCTTTATACGGTTGTGGTTGTAGTTTTAATATAATACATACATCACAGAAATTACAATAATTTCCAGTCTTCAGAGTTTTTGGGTGTTGCTGAGTTGTCTGTTTAAATCATTGAGAAATAAAACTATAGTTAGTGTAAAGGATGTGTGTTAGAGGGCATGCTGTTATAAGAAAGTAATCAACGACGGCGTGGTGTGATGTAGCACCACACAAAGCAGTTTCTGTTCTCACCCCAAACTGGATTATTTTCCACATAAAACAGAAGGTTTTCCTATGTATATATATATGTATATGTATATGTATATATATATGTATATGTATATGTATATATATATATATATGTATATGTATATATATATGTATATGTATATATATATATATATATGTATATGTATATATATATATGTATATGTATATATATATATGTATATGTATATATAATGTATATATGTGTGTGTGTGTGTGTGTGTGTGTGTGTGTGTGTGTGTATATGTATGTATATATATTTTATCCCTCTTCTACCACAGCAGTTTGCCAACAAGAACAGTTTATTATTAATTAAAGAATGACACATCATTGTTTTGAACCGTTGCATTTCATGATGTGCAGGACAGGTCTGTGTTATCGTTTACATTTGCAGTATTTGGCAGATGCCCTAATCAGGGGCAACTTGCATATATCTCATTTATACAACCGAGCAGTTGAGTGTTAAGGGCCGTGCTCAAGGAAGGGCCCAGCAGTGGCAGCTTGGTGGTGCTGGGATTAGAACCTTTTGGTCAGAAGTCCAATGAAGTCTTACCCACTGAGCTACCACTGCGCTGCGTAAATTATCACTTACATTTTAAGTGCTACGAACAGCAGTTCTGTCACCAGCTTCTCTTTTTCATTTCTCTCGGAATTAATAAGGCATTTGCAAGACAATTTGTAGCCTGTAACGTTACCGAGAAACCACGAAGTGCAAAGGCCGCTGTTCTGAAGTCTTTCCCATGGTAGATAAGTGTTACAGCGTGTTGACACTGGAGACTCCTTCCGTAAATGTTAAATAAATGCATCTTCGCGGAGAATTCAACTGGACTTTTCAACGACATATTAATCATTCCCACCTGGTTTTATTGTGTCAGATTTTCCATCTTTGATGCAGAACTGAGATTTCGACCGATACACGATAATGATCTGAGACAGATATGGTCACAATAACCGAAAGACTTTCGGCGCGATTCTCTGGCCGTGTTACGCAAGATGTCGCGTAGATGTTAGAGCTGGACTTTGTCCAGTGCTCAAGGCAAGAACTCTATTGTCTCATTCAGTGTCCATCAGAAAATGTCACTTCCACGCCGATACCTCTCCAGTACTTGAGGACATTGATACTTGGTACTGGATTCGAGAATTACATTCGTGCCAAAAGTATGGAATGTAACTTTTCAAGAAACTAACAAAAATATACAACGAGAGAAGAAAGACAGTCTGAAATTGAAAATGGTGAACTCGGTGGCAAAAATGTAACATGGGCCACGTCGAAATCACATACCATGACTGTTTCAATGACAATGCAGTACATACTAACCAATATGTGTGTGTATTATGACTACAATCCCGGACATACTACATCCACCACGTTAGCATTGTATAGAAAGTACATTGAGTCTTGTGTATCTTCCACTGTGATCACATTACTATGTGCTGTCAATTTACATCACCTCTGGTGGCCATTAGTACTGGTTTAAAAAAGGTTTAAAGCGGTCCTCTCAAATCTCATCTTCTCTCCATACTCATGCCTAAAACCTCTCCTCTCTGCATCTCCCGTTTCCTTCTAGCTTTGCTGCGTCTCGTTTTGGTGAGTCGCCGTGATCGCCCCCCCGTAACAGTGCAATAAGATGTCCCGTAGCCCTGAGCTGAAGGAAGACCCTATGGAGTGCCCTCTGTGTATGGAGCCTCTGGAGATCGATGACGTCAACTTCTTCCCGTGTACCTGCGGCTACCAGATCTGCCGATTCTGCTGGCATCGCATCCGCACAGACGAGAACGGCCTCTGCCCAGCCTGCAGAAAGGTACATCTCTACTGCTGGTGGATGATTTTTAGGGACTTCCTCGCCTAAAGAATAGTGTGTTTAACTGCTCTCATTTCCTAGTGTAGAGCTGAATGAACAGGCGATTTGTGTGTGATTTGTGTTTATCTAGTCTTGGCTTGATTTAATCTGGGCATTGAGAATTGCTGATAGATTCTGTCTAAAGCAGTCCAAAACTAAGTTGGACGACGTAAATGCCAGCAAACCCACAGATTTAGACACAGCAGGTGATAACTCTCTCTACTCTGCCTGTCTTTCTTTACTTCCTGTATGAGTTCGAGTCAGAGTTCCCACTCATGATCGCGTTTGACGCGGCAGATGAAAATCGCTGCCGTCTTTCATGTGGTAACTATAGCGCTAACAATGGTAAAGCATTATGGTAAAGTCTGACCACCACAAAGGCGGCCATCTTGGCAGCACTCCCGGGCAGTTATATAATGTACCATAGTGTAAGATATAACAGAAATCACATACAAAACACATTTTTACATACTGCACATGCACTTTTCTCCAGAACAAGTTTGACAATGGTAATCTTATTTATGCCTGTTACTATGGTAACAGTGATCATCAGCTCTCAGAGAGTGGGCCAAATCCCAAATGGCTTCCTGCTCCCTACATACTTGCACTTTATGGGGCAGTTTTATTTGTAAGGAATATAATTACTTCTAAACACAACAGTTGCAATCAAAATTATTTAACCCCCATATTGCAAATCAGGTTTTTTGTCAAAATTGACAGACTTTCAGCTGTTTGCAATGAACAAATCAAGCGAAAGCAATTGAAATAATTCAACAAAATGAATGCTTTAAGTGGTTTCCCCAAATTCAACTGAAAATGCAGCTTATAATGATTTCTCCAGTCTCAAAATTATTCAACCCCCTGAATAGAATCCCTCACAACAGCACAAATATGGTGCTGTGTGTTTGAGCTGGAACACATGAAATACCTGAACTGGCTAGGGGTAGAAAACATATGAAATACCTGGATGGGGCACAATAAGGAAGTGATCAACGGCTGCAACCAGATTTCTGAGAAGGCAGGTTGTGAAAAACCCTCAAGTGACTGCAGAAGACCTACAGCAAGACTTGGTGGCAACAGGCACTGAGGTTTCAGTGAGCACAGTAAGGTGCGTATTAAACACTGAAAGTTTCCATGCCAGAAGTCCAAGACGTACACCACTACTGACCCAAAAGCACAAGAAGAGTTGGCTCAAAATCATATAAATAAGCCACAGGAGTTTTGAGATTCTGTTCTGTGGTACGATGAAAAAAAACTGGAACTTTTTGGCACGATGGATCAGCGGTATGCCTGGAGGAAGAAGAATGAAGAAAGAACACTCTATCCACAGTCAAGCATGGTGGTGGCTCTGTGATGCTCTGGGGCTGTTTTGCATCCTCTCGCACTGGAAACCTGCAGCGTGTGGAAGGCGAGATAGATTCATTGAAGTATCAGGAAATCCTAGGAAAAAACGTCATGCCGTCTGTGAGGAAGCTGAAGCTTGGGTGTCATTGGACTTTCCAACAGGACAATGATCCCAAGCATACCTCAAATTCCACCAAGGCTTGGTTGCAGAAGACGTTCTGGAAGATTTTACAGGGCCATCACAGTCAGCTGCCTTGAACCCCGTAGAAAATCTCTGGTGGGATTTGAAGAAGGTGGTTGCAGCATGCAAAACAAAGAATGCTTGTATTTCCTCATTTGTAAGTCGCTTTGGATAAAAGAATCTACTAAATGAATAAATATATGTAAGTCTGTAAATTTTGACAATAAACCTGATTTGCAATCTGGGTTGAATCAGTTTTTAATATTTAGTGCACAATATGTCCTATAGGAAGCCATTTAGGATTTGACCTTGTTATGTTACAGTTTATTTTCAATGCAGTTCGCATCTAAGCTGACGTGAAAGTTGTATTAGTAATGTATAAGTGTACATACAGTGTATGTGGCGGCCCAAAGCACACTGAATGAGCTCTGTACCCACCCTTGTCTCCGGTAATACTATTTTCAATCGCTGAGTGCTAGTGTGTACAGTTTGAGGATGATATATTTCCCTTAACCTGTGTCCTTTCCTGTGATGAATAATGTTCATATTTATACATTGCTGATTAGAATATTATGCTGTGATGTTGTTTTACGAGGTTTCATAGCATGAAAGTGCAGTGTCTAATAGGTCTGTCACGAAAGTGGCATGCTTGTTTGTTTAGATAAGAATGAATGTTACCGTGTCATATTTGGCGAGTAGAGAAGGATGTAAATGCATTTTAAGGGTTTTATTTGAGAGGCGTACAAACAAATCAAAATCAGTAAACTGAACACAGGCACAGGTCAGGCGATCAGCAAACGCAGGGATAATCCAACATACACAAACGAGAAAACAAAACTAGTTCAATAAACTGAAAACATATGCCTTGCACGTGGGAGACAGCCAATGACAGGACATGTGTGGAACCAAGACATGAATCAAAACAAATACACACAGTGCACTGAACGCTCAGCAAGAGGGGGAGATTCCTGACACACCAACGTTTTAGGCATTCGCACTGCTTCAGTCCTCTCGTCTGCTCTAGAGCTGTCACATTAAATATACATTGAGTTTAAGATAAAAATGCACATTAAAAATGCAATTTAAGATATGTAGCAAGCACTAGCACCAATCTTAATTAAAACATACTGTTGAAAAAACGACATTCAAGATATTAACAATGTTTTTTTGAAGAAGAAAAATCTAGAAAGAATAGTTCTAATGTTTCAAATGATCCAGTCAATAACGTCGGGGATTGAGCCGCTTAAGCAGCATGAGCTGAAGCTGAACAGTGACTGAACTGAAGCGCTTTACTAGCGGGTTAATTTACTCACCCAAACGCTTCTTATACACATATGAGATTAATCAGACATAACATACACAACATTAACCTAATATTACAACTTCCTAATGCGCAAAATGATGTGAATACACAAGTGAACTTGAACTTAAGTAAGTCATGTTGTGAATATGCTTTTTCCGTAACGACTAAAACACAGACAACGAATAACTAAGGCATAAAGATTTCAGAATATTGTATTACATAGTGTACACATTGTAATGTTATTATTACAGGAGAGCAGGTTTTCACAACAAGAGCAGTTTTCACATGTTTTTGTTGATGCATGTTTAAGTTAATATGTAAAATGTGTGAATATTTGGTTTAAGTTTTGCATTTTCTCGTCAACTAAAATGCCGTTGACTGATATTCCATGCCATTTTAGTCAGAGCAAAATGAATAAATATGACGACAAAATAAATTACTAAATTTAAAGGATATTTTTGTCAGAAGACGAAAACTATGCTATTATTATTATTATTATTATTATTATTATTATCGCTACATCAGTGGCATAAAATGGTCTTGAAATGACAATATTGTTTATTGCAATTATATTATCTGGGACAGTATATCGTCCAATAAAATTTGTTATTGTGACCAGCCTAGTGTCTAATTGATCGGGGTGTGTGTGTGTGTGTGTTTGTGCGCGTGTGCACTGTAGCCGTACCCAGAGGATCCGGCTGTGTACAAGCCCCTTTCACAGGAGGAGATCCAGAGGATAAAGAACGAGAAGAAGCAGAAGCAGAACGAGAAGAAACAGAAGGTGACGGAGAACCGGAAGCACCTGGCCAGTGTGCGCGTAGTGCAGCGGAACCTTGTGTTCGTGGTGGGTCTCTCACAGAGGCTCGCGGACCCTGAGGTAAGAGGAGCTTTACAGCACGTAAGGAGTTTCTGATGGAGCAGCAGCTATTGTTACTAATGCATCTCAGACGTTGTCTAATGTCATCCCCTGCTTATTTCAGGTTTGTAACAAAACATGAGGGAGGTGGCTTTAATTGCAGATGTTTAAGACACACTGTTGTTACTGACCATTTGGTAATAATCATGCTCTGGTTTTCATACTACCTTTAATACAGGTTAGAACATTGTGACACTTAATGGTTGGAAATGACCATGAATCTTTAACATTTAGCCTAATATTTTTTTAGAGGTCATTACTCTTATTTATTAGAGTTATTTCATGACCTTTTTTCTCATCCAGTGATTCTGCTGCTTACATGATCATGGCATAAACAGGTCATGGCAGGTGTCTTGTGCCAAGGAGATTTTTATGTCACCATTCTCAGTAATTACTGTGGCAGCCTATGTCTCATTCTACACATGAAACATATCACTGCATACTTCATCCTGACTAGATCATCATTTAAAATTAATATTAATGTAATATAATGAATATAATAGCATCTATTATGGCAATTACCAGTAATACTGACTTGACCCTGCTTCATCATCGCACACTGATTTGACGGATATAACGTCATAATTATGTAAGGATTAACATTAGAATGGAATGTCTACAGTGCATACGGAAAGTATTCACAGCGCTTCACTTTTTCCACATTATTTTATGTTACAGCCTTATTCCAAAAAGGATTAAATTCGTTATTTTTCTCAAAATTCTACAAACAATACCCCATAATGACAACGTGAAAGAAGTTTGTTTGAAATCTTTGCAAATTTATTAAAAATAAAAAAACAAAAAAAGCACATGTACATAAGTATTCACAGCCTTTGCCATGACACTCAAAATTGAGCTCAGGTGCATCCTGTTTCCGCTGATCATCCTTGAGATGTTTCTACAACTCGATTGGAGTCCACCTGTGGTAAATTCAGTTGATTGGACATGATTTTGAAAGGCACACACCTGTCTATATAAGGTCCCACAGTTAACAATGCATGTCAGAGCACAAATCAAGCCATGAAGTCCAAGGAACTGTCTGTAGACCTCCAAGACAGGATTGTATCGAGGCACAGATCTGGGGAAGGGTACAGAAACATTTCTGCAGCATTGAAGGTCCCACTGAGCACAGTGGCCTCCATCATCCGTAAATGGAAGAAGTTTGGAACCACCAGGACTCTTCCTAGAGCTGGCCGCCCGGCCAAACTGAGCGATCGGGGGAGAAGGGCCTTAATCAGGGAGGTGACCAAAAACCTGATGGTCACTCTGACAGCCCTCCAGCATGTCTCTGTGGAGAGAGGAGAACCTTCCAGAAGAACAACCATCTCTGCAGCACTCCACCAATTAGGCCTGTATGGTAGAGTGGCCAGACGGAAGGCACTCCTCAGTAAAAGACACATGATAGCCCGCCTGGAGTTTGCCAAAAGGCACCTGAAGGATTCTCAGACCAGGATGAAACAAAGATTGAACTCTTTGGCCTGAATGGCAAGCGTCATGTCTGGAGGAAACCAGACACCACTCATCACCTGGCCAATACCATCCCTACAGTGAAGCATGGTGGTGGCAGCATCATGCTGTGGGGATGTTTTTCAACAGCAAGAACTGGGAGACTAGTCAGGATTGAGGGAAAGCTGAATGCAGCAATGTACAGAGACATCCTTGATGAAAACCTGCTCCAGAGCGCTCTGGACCTCAGACTGGGGCGGAGGTTCATCTTCCAACAGGACAACGACCCTAAGCACACAGCCAAGATAACAAAGGAGTGCCTACAGGACAACTCTGAGAGTGTCCTTGAGTGGCCCAGCCAGAGCCCAGACTTGAACCCGATTGAACATCTCTGGAGAGATCTGAGAATGGCTGTGCACCGATGCTCCCCATCCAACCTGATGGAGCTTGAGAGGTCCTGCAACGAAGAATGGGAGAAACTGCCCAAAAATAGCTGCGCCAAGCTTGTAGCATCATACTCAAAAAGACTTGAGGCTGTAATTGGTGCCAAAGGTACTTCAATAAAGTTTTGAGCAAAGACTGTGAATACTTATGTACATGTGCTTTTTTTTTTTTTTTTTTTTTTTTTTTTTTAATAAATTTGCAAAGATTTCAAACTAACTTCTTTCATGTTGTCATTATGGGGTATTGTTTGTAGAATTTTGAGGAAAATAATTAATTAAATTCATTTTGGAATAAGGCTGTAACAAAATGGGGAAAAAGTGAAGTGCTGTGAATACTTTCCGGATGCACTGTATTATACTGTACCCATTAAAAAAAAAATTGAGTATATTTCTATTTCAATAGATGATTTTCTTCTTACTTATCAAACCGATTCAATATCTTATTCTTTTTTTGGGAAACTCTAAAGGCCTTTTTAAGAGGACAGATAATTTCTTACTCTGCTTATGTCAACAAGAAATGGAAGGATAAGAATAAAAGAGATCTGATAATATTCGAGCTATAGATGACCAATATGCTCTTAACCTGATCCCTGAGCTCCATGAACAAAGGCTTAATTTGCAGGCAGAATTTGATTTGTTATTTACCGGTGAGTCGGAGAGGCTTTTGTTACACACGTGTGGCAATTATTATGAATATGGGTATAAGGACGGTCGGCTGCTGGCCCACCAACTGTGTAGTCGAGCGGCTTTGCACTCTGTAACTCGGATTATGCAGTCCAGTGGTGCATTAACCTCAGATCCTGTAGAAATTAATTCAACCTTTAAAAGTTTTTACTCTGCTTTGTACACAGCTGGAGCTCCTGGCAATTTGGGTAAAATAAACCATTTTCTTAGAAATTTTGATTTTCCCAAAGTTGACCCTCCTATTGGCATTTGAACTTGACAGCCCCATCACCTTAGATGAAGTCATTAACTCAATTAATTGGCCTGGATGGGTTTCCTTCCGAATTTTATAAGAAATTTCATTGGCCCCATTACTTCTGGCTGTATTCGAGGAATCCTTAGAACTAGGTAGGCTGCCACCAACATTGAGGCAATGTTGGAGGCAAACTCTACTGCTTAATGATGGGAAGGACCCAACATTATGTAATTCGTACAGACCTATTAGCCCCCTCAATGATGACGTCAAGATTTTAGCCAAACTTTTGGCATCTGGTTTAGAGGGGATTCTCCCTAGCATTATCTCAGAGGAGCAAACCGGATTTATAAGAGGATAGCATTCCTTTTCCAATATTCATGCATTTTAAAAATATTTTATACTCAAACAAAAAAAAAAAACAGCAACTCCTATGAAGTGGTCATTTCTTTGGACACCAAAAAGGTGTTTGATAAGATAGAATGGGAATATCTTCTTATGGTGCTAAAGGAGTTCGGGTTTCCGGGTGGATTAATATAATGGAACCGTTTATTACGTGTGGAGCCTCGAGCTTCTGTATATACTAACGATGCTAAATCTGATCATTTTACTTTGTCACGGGGTACGCGCCAGTGATGTCCTCTGTCTCCCTTACTTTTTGCCATAGCAATTAAGCTTCTTTCAATAACGCTTAGAACCCTTTATGTATTTCAGTGTATAATCCACAAGGGAACATAAACTAGCCCTATATGCTGATGCCTTACTACTTTTATGTTACTGATCCAATTACATATTTCTAAAATGTCAAGAGTACTATGTATCAATACAAGTGAAAATATCTCAACCTAGGTGTAAATACATTAGTACATCAATTTTTTTTTTTAATGATGATTAATGCAAATGTTTTCAGCAGAAAGTAATTATACTGAGAAAAAATCAATTCAAGGCTATTGCATATAAAATATAGAAATGCCATTTTTGGCCTAAAATTTTCTGCAGCCAAAATTTCGGTGCATCCCTAGCCTCAACCATGGCTTCTATATGTATTAACCACATCTTTCCCCCTCCTTTTAGATCCCACATTCTCTTTCTGGGAAAGGAAGGATATGAAATGCTTTGATTTGAATTTTCATTAATAATGTTTTTGCAAACTTTTCTGAATTCTCCTCATCATTCAACCTGCCTCCGTCTCACCTATTCCGTTTCTTTCAAATTAGGCATTGTGTCTCCTCCCTATTCCCTGGGATTCCCTCCTTACCTACAAAGTCTGCATGGGAAGAGGTGTTCAAACTGAATCCTCATATGGGTGGTATTATCTCTCAGATATATTCAACAATCTGGTCAAAAGATAATTGTCACAATATCAAAGCCATTAGTGCTTGGGAAGAGGAATTGGGCCTGGAGCTTGAGGATGATTACTGGGATAGAGTGTTAGATAATATACATACCACCACGTCATGTGCTAGACTTGGTTTCATACAATTTAAAGTGGTCCATAGAGCTCACCTTTCTAAGAATAACTAAAATCTATAACTATAGAATAAGAATAATTATAATCTAAAATATATCCGAACGTACCTGACATATGTAGAAACTGCAGACTTTCGCCCTGTAACCTCAGTCATATGTTTGCTCTCTGTCCCAAATTGCAGAACTTTTCGAACTAACCTACAAAACTTCCTCTATCATTCTTAAAATCAAATTAGATGTCTGTGCTTTAATTGCCATCTTTGGTGTTCCATATCGGCGTCAACCTCTGAACCTCTCCACAACCCCCCTCTCTGTACCAGTCTAGTTTAAAGATTTAATCTTCTTTTTTTTTAACATGAAAAATCAAGTATAACATCAGAGGCAGGGGTGAATCTATTTTTTTTTTTTTAATGGCAATTAGTTACCGACTTCAGTGATGTATGCACCCTGGAGGTGGATTGAGGGAAGGTATAATACTAATCTCTTTACTCTTTTTTTTTTTTCTTCCTTATTGTATGTAGTTGAACATTTTCAGGTGTCTTTTGGTTTTGGCTGGGATTATTGTATCGGGCCGGGCAAGGTGGGGTTTGGTCGATGGGGTGTTGTGTTGTGTTGTGTTGTGTTGTGTTGCACCATCAGTAACAGATTGGGTGAGTCATTCCTTTTTTAAAAAAAAAAAGGAAAAAAAACTGTACCTAGATTTTCCAGCCACTTTGCTTTCATGGACTGGTATTGTGATAAAAAGGAACACACATTACTAATGTGGGATTTTAAAACCCACAGCAAAGTGAGTAAAAATAGCTGGATGCTCAGAGATGCGGAACTAACCAAAAAAGCGCTATGCCTGGCTTACGATTACAGCTATATGTATGTAATAGGTTGTGTTTATGTCAATCCGAAATGTTCTGTTTGTCATATTTCAGTGCATATCAGATAGGTGTTGAATATATGGGTTTAGAAAACCAGTGAAGTTCATTGTTATATTGTCAGTGTTTGTAAAAGCCCCAGGTGCAATTGGTGCCTTGTTTTGTTTAACTGGATTTTATTTATTCTGTCAATGTGAAGCATAATCATGTATAATAACACTGTGAATGGAACTATTTTTAAAAGGAACCTAGCCAGTAGAGAAATGATTCAGTATCTGAGTAGTTTCTCATTTTCCAGTTGATGAACTGGAACTAAAAGTACTTCTTGACTCTATATATATATATATATATATATTTATATTTATATTTATATATATATATATATATATATATATATATATATATATATATATATATATGCATTGGAATGATTGCTGGTTTATTGTCTTGGGGTTTTGTTCATATACTGTTCTGATGATCTAAACTCAGTAGTTGTATTTCAATTTTTCAGGTCCTTAAGAGGCCAGAGTATTTTGGAAAGTTTGGCAAAATACATAAAGTGGTCATCAATAACAGTACGTCGTATGCAGGCTCACAGGTGAGAGTAACCTCAACCACAGAAATGGTTTGTCTTGTAAACCAAAATGTCTATCTATAAATAAACAGTAAACTCATTTACTCCACAGGGTCCTAGTGCCAGTGCCTATGTTACATACATCCGCTCAGAAGATGCCCTAAGAGCAATACAGTGTGTTAATAATGTAGTAGTCGATGGTAGAACACTCAAGGTGAGCACAACACTGCAACACTTTTCATAAAGGTTTACTGATGCTGATATGTTTTCTTCATATCATGATCATTTACTGATTTTTTTTTTTTTTTTTTTTTTGCTTTATTTTATTTATTTTCACATATATTTTGTTCAAGATAGATATAAGATGTGTTTTAGTATTGATATGAATTAATAACCTTAAAGAAATGTGTGATGATATTTAAGCATCTATGAATAGTCTGTTCAAGACTGTATTCAGGTCAGATCAAATTTTTTTTATAGGTTGTTAAAGTATTACACACGCTTCGGCTAGGCATGAGTTTAATCATGCACATATGCCAAAGATGCAATTAATGGAGGAAAATGAAGGTGGAATTGCATATACTTCATGATCAGATTTGATCATACACAACTTGATGGATAAAGTCCGGTGACTTAAAATGTGGTGATATTGTGTTTTTGCTATATTGCCTATAACAATATCTCATGCTGAATATGTTGACTAGATGGGTATTGGCACTTAATTGGACCAAAGTTTGAAGGGAATGTTTTTATTGGTGGTAGATATTTTTATTGAGCTAGTTGTTTTTGTCTTATAGGCTTCTTTAGGCACAACAAAGTACTGCAGCTATTTTCTCAAAAGTATGCAGTGCCCTAAGCCGGACTGCATGTATCTGCATGAACTAGGAGATGAGGCGGCTAGTTTTACTAAAGAAGAGATGCAGGTGAGAGCAGAACTGTGTTTACTTTATCATCACTAGAAAAGCATTTTTCTCAAAAGTTGTAAAAATGTGTTAGATACAACAGACCATATAGAGAGCTTGATTAACAAATGAAGCAGATGATCATCTTGTAAAATTTGTCTTAATATATTGGTAATGCGTCATTTTGTACATGTAGGCTGGGAAACACCAGGAATATGAACAAAAACTACTCCAAGACCTTTACAAAGCAAATCCCAACTTTCTAACTTCAACATGTGTAGGGGAAAAGTCTAAAAACAAAGCAAATGCTACACAAAGGTGGGGTTTTCATACTGTAGTGAAGTTGCATCTTAAATTTTAAAGATTGGTTCACTATATGGTTTAAAATCACCTGTAAGTAAACTGTTTTGTTTTTGTTTTTTCCCCCCTCCACAGACAGAACAGCGGTGGTAAAGAGGGTTGGCCTTTATTACAGGGTTACGGTAAACTAGTTAACGGTTTACCTTCAGAACACCGGAAGTCCCCGCCCCTTTTAGATTGTTTGACAGACTCAGATCACATGACCCCAGAAGAGCCAGACGCCGAGTTAGGAACAGATCAAATCGCAGGACTCTCGCACTTTTCCTCAGTCTTAGAACCTACCAGGTACACACTGCCTCACACACTTACGCATACTATAGATGTGTTTAATAAATTTAAACCAAACAGCTCTAATGTATATTCCGAAAAGAATGTCGAAGGATTACATGATCAGAAGAACTAAATACAAAATCACCTCATATGATGGTCAAAATACTAGTATTCCGGCATACTTTAGTACAATAGTGTGCAATTTTAGGCATAGCTAGAGGTATATATTTTACAATACACCACAACACTGTTGAATTCTCAAATCTGATTGGTCAGTAGGTCTTGATTGATTTTCTATAACAGCAGCTTTTTTGGGTGCAAGGCAAATCACAGATTTATTTTAATGTGCTTTTTCTTTATATCATTTCTATAGCACCTGCTAGTTCAGAGGGGTGTGCCACACAATCCAAGTGCAATAAAAGACAGAATGTTTAGAAAGTGTGAAGTTTATTTAACATTTGTGGAAGGAGTCTCCAGCATCAGTAACACACAATACAGTTTTTATTTATTTAATTTTTTTTTTTAAATTGAAACAAAAAAGTTATCCAATGCCTATCATCTATGTGAAAAACTATTTGCCCCCTTAAACTTAAAATCTGGTGGTGCCTCCTTTAGCAGCAATAACAGCAACCAAACGCTTCCGATAACTGGAGATCAGTCTTTCACTTATTTTTAGGACTAGGATTTACTCCTATGCTTTGCATCATTGTCTTCTGCATAATACATTTTCGCTTGAGTTTCAAATTACACACTGAAGACCGGACATTCTCCTTTAGGATTTTCTGGTAGAGAGCAAAATTCATGTTTCCCTCAATTATTGTAAGTTGCCCAGACCCTGAAGCAGCAAAGCATCCCCACACCATTACACTTCCACCACCATGCTTGACCGTGGGTATGATGTCCTTCTTGTGGAATTCTGTGTTTGGTTTATGCCAGGTGTAACAGGACCCCTGTCTTCCAAACAGTTCCACAGAACATTCGCCCAAAAGGTTTGAGGATCATCAAGGTGTGTAGGCAAAATTCAGATGAGCCTTAATGTTCTTCTTGGTTAGCAGTGGTTTTCAGCTCGCCAGTCTTCTATGGATTCCATTTCTGCCCAGTGTCTTTCTGATAGTGGAGTCATAAACATTGACCTTTATTGATGTAGGGCCTTTAATGTTGTCTTTGGCTCTTTTGTGACTTCCTGGATGAGTAGTTGCTGTGCTCTTGGAGGACTTTTGGAAGGTTGGCCACTTCTGGGAAGGTTCACTACTGTGCCGAGTTTTTCCATCTGGAGATAATGGCTCTCACTGTGGTGCTTTGGAGTCCTAGAGCCTTTGAAACAGTATTTCAATCACCTTCTTCCTCATCATTTCTGGAATTTATTTCCACTTTGGCATAGTGTGTTAGTGGGTAAGACCTTTTAACCAACTTCATGCTGTTGAAAAAAATCTATTTAAGTGTTGTTTTGATTGAACAGGGTTTGCAGTAATCAGGCCTCGTTGCGTCTAGTCCTGCTGAACCCCATTATGAATGCAGTTTCATAGATTTGGGGAATAAGTAACTATGGGGGCCAATGCATTTTTACACAGGCCCAGTTGATATTGGGTAACTTTTTTACTTCAATAAACATTATCATTTAAAAACTGTATTTTGTGTTTACTCAAGTAGCATTTGTTTTCATTTCTGAAACAATTTAGTATGAGAGATACAAAAACAGAAGAAAGCAGGATGGGGCAAGTACTTTTTTCACAACACTGTATATGTATATACAGGGTGTGTCCGAAAAGTCTCCATACATATGGGACTATGTTTGCACCATGTCGGTTGTGCCTTCATCAGCGGTTGTTCGTGGACGTCCACTTCCCGGTCGGTTCGCAACACTTCCAGTCTTTTTGCACTTGTTAATAAGTTTGGCAACAGTGTGATGTGTGTGATGTGCTTGTCATGTTCCCGGTTAAAGTCCATCGCAACCTTGCAACAGCTTCCTGATCCAGCCACAGGAATGATTTCAGTACGTTCTTTTTTTTTCTTTCTTTTTTTTTGTCTTCTTAAAGGCTATCTGGAAAAATAAATAATATAAACTAAGTATGAAAAATATTTTGAAAACATATTGCTAAAAAGACGTACATACATGTAGTTTGTATGTAATTTAAAAATAAATTATGTAGATGAGCTCAGAGTGCTTTCATTTGAGAGGAGCCATGAAGCCATGACTAAATATCATGTTGTAAATTAATTTGCAGGTGTAGCCAGAGGGGAAAAAAGGCTCTTGCATTATAGTTAAGTGTGTTAACACAGTCTGCTGCTACTGTCTGGTGACAGGAAAAACTGCAGCGTGTTGGCTGGTGGGCTGCCTATTGTGTACAGGTCATTCTAACATGGACACCATGGCACAGTTAACATCTGTCCCCGTTTGTCCCTGGGCCCAGACTTTGGACACCCCTGGTTTAGTGTTTACTGTCTTATATGTAGTAATAGAGAGATGCACACTTATGGTCTCATTTATTTGAAGATTCATTTCTTTATCGATAAACCGGTTTTTAATTTTAAAAAATATACTGTGGCATGTCAGTGCATTTGTTAATGTGAAATCATTTAGTCTGATAAACATCTTGATTTTTCTTTCAGTCCTGTTGATAAACCAACAGAACCTGTAAGTATAGGCAACGGAGAGAATATAGCACAGGTAAAAACTACTCTTTACACTTTAGTGTATATATGCTTAAGGTGTTTTATCTTATGTAACGTTTCTTATTTTGCATGTATTATTGCTTTCTCAGGTCCCGAGTAGTGACTCGCCTTCCCCTCCCCCTGGGTTTTCTAAGCCAAGTCTGACAGTGCCCATCAGTGTGGCAGAACTCGCAGCACGTTCACCATTTGAGGGAGCACCCGCCGAGTCTCAGTCGCTCTTCTCAGACAACAGTAACTTCAGACATCCAAACCCCATCCCCAGCAGCCTGCCCTCTTTTCCCAGTTCCCCACAGGGTGGCTCTGATTGGCCCATGACCCCGGAGCCCCAGAGCCTCTTTACCTCAGGTATATTTATTCAACTCTGTGTTTACATTATATCATGAAGTTTATGTAAGATTATTTAAAGTAACATTTAAGCCCTTGCAGCTCAGGGATTTGACCAGATGACCATCCTATTCAGGAGAACAGAACAGAACACAGCTACCCCTGCACACAGATTAGCTAACACTCTTTTTCTGTTCGTGGCCCAAATTTTGTTAGGCCTATCATAATGATTTCTAGGAATCACTATGACCACAATTACTAACAACTTGCATAACAAATTATTCAGAAGAGCAGGACAAATAGTTACTACAAATTGTTAAATCATCATTTTCTTTTAGAGAGAAGTAGGATCAGTATTTGGAATTAAATAAATTTTGTTCTTTACAACAAGTTCATTCTCTAACTAAGCAGTTCACTGATGTTCTCTGGATATTTTTACCTCCTAACTGTATGTCAACACATTTTTAAATGTAACATGTATTTAATATATACATGTGTATTCTGACTCAGAATATGACTTGACTGTAAATGTACACAAACTGCAAAAGCAAAGCACACGTGTGTGAGTGTGGGTGAGAGAGAGAGTCTTTGTTTGCTCTTTTTGATTGTGCTAGTTATCCATGATCTCACTTCCAGTTCACATACACTTGTTTCATTTTCTCTTGCCCCATCATGTTAATATCGGCTTCCATCAGTTACTCTGATAAACCTGACAAGTTCTTAATCTGCTCGAGACCGGTCTGTTTAGCATTTTCTTGATTAATGGTGCGGAAACATAATCTCTCAACATTTCTCACATTTGTGCTGTTAAGTGCTGTCAGAGTTTGATTAATCTACTGATTTCGACATTGTGGAAATACCATTAAGTTTCATCAACATTGCATAAGATTGTCTTGTAGAAGAAGTTGTGTCCCACACATAGACGGTTTGGACAGAAGTTCAATGCCATCTCATTATTATTTAGGCCAGTATTCAAAATCAAGTAGGCTTATTAAAAAAAAATAAAAAAATTAAAACTTGAATCTAATAATACTTTTAATGAAAATGGAAAGTTCAGGAATACACAGCTTTCTTGCTTTAGTAAATAGCCCAAATATTATTATACACTTTATTTAGGCTGTGCAAAACAATTCTCAGTTCCTGATTTGACTTCAGTCGGGTTGTCAGCTCCTATCTCATTAGGACAACTATCGATTTCTATCATTTAATAGGAAACTTGCAAAGTGATTATGTGCTCCAGTGGGAATGTTAACACCATGCCTGTTTTTTCCAGACACCATCCCCGTGTCCTCATCCACTGACTGGCAAGCAGCTTTCGGCTTCGGCTCTTCGGCCAAGCAGCAGCAGCAGGAGGATGATCTAGGCTTTGATCCATTCGACGTGACAAGGAAAGCACTGGCTGACCTCATCGAGAAGGAGTTGTCAGTGCAGGAAGCCTCTCCACGTTCCGCGTCACTGCTCCCTAATGGCCAGCCACGCCTTCCCCCGCTGCAGCACCGTGGCCTCTACAACTCCTTCAGCCTGCCCGCACACACCCACACCACCTCTGTACGCCAGCCCTGGATGGGCCTGCCCACCCGCAACAACCTTGCACACTTAAACCACATCACACACAGCCACTTCCTAGACCCAAGCTGCCCCCCACAACACCACAGCACAGGCCTCGGGGGAATAACTATATCAGGTGCGCACTCACACACACACACACACAACAGCTTAAACACTTTTTAAACTCCTAAATATATAACTGCATCTTCAGGTGATAAATAGTCACACCTGGGCTGGTCACAGCTGTCCAGCTGTGGCCTGGTGATCCAAATACTACATTTAGAAACTCATTCCCACATCTTTGTAAGCTTAGGACATTCTCTTAAGATGCACTATGGTTGACTTACTTCACATTTAGTTGGATGCTTTTCCTTCTTCAGCAGAAAACAGCGGTTCAGTGGAAAGCATCAATGTGAAAGAGTGGCAGGACGGCCTCAGAGCGCTCCTTCCAAATATCAACATCAACTTCGGAGGCATCCCAAATTCCACATCATCATCTTCCTCTTCCTCCTCTTCATCCACCTCCAGTATGAACCACATGGGGCTCCCGGCAGGCTCAGTAGGACTCTCGCACAGCCTGAGCTGGGATGGCACAGCAAGCTGGATGGACCCAGCCATCATCACTGGTACTTTAAGTTACATATTACCAGGGATGTGACGGTGAGGAAATTTTCCCACCGGTTAATCGACACGTGACAACACCAGTAATACCCGGGGGGGGTGTAATAATATGTAACATATTATTACATATGTACATAACTTCATTAATTGTAATATGTAAAGTACACATTTAAAGGTTTTTAAAACTGAGAACAGCTGACTTACTAAAGGCCTTTTGTAGTCTGAATATTTGCTTGTGTATATAACTTGTGTGTACTGGTATCATACCATCACACCTGGGCAAGCACATTTCCAGCTGGGGCTTGTAGCTCCTTTCTACTTGTGAGGTGCCAGAGCTGATTCAGAACAGGTGCTTATTAATTAACCATTCCCAATAACCTTTTAGTCATTTCATCGCTATATCATCAACTCAAGCAAATTTGACATGAACAGAACGAAGGATGATCATGAATACGGATATTAGTGGGGAAAAATAAACATTGCAATCAGAAGTCAAGCAAGAAACAGACATTTTATTGCCAATATCAACAAACTACATAAACTCTGAAAAGCTACACACACTGAATAAAAGATAGAATAAAAGTGATGAACTTTGGAATGTTAAATATTTTCTGACAGATAGAAGTAAGGCTTACAAATTCCTTGTTTGGTTGTTTTGGGTTTTTTTTATAACCCTGTTAGATTGTGTCTTGTCATATTGGTATCAATACAAGACTGAATGTTTATTTTTCAATCATCTTCCACCGGAATGCTTCTAATCTTATGATATTTGACCGTCTCCATACAAAATATTAAAGTATTAAGTAATGACCCTCCAAGATTTTATCAAGCAAAAATGCCCTCTGAATGACCTCAGGTCATGGACGAAAAATGCTTAATGTCTTTAGAAATATTTGCTGTTCATGGCAAAATTGTAAAAATTATCCAAATACCAGACTTTTCACTTAAATACCAACTTTGTTTTTGTTCTCGTTTTCTCCTGCTTTGCTACTCCAGGTATTCCAGCATCCACCGGCAACAGTTTGGACTGTGTGCAGGACGAGAACCCTCCGCACTGGCTCAAGTCTCTACAAGCTCTGACTGAGATAGACGGGCCGAGCGGTTCAGTGGTGTCTCAGCCTCGTCATACGGGCCTGCTGGACTCCACAGTTCGGCTTCCTCTGCACAGAGGCGGCTGGGCGCCGTACCTCCCTCCTCCGTCGCTCGCTCCCAGCCACTTCCACTCTCCTCCCCCAGGCTTCCAGACACCCTTCAGACCTCCAGCGCAGACAACAACAGACCTCCTACAGAGCGCCGCCATGGAGCGCCACTAGGGACAGATCCTCATCCCTTTCTCCATCCCTGTTAAACTTAACTGTAATGACACCGAATATCCTGATCATTAATAACATAAGCTCTTATTTGTCTGACTCTCTGTCCCTCTTCATTATCCCCCTCCTCACGCCTGTATTTTGAGGCACACATTAACAAATGGTTTGGTGTGGGGGGTAGGCCATCATTCATATGTAATCAATCAAGGAGGGTTTGAGAAACATTTGATGCGCACACTATTAATAATGGTTAAAAACTCATACAGTACTCGTCCATTCTAGGCTCCAATTTTGATCTAATACTGTGAATGTGTTACTTATTGACAGGGATCTTAATGACTATTTTATCACTGAGGTCATTTGGACAGTTATTTCAGATGGAATACTTGTCAATCAGGTTTGGACAGTCGTACTCGCAGAAATAGGAGGTTATGAAAACGGAGCCTGGCACTCTTATGTAAGCATGGTGTAAATGTAAATGCACACATGATGCCACAAAGCATCGCTAGAGACCCCTGATGCCCCCCAGACAGCATGCGGGGAGTCACTGCTGTACCTCTGTATCAGAGGATGGAGCGCTACCCTGCTGATGGCTGGGGGTTTGGGGTCTATCTCACTACCACATGACCTTCAGTGGGTGCAAGATGCCACCATGTGGCACTTCATCACTCCACTCCTAGTGAGAAGCATTAAGACTGCAGTGCACAGTTGCTAAACATAACTATCTGAAATACATAGTTGTGACGAAGCTAAGTGGGGAAAAATGGCAGGTAAAATACTGATAATGTGAGCTCTAGTAATGACTGA
This sequence comes from Ictalurus punctatus, assembly GCF_001660625.3. Taxonomy (NCBI): domain Eukaryota; kingdom Metazoa; phylum Chordata; class Actinopteri; order Siluriformes; family Ictaluridae; genus Ictalurus; species Ictalurus punctatus. Next base: position 17,518,672 of record NC_030423.2, read on the forward strand.
TGTTTTAGTAACACCTCTTGGCCAATTCAGGCCCTCCTAATCATTTCTCTCTCTCTTTTTATTTTGTCATTACAGTGTCGCCCGTACTAAAAAAGTATTTAACAGGCACACTCCTTCATTCTTTCAGGAAAAATTCAATATAGTACAACCTCTTGGTTTTTAAACATGCTGCTGAGATAACATTTAATACAAAGTGAAGAGCTAAAAATTAAAGAATTGACTTTTCTGCAGATCTGGAGCAACAAAATCCTAAATAAAATTGAATACTCAGTGCCTCTGTTTTAATGTTTTTTCCCCCTTTTATTTCTGTAGTCATCATAAAGTAAAGAAATGATGTACACCGCTTTAAAATAATAGTTTTTATTATCTAATAGGCACATCACAACAGCATGTAATGTTAGTGACATTATTTTCATCGGATATATATACACATGTTCAAATATTTAACTTTGATGTACGTGTCTTGTGAAATGTTAGTCTCCTGTCAAATCAAGAAAATGCACACTGAAACAGAACAAGAACTCCATCGAGGATATTCTGATCACGTCAACACGAGTGCTTTTATACGTCTGTACAACCGCTTTTGCAGCAGGAGGTCCACACGCAGACTGTCCACTCTTACATGCGGAGTGTTCACTCCCTTTAAAAAGTTCAGAATGTCACTTATAGTTAAGGCATGTATTCTTTCGCATCTCCTGCTCTTTCCATAGTAGTTTAGCACACCGTGCCGTTCTCCATGCGGGATTTGTGGTAGGGAGTACGGCTAGGTGGTGGAGGAGGTTGAATGGAAGGTGCCAGAGTGCAGAAGAAACCAGCAATAAGTGTGAGACCCAAACCACACCAGGCGCTGAACATCGACCAGCCGTAACCATGGCTTATGTCATCGGGGAGGCTGAACATGTAGCTTGGGTAGCGGGAAAGTTCGAAATTAATGCCAGCCACACAAGTACACAGGGCGATGATGCAAAACGTACCTATGAGAAAAATAAGAGTTAATAGCATTTAATGCTAAAGCAAAAAAGCTTGAAATGGGAAATGACCTCAGGACAGCTTATTAGATATGCAATGGCCTTGATGCTACAATTCTTACCTCCCATGAGGAAAAGCAGGCCAGCCACGTAGTGCATGAGGCCCTGATCCCAACAGCAGCCCAGCAGTCCTATCGTCCAGCCAAACAGGATGATGGACAGAGCCATGCCCATGAAGGCCGCTGTCATCCGGCGCAAGTCTGAGGAACAAGTCGTGCATCAAATGTCCATCAAAGATTTCCAGTTATGTATGTCAATGTGACAAAGTGGCTTGGAATATAATCGTAAAAACACATTTCACCAATTATTCATGAGGGTTTTATCATTTTCTGGAATGATTCTCCTAATTTAATCATCTTCATTTAATACTGGTAGGCCCTAAAGTTTGAAGTCAACATGAACAGTAGGTTAGCTAATACAATGATGTAGCATATCAAAAGCATGTGTAGGCAGCAGTTAGGTACATATTTTTACAAGGCTGTTTCTAGAGGGGTGAAAGGTAGTGTTGAATGCAGGAGATTACTGCTGAACAATGACTGGATATATTTATAGTAATATGTATATATTTATAGTACTATATGAATGGAAAGAGTGTTTCCATTTATCCATCCATTTTCTGTGACACTTATCCTATACAGGGTCGCAGGGAGCCTGGAGCATATACCAAGAAATTCAGTCCACGAGGTGAGGGACACCCTGGACAGGGTGCTAACCCATCGCAGAGCACAATCTCACACACACTTTCAAACACTACAGACAATTTGGAAATGCCAATCAGCCAACAACGCATGTTTTTGGACTGGCGGAGGAAGCCAGACTACCCAGAGGAAACCTCTGAAGTATGGGGAGAACATGCAATCTCCACACACACAGGGCAGAGGCAGGATTCGAACCCCCAACCCAGGAGGCTCAAGGCAAACATGCCAACCACTAAGTCACGGTGCGCCCTGTAAAGAGTGTTTGTGGTCCATACTTTATAGTTACAACCCTGTTTGCCTCACTCAGCTGGGTAGAAGCCTGGGTAGAAGTCCCTGATTTTCTTTTTCTTTCTCAAAAACAAGTAGGCCTATAAAATAATGCCAGCTACAATCTAATGTGCCCAATATTTGAATAGTTGGACTATGTACATAAATAAATATTGACTAAGGGGTTTCATAGAATTTATTTTCCATTTTAAGGAGTCTCTGGCAGCAAAAAAAAAAAAAAAGTTAGCGAACCCCTGACCTATATGATATAAAGTGTCAACGTTCAGAATGTTCTCCTAATATAGAGCACATCTCACTTACGCAAGGCATGCCAGTCGTCCTGCTGAATGGTCTTGGTGATATCCTTTTGTACCAGAGACGACGAAGTGTAGTAGTACTTGATGTAGGAGCACCTCTCAATAGTCCCTAAGTGTATTTTAAAGAAAAGGTCAAGTTTAGGCCAAGCGTTATCAGGTGACACAAGAGCAAGTTGCAGCGTACTACTAGAGATATGAAAGACTGGAGCTGGGACAAAGGAAAAGAGCCAGTGGTATTCATAATGAGCATCAGCATGAGTCAGCTCCACAGATGGCTTTTGCCTGTATTGCTCCTGATCATATGCTCCATATCTAACTATCTATATATGTGGCGTTCAGGAAATGGCTTATCATTCACGTGTGTAAAATCAAAATTTACAACTTATTTATTTGTGCACTTTCTAAGCTGTCAGGTGTATAAATATAAATAGTAGCAAAGAGATATGGAGCAGCTTGTGTCTGAGGACAACGTGTCTGCTTGTCAAGATCTGGAAGGGTTTGACAGTCACATCTCAGCATATGTTTCAGATTGGGAACAATCTCAGTTTGATGTTAAATTTGTCTGTGAAGTGATGTGGCCTAAGCGTTGTGAGGAAAAACATTAGTGTCAACACTGTAATAGCTTAAGCCGATTTATTAAGCATGCCATTAAAGCATCACTAGACACTGCTGGACTGGACGAAATGCTTGTTGTTGTTTTTTTTGTTGTTGTTTTTTTTTTTTTTAATGGCTGATGGAGGTGTTCACCTTTCTTAATGAGCTCCTCGATGTTCCGGTCGAAGCCGAGTCGGTAGCATTTGCTCCACAGCCCCACGGTGGTGGAGTTGTAGCGGCGCTTGCACTCGTCTGCCGCGCTCGCGCCGAACAGTTCCCTCCGCTCGCGCGGCATCAGTGGCCGCGGCTCGCGCAGCGGGAGGCTGTGGCTCGGGATGTAGATGAAGCCCGGGTCTGTGCGACGGCGTGATAAAACCCGACAGCGCTCTTTGTACCTCCTGGCGTCCGTTTCGTACCAGTGATCGGAGGATATGGCAACCGTGAGGAAGCACAAAGCGAGCAGAGAAAGCGCGAGACCGGCGTACAGCAGCCATTTACCCATCGCCATCGCAGCAACGTATCCGCTCAGGCCGCATCAGCAGCCCAGCACCACCAGCAGCTCCATCCGATCAAAACAATCTCAGCATGCCCCGACAATACAATGAATAATGTTCACATGCAAATACGCGCTTTCGATTAATCATAGGAGGGCTGTGAAATGTTCAGTGCACCGCTAACTGCAGGGTTGTCTGCGCGAGACTCCGGCAAATCACATCCAACCTTTCCGCTCTTCCTTGAACCGCATTCACTGACTTATGGCAATCGGGCAAAACGGAAATATTTCATTGTAGTGTATAAAACAAGCTGTTTTTTTTCAGTACACAGATAATGCTTCCTCGTCGCCTAGGCTACTATATCTACATATTACATTACAATACATAAGGACGCATTATATTTAAATTGTATCCTCATTTAATCGTAATAAATTAGCCGTGTTTATACCCTAGACGCATAACACACATAAATATTCATTATGCTAATGCATTACATACATAGGAGACACATTTCCACTGTAGCTCAGGTGCTTCAAATAAATCTGCCACTAATAAACTAAGATATTTCCGAATCAGTTTAGATTGATTTGATAGATATCAAAGTTCCTTAAGAATTCAGCCCTGAGGATTAAATGTTTGACTAAACAATTACATTAAATGTCCATATATAAAGTATTCCAGACAATAACACAACTGTTGGCTTTATTATTTCAACTTGATAACATGGGTCGCTGAGAGTCTAGTCCAGTGAAAAAAAACTTTAAACAACAGTAAAATATAAAGTTTTTTTGTTTTTTAAAAATATAGGCTACTTTCAAGTAGGTACTTAACCTAAGACAGTTCATATACTGGGAAGAATATTACACCCATTAACACTTGTTTGTAAAGTTGAAAAGTGATGAAGTTTTTACACAACAGACTCAAGAACCCATCAGATTGTCCTTTTTTAAATTAAAAGGAAAGAGAGAGAGAGAAAGCAGGCTCTGAAAGGCAATTAAATTGGATTATTATTTTTTTTATTTATTAACAAACAAAAAGAAAATTCATGTTAAGAAGTTAGTGACCTCTAGTGGAGCAACCTGCAAAAAGAGAGGAACTACAAACAAAAGTATTTTAAGATTTTTTAATTTAAGCATTAATAATAAAAAGGAACACATCATTACAGTGACTCTTTAATGCATCATTTCCTACTGCAGTTTGCTGAAAGGGAAAAACCCCTTCGCTGAAACATGTACAACGGGCCTGAATGTTGACTGAAATTTTTCAGTAGGCGTAATCAAGCAAAAAAAATATTTTTTTTATATATATATATAAAAAATTTTTGCACCATCCAAAGAAGAGATTTGTTGGTTAGGAAATGTTACATATTTAATTAGATGTAGCTATATTCACACATTTAAATTTCCAATATAAAAAGGTACTTATCAGCAAGCAACTAGTGATGGGAAGTTCGGATCATTTTACTGACTCGGATCTTTGAATCTCGTTCAGCAAAATGAACAAATCTCCCTCCAGAATCATTTTGTTCATTTCAGCAGAATATAATTAAAATGTTACATGTTAATTCCCCAACACATCCAGTACTTAATGAACTATCAAATAAATTCTATCTTAATGCAGCAAAGGTCGAATTAGGGGGGTGGGGTGGGGATTATTAATAGCTTAGCTGGTCTTTCGGGCAATGCAGTCTGTTAGTTCATCACGTGAGTGCAGTGGGGCTGTGACGTGAAGAACGAACGACTCGAACCCGAAGACCCAAGAGGTGAACTAATCATTTCCGTTTCCGGCACAGCACCTATTGGGATGTTGCAGCGCATGCGCGGTCAAAAGTGAACTAATTACTCTGAGGCAAAACTCTTCCCGAATCATATTAAAGATTCGTTCAAAATGAACGATAACGGTATATTTTGGTTAATAAACTCGCTGCTGTTAATTTGCTCAGCTTCCTGCTAGGAGACAAAATAACGTTGCAGGAACGTTTCGAGAAGGTTCGTTTATAGTCTTGGTGGAAAAAGGAACAGTGCTGACTTTTAACGAAAACACAACTTTATAAAAAACAGCTCCAAAAGCTAAGGTTAGTTGCCCTGTTTGCTGTGGGACTCTTTAAAACCTGCAGTTTTCTTCTAAAGCTTTGTTTGCGGCAAAAACATTTCAAATCATTAAACATTACATTTCTAAAAAATTAATACAGATCTGAAAACGTAAAACAGCGAGTTTAAACCGCTTACGAAAGCATGTGTTTGAGCAGGAGCTAGTTGTGCAGCACCATTGGAAGGATGTGCAGTGTGTGTAGCCATGCTCAGTTTTATCTGCTCAGTGTGCTGATCCTCCGGGCTCGCGCGCAGTGCGGCAGAGCGGGGGAACTCTTAGCGGCAGCATGGCTGTCCACAACACCGCACGCTCACACCGGAGACACCGAGCTTCAGAGAGCACTCTCCTAGCTTTTTTTTACTGTTATAAAACAGCGGAACGCCATCAAAAACTTCCTGTTGATTACTGAAAGCTGGAGGCAAAACAGTAATTACACCGGACAGGAAATAAGAACCTACTTAGGGTTAGAAAATGTGCTCTCTGAACATAAACCCCAGCTGCAGCTACTTTTATAGCTCTGTACACGTCATATCCTGTAACCCATGCTTATTTCTGGTTGGTTAGTTTCCGCGCCAGAGTTTTTTGAACTAGTTGCCTTGGGTAATCATTATATCCAGTTCTGGTCAAAGAGTTGGTCTGCTATTATTTGAACATTTCTTCAAAAATAAGCAATTGTGATGCTGTGGTTATTGCTGTTGTGTGTGTGTGTGTGTGTGTGTGTGTGTGTGTGTGTGTGTGTATATATATATATATTTTGTCAAAAACCTAGGAGTCGACTTTCACTTCACCGTGACTAGATCACCACCATTTGGCTAGCTTTCGCTTTTCAAATAATATTGATAAATCCAGCCTCCACCCTGTGTGTGTGTGTGTGTGTGTGTATGTGTGTATGTGGAGTTTACAGGTTTCCTCCCCCAGTCCAAATACATGCATTGTATGACATTTTATAACGTTCTGAGAATGTTATATTTTGGTTAATGAAGTCAGCGCTGTTAATTTAACAAGCTTCCTGCTGTGAGACGAAACAACGTTGCAGGAACGTTTCCAGAAGGTTCGCTTCTAGTTTCTAAAAGTAACCCAGTCCAATGGTTGCCCTGCGATGGGTTGGCCCCCCCATCCAAGGTGTCCCCTGGCATAGGCTCCTCGCGACCCTGTGTAGGTTAAGTGGTACAGAAAATGGGTGGATAAATGGAATTATATTAATGTTTTCATTATTATTAGCATAAAAGGTCAATTTGGTCAGATTCCTTTGTCATGCATACTATTCATACATACCAGGTCTTTTCACCAAGCACTTGAATTAGCAATTAATCTAATTCTTTAAGAAATCCCTTGTGTGTTTTGTTTTGATGGTAGCATGAGGAAATGTTTTTGACAGAGACTATAAAGCACTTCTGTAAGTCTCTTTGGATAATGGTGTCTGATGAATGCTGTCAATCATGCTGAAAAAAACAAACAAACAAAAAAAAAGAAAAACAGCAGAAGCCCTCATAGAATTTGTTATGGTTTTACGTATAATAATGGGAAATGTATCTGTTTTAATGGAAACTGTAATGGTCCCTGTGGGTCTCTACTGGTAATTTGTCACCTTCTATTGGTGGCATGTTATTTCTAGTGGATACCATTAATGACCAATAATGGTAAGTGTAATGGTTTTAATGGCCAACAACAGATTGTTTGTAATGGTATTTGTGGTAGAAACCATTAGTTTCTGTGAAGGTTTCTATTGCTGTGTGGGGTTTTTTTCAGCAGGGAATGTAAACAAGTGTCTCTGGAATCGACTCCTGAAATCGACTCCATCAATTTTCAAACAGTCTTGTACATTTGACTGTAGATTTAACAATAGATTCGTAGAAGCTGAAATGTCCATTTCATGCTGTAAAACTGAGGAAGGGTGACATTAATTATATGATTTTGTCCATTTTGATTTTGCACATAGGTTGTGTTCCACTTGTGTCCACAAGATGGCAGCAGCGCACTTACCCTCAGCCTCAGTCAGCAGGCGCCAACCCTTGATGAAGTCTATCTAATACTGTATATATAAGTAGAAAAATACAAGCAAAAACAACAACTAATTTATTCATTCGTATTAAATGGTTTTGTCCAGCTACATAAATGCTTTTGATCAAATTTTTGTGTATGCTTTCTGATTTGACATAAGTGTCATAGTAAACACTTATCTGTGAAAAAGTGGAGAATAATTGCACTGTCTCAGCTAATTCTGACGGTTAATTGGTGACAGAAAATGCTTTTACAAACTGTGAAAAATCCTGCTCTATGCTAGTGGCTTCTCTGTAGCCCCATGAGTGTGATGTAGATGATATACACTGCTGGTATTGTGTGTAATACTGCATGTGGTGAGCTCATCCCTGCAATGTTCTCCATCTGCTCTCACATCACTGCAGAGTCAACTAACTATGACTGCAACTAAAACTATTTTTAAATCATAGGTTATTAAAACAATATGACTATTGCTTTCTATATAAGCTGACCTGAGCATACTTAGTGTTTAAGTGGATTACAAATGTCACAAAAAAAATCTTAAAAGAAAAACTCCACTCTGAAACATATTAAATATATCAATACTGAGATATTTTGTGATGAGTGTACCAGGTGGTAATTTGACCATTGATGTATTTGCATGATTCCTGTGAGAAGTTAGTGGTTGTGTGTGTGCTTGTGCAGTTACAATGGCACTTAATATGAAGTCAAATTTCAACAATTTCAGACATAAGGGGTTATGGTCAGGTTTCGCTGTTAACTCCTTAAAACAAAAAAAAAGCAAGAGCTTATTTTCTCACACCATTTTCAGTGACATTCTCGTCAATAAAATCGTGTTGAAGTCTTGGAGCCAGCAAATGTTGGACTCAAAATTCAATGCAATGCAGCTGTATAACGCAGTTGCACTGAGTTACAGCAGAGACCCGGCTTGGCTGATTAACATTATTCCGGTGGTATTAGCATGAAAGTTGAAGGTTTTAGAACTTAGAGCAGAGTGTGCAGGTAAGGAGCTGAGAGAGCTGGACAAACTAAAGACTTTATTTTTCTGGTCCAGAAATGATCTTTAGATTTGTCTAACAGCCAGAAGAGGGCTCTAGAAATGACAATCTGCTGCTTTAAGTAAACATCAGCAATAAATTCATATTGGTGACTAATAATTATAGCATTAATATCACACACTTATCTAGAATATAGGCTAAAAAAATAGCAGTATCTTCCCCCTTCCCCACCAAAACAAATATTTAAAAAATTTATAATTAATAATTAACATATTAATAATTGTCATGTCATTGATCTTGATATCTGATCATGATAATCAGCTTCCTTGATTATTCCTTTTGCATGATATGATCTATGATATGATATATGTTATGACTTATGAGTCTTTGCTAAACAGCCCCTCCCCACTCCTACACAAATGCTGATCTGGCACTAATGGAAGATGGTGAGCATGTGTGTAATGCAGGAAGGCAGCATATTCTGGGCCAGTGGCAATGAGTCAGCAGCTGGGGTGAGGAAGAGAGAGAGAGAGAGTGAAAGAGCTATGGGGGTGGCATTGCTCACAGCTAGACCAAACATTAGCTATATTATTACACATGAAAGTTTTTTTTATGGACTATGCAGTATACAGTATTTTCTACACACACACCCACACACACATACACAGACATTTATGCCGCACCTGTGCATCCCAGTGCATCCTGCAGCAAATTCTGCAGCAATGCTGAGGACATTATGTGCAGGCTGCTGTATGTGTGTTTTTCACTTTCAGTTCTTCAAATTAATATTCTCAATACAGTGCTGCATAAATCTGTATTAATGTAGGCAGTATTTCATTTGCTAACAAGGTGCAGAGCTGCTCCAATGATTCTCAGTTTGAAACCAATCTCGAGTCTTTCAAAACTATCAAACCTTTTATCAAGCATATGATTTAAATGGCTTTTCTACCAAACAGCGCTAACAATATACTCAGCTGGTTGCATTGTTTCATGTGCTTATCTCAGTGATAGCATAATGTAACGCTACAGTTCATGCTGAATGAGTAATGAGTGCACTTGTCTCTGCTGTAGGCATCTCTCTCTCCCACACTCACTCATGCAGGCACCCTAAACTGCTGAATTCTGTGTTTTATGGAAGACTGCAGGAGCCTGAGGAGAGGCAGAGCCTTCTGACCTTGACCGCTCTTAGCAGAGTGGGAGAGAGAAAGATGGTTCGCAGATATATCAATTACTAGAATACACTGTGACTCAACAAAGATGATGCTCTCTGCACAAATTCACTCGTTTCATTTTGTCATTTTCCAAATGTGGGCGAGTATTTAAATGATTTCTCTGCTGCAGTCTGGTGCTGGTGCAGTGCATGCATTAAATTACATTTACCATTTACTTGTCACTGCTGGCTCATCTTACAATCAATCAATATAAGATAAGAGCACTTAGATGCGTGACTTTCACAACAGCACCAACAATTCCCTGTTAATGCCACTGGGTATCATGTGATCCAGAGGGGCGGAGTCACAGCGGACAAGAGAGGGGGTGATGACTCAAATTTTAAATGCAAAATGAAGATGGACACTACGTTGAAAACGCTTAGTGAACACAGCACAGAGTGTGCAAGTTGTCATACTACTGGATAATTTAACCAGACAGTAATCAGATTTAATGGTGTGTTCATGTACAGCTAGAGATTAGAACTGCTGAGTCAAGAGAAAAATCTAATCATTACCTATAGTGGGAAAGGTAAAGATCTGTAACTTAAAATCATTTTATCTATCTCTCTCTCTCTCTCTCTCTCTCTCTCTCTCTCTCTCTCTCTCTATATATATATATATATATATATATATATATATGCTGGACTAAGTTTTGGTATACTAAGTTTTGGTACTTTGAATTCTTTCATCTTTCCTCACAATCTTCATAATTACCACAATTGGAGTTTATGGATTATCGCTCTGCCCACTCAACACATGCAATAAGTGTTAGATGTTTAGAGTTTTGTGTTCCCATTTCAACACCCCTCTTTCCTTTGACCTTTTCAATCACTGCATTCTCAACACTCAAACTCTGAGTTAACAGGAAGGTTATAGTCTCATAAGATAAACAGAGAAGTTTCCCAGTGCACCTATAAGCTATTCTATGTCTCTCAGCTCATAAGCATGATTGTCCATCCATGATTGATGAGCCATTTATCTTAACCTAAGTAACATCGATTGCTTTAGTGTGAACTGCACGGCATGGCGCTGTGGTGTGTAATGAGTGAAAGTGTGTGTTCCTCCTCAGTGCCGCAGGCTGATGCAGCAGTGCGGAGAGGAGAGAGAGGCTGTAAGGTGAGATCATATCCCCGCAATCAGTAAGGTCAAGCCCAGCTCAGGTACCCAGTCAGGCTGGATGGGAGGAGGGAGAGGACAGATAGATGGACAGATGGACTGAGCGAAAAAGGGAAAGTGCAGATGCATGGATAGACACAATGACACACTGACTGGTTGTATATTTCCTTCTGGTCCACAACATATGGGCTCCATATTCCACCACAATGAATGTTTAAAACATACGCATCACATGTAAATCTCTGCAGATGCTTACATGACAAAGCCACACTAATGTGTTTGGACTTTTTGTGCACACCAGCAGAGTTTAATACTGATAAACTTGTCTTCTTGCCTGGACTATTTCACCCTCACATCAACAGTTCAAGTTTCACAAATGGGCCGTGTGTGTGTGCAGTGATGTTAGCTATCTATACGTAAGCGCTGACATTTACTGGCCTTCATCTGACAACAATCCCTGCGCATTTACTCAAGATGGATGAAATGATGGCCATGGTCTTAATTATTAACCATGGCTGACAGCAGCAATATGAAGATAATGTAAAGAGGAAGAAGGCCATAAAGTGGACCAAAAGACAAGACAGAATAAATAGATGATGTTGATGATTGGAGGGACGCATTAATATGTGAATTTTGATGTGCAATATAAACTTCTGTTGGTATTGCATTATGAGAAATATAATGCAATATATACAGAATTAACATAATAATATCTTTATATGGTGTATTGTATGTATTTCATTTCACTAAACTATAATTTGTTTAATGCAAAAAACCCTGACCAGAATAAAGTTTACATAAGATGGATGAAAATTAATGAATAGATGAATCCATCCATCCATCCATCCATCCATTCATTCATTTCATGCAACCTCTACAGAAACATCAGGTAAAATTATTGGTTGTTCTGACCAACAGCATAAAGATTCTCAAGAGTCAAGTGTCCATTAATTGGTCAGTTCAGTAAAGATTGTTTTGGAGAGCTCCCTGAAATTAACATTTTTCAAAACTTCAGTTTGGCATGACAGAACAAATGACTTCCATGGGCATTCGCATTTCGCTGTCCCCTATTGGGCTGCATCCCTTCAGAATGGACCACCATGCAGGTGTTCTTGCTTAGGCAACACATGTGCATGTGTTTTTATGGGGCGTGAGAACACTGTACAGAGGAGCTGTACATGTTTGGAGTGCCAAAACAGCCATATTCAGCTAACATCTGCCAAAATCACTGATTGCACTTTTAAATCAATCAAAAAAAACAAAACAAAACAAAAAAACCTCTGTCTCAGCCCAATAAATTTGAATATGCAACCGTTTCAGAAGCACCAACTCTTCACTGAAGACAATGTTTATCATTTACTGTTTGTCAGTTTGTCAGTCTAGTATGACTGGTTCTGTACTGTAGATCTAGTTCAATCAAAAGGTGCAGTTAGAGTTGCTGGACCATGTAGCCCGTCTGGCAGTAACCCAGTGCTATATGCTACTCTAAAGGTGCCAGAGACTGCGTACGCAAGCAGAAAGATCACGATAGCTCACACATCTGGGTATATCAACCCAAGACAGAACTGAGATAAGATACATTCCTCTGTCTGTTTACTGTCAAATCTCTCGCTCTGTCTCTGTGTCTGTCTTTTCCTGAGGAAGATGCACTCGGCCTGATTCCAACCCAACCCACACCCAAGGCTGCAGCAGAGAGGAGAGAAGAGACAAGCTGCAGAGCTGCGAAAGAGAGGAGTGCAGTGGATCTTCACAGAGAGGAAACATTAAGCAGAGCTGCACCATTCATACACTCCTTCACCAACAGACCCAGAATCATTAGCTGTCACAATGAATGAAGGAGTGAATGATTGTGACTGTGAGAATATGAATTTTCATAATCTTTACATTTTCAAAGGTGTGTAATCTACATTTGAATGTTTAAGATCCATAATTTAACTCACTACAAATCTAACTTAAAGTAAAACTTCTTGGCCAGGTGACTGTTGACATTTGAAGAGATCTAATAAATAAATATGAATATTACAACTGAGAGGATATGAAAAAGGGATGAAGGTGGTTATTTATATGATATTTTATATCACATGCAGAAAGGGAGATACAAATTTCATAACTCATTTTAATTTACCACTATTAATATTGTGCGTTTAAGTAGATTCTTTAGTCTTCTTTATTTTTCCTGAGGTTATGCATACTTTTGCACTCAACTTTATATATTGACTTGAAATACGGCCTAACTGTCTGTTGAATAGAGTCTGAATTTGAATTTTAAGACATGCTGAGAAAAAGGCTGAATCCTGGGACCAGAAAAAAATGGAAAACAAATGCATCTGAAATAGTAAAGATTACATTTATCAAATCACTTCCCTGAGATCTTCTCTGCTTAACAAAGTTTCACCTTCCATGGTTTATAAGATGCAAACACATGATATAATGATATTAATGTCTGTGACAGTATGAATTTTTTCTGTAATGAATTAATAAGAATGCAAAAGTAATCCAAATTCGATTGGAATTTTGATTACATTAAAACAATAAGAGGACATTAAAGGGTACATGCTTTCTTTAGGATTACGCACACTTAGACATGTCTTCTCTTCTGCTCATTTCATTCATTATTTCCACGTAGATTGCTGTGTTCTGCTACTCTAATTACCCATGAGTAAGGCAAAAGTTTTTACTAAGGACAAAAGGTGACGCTACTGTAACAGCGTAGCCAATCTAGTTTTTCCACTCTCCTTCAACATTCGACAGCCAAGACACAATATGTGCCCTGCACTGATAAGCACTGTAAGAATAAAAATGATTAATACACATAAACCAGAGAACTGATCCTTAAAAATTTATTGATTTTAAATATATGGTTAAATTATAAATGACAGGAAGAAACAAAAATACCCTTGCATAGATCACAGACCATGCCTTTGTCAGCATCTGACAAATAAAAGCATTGTAGCGCAATCCTTATAATTAAATTAGAAAATAAAAATAAAAATCCTCCCCCCACAAAAACAACTACATGAGTGTTACAAAAAACAAGCATGAGATGTATATTTTAAACGGTACAAACATGGAACTTGAACCATCATTTGTTTATCTTGTAGCTGATAAGGTCAAAAGTCAGTGACTTCTGGAGGTGTTTTGAGCCTACAGTAATTACAGTACTGCAATTTCAGATCAAACACACGGCTAAGGGTAAAATCTGTAGCCTTGTTCCTCAGCATCCTCACATGATAATCCGTACTATGTGAGAAAACACATGATCTGTGGAGTTTGAGTAAATGGATTAAATGTGAACAGAAAAGAAAGAATTCCCCAAAATGGAAGGTAAAAGACTGAGACAGGCTCTGGTGTATACCAGAGCAAGGGCCTTAAATATGGTGCAACTAGAATATAGTCTATCCGTTTTGAAAGACTTAAGCTCATGCAGTCATAGACCATGCATTTTTTGGCGAACCTTTGCATTTGAGATATGTGTCTTTACAGTACAATTTCAAAATGGGATTGGAGTTTGGTACGCTTGCATGATGTCGACAAAGTAATAAAAGAAAAGTGCTGACAGTACATTTTGGATGTTAATGCCATTTTAAAATTCCATTTGGTGGTACAGATAATATTGGCTATAATCTTCCCATATATCAGTCATGGCTTTCCAAATGGACACATGATCAAGTCTTCTATGGTTTTTCCAAATCATAGTGCCACAGAGCTCAAATGGTTAATAGTAACATCAAGCCACACAGGTGAAACCGAACATATCTATATCCCATCCCGTCGTGTCGTGACTATTGACTATACGCCATTTACTTTGGCTTTATAGCAGGAGTGTCAGACTCCAGAGTTAAGCATTCTTGTTGAACACTCATACGCAAATTATAAAGGTCTGAATGTGGTGTGGTAAAAGAAGTAAAAACACCAATCTCTATGACTGAAGTCCAGAATCTGACACCCTGCTGTATAGGAAATCTTTTAGAGCATTAATAGAAACTGCACTTACAGGATGATGTGTCATTTTTTTCACTCTGTAGGGAAATCTCAAGAAGTTAGGTTAGTTCACTTTTTCTTAAAGAAAATCTTAAATAAAGAAATAAAACACAGTGCCTTTTACTCTGGATTACACACTGAGCAGAATCATTCCAAACGAAATATACTAATTTTATTTTATTTATTTTTTGCCTCTAAACTTAACCAGAGAATTTAGGTCAATAATTACAAGAAACGCAGAAACAGCGCAACAGCACAAAATCTAACAAACAAGGTGAGTAGCAGCTATTCATTTAACCTTCCTGTCCTAAAAAAAGCTCTTTCCTCAACATTAAAAATCGCTATACCTATACCATATGAACAGAAACTGGTATTGCAACTTTTCCTCTTGTATCATGGTCATAACTTAAAAATAAATAATAAATGAACAGCTAATATACCCGCAGCCCTTAAATGTTGCATTCCTAAGAGACCCGTTGTAAATAATAACATTGGATCTCTAATCTCTATTGCTGTCATAGTGTATGTTGGTGTTTAATATCTGCATAGCACCATATGGCTCAATCGCTGTTGATGTACCACAGTTAGCTGATTCTCTCTAACATGTACAATTCAACACATTGACTGTTTCTAGCTTTGTCCTATTAATTTCCTATGGTTTGTAACATTAAAATGCTTTCTAAAGTTACATATTAATACAGTTGCTTAATAAACCTTATTTATATATCTTATTGTACATAGATATATAAGATACAGAGGGGCGCTGAGAAGCTTCAATATTTCAAATACGTTTGAATGTAATTACGTTTCGATCTATATTTTATGCTATTATTTATTATTTATTTATAATATTGTTTGAATTATCATGGGTACACCCAACTTCGAGTTATCCTTTTCTACATATACAGTAACCTTCCCATTTAGGAAGAAATATCCTACATCAGTGATGGACAATCTGGGATCATTTGATTTTGATAATAGCACATGGAAGACATATATTATATCTAAATCCCAGTTTTAAAGGATGTAACCTGATACTAATTTTAACCCTGTAGTTCAACACACTGCTCTGTATGTTATGCATTGCAGGTCAGGCTGCAGATCGTTCCTAAAAATATAGCTATAAGGATAAAAGCTGAATGAAGATGTAAAACAAGAATGATTGAGCCTTGATTGAGTGTGGCTAGGGAGTGGTTGCATTGTTGCATTTGTTTTAAGTGCTTCTCTAAAGGCTATTTGTTGGGGAACTCCAAAATTTGTTTACCGGAGAATCACTGGCCTTTATTGGAGTATCACTGGCCATACTTTTCCCACATGTACAATTTCGACACCAAGGAGCTGTTTTGCTCAATGGCAGGACCCACAGTGATCACCTCACTGAGGTAGATTCATTATGGCACATCACAAGTGAAACTACAATGCAAGGCAGATTTGAAGCTCTAAGAAATCCCATGCACCTCCCTGCCCTTCAAATGGGGCCCAGTTTTAATTATGCAGTCAGGGCCTTAAGTGCATGACAACAGAAACTGTTAAGTTGTGCCTGGCAAGCATGTGTTATTAGTTTTGTATCCTTCTTTTTGTTGTTGTTTTGTTTTTTTGTACTACACACACGTGTCTTGGCAGGCAGCTGCCCTGATTCCATGAAATCTGTCTTACCGAGGCACTTTCACCAATCCTGTTGTTGAGAGGGTCAAAAGGCACTATGAACTAATAAAAATAATTCTGCCGTATTTTCTGTTGCATCCCACTAAATGAAATCCATGACATTTAAAATTTTTGACTGCAAAAATGGAAGCATGAATTATATTTTGCTCGCTGTGTTTTTTTCTTCTTCTTTTGATCAAAGGCCCATGCACAGCATTATTTAAGTTATATTGATTTTAACAGGTACTTAGTATGAGTATATGCAATTTTGTAGTATTATTTGTTTTGTTTTGTTACTTTTTAGATTAGAAAGTTTGCATCCCTGTGCTGGGGCTTGCCTATGTTGGTTTTTTTTTTTAATAATTTTTTTTTTTTTGTCACATTTCAGAAATTTTCAGGACTCAAAGTCCATAGTTTCCCTGATAGTAACAAGAACACCCCAGAGGAGTGTCTAAATAGCAACAAGCTGTATAATACTGCTGTCATGCATTAAATATACTAGGATACACAGTACCTTAGTTTGAATAGGCCATAATGCAAGTTATTTTAACATGCTATGATCCCATCAAGATCCTGTTTCCCTTAGGTTTAAACATTCAGTCCTTAAGATATGCTTAACTGAGAAGCATTTCAAATCGTATCAAACCAGTGCACTTTTCATGGAAACGAACTATAGGGAATAAATGGCAAAAGTAAAAAGATATCATATAGAATGAGGTAACGTCTCACACATGCTGATATCAAAATGAGAATAGTCTAAACATGCTTATTAATAAGCTTTTTTTCCCATCATTGTGCTGTCTGGTATCTAAAGGGCATGGCATCAAATCACTTGGTGATATCTATTACAGCTTCTGCTGGAGAATAGCAGCATTGCAGATGTCCATGAGGAGATGACTTTTTTCCCTCACAGCATCCCAGCAGGAGATGAGTTTTGTTCGTATAAGGTGCTTTGCTGGTCAGTAGGTCTGTAGTACTGTAGGGAGGACCAAATATAGGCCAAACACTGCAGATGGCTTGGCTTGTCCTTGTGGAACTGAGTGATTTTATGCGTTCTGTTTTGGATGCACTGTGCAACTTGCTGATATGTAATCTGTAATCCATGCATAATGTTTCAACATCACTTCACCGCCAGCTCTGAACAGTGATCCAGAGTCCTCTCCATGGCCTTTGGGTTAGGTATGCATGTTCCTATACATTCTAGAGAGGGATGTTTTTCCTATGCATAGCCTATGTGCATCGCCCTGTCATAAATTTATAAACTAACTAACTAACTATATATATATATATATATATATATATATATATATATATATATATATATATATATATATATATCTCATATTTTAACAGCGTTTTGTATGTTTTCGTCTGTTCTTCTTTCATCTGCAGAGGATAATAGTTGTTATGCAGGAGTGCACTAGGGAGTTAAATAAACTATTCGACTACTGAATGGTGACAGTACTATTGTATGTATCTGGACTCTAAACATCAGTTAGCAGCTTACTTTTGTTAACACAGTTTTGGTTAGGCATTGTACAGTTGCTAGTTCTAAGGTTGGCATCTCTCAAGTTGTCCATGCTGTTGTTCATATCTCCATCGATTTCCATGTATTCAGACTTGCTGACAACTGAGGAACTGTGGCGACTGGAATCGGAGTCAGAAGCGATGTTGGGGTTACTCACGTTCAGAAGTTGGGCTTGCTCCTCACCCTCGGTTTCCCTGTGGTAGAAGTAGTTGAAGTTGGATACGATGACAGGCACTGGTAGGGCAATGGTAAGCACACCAGCGATTGCACAGAGAGAGCCTACAATTTTGCCCCCTATAGTGACAGGGACCATGTCTCCATAGCCAACTGTGGTCATTGATACAACAGCCCACCAGAACGCATCAGGGATACTGCTAAAGTGTGATTCTCTCTCTTCAGCTTCTGCAAAGTACACAGCACTCGAAAACAAGATGACACCAATGAAGAGGAAGAAGATAAGCAATCCAAGCTCACGCATACTAGCTTTTAGGGTCTGCCCTAAAATCTGCAGGCCTTTGGAATGTCTGGACAGCTTGAAGATCCTAAACACCCTGACCAGACGAATCACCCTGAGAATGGCCAGTGATGTTGCCTGTTCCCCCTTGCCCTCTTTACCATCTGCTTCTTCTGCCAGCTCTGTGCCCAGTGTAATGAAGTAAGGGATGATAGCTACTACATCTATGGTGTTCATCATATTCTTAAAGAAGGCTGCCTTGCTGGGACATGCAAAGAATCGTACTATAAGTTCAAATGAGAACCAAATTATGCAAAGGGTCTCTACAATGAAGAAGGGGTCTGTAAGGATGTTTGGTTTGTAGTAAAAGGTGGTGTTCCCTATTGTCTGTATTCTCCCTGCAGGGTCCTCCTTTAGTTCTGGCAAAGTCTCCAAACAGAAAATGACAATGGAAATCAAAATGACCATAACAGACACTATGGCAATTCCTCTGGCTGGCCCTGAGCTCTCAGGGTGCTCAAAAAGAAGCCAGACCTGGCGTTGGAACTCACGTTCGGGCAGGGGTCGTTCTTCTTCTCGGATGAATCCCTCATCCTCACGGAACTTCTCCATTGCCTCAACTCCAAGTTCATAGAACTTAATTTCTTCTGAGAACATATCCAATGGGACATTTACTGGCCTCCTCAACCGCCCCCCTGACTGATAGTAGTATAGGATTGCGTCGAAACTAGGACGGTTCCGGTCAAAGAAATACTCGTTTCTCAAAGGATCAAAATAACGCATTCTCTTCTTTGGGTTCCCAAGCAGCGTCTCTGGAAACTGAGCGAGTGTTTTGAGTTGTGTTTCAAAGCGCAGCCCAGCGATGTTGATGACCACCCTTTCACAGCATTCATGGTCATCATGGTCAGGGGAATATGTGTCCTGAGGATGCCCCGGGACAGCTGATGTTTCATCCATGTTATCTCCGGCCACTACGGTCATCCTGCAAGTCCAAGTCGAAGCACTGCAGGAGATGCGGGACTGCGGTTAGTGTAATGGAAAAGACATGTAGTTCTCGTCCTGAATTCCTCCTCAACTCACTTTCCCTGTCCTGCTTTGAATTTGTACCCACAGAGCTGGCTCAGTTGTACAGCTAAGCGCTAGACCAGTTTTCATCAATGTGGACCCACTGCGGCTCCCGCTGATTCCACCATCGCTCCTTTCCGCATCCGCTACTGCTGCCTCTGCCACCCAGTCAGAGAAAAAAATGGATCGAACAGTGGAGATATTTGCCAGCTCAGCAATTTCCACTCTGTTTATTTATTTATTTGCTTATATATCTTGTCATATCTATCCATCTCTCTCTCTCTAACTATCTATCTATCTCTCTATCAATGAACCTAGTTATATGTTATGGATCACTTATGTTTCTTGCATTAAATATGTACATTCCAAACCACTGCACTGCTCCAAGTGAAAATGATCTGACATGATCACTTTTTCTCCTAGCTCATATGCAGGCTAGGCCACTTCTCAGGCTTGGAACACTAACTCTCACTAGCTCCAAAACAAAAAGACCAAACTGTACTTTTTGGAAGTAAATACAGAGAAGCAATGCAGAGTAAATCAAAGTATCTTCATATCCGCCACTTACTGGTGCTTACCTCTTGAAGATTGAGGAAACGGGTGAAATGCCTCTTGTCATCTAATAATAAATATCTTCTTTCGTCTTGTGTTCATTCATTAGCACTTCACATGTCTTTTAGTGCGCTGACAGTCCTCAGAAGCTGCAGTTGTTTCATCCTTGGCCATATGACACCTGACCATCTTAAGTCGCGACCGCTGAAGTGTTATTTCTTGAAAATAAACGGATACAATAAATATATGCACACACTATATAATTCAGGTGAGATTTCGACGCTGAGATAGCAAATTAGGGGGTGGTGGGAAGTGCTGAAATGAAATAAAAACAGAAGCCGGGAAGCCGCAGCCACCCTCCTCGCGGTGCGGTGCTCGTGCGGCAGCACCTCTGCGCGTGAATAAGGTTTATAGCGCAGGAGCGACTCTACTGCTGCAGCTTGGAGGAAGGGTGGGGGGATGCATTAAAGTTGGGTGGGTGGGTGGGTGGATGGATGGAGGGGGGGGGCTGGGGCAAACGCAAAGCTCATGCCATTTCCAGACATCACTGAATCAGCAGAAATTTCCCCTCTTCCGCGTAGACGAGAGGTCTGCTTTATCTGTCCGCGCGAGCAAGGGGGAATGGAGGTAGAAGAGTGCTTAAGGGTGGGGGTGGGGGGGGGGGAATCAATGAAGGTATAGAGAGTAATTCCTTAATACTAGGCAGTATATACCGGTGCACATGGGGAAGCAGGGGAGCGCGAGGGTGGGGGAGGGAGTTCGACGCAATGCAGACAGGCTCTAAAACGCAGGCTGCCACGGCGCGCGCGCGCCGCCACAAAACCACCACAAGAGCATACGGCTAGGTCTAAACCGCATAGTATCATACTTTCTGAATTGTATATCACGCCACCTATGGGACAGTTCCGCCTCTGGGACAACGGGTCAGTGACGTAAGGCAATGCACAGAGCAAATGATTAAGTGTTATACCATGCCCCTGTAGTGAACAGGACACCACAGTACAGTCAGTAATGTCAGCCACCTTAACCTTCCTCACAATTTCCAACCGTTGAAGGATATGGCATAACTGAGATTAGACAGTTAAAGGCTTCCCAAGCTTATTCAACGTCAAAAATACTCTGCTCTCAGGGATATCAAACAACTGCAAACAAAACACTGGTTTAACAAAATAAATATTTGTTAAATATTGGTGTGCAACAATTATTGGCACCTTTTAGTCAATACTTTGTGCTACTTTCCTTTGCTAAGATAACAGCTCTGATTCTTCTTCTGTAATGACTGATGAGGTTGGAGAATACATGGCAAGGGATCTGAGACCATTCTTCCATACAGAATCTCTCTAGATCCTTCACATTTCGAGGTCCACCCTGGTGGACTCTCGTCTTCAGTTCACCGCACAGGTTTTCTATGGTGTTCAAGTCAGGGGACTGGGATGGCCATGGCAGGAGCTTGATTTTGTGGTCAGTAAACCATTTTCGTGTTGATATTGATGTATGTTTTAGATTATTATCCTGCTGGAAGATCCAATCATGGCCCATTTTAAGCTTTCTGGCAGAGTCAGTCAGGTTTTCATTTAATATCTGTTGATATTTGATAAGAGTCCATGATGCCATGTATCCTAACAAAATGTCCCAGTCCTCTGGGAGAAAAACAGCAAAACATTAAAGAGCCACCATCATATTTAACCGTGGGCATGAAGTACTTTTCCATACCATTCCATACTTTTCCATACCATTCCAAACAACTTATGGTGATGTAGGTGACTTCGGATTGAAGTTTTGGAGACTTTCTGACCAAAAGATGCAACTGACTTCTAAAATTATCCAGCTGTGATCCTTGGAGATTTTTTGGCCACTCAAACCATCCACGTCCAATTCCAGGTTGATTCATAACATTTCCAGTTGACTGGAACTTCTTAATTATTGTCCTGATGGTGGAAATGGGCATTATTATGAATGACTAAGGGAGTTTGGCCTTTGTGTTACCTCATATTTATACCCCTGTGAAACAGGAAGTCATGGTTGAATAATTTCTTGTTCCTAGTTACCCAGGTGTAGTAAAAAATTTTTTTTTAATATTAATGGGATTTTACATCAAATATATTTTTCTCATATGAATTCATAGGGGTGCCAGTAATTGCACACCTATATTTAACAAATACATTTTTTGATAAACTTGTGTTGTTTTGCAACTGTTTGATATCTATGAGAGCAAAGTATTTTTGTGAATTTCTTTAACAAATGATCAAAAGTTTAAACAATAAAGAAAATTTTTCACAGCCTTCTTTGCTAATATTTACCAATATAAGTGAAGGGTGCTGTAGAACTTGTATATACAAAACATATGATTCATGCCTTGGTGTAAAATAAATGACTGCACAATGACATAACAGCACTAACAGCATAGTTTATCTGCAGTTCCTAATACTCAAGAGATGTGGTCAGAATACCAGCAACTATATATGAGGAGCTAGAGGATGAGCTAGATGTGATTCATTGAATCTGCATAGTGCACTTTTTATAGGTAAGACCACTGGTCAGAGTTGGGGTGGCAAGACCACCCCATACATGTGGCTACACCCTAGTAACCTAATGAAAGCCTAACGTACTGAATTGGCAGCATGGACAGAGATGTGGCCCCATGGTTACTGGCTTGCTCAAAAAAATATATTCACAGTATGTTCAAAATTCAGTTGCAACGGTTCTCACATCCACCAGGCACTCTGTTTATATCACTCCTGTTCTGCATGATCTCCACTGCCTACCTGTGGTATCACATAATCAGTTTAAGATGCTGCTTCTAACATTCAAAGCATTAAATGGTTTTGCCCCTCTCTACTTGCTTCATCCATACTGCCCTACTCGGTCCCTTAGATCATCAGAGCTTGGCCTTTTGTCCATTCCTAGATATTAGCTATCCACTGCAGGTGGAAGGTCATTTTGTGTTGCTGCTCCAAAACTGTGGAAGTCACTACCTCTAAATCTCCGTAACATCACTTCTCTGCCTAGTTTCAAGACCCAGCTAAAGACATATCTGTTTGAATTGCATTTTCAATTAGTTTTTAATTACATTTGTGTTTATGTATTTGTATGTATTTTATGTATCTGATATATACTATATAAAGCGACCTTGAGCGTTGGAAAGGCACTATAGAAATAGAACCTCTTCTTCTCCTTCTTCTTCTTCTTCATGGTTGTTTATCATTAAACAATGTCTGTGTTATATTTTCCTGGATTTTTTTTTTAAAGGAACAGTTGGTAATTTTTTAAACTCTTGCTGAGTGTGAAGCAAGTTACAATTAAAATAAAACAACAACAAAAAACATTCTGCCAATTGATTCCAACCACTCTTCAAGTTTCACATCTGTGCAACTATACGATTATTATCATCAACCTAGTAATATAAAGGTCATCTTCAGCACTGTAGCAACTGAGCAACTGATCTGCCAAATTAAATGTTGGAGTCCTCACTCCACTGTAAGTGTGTACTGAGAGTTTTAGCTTTGTGCTGACTTCAGAAAACCTTGGATTTGGATACACTTTAATTACACTGCACCACTTAAAATGTTATATTGCGAACTTAGTCTACTTTGGAATAGACTTTAATTAAGGAAATTTTAATTCTGTTATGATTTACAAAGTAGGTGTAGCTTTTAAATGATATTACTACTACTACTACTACTACTACTAATAATAATAATAATAATAATAATAATAATACACTAACAGTAATATACTTACCTATTTAAAAACATATATTTAAATAATATAAATGCAATAAATTGACACGTTTGCTTGGACAGGTAATTATAGTAAAATGTGTAGTAGTTATTGAATTTTAGATTTCCATTCAAGTAGTCTAACACTCTTACTCATGAAATTACATTGTATATAAACTACTTAACTTTGTACCAGTCAGACAACATTGTTGGCTCCTAAATATTAGATAAAAGCATAAGAGTACGTAAGCGATAAAAGTTTGTTGACACCATGGAACATAACAACGTCAGTCTTTCAGCCAGCATGTGTTTTAAGGCTTAACAGTTTTCACCATGACATGATGTTTGGTCAGCAGCAGCAGGAGTGAGTGCTTAACTGCTAAATGTCATAAATAAGAAATAGGCAGGCTTTTTCCACTCTGCACTTTGCATCTCAATCACTTCCTCTCCTTTCGTCCTGCAGGGCTACTCAGTCCTTTATCTATGACAGTGTCATTGATCTCACCTGACGTACATCATTAATAAAATGTTTTCACATTTTTTTCATTCTTAGCTCCTTGGAAGGATGCTACATCTTATTATAAGACATTGAGAATACTTCAATTAATTTGATTTCATATCAATCTCAATCAGTCAGCATGTTTGCCTCGCATGTCCGGGGTTGGGGGTTCGAATTCCGCCTCCGTCCTGTGTGTGGAGTTTGCATGTTCTCCCCATGCTTTGGGGGTTTCCTCTGGGTAGTCTGGCTTCCTCCCCCGAGTCCAAAGACATGTGTTATACGCTGATTGACATTTCCAAATTGTCCGTAGTGTGTGAATGGGTGTGCGATTGTGCCCTCTGATGGGTTGCCTTATGCCCTGAGTTCCCGGGGATAGGTGCCAGGCTCCCCGACCCTGTGTAGGATAATCGGTACAGAAAATGGATGGATGGATCAATCTGCTTGAGCCTGATTGACTAGATTAAAGCTAGGTTAATACTAATCATAGGATTATCTTTATATTTCTGTGTAGAAACCTACAATAGTGATTCCATATCTGAAAGGGTTTCAAACATTTTAGGAATCCTAAAAACTGTAAAGAACCCACTGATAAACCCTTGAAGTAGCCTATCACTCTCTAAGAACATAGCCCTTACAGTGTATCACTATTTGAATGCTTATATAGAATAAACACACATATGAAATTGTTATATACTTCTTTTTAGTGTGTCTGAGAAACTGAATGTAAAAATGAAAAGAATGAAATGTTGGTAAAATGTTTATCAAAAATACTTTTATTTATTAAAAATACAACAGAAAGTGCACAAGCGTCGTTGTAATGCAGTTAAACTGATATTTTTACAAAGTTTATAATATTTGAATTCAGCTTTTAAAATATCCTAATAATCCTGATGCATATGTAAATATTTACTAGTAAAAATGTATTTGTAATCGCTAACACGTTTGCAAGTTTTACTTTCATGACAGAAAATCATCTACAAATACACAACGTATACATTATTTTACAGTTTCAGTGTTTAAGTAAAAAAAAAAAAAACAACAAAAAAAACAGTCCTGAGTAGACAAACTGTCTGAGATAAGAGCCGTAAAAAGATTCAAATGGTCTTAATTTGACCTCCTCTATCTAGCAAATAGACTAAAATTACCAACAAAAGCTCATAGAAGTTCTGCAGTGCTCGTGTGTAACCACAAGATAGCGCCAGATAATGTACTGCAGCAATCTGGATGCTTTTGACTATTTCATACTACAAACATTCAGCAGTCACTTTATTAAGAACAGCATGTTAATACTAGATAGGACCCCATCTGCTCTCAGAACAGCCTCACTTTTTAATGGCATGGATTCCAGATGTGCCAGTTGCAAATCTTCCCTTTTTTCATTTTTCTTATTTTCAACATTTTGGTGAACCTGTGTCCACTTCAGCCTCAGATTCCTGATTTGAGCTGATGGGAGTGAAACCCGATTTGGTCATTTACTATTGTAGTCCATCTGGCGCAAGGTTCGACATGTTTTCTGATCTGAGATACATTTCTGCTCACTACAGTTCTAGAGAGTGGTTATTTGAGTTACCATAGCCTTACTGTCAACTTGGCCATTGTCCTTTGACTTCTCTTATCAACAAAGCTAACAGGATGACACTCACTGTGTGTGTTTTTGTTTTTTGTGCCACTCTGTGTAAACTACAGATTGGCTGATTGGATAATTGTATGAATAAGCGGGTGTACTGGTGTTCCCAATAAAGTAGCCAGTGAGTGTAAGTATTAACTTACATATAAACAATGCCCTTAATGCAACAAAAATGCATACATAATTACAATATTATCTTTACATCAACAAGGCAACTGTGCTAACTCATTCACTCATTTCACATATACATCACGTTTCTTTTGGTTTCTCCTGGAAACGTCTCATTTCTCATTCTTGTTCCTGGAGGTTATCACACTGATTTCCCGTAACACCTCTTTTGCACATGAGTTTGAAGGGAAGGTGTTTAATTTGCCAAGTAAGCCATGGGTTTTATAAGACTACATTGTGCTCAAATTCAATAACATTCATTATTTTAGCCTTAGACTGGCCTCTATATATCAGCCCTCTAATGCAAACCAGGGAATCCTACTATAAAATGAATTATTCAAATAGTACACTCTCAGAAAAAAGTACTCAACTATATCTTTTCTTACTACTTGTGAAAGCCTCTAAAAACATATCTTTTGTACTTTCTTGGACTCAACACCACCTGCTTAGTCAAGAAGGCCCAGCAGTGCATCCACTTCCTGTGGGGGCTGAAGAGAGCCGAACTTCCCCGTCACATCCTCAGCTACTTCTACACAGGGATGATAGAGAGCTGTCTCACTTTGTGGTACAGGAACCGCACAACCACTGACTGCAACCCTACAGCGAATTGTGAGGACAGCTTAAAAGATCATCTGGGTCTCTCTACCCACCATCGACACCTCCTTCAACAACTGCTGCATCCACAAAGCCACCAGTATTGCAGACGACCCCTCTTGCCATTTTTATGGACTATTCCTCCTCCTACCATCTGGCAGAAGGTACAGGAGCATCCGTGCCACCACCAGCAGACTCCGTAACAGTTTCTTTCCTGAGGCAGTCAGATTACTCAACACCCTGCTGCCTCACAACGCTCACCTGGGCTAGTCAAACACCTAACCCAGTAAGACTCAGTACTACTGCACACTGCACTTTACAGAGCTGCATCAGTCACTTTATATTATAGAACTCGTTTTTACTACCAGTATTGCTGCTATACTTGTCCTACTACATTACACAATAGCTTACAGATTCCAGTCCATGTTTACAATTTACACTCCGTGTTCTGTGTATCTATTGTCCTGTGTGTTTATTGTTTTTTTTTCTGTGTATTTATTATTTGGCACTCATCTCACACTGTTGTGTATTTGCACTTTAGGTAGTCTTGTGTACTGCTCCATGTTGCACCATGGTCCTGCAGAAACGTAATTTCGTTCCAATACATACAAGATATATAGAGGAATGACAATAAAAACCCACTTGACTTGACTTGACTTGTACCTTTAATATATATCTTTCACCTGGAAATGTGAAGTGCTTTTAAAAATGATTGAAAGAGCATAAATGGACCTTAGGTTTAAAGTAGAGCTTCAAAGCCACACTTTACTAGGTGAAAGATATATACTAAAGCTGTATGCTTGAAGGTAACACGCCATAGACAAGGATTGGTACAGTTCCCTTTTTCTGAGAGTTTCTGAGAGGTTCTCCAATTTGTTTTGCAGAAAAATGTTAATTTAATTTAAGCACTCTTTAACTAAAATAAATGTCTAACCCCATCAGTCCAGATTTATTTCAAGAACATAATCCAACTATTCAAATATTACGGTCATTATTTTAATGTGGATGAAATGTTTTGGCTATTTATTGGAGTCTTACAGCTTTTGTTCTGGACCTTTTCACCCACAGAACACATTACGTCCAAGCTGACATCATTTATAGGCATACTTGTTTTTGAGTTATTGAGTTATTAAACCCATTTAATGCAAGGGACCAGTCAAACAGGCTAATAACTATAAGAACTTAATGGTAAATGTATAATAACTTTCAATGCTGAAACATCCAACTTAATCTGACCTGCTACCAGTTGCCAAACATACATACCGATCAGCTATAACATTAAAACCACTGACAGGTGGTTAATAACATTAATGATCTCGTTTCAATGGCATCTGTCAAGGGGTGGGATATATTAGGCACCAAGTAAACAGTCAGTTCTCGAAGTTGATGTGTTAGAAGCAGGAAAAACTGGCCAAGTGTAAGGATCTGAGCAACTTTGACAAGGGCCAAATTGTGATGGCTAAACGACTGAGTCAGTGTATCTCCAAAACGGCAGGTTTTGTGGGGTGTTCGGGGTATACAGTGGTTAGTACCTATCAAAAATGGTTCAAGGAAGGACAAGTGGTGAACCTGTGACAGGGTCATCATGGGCACCCAAGACATACTGATGCACATGGGGAGTGATGGCTAGACTGTCTGGTCTGAGAAAAGCTACTGTGGCACAAATTGCTGAAAAACATTAATGATAGAGGAGATCATGATAGAGATGATTATGATAGAAAATTGCCAGAACACACAGTGAATCACAGCTTGTTGAGTGGACCAATCAGAGTGCCCATGCTGACCCCTTTTTCACTGCAGAAAGTGCGTTCAATGGGCATGTGAGCATCAGAACTGAACCATGGAGCAATGGAAGAAAGTGGCCTGATGAATCACATTTTCTTTTACATCATGTGGACGGACGGGTGCGTGTGCATCGTTTACATAGGCTATATTGCAAAATTTTGAAATGTTTTTCAAAAAATGTTCTAATTGCCTTATTCATTGCTGTTGTGTTGGTGGTTGCTCAGACTAAACTGGATTAATTGTCAGGTTTGATAACGGTGGACTTTTATTTCTACCACTGAGAATAACCACTAAAACAAAATAAAATTTTAAATAATAAAAAAATATGAACCCTATATATAAAGCAATGCTTTTACTGACCCCGGGGAACCCAGACCCCACTTTGAGAACCTCTGCTCTAATGCCACTCTCAAAATGCTGTTTGGTTGTTTGTTTGTTTTTTTGGGTGCTCACACATCTGTCAGCTTCCCTGTGTATTCATCCAGATTAAAATTACAGTAGACGGAGAAATTAAAGTCCTCATCATTATTATCATTATTATTCCCCGAGCACACTGATTTAACGGGTGTGATTATGCTTCCGCTTTTAGGCATGCTGTTTTCATCAAACGAGGCCACGGGACACCCGCAGGTTACATGCGTGTAGGTATTGTGATCATCCTCGTTATTTTCCCGCTGGTAGAAATAGCTGAAGTTGGACACGATGACAGGTACAGGCAGGGCAATCGTGAGCACACCGGCCACCGCACACATCGAACCAACGATTTTACCACCGAACGTGACGGGACTCATGTCGCCGTATCCCACTGTAGTCATGGTAACCACAGCCCACCAGAACGACTCCGGGATGCTGGTGAAGCTCGTCCCGGGGTCGTCCACCTCAGCGAAGAAGACCGCGCTGGAGAACAGGACGATGCCAATGACGAGGAAAAAGATGAGCAGTCCCAGCTCGCGCATGCTGGCGTGCAGAGTCCGGCCCAGGATCTGAAGTCCCTTCGAGTGCCGCGAGAGTTTGAAAATGCGGAAGACGCGCACGAGGCGGATCACTCTGAGCACGGCCAGGGACGCGGCGTGCTGCGCGTTCCCTCGGTGCTCTGCAAGCTCCAGACCCAGAGTTATGAAGTACGGAACGATTGCTATGATGTCGATGGTGTTCATGATGTCCTTGTAGAACGCGGACTTGCTCGGACACGACATGAACCTCATGAACATCTCGAAGGAGAACCACGCGATGCACAGCGTCTCGAGCAGGAAGAACGGGTCCGTGAACGAGATGCCATTCCAGCGTTCTTCAGTTGTCCCGTTAACTGGTGCCTGTCCGCTCAGCACATCGCCGGAACCTCTGAATTCTGGTAACGTCTCCAAGCAGAAGATGACGATCGATGTCAAGATGACCATCACTGACACAATGGCGATCATTCGGGCTGCTCGCGAGCTGTCGGGATACTCGAACAGGAGCCAAACCTGCCGCTGGAACTCGTTGGTGGGCATCGGGCGCTGCTCCTCCTTGCTAAGCCCTTCATCATCGATGAAGCCCTGTATCACAGCCTCGTCGATCTCGTAAAACTTGATCTCCTCCATGAAAATCTCTACCGGTACGTTCAGGGGTCGGCGGAGCCTCCCGCCGGATTGATAGTAGTACAGGATGGCGTCGAAGCTGGGTCGGTTCCGGTCGAAGAAGTACTCGTTCCGGAGCGGGTCAAAGAAACGGGTGCGTTTGTGTGGGTCACCCAGGAGTGTGTTCGGGAAGCGGGAGAGAGTCTTTAGCTGCGTCTCGAAGCGCAGTCCGGACACGTTGATGAACACGCGCTCGCGGCCGTCCCGCTCGGTCAGATCCGCGTCGCGCTCGAACCGGAGAGAGGGAGACGTGTGCACGGGCTCAGCCGAATCCGCCGTCATGCTGCTGCCCCCTCGGGCAAACCGCCTCTCGTTCCTCCACGATTTCTTCCCACTCCACCAGGTTCTAGGGTCGGGCAAATCCAGTCTGACGAGTTGTGGCACAAACTCGTGTTGTGTTAAAGCAACTGATTATTATGTGTAGGAACTGCTTTAACGGATGCTTAAAAAGTACCCAAAACTTGTGTGTGTGTGTGTGTGTGTGTGTGTGTGCGCGCGCGCGCGTGTGTGAGTGTGTGTGTGATTTATCCAGACAGCGCGCGCACGGGGCAATACTCACAAATCGGTCACCTCCAGCTCTTTAAACAGTAAAGCCCACCCTGGGTATTATTGGAAAACTGGCTCCCGGCCCGTGCTCTTTAGGGGAAAAAAATGCTCATGTCACTGAGCAATGACTTTTAATCCATTTGCAGAGCAAAGCTACTCAGGACAGAAACTTTATATCATTAAAAAAAAAAAAGACTTCTTATAATATATTAAATAAACTGTCATTTTGCAGTTCTGGAGAATAATGTAATCGAGAAGCAGGATTATTTTTGTAAATGAAAAACAAAACTATTAAAAATTTATATAACAGTAGTAAAGGGCGATAAATAAATAACAGTAGGCATAATAAGACTTGAATTTTCCACTGCCTTCCAGGGGGAAAAAAATAAAGGCGTTTATGGTATCAAAATGAGTTAACAGACAGTTTTATGTGACTTTCCTTTAAGCAACATTTACATTTCATTTTTGCTAGATGATTTTATCCAAAGTGATTTACAGCTGATGCAGGTACCTAATTCTTGCATCTACTTGAACACGCTTTAGCAGTAAGAGTGCTGCAGAACCAGTGTCTCCAACCAACTTACTTGAACCATGCCCAAAGAAAAGTTCGATAGTTTAAGACGAGTGTAATGTGTACACATTTTGGTTAATAGAAATCAATTCATGCCACCTTGGTTTTGATAATCCACAGTGGTTTATTAGTGCAAGATGGTAAGGTGACCAGCAGTAAGCAGTGAGATGATGATTGTCTGAAATTGTGTTCTGATAAGAGCGGTTCAGTAGACTATACTATAACTCAAGAGTTGATAAGACTGGCAGACTTGATGCTAGTGATATTAAGCTAAGCTTGATACCATTTTGTGCTTCTTTGAAGTCACAAGAAATTGTCTTTCAACGTCAAAAGTGGTGATTTAAAAAAAAAAAAAAAGATATTCGAAAGGCGGTGTGAAATATGCACAGACTGACCAAGGCATCCTTTGGAAGAAGGGCAGGTAGAGCTGCGTATCATTGGCATGCGTTCATTGAAAGCCATTGGATTGGGATATAAGAACATTGACAGTGATGGACTAATTTTGTCTTGATGTCCAGGTGCTCTCGAAACAGCTGTCAGATGGAATGTAAGTGTTGATGAATGACTCCTTGTAGAGGATACATATAAAAGCACGGAGGACTTGAAATTCCTTGTTTATTTCACATCATTTCACACTTCCTTAATTAGCATCATGGTTATGTCATTACACCTTTACTTTATGTCTTTTTAACCTTTTTCCATCATGTTCTTATGCAACAATGTTGGGTCAACTGTGTCCAACAGCAGCTCACTTACCCAGAAGATTCCAGATTAAATTTGTTTGGGTTTAGACACACTTATGGCAATCACAAGTGAATAGTAAATCAAAAGGAGCTGAGTTGTAAGCAGCCGTATTTCAAGTTTTTATTGACTTTTGAAATATGGGCCAAAAATGGACCATGGCATTTCAGTTAGTGAACTCCACTGTGAGATCCAGTCTCATCAAGGCTAAGCTTTGGCTGCATTCTGGCAGTGAGATATGGATTAGTTCATTCTCATAATTGTACACAGTATGTAAGCCAGATGAAGCAGTAGGTGTGGGCCAGCATTACTAACTGGGCCATGTACTGATTGCTTTCATCGTACATATTTCCAATGATATAGACTGTTTAAGCAATGTTCCTAGATAAGTAACGTTCCATGAAATGTGATCCATTTTATGATTAACCCAACATCTGACATGCATAATAAAAATGAAGAAACATTCAGTGAGCATATTGAGAGCAGTTTTGCTTGCATACAGTGAAGCAATGAACATGAGGTACTCATAAAACCAAGGCAATGGAAACTTCAAGCTTGAGTGGCATCTGAGCACCATTTGAGGACAAGATGTTAAAGAAGCCAAAATAACACTCCCAGCAGTTATGGGCTCTGCTTTTACAGCTATGAACATGAGGAACAAGTTGCAATGCTGATGAGTTAAAAGAGAGCACACTGTTTGAATAATCATGTTAAAATTTAGATACCACCACAATACATTAGAACGGTATTCAGAAAATGAGAAACAAAAAAAAGTTGTATGCAATATATGTATTTATTTTCATATTTCATTGTGTTTCCTATAACTTGTTCAAAACGTTCTTAAGGAATATTTCTACTAAACTGACACTATTAAATAGCAATATCCTAGTGTTAAGCAAAATTATATTGGGATTCATTTGAGCTCTGTAGCATTGCATTTAACTGTCCCTTGTTTACTCAAAAGATGAGGGCAAATCCCTGAACCACACCTATGTGAGACCCTTCCGTAGATGTAGTAGATACTCTGGATCCTAGTTTAGGTTCCAGCATCAAGTGACATGCATATGCTTCCTGTTGATAATTTGTGACCCTGCTGTGTTCACTGACAGACTGTCTACATCAGGGGAAAGGGGTCACCATTCATCACATTAGTAGCAATATTTGTAGGATTTTGCATGTTAGTACGTTTGCCTCGCACATTCAGGGTTGGGGGTTCGATTTCATGTTCTCCATGTGCTTTAGGGGTTTCCTCCGGTTGCTCTAGTTTCCTCCCCAAATCCAAAGCCATGCGTTGATTGACATTTCCAAACTGTCCATAGTGTCTGAGTGTGTGTATGCTTTTGCCATTCGATGGGTTGTCACCCTGTCCACGGTATGCCCCGCCTAATGTCCCGAGTCCCCTGGGATAGGCGGCAGGTTCCCTGCGACCGTGTAGGATAAGCAGTACAGAAAATTAATGGAATGAATTCACTGTTTCGTGAGCACCTGTAGATGATTAAGCATATTTACTGTATATCATTTTAATTAATTATATAAATTACTGTATATTATAGTAGTATTGAATTCTTGAAGCTGATTGGTCAGAAGGTGTTGATTCATTTTCTATAACAGCAGTTCTGACAGTGAAGCCTGCTGTCATTCAAATCACAGGTAGATATTAATGTGCTATGATATCATTTCTATAGTAACAACTAATTCACAGGGACGTGTATGGCAGACACTCCACATAATATGTCTAATAATAAACAGATTTTAAAAAAAATGTTATCAACAAATGCATAACTAAGCAATATTGCACTCGTACTTGTGTGGTTATACTGAATAAAGGCATGGTTGTGATTTGGCCATAGGCACGAGGCCACAGGCACAGCTACAGTTTTATAAATAAGAAATGAATATTAAGTAACTGACATTTGGGACACATCATGGCCAAATAATTTTATTAGAAGTTTATTTTTACAGAGATAGATCCCAAAGAAGCCACACTCACTGATAGCTCATCAGCTAGCTAGCTAGTTAGCTCACGGTGATTTGTACATTCCCATTAAATTGTGAAATTAGCTTTCCTTCTTCCCTTTCACCTTCATTTCATGAGTGTTCATTGTTAGCACTTTGTAAAGTTTCCTTTTTTTTGCCACAGGAAAGTCTTCAAAACAGGGGAGTTTGATTTCTTTGTAACATGACAAGCAGTGTTTTTTGTGTTCTTAACATCAAGAGAGGAAAATAAACCAGAGGATGGTGAGGGAAGGACTGTTTGTAGCTTCTACAATATAAGTGATAACTGGAACTAACTTGTTTTGTGGATGTTACACAAATAACTAATACTAAGTAACTATATTTTATCCACATTTAGCCTGTGGACAAGTGTTACTGTCAAGCCGTCATAGTTTGATCTAGTACACCAAGACATGGAAGAATTAAAACTGGCAGTCAAATCAGACATGCTTTTTATATCAGTTAATAAAACTACACAGCAATTATTAGATTTTGGCTCTGCCAACAGGAAATAGTGCTTTGCCAGAGAAGGGATGACAGGGATTCCCAGGAGTATAAAACTCTGACATATTCTATCTTAATATATTGCAGCAGCCTTGTCCACATAGATGAAGGACATCCCTGCAGAAACAGTATACTTCCATACCCTTCAACACATACAGTGTGTTAATGCCAGCCCCCTAGAGAAGATGAATGGACAGAAAACGCTCTTCTTGAGATTCAGCATGGTTTTGTTAGTGTAACTTCATGTGTGGTAACCTACTTACATTTACATTCCATCCTGGATACCTTACATGATTTTCTGCACATCTTCATGGTACAGTAGATCTTCGTCTAAATGTAGCTCGAATGAGCTTGAAATGAACCTCGTTCTGCATTTAGTTCATGAGCTCATAAGCACCGGCTCGTGTCACTATCACCTTCTGTGAGTGTGTAAAGTTAATATACATGAACAGGGGCCATGAGGGTTGTGGTCATTCATAAAACAGAAAACATTGCTCAGTGAAATGGGCAGCAAATTATGTGCACAAAGGCACGCGTGTTAATTAAAGTATGGATGATTTTTAGCAGGTGTAATCCTAGCGGTTATCAGATCCTCCAGTCGGCTTCCGGAGTATTCTGTTCCCACGCCAATCATATACAGGGTCTTGGTTTTGTTTGGCTAGAGGATCACATACAGAATCATTGCAGTTGAAGCGATAAGATGTAAACAGAAGCTGTTTTTCTTTCCAGTTAACAGGTGTTAAGCCACCATTAGCCCATATTTCTAGGAATGAAGACAGCATTTGTTCAAGGCAAGTGACAAAATCTCACTTACTGAAATGTTTATTCCCATTGAGCAAACCTCTGAGCACCTGCTATTACAGCTCAGCGGGCTCATACCGTGAGATCTTGCACAGATCAAGTTTTACAAAGTTTTGCAGATCAAGGCTTTCTCCCAAGAAAGCTGATACAAGAGGCAACACAGTTCCTGCTGTTTGATTGCCACCAGTTTTAGCATACTGACATCTGAGTTGATGGACATGTTTTTGCTGATAGGTAAGCAAGGCATGAAGCAAGGGAATGAAACCTAAGCTTGCAGATCCGGAAGCCTGGACTCCTCTGAATATCTCACACATGCTCCATTCGGCCACTGCTTCTTTCCGGATTATGATTACACTCCTTGATTAGACCTTGGCCTTTTTTTAGTAGATGCACTCAGCTTCCAGTGGTGGAATGTTTGCAGAGACACACCGCAGGACATCTTGTTCAGCATGGACATGGACATGACAACACACTCGCCATTGTGATAACCGGCCCATATGTGACCATAAACAAACATATTTGGCCCACACATATTTGTACACACTATAATATATATTTTTTACTCTTATTTTATTTATTTCAATGACTCTCCATTGCAACATGCGTTACATTTTAAATTTACAGCATTTGGCAGATGCCCTTATCCAGAGCGACTTACATTTATCTCATTTACACAACTGAGCAGTTGAGGGTTAAGGGCCTTGCTCAAGGGCCCAGCAATGGTAGCTTGACAGTGTTGGGGCTTGAGCTCCTGACCTTCTGATCAGTAACCCAGAGCCTTTAACCACTGAGCCACGACATTACTTACATGACGTACGCAAATTTTCATTTGACCATTATTCTCTAATTATATTCGCACATTTGGTATGCGTACGTACAAAACAGCACTCAAGTAATATTGTATTTGTGCAGAGAACAAGGAATCAGGATAGACTTCCGTGGAGGTGCGTACATAGAGTAATGTCTTTTTGCACATAAAGCTGATGTGTGTGTCTACACATGTCCTAGCCTCAGACGCCAGTTACACTACACTACAGGAGAGCTGTAACTGTATCTGGAGCAGGATCCACCAGCTGCACTGCCGGGAGCTACAGTTTCTATAAATGTCCACTCCAAAGTGCACAAGATGTTTTGGGTGATTAAAACGTGAGCCAATCAGTCACCCAGCTTCGGCACGTACATATATAATCAATACATTTAACACCGAATGCACCTTTTGCACAATTTTGGTAATTATTTGTAATCTATAGTTTATGTAAGTGCTATTAATTAACAATAAATGCTTTCAGTTATACTTTGGGTTATTACTATATTTGTCATTTTAATGATTTAATATTATATTTAGTTCATAAACAACAAAGAACTCTTTTATTATAAATATTTGCACCTTGAGAAATTGAGAACATTTTTATCAGTAAATATCAGAGTCTTTTATGCTACGTCACCAAGTCTTGTTAATGTTAACAAAAACATTTATCTCCAAGTCTCTCAAACAACCATTGCTGCAGGTGACTCTGTTGAATGTATGTGATACAGTGCATCCGGAAAGTATTCACAGTGCTTCACTTTTTCCACATTTTGTTATGTTACAGCCTTATTATAAAATGGATTAAATTCATTATTTTCCTCAAAATTCTACAAACAATACCCCATAATGACAACGTGAAAGAAGTTTGTTTGAAATCTTTGCAAGTTTATTAAAAATAAAAAACAAAAAAGCACATGTACATAAGTATTCACAGCCTTTGCTCAATACTTTGTTGAAGCACCTTTGGCACCAATTACAGCCTCAAGTCTTTTTGAGTATGATGCTCGAGCTTGGCACACCTATTTTTGGGCAATTTCTCCCATTCTTCGTTGCAGGACCTCTCAAGCTCCATCAGGTTGGATGGGGAGCATCGGTGCACAGCCATTCTCAGATCTTTCCAGAGTTGTTCAATCGGGTTCAAGTCTGGGCTCTGGCTGTTCCACTCAAGGACACTCTCAGAGTTGTCCTGTAGGCACTCCTTTGTTATCTTGGCTGTGTGCTTAGGGTCGTTGTCCTGTTGGAAGATGAACCTTCACCCTAGTCTGAGGTCCAGAGCGCTCTGGAGCAGGTTTTCATCAAGGATGTCTCTGTACATTGCTGCATTCAACTTTCCCTCGATCCTGACTAGTCTCCCAGTTCCTGCCGCTGAAAAAGATCCCTACAGCATGATGCTGCCACCACCATGCTTCACTGTAGGGATGGTATTGGCCAGGTGATGAGTGGTGCCTGGTTTCCTCCAGACATGACGCTTGCCATTCAGGCCAAAGAGTTCAATCTTTGTTTCATCCTGGTCTGAGAATCCTTCAGGTGCCTTTTGGCAAACTCCAGGCGGGCTATCATGTGTCTTTTACTGAGGAGTGCCTTCCGTCTGGCCACTCTACCATACAGGCCTGATTGGTGGAGTGCTGCAGAGATGGTTGTTCTTCTGGAAGGTTCTCCTCTCTCCACAGAGACATGCTGGAGCGCTGTCAGAGTGACCATCAGGTTTTTGGTCACCTCCCTGACTAAGGCCCTTCTCCCCGATCACTCAGTTTGGTCGGGCGGCCAGCTCTAGGAAGAGTCCTGGTGGTTCCAAACTTCTTCCATTTACGGATGATTGAAGCCACTGTGCTCAGTGGGAACTTCAATGCTGCAGAAATGTTTCTGTACACTTCCCAAGATCTGTGCCTCGATACAATTCTGTCTCGGTGGTCTACAGACAGTTCCTTGGACTTCATGGCTTTGTTTGTGCTCTGACATGCATTGTTAACTGTGGGACCTTATATAGACAGGTGTGTGCCTTTCAAAATCATGTCCAATCAACTGAATTTACCACAGGTGGACTCCAATCGAGTTGTAGAAACATCTCAAGAATGATCAGCGGAAACAGGATGCACCTGAGCTCAATTTTGAGTGTCATGGCAAAGGCTGTGAATACTTATGCACATGTGCTTTTTTTGTTTTTTATTTTTAATAAATTTGCAAAGATTTCAAACAAACTTCTTTCATGTTGTCATTATGGGGTATTGTTTGTAGAATGTTGAGGAAAATAATGAATTGAATCCATTTTGGAATAAGGCTGTAACATAGAAAAATGTGGAAAAAGTGAAGCGCTGTGAATACTTTTCGGATGCACTGTACATTTTAGCGTGCGTTTTACTAAAGAATTGTGCTTAGGAAAATGTATAGCCTAACCACTCATCTAAACTGATAGCAATGATGCCCTCTAGTGTGATGAGAATATCTATGTGGAAATAAAGGACTACAGTACAACTCCGAGAGTAAACTACTGTACATTCAAGTTTCAGATCCTGAACACACAAATACACACAAAAAATGACACGGTGCTGGGGAGCACCGTGTCAGGTCAGCCTTCAGTAGTAGATATCCACATGGAGATTTTTTTTTTTTAGATAGGTAGTTGGCCTGAATGTCTACTATGAATTTAGACATTCTAATATATGACAGGGGAACAATAAAGATGGAGAAATCACCTCTTGACCTGTTCAAGCTTTGATAAATCAAAGAATATGAGAGTGTTACATAAAATAGAGTAAGAAAGAACAAGACGGTATATATGTTAAATTATTTTACTTAAATAGAAAAAAGGTACAACACATTTATATTAGACTTTAAAAACTGTTCAGAGGCTTGTTTAACATGAATTTTGTGTGTGTGTGAAATCGTCTTTCATTGATCACAGGGCAGCACTACAGCTTACTGACTCATTGAAAACTCAGTATCCAAATCAAAGAAAATAATCATGATGAACATTTAACAGCATGCGCAACGAGTTTTTAAAACGGCATCAATGAATTGGTCTGAGGTTAATGATTTACTGTGTTCTATACATGGTTTTCTTAACTGGTTCCACTAAAAAGTCATATTTAAAAAAACAAACAAAAAAACAAAACACTGTTAGTCTTTGGCTAACCATATAAACACAGACAACCAAATCAAACAAAACAACTTTTAAAATGTCCAACAAAACATCAAAAAGGGTGAAAGTGAAGGTCCCTAATATCAGCTTTCCTACATGTACACCTTGAGTGAGCTAAATGATGAAGACAGAAGAAACCCTACCAATCAAAATCCAAACCTCATCAATGTATCAGCCCATTTTTAATAATCAATTTAAACCCTCAGCACCTTTCAATAGCACAGACACGTACCACAAAAACAGTGGGGCCCATTCTCATGCCCCTAAATCTCTCTAGGGATCAAACTAGGCCAAGACAACTATTTAACCCTGTAAACAGAGCAGGTAAAGGGCATAGCTAACCACAAACAGTAATACAGACATAATATTTGGCAAATTGTTTCCAGTAAATTCTGTGCTTCTTCTCCAGTGTGCCATCTGGCTATCTTCACTGAGGTCTTATGATTCCGATGATTAATTGCAAGCTACATTAATTACTGAGAGCTTCAAACCTCAACTGAAAACTGTAAACGATTCAATGATGTATTAGCTGATTGCCTCCACACTCTATAAGAACCCTAAACTTTTAGTTACAGCGCTGAACATTTAGAGTTAAATCAGTGGTGACTCCATTCAACAAGACAGGAAAAGAAGTAAAAGCACAAAGTGAGACACAGAAAGTTAATTAATGAGACTAATGTGCCATAACAGTAGGAACAGAAACAACACACACACAACAATGCTACTTGTATAAAGTGCTGGTTAGCACAGGGTCATGTGGCTAGTCGAGTACATAGGCTTTAGTAGGCGATATCAGCATGGAGAGTTTTTTTTTTTTTTCTTAACAGGCTGGCATAACAAATTTGTTTCTTAATAAAAGGAAAAAAAGGCATGTGGTTTAGCAAGTAGTAAGGAAAAGGACTACAGAAATGAGGTCTCCCAGAAAAGCATGAAGAAGGTTTTTCTGAAAGCCATGCTGAAGCTGCAGTAGGAGAGACCTACTCCATTGTGAAGAGGCTACAGTTAAATACATTGGGATGCATAAATTATAAAAAATAAGATCATAAGTTTAATAATGTTAAAAAAAAGTTTAAATAAATGTTTTACTGCGTCTGTGGCAACATTTGGGCAACTACTATAGACAAGAATTTCAGCACATTTATTTCTCTGCACCGTGTAAAGGATGGAAAAGAAAACTACTTGAAAATCACATATAATAGAAGTGTAAGGGCAGTCAGTAAATGTTTATGCTAAACTCATATTTCTGTATCACACTAACAAATTCTATTCAAAGATATTTTTTTTTGTTAAATTAAACCTGTATTTTTCACACTTGACATGGAACTATTTTTTCAGATGGAATAATCTGTGGTAAAGCGATAATACTATAATAGGTGTAGCTCATAGTAAACATGGTGTTTCACCCGAGAATGTAAACAAATAGATTTTAGTGTATTGCTACACTGTTCAAAAGTTGGATAAATCTCGATCTCGAAAAGACTTGATAAGATGTTTTTTTGTTTTGTTATTTAAGTCTGCATCATTCTAAAATCTGCACAAAAAAAAACAAACAGTTTATACCCAAGATTCAACTTTGCTTCATGGAATAATATGGAAACTGTAGATTTGTGTCCAAGAACTGCTGCAGTAATCATAAAGAACTTGAGTTTTGTGCTCATCTCAGATATCTTATTCACACTATGATCGCACAGAACTTCCTTTTAACATGAACTGTATTTCTGTAAATCTGCTTTATGACGATATCAACTGAATAAATACCATTGCTAGTGTAATGCTAGTAATGGTAGAGCTAGTAATGGTATGCATTTAAAAAATTTGCTGACAGAATTTAATGACTGCCTTTAGACAACCATTATAAAATGTTTCAATTCATCAGGATTTCATACAAATATGTTGACATTTTTGTCTCTGAAAATTTGCGCACACACAGCACAGACACGATGTGTAGACATTAGGTTGAGTATTTGAGGTGTATTCCTTTATATGGCCTGTATATTTACTGTAGATGAAAAGTTCATTTGTTTGTGCAAAGGGTTTAGGTCGGTTAATGGAAGCATAGCTGCAGCATGGGGCACGTGATAGTTCAAGTTTGATAAGAATTATATACACAGCAAACAGGAAAATGCTTGAGCAGCACATCCCTTAACGCCTCCTACACATTCAGTTCATAAGACTTTATGGTGCACTTGTGCTTATTGTATGAGCTTTTACAATGAATAAAAATGTGTGATTCAGAGCAAACACTGATTACTTAGAAAGGTTAACCCTATCATTCCTAACCCTATCGGAAAATGAGCAGGAGAGTGCACTACCATTAAGGTGCATCAGTTACACTCTAGAGAGCTGCATGGGAACGGGGACAGAGACAGTACAGTGGGGACAAATACAAACGTATTCCCACAGTGACTACAGGAATAGAGATCAGTTTACACCATGTGGCACACACATTTTTACAACAGTAAGCTAGGTGAACTCCTTATATATTGGTATATTTATAAGAGTGAATGTTTTTCAGGATAAAAGAAACGTATGTATTGAGAGACTGTTGGGAGGAGACATCGTTGGCACATGCAATGTTATAGCAAGGAAATCTCATCCCCGTACAGCTCTGTACTCCACGCAGTGAAATGAAATCAGGTTACAGTGTGATTTCAAGCCCAATTCACCATCAAAGTGATTCAGTTTTTGCTCGCCCATTTCATGGAACAGACATGTTTCTAATTTAACCAGTCCACATCATCTCAAAATCCCACCATAACCTTCCTGCTACAATTATTTTTCCTCTGTGGCCTCTTAGTGAAGAATAAATTCCATAATGATGCCCTCAGATCTCACATTTCCTTGTCCTATACATGAAGAACTGTATTTAAATTTGAATTTATGATTGTTATAATTGTGTGGCCTGTAGCTGCAGTGCAGCCAAGATAAGTAACCATTCTGGTTGCTTACTGTTCCACTGTGAAATGTCTGTTTTATCACATTTAATAATAATCAAAATTCTGATTTGTCACAAAATATTCCCATGTTGTAGTTGGAAGTGGTGTGGATTGTAATTTTGAAAAGGGGGGTTGTTTGTGATTTTCGGTAGTTTCCAGCATAAATTCTAAGTAAAAGCTAAGCTTGCAGCATAGAGGTTTAAAGCAAAAGGCCATGGTATATGTGTTTCAGCACTTCTGAAGGGGGCAGCAGCAGCTACACTTCATAAGAGTTGATGCTTCTGCCCTGGCATTCCCTATATCTCAGCACCACAAACTGCAGCGTGTCTCCATGTGCAAGGCTGGAAGCGATACAATTTCTTTTTTTAAAAAGAAAGAAAGAAAAGAGAGGGGGATTAAACGTTATCTGACAGAACACAGAGAAACACAGGTGAAGTAGTCTCAGAAAGGGCAAGAAGAACCAGCTCCAGGATTAAAAGTTAGGTGACCAGACTCATATACAGGACACAAAAATGACACATAAGACTAGAATTATGACAAGAAACTGTGAGGAGAACCAGCTCCTGTTCCATAATAGCATTTCAGTGGTACTCAGTGAATTCCCAAATGAGATACACAATAAACACTGGTGCAAACGTCTCATCACAAAGGAGCCATGTTTAAAACACTTTTCTAAAAAACATAGCACAGGCACCCAAATGGAAATGGATTCCTTGTTTTTTTTAAAATCTCTCTCTGTATCTCCGCACCTCTTCGAGGAGGAGAAGGAGAAGTGGAAGAAGCTGCTCTTCTGAAGTCTCCTTGTTAAACTGGAGCTCCAGCAAAACTCTTCACCACATGTTCTACGTTTCCGGGTTTGTCACTGTGACAGGGGGGGTGGCACCGATGATCTTCGTGTACTGGCTGATGATGGCCTCAAAGGCTTCGTCCCGGTGAATCATGGCACCAAACACCAGAGGCTGGAGGAAATAAGCATGGACACACACAGACACATGGGAGGTTAAAGTTAAAAAAAAAAAAAAAAAACCTGGTCTGAACATATGGATTATAACCCAAGGTGGGTTTGCTTCTTACCTTTTGTGTAGATGGTGTGGCTATTGAGATTCCCATTCC
Organism: Ictalurus punctatus; assembly: GCF_001660625.3. NCBI lineage: Eukaryota > Metazoa > Chordata > Actinopteri > Siluriformes > Ictaluridae > Ictalurus > Ictalurus punctatus. The sequence continues at coordinate 17,561,873 of NC_030423.2, forward strand.
AGATCCAGGCAATACTGACAAAACCTTATACTTTTATAATAAATAAAAAAAAATGCAGGTCAAATACTTAGGTAGAGAATAGCTTTTCGTGACCAGAAAGAAATCACAGAACAATAAATAGCATTGCACTATACCTTCTGAATGTCTGTAATGTCTTGGAGTTTGATGACTTTATTCTTCTTAGAGGATGTAGAACGGGAGCTGGAGCTCTCAAAGCATAAGTGGCTACAGGACAAGAGAACCACTTTGTAACCTCTAAAGCTAATTAGTTAGAATAGTAAAGCTTAAAGGCCCAGTCAATTTATTTTCATAACTACCCTGTTACTATGAGCTAGAGCTTCTTCTGTGAATTTATTATTTGCAAACATCTGAATGGTGTTGAACTTTTCATTAAGAGATTTATAACATTTTATTTTGTGACTTTTTTTTTCTTTCTTACTTCAACTCTTTGCACCTGAGAAACATGACTGAAATTGGATATAATGTCATTTTAACCTACAACTTCATGGTCATGGTGCCAATCCACCTACTTGCATATTTTTATGAGGAAAAATGAAACCATGTCGACTGTATTATATATAAATGCAGAGGGAATGTTAATATTAACTTATTACCAATTATAGAGGTGTGTGCAACGAAAGGTAAAGACATACTTTTCTGTCACGTAGAGGTAGCCATTTCGTATGTAGTCAGTAGGCATTTTCCTGTCCCTGTTGATTAAGCAGCAGCGCCACCCGTGCTCGCACACTGTACACAACACATAGAACTTGTTGATGCCATGCAGAAAGATGAAACTACATCCAAATACAATCGGCATTCACTGAATCAACCGTGTTAATTACATATCTACTGTTTTAATAAATTACAGAGTATCAACAGCAGTACAAGCTTATGCACTGCACATGCCCTTATGAAATCAGTTTAAGGTGTAGGCTTGCTACCTGGTAGGGGGCGCTCATTCTCAGACAAGTTGAATACTTCATGGAAAGGACCTCTCTTGGTGCTGTAGGCACGCCCACTCTCCTCATCACGCCCAACACCACATGGCACTCCGGCTACTAGGCTGCCACGTGCGACCACAGGCTGGATCTGCTGCAATGATGAGACACATCGGTTAACAAAACGGCAACATTAGAGATGCAGTGAGGCGCAGAACTATAAGAGCACCTCTGTGCTGAAGCAGGATCAGTCATCTGATCTTTTCCTGAAGAACACAAACGCCAGACAGACACTGAAACATAAGAGCCCATCTTCATTGAACCAGTGACTTCATCAAAACAGTGTAGACCAGTGCTGCGAGTGCTGAGGTGAAGAGAGTAGCCTTCTTTCCTCTCTGGCTGTCAGACATCAGCGAGAGCATGCAAAGCGCAAATGCATGGGGTCACACAGGTACTGATTTGCTTAAAGAGCTCAACTGGACTGACACGTTAAAAACACAGGGTTGCTTGACAATATAAACATCTCTGACTTATTATCTTATCTTATCTTATCTTATCTTATTTGGGTATTGCTCTAATGAACATTTACTGTATGTAACACCAGAATAATACTCTCCTTACAGGAACACCCTAATCTAAATATAAACAAACCAATGATTTGCAAATGGATCTTGATTCATGTAAAAGAAGTCGGACACAGCAAACAGTTAGAGAGATATTCTGATCACAGAATACACAACAGTCATGTGACTGACTTACCTAATGCATCAGAGGAATGCATGAACAGCCAAACAGTTGCAAAAGAAAAGCCAAGTTTGCCTATGAGTAATGTATATCAAAATATACATAAGAAATTGATCTATTACAAAGATTCACAGCTTGGCTGTTCTTATGTCATATTATTTTTGTCTGCATTACTGAGTACTTTAGCATACTATTCAATTGTAATCTCTCTCTCTCTACACACACACACGCACGCAATTAGAAAATCACAGGGATAGAAACTAGTACCACTCTAATGGCTGTGGATCAAAAGACAAATTATTTATATAAATCTTTTTTTTCCCATAAAATATGGTTACATGACTAAATGTTTTATGTGCAGACTGGTCAAAATGCAGAAATTGCCAGTTCAGTGGTATAGAAACATCCTTTTAAAAAAACAGAGCTGAAAGTCATATTTGAAAATCTGAATTATTGGACATTTGACAGGTAAGTTTTATTACCTCATAAAATACAAGAACCTATCAGGGATCAATATGCAAATAAAGGACATGCAGATTAAAGTAGAGTGCATAAATACTGGTTTTCCAGTTGAAGGGGTTTGACACATGGAGGGTTTCAACCTTACCTTATGTGTCTAATTTATATATTCACAGAAACAGTTTTTTTTTTTTTTTTTTTCAGTGTATAAGCACGTTTCTGTACCTTTTCAAAAAAAAATTTTTTTTTTTTTTTTTTTTTTTTTTTTTTTGCAAAGCTGTCATGTCATGGAATCGATTATTATTATTATTAAGCCTCTGGTCGTCAAAGGGTTTAGAGACTTTTGAAGAAACAACACTGAAAGCTACATCGTGTTTTTTTTTATAGAGAATTTATGCTTAGATAATGGATCCATTTACCAGTAGAAATATGGGTTCTACTTAGAAACTATATCTGTCCACACACACACACACAAACACACACAGGTGGCAAACAAAGGCACTGCTGTGAAACCAGATGCCACTAGATCCCTACCTTTTCAAAGCCAGACAGCTGAGAAAGAAACATAACAGAACACAAGTGTGACAGACTATTAAATAAATAAATAAATAAATAAACAAATAAAGAAACAAATAAATAAAAACACTGGCTTTATCTATCTATCACACACTACTGTAAATCAGACTTAAAATAAAAATCAATTGTGTTGTATGACTATCAACATACATTTCAATGTTAATGAAAAAAACTGGAGTTTTAAGTGAACCTCATAATTAATTGGTGTGATTAGGAAGCTTGGTTTGAGGTTTGATCTGGTTGAACTAGAGACACTCACCCGTCTGCTGATGTTGCCGCTTTGACGTTCTTTGAGCTGTGGGTCAGTTGGCAGGTTTTTCCATACAATGTACGGTGTGTCATATTTGTCCCTAAGTTTGGGACAGCTCTTGAAGATAAAGTCAATGATGAAGAACTTGATTCCAGCATAGAGGCCTATTGATAGAAATACTGCAGGTATAAATATGGGTACAGAGGACTGACTGCATAGAGAGTAAAAAAAAGATAAAGGTGTCTTACCAATTATGAAGCCCAAGAGTTTGTATGGCAGCAGGCCGGAAGCAATGAACGCCACCCACAGACCAACGTACAACTTCTGAGTGATTTCAGGCTGCACCCACATGAACAGGCTACAAAATACACATAGAAACCTCATTTGTAAGTCGCTTTGGATAAAAGCATCTGCTAAATGAGTAAATATAAATGTAAACATAAATGTAAACGTAAATGTAGAAACACAGTGGGAATTTCAACATGAACTATATAAAAATATACAATAAATACTCTACTTGGTATTCCATTACATAATATACAGTGAGTTGTGTTTATATGGATAATAATCATAAAAAAATTTAAAAGTACTAACTTTTTGATTTTCTCCAAAACATCTGACATCTTTCCAAACAGGTTCTGTGAAAAGACAGCTTGTGAAAAGAGTGCTCTCAACACCTGGAATGTTATCTGACTCTCTCTTCACTGCCAGCTCTATTTTCTACTGTAGCAACTTGGCATAATGTACCTGAGCTTTTTGTGCCACATCCAGCACTAACTGGAACTTCTCGGAGACAGTCAAGTCTTCTTTTGGAGGCTCCTGGGAGGAAAAGAAGAGATGCTATATATAGAGTCTTCTGTTTTTCTTCTGTTAGGATAGAAATATTAGTCTGTAAGAAGTAACTTTCTTAATAACATTACTGTTAATTATCAACAGCATTAAGAATTCTATGTTTGTGTTTACCACTGGCTCAGACACCTCAGGCACAATACTCCACTGTATCCTCCAGCCTCTGTAACAACAACACAGCTTTAACGTGCGCTTGATGTTAGACAGCTTTAAAACTAAATGTGGGGTGGCCTGGGAAAACATTTTGTACTATACATAGTTCTGAAACCTACAAACTTTCCTGAACTGAAAAATATTTCTCCTTTGCATGTATTCTCAATTACAATAAAATGTATAGCATTTTAATATCTGTTTGCCCCCCCCTCCCCAAAAGTAAAAAGGGACAAAATTGCATTTAAAGATTTCATTCTGACTACAGCGCAGGAAACATTTTGACAGCTGGTATCTGATTATAATCTGAATCGAATTGATGTCCATTCAGCTATCTGACAATTTGACCAAAGTGAGGAAATCACACTTAGATAGCAAGGTTTTAAACATCTTTAGGCAAACTGACTGCTGTGTTTGTTAAACTGGCAAAAATATCACAACAAAAGAAGCGAAATAGAAAAAGCAAAATACCTCCATGTTGCTTTGGTGTATTATATAATAATACATATATAATATATAACATATGACATACAGTATATAACACACAATATATCATTGTTATTTTAAAAAATAGGACAAATCCCGTTTTTTGTCTTATTACTGTGACATAAGACATTATAATGCTGTATTAAAAAGCTAAAATCATAGCTATATGCATGAAGCTTCCATCTAGACTTTACCCAAATTTTTGTGCCTATCTGCATTTAATTCTGAAGATTACAAGCAAGGTGAGAGGTGTTTCAAATCAAGTTATGCACTGCAACTATAACTGTTGCTAAATAATTATAACACATGTAGTGCCAGTATTTGAAATCAGGAGTAGATCCATTTACACGCATGAATGGATTTAATAAGACTAAATAGACATGAATTGGTATTGGACTTACTTTGCTATTAGGTAATTTAAGGACAGACGGAGAATAGCCAAGAAGAGAAACATAGGAATTGCCCAGCCATGCCACACAGCATACATATAGAGCTGTGGATGAAAGAAAGAAAATAATCTCCATAATATAACTGATATAATTAATATAACTAATGATATATGTTTCAATTTCAGGCACAGTATGCAAATGTGTACTATTGTATTTATAATATTGATTGGAGCAAGGAGAAAGTTTTATTCCCTATGATGTCTACTCACAGGACACGAACCAGTTACACAGAATTAAAATGTACATTCAAAACATTTTAATAAAATATTAAAAACGTTTTTAATTAAAATTGTTCTTCAAGTTTCAAACTGACATTTATTCTTGCTTTAGAGTTCTGGATTATTGTGATTAGGACTATTAGGCTTAGAATTATCAGTACTAAAATAAATTTAAACCACTGTAATGTCATGTTTAGAAAATCACAGACCCCTTGGCTGTTCTTCCCTGATTTGAGAATGATGGCTATATATACACACAGTACTGTGCAAAAGTCTTAGGCACCATTTTTTTTTTTTTTTTTACTTTGTTATAGATTTTTATTTTATAAATTTAACGTCATCAAGTCAGTACTACTGTACAGCATTTAAGATTTCTAAACATTAGTTTTCCAGCAAAAAATTAAATATTACAGAAAATTATTTGTATGTCAGTAAAGAAAGCAGCATATTATATAAGAGACACTTTTCAGCCAAAACATAAGAAAAAAAAAATAAAAAAAAATAAGACAAAGTCTCTAGAAGAACTGTAGCTGGTTCTGGAAGATGCTCAGTAAAACTTATAGCTCATTTCCTTATAAAACTACAAATTGTACCAAAGATTACTTTTGTTTTAAAGTAAAGTCATCACACCAAACATTGACTTTGTTTCATTTATTACTGTTTACTACGCTTTATAGTATTTTTTAAATGCAGAAACATTTCATTTCATGATTATTATCTTTTCTCTACAGCATTTTTTTTGCATGTGCCAAAGACTTTTGCACAGTACTGTATAAATAAAATGTTTAAATTCAATCTAATCATACAGTAGCAGAATCAATCGGTATAATAATACAGTCACTTTACCAAGAGAATACTGAAATGGATTTTATAGGATTTTTAATGTTTGGCTTAACAGTGTTGAGGGTGCTGCTTTTTGTTTTATGAAAATGACTGTGCTCTCACAATGAAGGCGATGGCTGATGTGTAGACAGAGTGCCAGCTGGATAAGGCAGAAAGGTTCCTCATGAAGTTAGTGACAGGCTTAGCCCCTCGTTCTGGGAACACATTTAGAAGCACAGAAAAACCATCAGAATCATGCCTTCCCTAACTGTAGAAGAAAAATATTTTAGTAATCATATTGCCCATATTCCAACCTATTGAGAATATCTGGTAGAAATATAATGTTACAGCTATTATTATCACAACAATACTTACTGAGTCGTCTCATATTTTCAGTTAATCTGTAACGAGAGCAGAAGGCCATAGTTAATTATTTACTAGTGCACCAACAGCCAACAAGCACTGAATGGTCTTAAAAAAAACAAAAAATCAAACAAACAAAAAAAAGAAAACACGCAAACAACAGTACAGCAATTCATCAACCTTTCTCAGGTAAATAACACAGCACAAAAGCAATTGCTTTTCTCAACTGAATGCTATCAGTCCAAGCACAAAGCTATGCTACAAGGTAAACTGCTTTCAGAAGGATCACGGTGTACATGGACTACCATTTAGACATGCTTTCCATCAGGGGAAAGTAATCATTCTTTTTATAGCACTTGGTTGTTTAATGATCCAAAATAGTGGGGATTGTGAGAACCGCCATGTCAAAAACCCATCTGAGCCATCAGTCTTATAACAAAAAAGGTGCAAAAAGGTTTATGTCAGCAGCAGTGCCAAAGACATTTACAGCTGTCCCACTGTGTTGACTGTCTCTCTAGCCAGGGAAAAGCTTTATAAAAAGGATGCGAATGACAGGCTTTCGTCACCTTTTAGCGCTGAGTGGCTCCTCCGTCTCCACCATGTTCTCTTCAGGCTGGAAGCGGAAGTCCTCCATGTACACGCCAAAGCGCTCATACAGCCACTTCCAAAGCTTCGAGCTCACAGACTCCTTCTGCTTTTCACCTGTCACAAAGCAGAGAAGCACTGTCAAGTAGGGCTGGGCTATTAATTAGATTTTACTGATGATAATGTTTGGTATCTCACTTAATTAATAAAAAAAATACCACAGTGCTGTCTAATTCCGGTTGTTCAGAAGGTGTTGATTAATTTTCTATAACAGCAGCTCGATGGCTGTAATTAAAATGATAGGTTTACTTTAATGCACTCGCTCTGATATGCTGTCATTTCTATAGTAACAACTTACACAAGGACTGGTATGGTTGAAGCTTCACATAAAACGCTAAAAAAAATAAAATCTTGTGTAGTAGTCGATATGTTGAAGTTTTCTTTGAAATGTTTATTTAGCATTTTGGAAGTAGTGTCCATTGCCATTGCTTTGTAACAGGCGTAGGTAAAGCTGTAACTTAGTTTCTGATTCAGGAAAGTAATATTTCTTGGCAACATGCCAAATTGCATTTTGTTTTCACTTCAGGGTATAACAATAATTCAGCTTTACAGTAATTGTTGATTATTGTCCTATAACAGCATGTCCCCCAAGTGTTTTATTTCTTACACAACTCCATTGTAAAATGATAAAACTATCAGTTAGAGGTAAAAATTCAGACCGATAGTTTTTCTCAGTTACATCTGCTGTGGGAGCAGCTGAGAAGGGTCTGCTGTCATTATACAGTATGAAAGTGGCCTCTAGAGAAGAAATAAAGACTATCAATAACAAATTTTGTTGTGCTATTTGAAGTAATTTCGATTAATAATGTTTTCTGTCTTAATCTATTAATTGTTATTAAATTGGTCAATATTTCAGTATTAAGTAAAATAATCATGAGGATCATTTTTACCATTAACTAATGAAAATAGCAGCTCTGTCCACCAATGATGCAAGAAAACGTGTAAATGTAAGTGTAGGTTATTCGCCATGGTTTCAAGCCAAAAAACCCATGTTAGGTTACAATGCTTCACAGCTCACCTGTTCCATTGACAGCAGGACCATGAGCTTTGGAAGGAGGGGGTGGGGAGTCCTCTGGTCTGAGAGGAATACAAATATTTAGTAGAAAATACAATTATTAAATATTAAACTCTGAATAGTCTGAAAGCGTAAACAGAAGAAACCAATGGTCTTCTCATACCTGGTCTTTAGGATTTCATTCATTTTCTGTTCAAGGTCAAGTCTTTTCAATCTCTCTTTCTCAAGCTCCTGCTTCAGTGTCTCAATGTTCATCTCCTCCCGAAGTTTCCTCAACTCTTCCTCTAAAGGAGACAGAACAATACAGTACAGTGAGGCTGTACCTGAGAACAGATGAGGGAATTACTGGCACCATTTAATAGCTGTATGATTATGCTCATAAAATGAAGATGGTCTATAGGACTTCTTTCTGGACTTACACAAAACATACAGAAACATAAAAAGTTGTGACATTAAAGTCTCTGGGCTGCATTTAGGATAAAGACAAGCGGTCAGCTACAATTTACATTATAAATACTCCTCATATTTGACATCCTTTGTCAAGAATTTATTATTTTTTTTAACGTGGACTCAATTTCACTTTGTCTAAACACAGGTTCAATCAGGCCACAGCTCCAACATACAAGGTTACCTGGAACATAAAATAATCCTCATCTATAATTCAGACCCGGTTTAGCCTCTAGCAGTGCATTATCCTAGTAATAAAGACCCTTTAGAGCTGATCAATGGTAAGGTGAGATCAAGGATGGAGGGAGGGACCTGAGTATCATTATGACCAGCCACCACCAAGACTTCAAACATATAGTTCTTTAAAATGAAAATGTAGTACGACTATGTAGTTGTCAATCTGAAACAAAGCCAAAGCACTCCTTCTATTCCCGCGTCATAGTAACAAGCCTCGTCTTTATACTCCTTTTGTCCATTCATCTCACAAATATATCTGAAGTTGCTTTGTATAGTTCTGATTGGCTGTTTTAGGATCATTCTGCCACTTTTTTTTTTTAAATCAACATCTCTGCTTGCATGTTAAAATGAATTTTTCCCTCTTTTTACACTCACATCAGACCACTCCAAAACATCCAAGGAGTTTGATTGAGCTGAGGTTAAACCAGGGATAACTGCATGAATCATTGCCATATCCAAGAGATAAAAAGGATCCTCTCCATGGCTTACATCCCATTAAGTCAATGTTTTTCTATATAAAAAACATTGCTTAGTTCTAAGGGTTCCAGGCAGAATAACCTGGCCTTTTCATTTTAACCCAGTGAGGTGAGTATTTCCATCTAACCAGTTGACCAGTTATCGATCAGCTTCCTCAAAAACATGTATGAATGAATTGAAATACAGTAAATTTACTGGGGCTAAATCTAAATATTTAATTTTATTTCATATTTAAATCTAAAATTTATACCTAGTTTCATGTAAGTATTTAAAGAAAGATTTCCAACAGGATGTCAGGTTTAGGGTGTATATAAACATAGTGAACCCGCAATCTGAATAAAATTCACTCTTAGTGGCCACAATGATGGTTGGGAATGGTTGGGAATTTGCACAGCCTTAACACCAATGATTCAACACATTATTTAATTATTGTGTGTTCATGAAGGGAATCTTTGTTTTCGATCAAATAAAACACTAAACTGTTCCTTTGGAGTCGACCAAAACCCCTGGATTACAGTAGAACTAACTCCAAGCCTTCATCAACATTTCCCTGCACATATTAAATAAGCTGCCATCAAACCACAGTCTAAACCATGAGCCTCATGTTACAACATGCCATTCCGATTAAGAGTCTGAGACATGTGCTTTGCAGGTGTTTGCCGACTGAGCTGACTGACCACAAGTCTTGCATCTAGGGGAGCGTCACCAGCCCACAGCACGCAATGCAGTATGTAGCTTCAACAGGAGAAACTGCACCTTTGTCCAGCAGCAATTTCTGCATTTGTTAGCAGAAATTGGTCCCTGCAAGTACATCCTTATGGAATTATGGAGTTTTTAAACATGCATGACTTCTAAGTTACTATAAAAATTTAAATCATGCATATATACAGGTTAATCATTTTAAAACCAGTAAAACTTCATTTGTTCAGCGGTTTAGCAGAAGTGCTATGTGTGCTATCTTGCCTGTTAATCTGCATGCCTGCCAGACTCACATTTAACCTTACAGGCTTGTGTTTCCAAGTACAGGAAACTGTTACCCCAGCAGGCACGAGTGCCAGCACTGCGATACGACTTGGGCTCGAATCAGTAACAGCTTGTAAATATTGAGCAAGCCAGCGATGTGAGTGGGTTCCTGACTGGAATAACACATTAGATTCTTTTGTTCTAAGTGAGGCTGCAGGAAACCATCAATGACTTACGTTAGTATTATTAGCTCACCAGCCAATCCAAGTGTCAGAAAGAAGAATGGACTTGGGCCCTCCATGAATACTGGTTTGTTCTTAAGGCTTGTGTTCAATCTGGAAGAAATACTTTAAGGAACACTCCAGAACTTCTTAATCTTTACTGACAGTATCTGTAGCATGTGTGTACTATACATATACAACAATCCTGATGTTTCCTTGTACTGAGACAACAACACTACAATGGAAGTCTAAGGGCACTTTTTGAATTCTGTCAAATATATAGTTGGAAAGGTTATAAGTGGCACAGCACAGGGAAAAGTATAGAAATTCTTGTCTGTAGTAATAGCACATACACTACAGATGCACTGGATCTGTAGGTTAGAATGAAAAATGACTATTCTTATAATGAAAAGGCAAATAAAAAGACTTGATGCCAACTATATCGATGGGGATGCCTGCACTGCCAACAGGTTGAGCACTTCTTGTTATTAATTTGTATGCCTGAAATTCCCTTAAATATACTTCAAACAGGAAGGAAGAAATTCTTCTGCTGGTTACAATGATAATTCCATATAAATCTTACAAACATTCAAGCACATGTTCTTGAGATATCAGGCTAACGAGGATCTTGGATGGACGGAAAGATGATGGGTGGATAGATGGATGGATAGATGGAGGGATGCACGGAAAGACGAATGGATGGATGGATGGATAGATGGAGGGATGGACGGACAGACGAATGGATGGATGGATGGATGGATAGATGGAGGGATAGTTGGACAGACGAATGGGTGGATAGATGGATGGATAGATGGAGGGATGCACGGAAAGACGAATGGATGGATGGATGGATGGATAGATGGAGGGATGGACGGACAGACGAATGGATGGATGGATGGATGGATAGATGGAGGGATAGTTGGACAGACGAATGGGTGGATAGATGGATGGATAGATGGAGGGATGCACGGAAAGACGAATGGATGGATGGATAGATGGAGGGATGGACGGACAGACGAATGGATGGATGGATGGATAGATGGAGGGATGCACAGACAGATGAACGGGTAGATGCATGGATGGATAGATGGAGGGAATGATGGAGAGACGAATGGATGGATGGATGGATGGATAGATGGAGGGATGCACGGACAGACGGATGGATAGACAGACAACCTGGACATATAATGCCTCCAACACCTGGTGGTGGAGCATGAAAAAGACTATTTCTTTAAGCACAAACAAAATCTTTACACAAAGCTCATTTAATTTCTGTCACTTTAATATATTAGAGTGACTGAACAAAACCCAAAACTAAATTACTTTAATTAAAAGTACTGTGCTTGCATTCACAGTGAGTATTCCAAACACTCAATTACCTTTTGTTTATTTGGCATAGAGGAAAATACAGCTCAGACATTTTCTCTTTGCCTTCTTCAGTGCACTCAGATATGATTCTTGTGCAGGTAATTACAACAGAGTCACACATTGTCACTTTTATACTTGCATGCTATTTATTGACTATGCATGACGACCCTTAATTCTTGTATTGCACCACCCCTTATGTAAACACTCTTTGTTTAATGATGGATTAAGCCTGACTCTTACTCTGTGTATACAGTATCACTGTTCACCTTTGCTGCTCTTTGAATATATAATGACTCATACTTTTTTAATTACCTGCTGAAGGAAGCCCAGTTTATAGTGCAGTAAAGGTATATAAAGTATAAACAAAAGATGTGTTGTATTTTGGCTCATCTGTGTCAAACACGTTAATAAATCTCATTAACCGAAGCTGATTTGTCAAGTCAGGACATGTCCTGCTTGCTCCCATGACAGTTAAACCAACCTGTCACTAAACAAAGCATAGACCTTTCTCGCAATGACTGAGTCGTCATATCCATAGTGGATAGTAGTGTGAGTGACAGCGAATCCAAACAGCTCATCCAAACAGTATATTCCGGATTAATGTCAACAGTAAATCACTAGGTACATTTTTCACACTAGTCTAGCGAGCTACTTCATTTAAAAGCCATAATAAGTGTTCTTTAAACAAAGTTTTGTTTTAAAGGTCTCATACAATAGGTTTACATCCCTCCAAGGTCAAAACACATTTTAATTTTCTCATAATTTACATTGCAGCATCACCTTTTTTCACCAGTGTCAGAAACGACTCGTTCAACTCCTCCTTTCAGTCTGCTCTGATTGGTAAGATGTCCCAGGCTGTTGTGATTGGTCTACTGCAGAGGTTCTCAACCTTTTGCAACTAAAGCCCCCCCAAGCCTTCCCTATCATGTGGCAGCCCATATATGCCTAATCTATAATCTGTTTTTTTATAGATAGATAAAAAGATTTTTCAAAGATTTTTTCTTTGCTTTTGTGGTTTTTTACTTTTTTAATTACTTTTCATAACTTTTATGATTTTTGAAAAATACTTTTATAAAACTATATAACAGACAGGTATGGAACATGGGTGATATAAAATGTTTCTGAACACTATAACTACTTTGAACAAGAGAACTAGGCTGTAATAACATGTACTATTTTACATGTAAAACATTTTGCATTCCATTTGTCTTACGTTCTAAAAACATTTGCATAAGAATGATTTTGCTATGTGACATTGTTAAATCTCCGGCTCTCAGGCACTCAATGAACAAAGCAGATGCAGAGAGAAGTATGAGTGCAGCAGGAGAGTAGGACCTCCTGCTTGCAGGACAGTACTGGTGACATAAGACAGAAAGTCGTTAAGGTTTGTCCAAAAAGTCGCTAGGCGCTTTTTTTTTTTTGCAAAAAAATGTCACTAAAGGGGTCTAAGCTAGCTAGCTAGCTAGCATTGGCAACAATAAGGACATGTACAGGGCATAGTTAATTCACTCATCTGGAGATGAAACAGTTGCACAGTTGTGGTCTGCAGCAGGAGCAGGTTTCACACACAATGCCGGCTTGTCAAGAAAACATTATGCTGGATGTTCAACAGATGTCTGATCTATCCATTTATATAGAGAGAGTACAGCCCCATGTTTTAGCTGTTTACGGCCAGTGGTCTTTGAGTAGTTCGAATAGATTCTTTGCAATGCTGGCCGCAGACATTCATGCTGCTCATCCTCGTCCTGGCAAACAGCACAAAGCCATTTCATTCTCGCTTTGCTTAAATGATGTTTGCTTGAATTATTTGTCCACTTAGGGACACTAAAATGGACACAGTCACTGTTCACTCTCTCACCAAAGGTTTTAAAACACTATTACTCATGTATCCATGTTATCACAGAACTGTGAAAAAGGTCCATTCTGTACAGTTCACATCCATTACACTACTAGTGATAGAAAATGCTAATGAATGACCCAATTGCTACTGCAAGCATAGGAGTTGGACAAAAGCCTTTATAACCCAGTGACAACATGCACATGCCGTGCTCAGCTATGCCTGTTGTTATCAAAGTACATGGTAAGACTGGTTTTGGGAATACAGTGACAGTTCTCCCAAAACCCTTCCATGTAATCAGTATTTTTACCACAATAATTTTCACATGACGGGGAAATAGGTCCTGTCTCTCCAGTCCAAGTCTCAATGGAGACAGAAATAAGTACTACAGTTACAAATGAAAGAAAGAAAAAACAATGTCAAGTGTGTTAGAAAGATGCTCGGCCTCCACAAGCAATGCGCTTGTCATAGATTTTCTGGAAATTTACTGGAAGGATGAACACCCATCTATAAATAAATCAATCCTGTCTATCCAGTTCTACTCTCAGTAGGGACAGAAATACCCAAGAACAACAGATGAGTTAAGACCAAGGAAAGCTCTAGTATTGTTGAGCATACTACCTAAGATATCACTGTAAATGAGGATACTGTCATACTGGAACTCAGGATTAGAAATGTTTCATCATAAGATACAGGTGGTCAATCAGAAGAAATTTGTATTGATCCACAGTGATGATTTCCTCTAAGATGACAAGTGGACCCAAATCATGCCAGCAACATGCAGCATAACAGAGCCACTAGTTTTTCAGATGTGTCACCCATCTGTATATGTAGAGATATATTATAATTATAATTATTCGATTGTATAACTGAATGCCCTCAGGTTGTCATATGAGCCAGAATTTTACTGAGACACAAGCAGAAGCTAATCTAATGGAGGCATTAATGAAAGTGATGAATCTCACTTGTTACAACAAGCTAATCATTTTTAGCATATGCAGAACTTAGATGTAAAACCTTGTTTTGTACATACAATTATCTTGGTGAACAAAAAAAAAACAACAAAAAGAAAAAAACTACAAAAATACAAATATCTAAAAAACCATGCTAAGCTAGTTCTTTTTTAAGGTCTTTTTTAAATTTTAAGTTCAATGATTATTTTGCATGGCTAAAATTTTCAAACACTAGGTCCAATCTGGAGATTATTATATTGGGAAAGAAATAGCAGATAAATAAATAAATAAATAAATAAATAAATAAATAAATAAATAAATAGATAATGTTTGTGATGACATTGCTTGAGCACTTTTTTCTTTTCACATAAAGCACTTACACATGAAAGTAAACGTCTGACTACATTAAATATAAACGACAACAAAAAAAGAAAATTTTATTTCCATCCAGGCTTGTTCTGGGAAGCGCGTTAGATATATAGCTGCAATCAAACGATCAGAGATACTGAATTCTCAGAAATAACATAAATAAAATCAAATGACAGCATCAGTAACAATTCAGGTCTTAATCATCCAGCTATAACCTAACTTATACTTAGCTTTAGCAAGCGGCATCTGATGTCCCACAGTCCAACTTCACTAGTCTTGCTGGCCTACCCACGGCCTTTTTAATTATCGTAACAAGGGTGTCAATATTACTGGAGGGCACCGTAGTATTACCCGTAGCTTTGAGGTCACTTGGCAAAGAATCAAATACTCGCTACAGGTAATCAATACCCATCTTTTTCGTGTTATGTAACTACCTATTAATAAATCTTACCTATATTTACAGACAGCAACATGAAAGTCCTTGATTAGCCTTTGTTGCTTTTCTGTACAACAGTACCCATGAGCTACACACACACACACACACAGTCTAAAATTAGAACCATCTGTCTCTTGATACCTCTGATGTATGACAAGGCATCATACAGTATAACCGATTAAAAGGTCATGTGCTATAGAAAGCACTTTCATGTTTTTATCAGACTATAAATAAATATGAAGAAAATAATTGTGTATCTTAATTATATAACAACAGTGATCAGTAATCTGTGCTTAATTGTGTGTGCGGTATGTGTGTCCGTATTGATCATTAACTTTGATCTCTGTTTTCCAAGGTGGTACAGGTCACACAGCTCAGTGAATCACATTGAACCAGTAAAAAAACGCCTGCTCAGCTCAGCATGATTAGACTGGTAGAGGAAACAAACAATGATTTACTCTGAAAAAGGACACATGCACACTAGAGAACAGCGGCTCTGGTGACCTCAATGTTTATGAGCACAAAACGTTACAGATCTGAGGACTGGCCAAAGGGTCATCTTGGAACAATTACGCTCATTTACATTTGTTCTTGGGTTCAATGAAGTCTTTGTTATTACTATCTGATATTAGTAGGAAATGTTTGGTGTTGGAGAGTAACAAAAATAACATAGTAAGTGAAGCAAGTACCCAAGTGCAGGATCTCTAGCAATGCTGAAGCAGTACTTACGAAGGAAATGTTTCTCCAATAAGGCGATTTCAAGGTGACCCTTGACCTCATTGAGCCTGTCTGCCTCTGTCCTCTGGTAGTCCTGGATAGAAGCAGCCATGACGACAGACCCTGGACCAGCCTGGACACACAGTGGGAGATAAATATCAAGAAAGTGAGGTTAAATATCATAGGCACAGATTCTGAACATAATGTCCATTACAGGTGAGAAAATACCAAGGTGCAGCCGTTATATCACTCAGGTGGGCCTGGGTGTTGGTGCCACTGTGCGGCTAATTGCACTCTATTTAACCTCTGTAGCTCATTCCTTCAACCTTTTCGATGTAGACAACAAAAGCCAAATAGGTCTTCTTCATGGCTGCAATTTACTTTTCTACTATAAATAAAGCATTACAACTTTTCATTCAACTGAGAATTTTGCCTCATAATATATATACATTTATTCATTTAGCAGATGCTTTTATCCAAAGTGACTTACATATGAGAAAATCCAAGCAAATATTAAATTCTTTTGTGCTTAGATTGTGGAATTTGAAAGGTAATCCATAGTTTTCCCAATTTGTAGTCATCTGGGAGATCCAAGAATTGTGCAAAGTCCAACAGAATGTAAATAATTTAATCAAGTGTTTTAGAAGTTGATAATAGTTGATCCAATTAGATCACAGAAACCAGTGGCAATGTAGTGGCTGCAAAGTATTAGTACAGTACTACTGGCCTTGACAGGGCTGTAACAGGGCTACTGACTGTTTACGAAATATTAAGTGTGTAGGAGTTTGCACATGCAAATACTCTATTTGGAAAAGCAGCGGTTGTAGCGCCCAAGTCTAAAGCTTGCACAGGGGCCCAATGTGACAAACAGCCATCACAAAGACCCTTCTGTAAATAGGCAAATAAATCCCCTAAGCCCAGGCTAAATGTGAGAACAATAAAAATGGATCAGTGTGTTTGCGCAGCACATCTTGAAGAGTTTAACAGTAAGGCTAGTGCAGTTCAAGGCTGAAATATAATACTACAGTGCACATGTGCACATAACAGTCCAATATTAATAGTGACATCACTGCTGCCCAGGTACCATCAAAGGTTAAAATTTCCTAGAAATTAGTGAGTAATTCTCATTTACGACTCAGTAAATCAGCTGTGACTTGTCCAGCTCCCATTACTCTAGCCTGCACAGGACATTAAACCGGCATCTTCCTGGAAGTACCCCATTGGCAGGTACAGAACAAGGCTGAGGTCAACACTCAAAGGTCCCTATGGGAAGCGTACACAATCCAACTGGAGCCAACGCAGACGTTATTCAGAAGCTTGTCGAGACGCAACCTATCTGTCAACTGATATCAATTCTAACGGCAAGACAAAGCATGTTTTAAGCAGAGGACAGAGCCTAAAACAATTCTGCACAAAGTATCTGCATTTTATCCACCTTAAACAGTATTAATTTGATCAGCAGCTTTTAAAATAAAAAAGCAAATGTGCAAATAGGGGGAAAAGTTAGATACTAGGACACTACGTACTAGGTCTTGCATAAATCCAAAAAATAAAATGTAATATGCAAACATTAGATTAACCTCTTACCCTACAATAGTAACAGAAGATCGGTTGAAGTTCCAACAACAGGAAGAAGCAGTAGACACAAAAAAAGTGCCTCAAATGGACATTTTGTATGTTATTTTGTACTTTTGCATGTTATTGCTATGTGTTAAGTTTAAACAAAGCTCCAGGAGTGAGTCTAAAATCCTCAAAGAACCTGCCCTGTTTTTCCGTTGAGCCTGTTCAGCAACCTGAAAAGCTGTCCTGGGTGGAGTCAAGTCGGCCTGCTTCCTCTTTACAGCTAAACTTTGGATTGCAACAGAGTTTGCTTATTCATATGTATTCACTGGTAGCACATGCACACCTGCCAATCAAGCACAGGCTGCAGAATGAGCAAGAACACTAACTGCACAGACACACCTTTATGAATATCATAATATTCATTAGGTGTGGCAATTTAATTCATTTTAGTTCATATGCAACATATCTTTAGTGTGCTATGTAACGTATATTTAATTAAAAAAGGAAAACCTAAAAGTATGAAAAAGCAATAATAATATGATGGATACTCCATTATCACCACAGTTTGGAGCAAAAAGCCCACACACCAGAAACACTACAACAATATTGGACTTACTATAAGGACACATACTGTATATCTGACCAAGAACACTATAGATGAGAAATGTGCACTTTTCTCTTTACAACAATAACAACAACAGTAATAATAATAATAATAATAATAATAATAATAATAATAATAATAATAATAATAATAACTGCAATCTTCATATATCAGAGTTAACAATAAAAGCCCACTATCAGAGCACCCAAACATCTCTGTTTTCCAAAAACCAAAGTTAGTGATTTAGTCTAGCATTCCCTAGAGAGTCTGGTACGATTTGTCAATAATTGTGAACAAGAACCAATTACTTTCAGAGAGAGGCCATTTGCAAATGTGCCAGCATTGCTAACAAGAACATCCTAGCAGACAGAGAGGGAAAAATTTCAATTTTACTACTAAAACCACAACATATATCAGTGGATGGGATAGCTCCATGCTAACATGCTAAGAAATGCTTGGATTTATAAGCAACCAGCTGAGACTGTAAGTTTTCTGAGATTGTAATTGTTACAAAACGAACACAAGTGATAGAATGTAATTTAATAAGTAAAAAAATTAACTCTTTCATTACTGACATAAAAGGAAACCAATTCACTGATTCTACCTAATAGCAATACAAAATAGCTCAATAAAAATTATGTAACAATCTGAAGTTCTACTTCTTTAAAAACTCGGTTAAAACGTGCATACAAGAGAGTGTGTGTGTATACAGTATATGCTGTTTCTATACAATACATAGTGAAAGAAAATATTCAATTGTGACACACAGCACATTTGTCCTGCAAAACATGAACTCCTCTGCTTTCACCTGGCCCACAATTGGCTAATTCACAGCTTCATGCTGATGAAGTCAGTGCAAAACCAAAAGTAATTGCAAATGTGCATCTTTCATCCCATGTCCTTTCCTTTCAGTGAACTGGCTTACCCGACAGGAAGATTGCATGTTATGTTATGTATTTGGTCTGACAGCTGCTTTATCAAAAAAAGCAGAAGAGTGTAATTATTACTTGGCCATGACCTGACAACGCAAGGAGTCAAAACACGTAAACGCTCAGACTAAACTGTACATGTTGGCACCTCTGCATTTGACTGACATGGCTGATGATTAACCACTGACGTTTTCCCATGCTGTTACAGTACACTTAAATGTTGAGGTAATTACTCTGAAATCTTTAACACTAGAACGATCTTAGACAGAACATAATGTGTGCTATAATTGCAGAGTCAAGCATTGCAACTGGAAATCATCTGTACAGTTTATTTTCTATGTCAACGGGAAGCCATTCAAGCTAGGAAATCTAATCTATTTATAAACAATTCAATATTAAAATAGACAAAGGGAATAACATTTTTTCTCATAACCTTATTAGTAATATAAGCACAAGCACTTAAATGTTATACAGTCATTAGAATTTGATGAAGCCAGGAGTTATTTTAAGCCCAATGGTCAAACCCATTAAGACAGTGACTTAACCCACCCTGCACAGTAGGACAATGTCTCCTGTATTACTATTATGCTGCAAGACTAGAGGAAGCAAATTATTCTGATTAGGACCCACGACTTTATAATAACACTCACCGAATCCCGTATATCCTCTCCATCTTTAATGGAGGCTGGGGGTTTTATCAAGAGCTCGTCATTGCATTCACTGTCCGACGCGTTAGGCGACTCTGCAATGTCCAGGAACTCATCACGCTTCGGTCCTCTGAACCTTATCTTGTCCAGTCGCTTTAGCATCTTCAGAACACGGTTCTGCGCCTTTATCTTAGCATGGTTGATGGCAACTCTGCGGGGACAAAAAAATAAGGGAATGCCTGAAATATATAACACTGATCCAGAAACACAACAAATAACAAGAAATTTATGAGTGAGGCTTATGGAGGTGTGACTGAAGGGAGTAGGCAAGGATGAAGAGAGAATTATATCATGAATAAAAATGTAAAAACAGTAAAATAAATAAATAAATAAATTTCAAAATCAGTCATGAATGTAATAACCTTTCACTAAATATACCTTTGTTAAACATTCACAGCTTGAGCTATTCCTTTCTAAACTGACACATTGACTAATCAGTTGGAGAACCAAGATTCTGTCAAATGGCTAGCTGTACTTCTTTATTTCTGTATTTTTATTGCAAGTTGCAATTTTTATTGTAAGTTACTTTCCAAATAATTTTAATGTCCTGTGCATATTAGTTGTTTTGCTTAACAAGCTGATGTCAGTGAAACAGGGAAACAATATTCAAGTGATTATTTAGTTCCTTCAATATTTACGCATATTACTTTGTTACATTTTATTTAAAAAGTGTCATAATCAAGAAAATCCAACCACACAATTATACTAGCTAACAATAAAGCAACTGGCAACTATTCGTTTTTTTAATTCCAGGGCAAGTGCTAAGAAATACGGTCACAAGTGTGATTTTAGTCTTTTTCACTGTGCAAAAAGTTTAACACTCAACAACATGTTATGTAGTCACATGAATGAGGAAACTTGATGAGTTTCCATTAAGGTAATTTTATGCTAAGTGTTAATTAGCAGACATACTGTTTACTCTATATGATCTTCGTTGAACCTGTCTAACACGTCTTCTATCAGAAAAGGACAGACAAGTGAAGAGAGGATAAAAATACCAACCCTGTCTGGGAAAAAAACATTCTCAGTGAATAACGAACTCATTAGCAAAGTGAGACAAAGACATGCTCTATTGGTAGAGTGCACAGGAGGAATTCTGGGCTTTCAGACAGCCTCACAATCATAATGAGAGCGTTTGGGAAGGAGAGGAAAATCTTTGAACTGGAGGGGAAATAGTCAGTTTGTGGAACAAGTTGTATGAGAGAGAGTGACACAGACATGGGCTGGGTTTCTAACGGCCCAGTAACATCACCATGTGAAGTAAAAGCCATGCTTTCCCTTTCTGAATGAGTCAGCCTGAATGGGAGAAAACCTTTTGCTTAATACCATGTAAAACCCCCTAGCTGGGTTAAGAAATGCAGCTACATAAATTATGCAAACAGGCTTTCTGGTTCTCCAAATATTACAAATGTTCTCTGGAGCCATAGTTCTTACAGTGGGGTCTGCAACATATAGCCAGGGAGGGGGTGTTTTTATTATTAATTATTCTGATTTATGGGGAAGCTCATCATCAACTACTACCAAAGTGGCTAAAGGTTGTGTATTCAATATACTTATTTAAACAAAACAACTAGTCATTAAATTCAAGCAATTTGTAGTCAAAGTTTCAACTATTTAAAAGCAAAGATAAACAGGTTAACTTGAAACAACTGAAAGTTTAACAAAACTAGGAAAGATGAAGTTAATACAGCATGGAATGTTTATACCTACTTTTTTAAAAATAGAAATGGTTTGGGTTTTGTGATTGAATATATTTGGACAGGGAAACTGAGAAATTTTATTTTACACTGGAAGAGGTAGAGGTATGAACACATAAATAGATTAGCTAGTCTACCAGACAATCTCCCGTGTGCTGTCCATTCCCATATTTTGGTTGCCAGGCTAAAAACTGAACAGGTGAAAAAAATGGTAGTTAACATAATGTAATAAAGTATGGTGAGCTAGTTAACTAGTTAAGTGCATTAATACAGACTAAGTAAAATGATTAAGTATATGGTCATGTAACATTTGGTATGATCATTATTAATTCGTTAGTCAGTCATTCAGAAAGCACTTTATCCTGATCAGGGTAGCAAGGAAAAACACAGTGCATTTGATCTTTGGTCAGTGTTTCAGCTACTAGATAGTGTGTTCTGTCCGCGTATTGCAAAAAAAATATTATTTGAGTCTGACTAATATCTTTATTTTCTCTCCATATGTTTAACAGTGAAGTGACTGCATGTTGTGCTAGCAGAAGAGTAATAGGATGGCTTTGCTGTGGAATTTATTTAAGAACCCCTGCTATAGAAATACAAAATTCAGTATTAAGGCAATTAAAGCAGTAGGCGAATTTTCCACATTCCATTCCAACACTCTCTGGAAATGCTGCAACACAAATTCATACAGTTTTGCTCTGATCTGAACCATATGGAAGAACTGTTTCATGGTGAATAACGAATTAGGCAGCACATGTATTGCTGGATATAAAATAGAAAAAACTTGAAACTCATCTAGAAGCCAGAAGCCCACACTGAGCAGAAAACTCAGTGTGGTGTGCCAACTCAGTATTCAGCACAGTGGTTTGACCTCAGAGCCAAAAAAACCCAGCCTGGGAACAAAGCATGTGGGCCTGATCTCAGATGCTCCAAAGCTCCAGCTCTGCTCCCTTTTTCTACCTTGAGAAGGAGCACGTGCTTCTCATGATAACGAGAGAACCCAAGACAACATACCAGCCTCCTCATCCAGCAACAATCTACTCTTGGAATTTCCTCAATCAAAAAGAGGCTTTCTGATTTGTTTAGACTGGCTTTGTATATAGAAAAGTCTAGCGATTGTTTAGGACATTCAGTCTTGCTCACAAGTCACATGTATTTAAAACATTGTTAAACATACAACATTAATAAATAACTTAATTTTAGCTTAGCACTATTTTATTATATAGCCAATACTATGACATATTACATATAGTACTTTGTTTATTTTCTTGATTTACTACTTTACTTATTTTTTATTACCTTGTTATTTCACATCTTACTTACTACCTTGTGTGTATTGTAATCTGATGTGTGTCCTTGTGATTTGATGTGCCTTGTACTGCTGTGACAAAACAATTTCCCTCAGGGACAAATAAAGTATTCACCTTCTCTCCCTCTCTGCCTCTCTCTCTCCCTCCATCCATGCATCCATCCATCCATCCACCTACCAACCAAGGCAATAAGGAGGTGCAGAAATGGGTACAGTGGTTTAGGAGAGCAGTACAACCCTCTGTGTTTGCCTGCCAGACCCAAATTAAGCACTACAGTCCATATTCCCTGAGCCTTTAACCAATCTAAAATAAATTGGCTCAAACAATATGAATTTTGAAGAGTACAGAAAAAAGTGTGAAATAAAATAGTTTGAAAAGGGTGGATTGGTTTATTCAAGTTGTTCAGACTTTAAAACTGCGAGAATGGTTTGGCTAATAGTACAGCTTTTACATGGAGCTCACCATGACCTGGCTTAAGACATTTTTAGGAGATGTTTTCAACTCTTAAACGCATTGGATTACTGCGCAAATAAGGGTGTGAACAAATATGATAAAAGTTGGGCGTTCTTCCACACAGAATTTATGAGAACAGCCCGTTCTTTACTCAGTCAGCTGTTTGCTCAGATGGAAACGAACAGAGTGTTGAATTCCCATGGATTATTGATGAATGTCACTCTTCCAGCCTTGACCTGCCATGCCATGTAACCACAGCCCAAACAGTCTAAAAGTTTACACTTGTAATTAAGAATACTAGACAACTCGCTGCTGGATTATTAGATCAATACATGGGTTTTAAAACCTCATAGTCATATACATCACCATCTGAAAAGGCAATCTCTGACAACTATTAATGTATCAATATCAAACATTATCAGACTTGAGTGTGATTCTCTGCTATGAATTTGTGAATTTACCTCATGTAGCTGGACTGGAAATGTGTATGTTCTGTAACCCCTTATATTACAATGACTCTTGGTGTGAACATTATGTTGTGTTTTACAGGCAGAGCTGTAATTTATTTATGTGCTCCAGTGAAAGCAATTACTATTGATATATCAAATGGCAATAAAAGCTTCCAGTTTATACTCTGGTTATAAATCAGTTCCACTCCCAACCACAGAAGTGTCCAAAAAGGTTTGGGTCTAAGTCCAATCTTGATCACACATCTAACTACGTCTTTTATCGGCTGTTATCATGTAATCATCAATGAATGATGTCACACTGCTCCCTACATACTGTAACCTTTCATGCTGCATGACTGAAAATAATCTACAGATTCAAATAAATGAATGCATCTTTATTGATTACATGTTACATCAACAAATATTTATTTGCAAGTCTTAAAGTAGTTATTTGTGCATTATCAGAAATAATGACGTTTGACACACACTAGTGACTAGTCTGTCCCCCCGAAAAATCTAATTATTTGCATATTAGACTTTCTAAAAGCAGAAGATTAAGGAATGACCTAATAAAAAAAGCGCACTTTTATATTCCCCTATCTAGTACTCTCTTTAAATTCTCCATATCTTTAATTATTTTCCGTTACATTTTTACTTATGTTGCCTTATATTATCAGTAATGTATTATCTTATTTAAACTCATCCAAATACACATGATAAAATATAAAATATACGTTTTATGCTTTGTAGTAATTCTCATAGACATATGCACTATGTCTATGAGAAATACTACAAAGCATAAAACGTATATTACATATTTAATCGTGTGTATTTGAGTATCGTATATATATATATATATATATATATATATATATATATATATATATATATTCAGTATTGACTGTACATTGGTTCTTTAATGTGCCGTATTATTAATTAGTAATAATACAATCAAGTGATCATCCCAAACATTTAACTTCTTTATGGAGAGATTTCAAAATGTGCGTGTGTATGTGTGTGTGTATGTGTGTGTGTGTGTGTGTGTGTGTGTGCGTGCGTGTGCAATAGTGACATATATTGTTTGACTTATTTGGAATTACAACCCCTATTTTGACCTGGGTTCGTATAGCTAGGTTCGTATATTGATCCCGGACTGTTCGAGGAATGACCTATGCTTAATTAGATCACTCACTTTGTTTACTGTTAGCGATAACATATCACACATTTGAAAATGGCATCTAGATGTGAAAAATGAAGCCGTTCAGCTATTTGACAGGATTATTCCATTATTCAATCAGTCTAAGGAGAAGTGTGACATTTTTGACAAATCCATTCACTTTAACAAGACACCAGTGCTTAGGAGCTGAGGAAGGCATGGTTGAGTCGGGTTCTGCATCATCAGGTAATATCTGATACATTAGTGATGCACTCATTTTTAGGAAAAAAATCTCAGCAGAAGTCGCTGAATAACATGAATAATGGGCAATGTTTGGTAATAAATGACTGCTACGTCTTTATAAACGACACATTTCATTATTAAAGTGCGTTCTTGAATTCTGCAAAGCAAACTGTCACAAAATCCTCCCTGACACAAGGAGTTGCGTGCAATATTAGCTGAAAAATTGTCCATGGGATCAATATTTCAAAAACCGACCAGAAACAGCAGACCATCCGGGTACCTTTGGGATACTCGTTTTAATGTACTACAAATCGGGACACACTCATTTTAATCTCGGATACTATTTAGGATGGATAGCAGGCGAATTGGGATGCAGCATTCGATTCGGTTTGAAGAAATTGATCAAATTAATCCAATCACCAACAATATCTTACTGATAAAAGACTAAAGATTGTATATATGTGTATGGACTCAAAAAGAAAAGGGCTATACAAACAACAAGAACAAGAAGAACAAGAAGAACAAGAACAACAAGAAGAATAATAATAATAATAACAAAAACCATTGCTTATTACTTATTAATAGATAAACCTATTATCTTTATTACCATCATCATTATTATTGTTGTTGATGTTAATAATAATAATAGCAATAACAATAACAATTACTATTATTATTATAAAAATTACACAGATAAGTATAAGTGTTGTTGTTGTTGTAATTATTAAACCGGATCCCATCTCGCCACACAGTACAGGTGCCCCGATGTGATGAATGGGCGGGGTCATTAGGCTCACTCAGTTTCTCACATTTCTGAATTCATGTCTAATGCACTCTCAGCAGTCTGGCTAAATGTCTCAAATCAAAGTCTGCCGTCTGATTTCCGATGATGTCTGATCCTTTAACGTGTGATCCTTTATCCTATCCTTTATCCGCTATCCATTAGACACTGTATCCTACAGTATATATAGTGTATGCAGGCGCTGCTTTTCAGCAACACCTCTTTGTTCTCCTCATGGTGGGATACAGATGTTCGAAGCAGCAGTGGAAACTTGTAGCACAGACAGAGGCGTTGCGCGTAGACGAGCAACAACAACATCTGGATGCACGCGATCACGACGCAACCTGAAATTCCTTAGATATATAAATATATAATATATACGCCTAAATTGCTGAAATAATCAACAGGCTAACGTGTTTCTGCGACTTGATTTAATAGGACCATCTTAGCCATTTGATTAATTGTCCCTATTTCTGGTTTATTTACTGATTTTCGCATAAGCCAAGTAATCTAACCGAACAGCCTAATGTACTGTATTAGCCCTGACAGTTATTCCGCTCAGAGCTGAAGCAGTGCACGGGGGAATCCGAGAAATGCAACAGGAAGCGTTGCACCTAAGCATGCATGGGTACTGAAAACACAGAATACTGAAGTGTAGAGGTCAAAGGAGACAAATGCAAAGCTTTGCTGTTCAGTCAGACATCAACATCGAGGATGAGAGCCCCGACTGGAAGAGCGACAGTTTCTCACTCACCCTGCACGGAACCTGTAACAAAGTTGCATCAAAAGGAACAGCAGAATATCCGAGCTTTGTCTCTTTCCGTCCACAACCTGTCCAGAAAATCCGCCTTCTGCACGCTTAACGTTAAATCCAAACACTGGAGCTCAGAAAGCAGTTCCCATATAAAACTACAGCCTTCTGCTTTCCCAGCAGTGCATGGAGTAAGACTGCGTTGCCGGTGGCGAAGGCCCGCTGATGGTCGGTTTCGGTCTATTGCTGATTTCTGACGTGATTACGTCACCGGAAGTGTCGTCACTCAGGCGGAAGGGTTCACGTAAAGGGTTCAAGATAGTTTTTTATTATTATTATTATTTATGTAAAATTATCCAAAGTTTTTGGAGAGAATTGGCAGAATGAATCTTTAATTTAGTAAAGATTAAATACTATTTGACATTAAAGGATATCATTATGCATTAACAATCTTAACAAAGGTATTGAATACATGGCAAAATTTTACATACATAAACAAATGTATGTTAATTCATCCCCAAACTTTAGGGTGTTTATATTAGAATTTGATTGTGTTATATCATCTCTGAAATGGTTAAAAAAAAAAAAAAAAAAAAAAAGTCAGTAACATGTTTAAAATATTATACTATTATCTTCGGAACCCCTGTTACCAATTAATGCCTCACTTTGTTTTGTACTATTGTATGCTATGCTATGTTTGGTACTTGGTCTGCTTTCAATAAAGAAAAAAAAATAGGTTTCAAGTCATGAACGCTTCATCCTCACAGCCATAGACATGTGTCTATGCTCACAGCTATACCAACATTTCTCATAGAAAAAAAAAATACTATATATATATATATATATATATATATATATATATATATATATATATATATATATATATATATATATATATATATATATATAGGAGAGGGAGTGTTTTAATGAATGACGAATGGTTTAGTTGTATAACGTTACAACTAAACCATTATAAGACAGTTTTTTTCAATTATCAATTTTTTTTTATAACAAATGAAACGAAACATACAAATGAAACATAAAGTTGCCGTAGAAACAGTGCAAACATGAAGCAGGTTATAGAAATGAGTTCTTTGTGTATACTGACTTACCTGCGAATGCTTTTTTGCTTTATTTGGCATTGGGTATTGCGTTTGACCGCCATCTTGCGGCAAAGATAATTAAATGTATGGAAATAATATTTATGTATTTATTTTTTTCATTAGCATTAATGATGTCAAAATCTTCTTCCGAACACGACCAATCATATGTTAGCTGTTGCTTAGTAACCCATGGTCAGCGGAATGATACTGTCAGTGAGAAAACTGTTAAAACAACAAGAACGCTTTTCAACTAACCGTTTTTAATGCATATTCACAGTTCCAGTAAAGTGAAGCTGTAAATGAAATTAACTTTTAATGAATTAAGTGTACTTTCTACATTGTACCTCTCCTTGATTTCACTTTGACCATGATTTCACTAGTCTATCCTGAAAGTTTTAAATTCAACATCCCACTGAGTGACACGCACAAAGATAATAAAATATACTCAGTTGCAAAGTTACGTTACATCTCTCTTACAGCTACACTACACTCATTAGCCATTTTAGCTATTTTATCAGGTAAAATTCCTTTCCTTTAATTCACTCATCAGTATTATGATCCACTCTGAGCACAGCAGAGACCCTGACATGGTAGTGCACTGTAGGTGGTGTTGGTAACACATCAGGTAAAAAGCAGTGATGTTGGGGTTTTTAAAGACTTTAACCAAATCAGAACACTTACTGCTATCTAGCTACCCTACTATATCTCATCTGTTCTCCATGCACATCCTCAAGCCAGTCATCAGGGTCACTTTCTGCTTACTGAACTGCTACTGGGTGGATATTTTTGGTTGCTGGACATTTCCTCAACCGAGCAGTAAGATCTTTAAAAATCCCAGTATGGCAGACCTTATCTATTTCACCTGCTACTTCACACTCATATCAGCATAATACACAACACAAGGTAGGAGTACTTAATACATAATAAATGCTAAATTAGGCAGTATAGAATGTGGTAGTATTCAAAACTCAGAACATCTCTAGTGAAGCAAGATCACTCTTTTGCACAAGTGAAGACAGAAAATCGAAGTATTTATATAAAAACTTTCATGATGTTTATTTACAGTCTCTGATTTCAGTGCAAATATGAATTTACAACTTTCACATTTGTATCCAGTGTCTGACAGCCTATAAGCAAATAGAAGAAAACTGAGAAAACTCTCATTAGAAACCAAAGGAAACTGTTTTCAGAATCATGTGTAAATTGATTTAATTTTAATTTTTTTTAAGTCCTCTTCTGACGTTCCATAGTCACTTCCCCTTGGCAGAACTCCTGTTACAGTTCTTATAGTTTTATCTCATCTTGCTCACATATATTCTCCTCCTTTTTAGTAATAATGTCTGGCCATAATGTACCCAAAATCAACTCCTGGAAAAGTTAAACACTGTTGGAATTGAAAAATAAGTTAATCTCTCTGTCACCTTGCTTGACAGAGAATCAGCCTTGCGCTGATTTGAATGTACATTCTGGCCATTACATACATAGCAACCAAAAACAAAGTAGGAGATAAGCAAATATAAAATGCTCCCTGAAGCAGTTAATGAAGGAAGAGGGGTCATTTATTCTTTATGTTATGCAGAGCCCAAAAATCCTCTTTGAAAATGAATCAGAGAGCTGCCCATTCCTCTAACAGCTGTAACATCCATCCATCCATCTTCAACCGCTTACTCCTTTTCGGGGTCACGGGGAACCTGGAGCCTATCCCAGGGAGAATCGGGCACGAGGCGGAGTACACCCTGGACAGGGTGCCAATCCATCGCAGGGCACAATCACACACACATTCACACACCCATTTATACACTACGGACACTTTAGACATGCCAATCAGCCTACCATGCATGTCTTTGGACTGGGGGAGGAAACCGGATTACCCGGAGGGAACTCCTGCAGCACGGGGAGAACATGCAAACACTACACACACAGAGCCACGGGAACCAAGCCCCCGACCTTGGAGGTGTGAGGCGAACGTGCTAACCACTAAGCCACCGTGCGCCCCCCAGATGTAACATAATCATTCAAATTAAGGCATGCTTTACACCTTCAACTTCAAAACACTGTATGGTGTACATTATCAAAAAAAAAGGTGTCAAGGTAGAATATCAGCATCGAATATAATAAATGTTTGTTCCTTAGAGCACCACAGTATGTTTGAACCAGTGTTGGACTCCTTCATTTGATTAAAACTCAGGTGGACACTGGAACAGTCCACAGTCATATAGATGGTCACAATGTTCAACATTCAAAATAATACAAAACAAATGTAACAGTAAACAAAAGTAAACATTCAATATTGGCAATTCTTACAGAGGGAAATTACAACCAATTATACAAATTACTATAAACAGCAGAAATGCAAAAGACCTACTGTACATATTACTTACATTTTTAGACTGATTAAGTCTGTGAAAGGAGTTCTTTTTACAGGTATAATCACAACTTATGTATTTATGGCAGACCAGGCCAAGACCAAGTATGGACAATACCATGTTGGTTTGCTGACTCCAAAACATTCATCCCATTAGATTTAAAAAAAAAAAATTTTTTATAACACATCCCGGTCAGCTCTGTAGAGTGGCACATTGGGATCGATAGGTTACAGATCCTGATTAATTTAAATAAACAGTTTCCACTTTCTTCCATTTTTCTCTTGCAGACAATGTTCTGGAGCAATACTGTTCTCCATAGGAGCATAGTGACCTGCAGCTGGTAGCTGTCCTTCACAGAAATGAAGGTCCTACACAGCTAAATTTCAGCTTCAGATTGAGGTTTCATTGCTTGCACTAAGAGAGACAACAACAGAGAAAGAAAAGGGGGGGGGGGGGGGGGTGTTCAGGTAAGCAATGCTGACAGACACTGTGCAAATTTAAAGCATCATACTGCAAACATGCATATTGTAATCAATTATAAAATACCTGATATATTTTATCTTTATGTAATAAGTTAGCAACACAAACATTTAAAAAAAAAAATGCAACTACTTCACACCTTCTGATGGCAGGTATAAATACAAAATGGGGGTCACATGGACTAAAATCATCATTTTGTTTCATAGGTTGTTATTTCTTTTCAGTTGGTTAGAGCATGGTGCTAATAATGCCCAGGTTGAAGGTTCAATCCCCATACAAGCCAAGTAGAATGTTTTGGAAAACTGAGCTGCTCATCATTCCTGCTTTCCCCTCAATCAACTGCAACCTCACCGTACAGCTAGGCTCAACCACACTCAAACCAACCGGGACAGCCAGAAACCTTGGGGTTTCTGGCGATGACCAGTCCAACTTTACAGACCACATTTCAACAACTACACGGTCCTGTAGGTTCATTCTGTATAACATCAAGAAAATCAGACCCTATCTCACTGATCAGGCCACACAGCTGCTAGTCCAGGCTTTTGTTAATTCAAAACTGGACTACTGCAACACACTACTCCCAGGCCTCTCAGCCAGCTCCATCAAACCCCTTTAGATGATTCAGAATGCAGCAGCATGCCTTGTTTTCAACCAGCCCAAAAGGACCCTTCACACCCCTCTTCATCTCCCTCCACTGGCTTCCTGTAGCCGCCTGCATCAAATTCAGGGCCTTGATGCTCACGATCTTGTCTGGAACAGCACCCCCCTACCTCAACACTCTCCTGGTAGTGCCTGCTCAGCGAGGTACGAACGTCCCCAGAACCTTCCAAATGACTGTCTCTCAGTGCTGAATGAACTTCCAACCCCAATCCGTACAGCAGAATCTGTCACAATCTACAAAAAATGACTAAATACCCTCCTCTTCCATGAACACTTAACTAACCCCTAACTTGTCCCCTTTAAAAAACAAACTGCACTTATACTGGTTCTTGCACCTCTACTCTGTGCACTTTGCTCCTCTAATTATAAATCTTGTATGGTAGCACTACTTGTATTGTTCTCCGCTTGATATATCACTTTGCTTATATTTCCTAATTTGTAAGTCACTCTGGATAAAAGTTTCTTCTAAATGAATAAATGCAATATGTAAATGTCATTGATCCATTATAAAAAAGATTGAAAAAAAAAAATTCTCACAATTTGGTCATTTGCCAGTTCCACCCACTATCTAGTTCTCCTCTATCACACAACAGCTACCAACCAGGGAGGGTGAGAGCTAGCATGAGACAAACATTTTTTTTCACACTGTAGCTTATGCAGTGTCACAGGGCAGCTGAACGTATTTGGAGGAATTGCTAACTGCCCTAATCCATATACATAAGCTCATAGAAATATGATGGAAAAGGGACAGACTAATGCCAGTCTTTACATCCTGAAAGCAGGGCCAATTATTGTTATTATTAATTATATCTATTGGACTCTATGGCTATGGTTATGACATTGGCATGTTGCTCCAGCAAGGATCATTTTGACCAAAATAGAACTTCAAAATTAAAAAACACAAAAAATTGAGAGCTCATGGCATTACTGACTCTGAATCTGTGTCTTCCTCCACAAACGCAGGACTCGTTCTGGGCTCCATAGTGATCTTGTTCAGTGTGTTGGTGAGTGGAAGAGCTGGGGCTTCAATAATGATACCGTCAGTCTCAGTGCCACAGCGCAGGCCTTCAATTGACCCTATTGAGGGACTCTTATATGAAATGGTGGGGGAGTTGTAGTCACCCAGCTTCTCCCGTAAACGGTTCTTCAGGTTCTTGTCGGTCAGAGGAGGAGGGTATGTGATTTTGTTCTTTAAAATACCTAAAGTGGAGGAGAAGGAAATGGGAATGGGGGATGGTGGGGAAAGAATGGAGAAAATAGTTATATGCATGAAATTACAACAAGGTGATAAGAGCCCTTTAATGACATGGAGGACTGGTGACCAGAGCCAACCCTGTGAACCTGCTAGGCAGGAATACAGTACACCTTGAATGAGAAACCATACCATCACAGGGTATCATGCAAACTTGTTCACAACTAGAGGATATTTAGAGTGGCCAATCCACCTACTCTTATGTTTTTGGGTGGTTACAAAGGGAGTCAGAGAACCTGGAGTAAACCCACACAAACACAGGGACAACATGCAAAGTTCCACACAGACAGTAACTCGAACTCAGGATCAAACCAAGGACCCTGGAACCATTCATACACTATGTGACCAAATGTATCTGGACACCTGACCATCACACCCATATGTCACAATTGTGTAGAACAGGGGTCATCAATTTTATTAATAAAGGGTCGGACTGGCTGCGGGTTTTCATTCCAACTAAGCAGGAGCCACACCTAATTCCACTTATTTAATCAGTTAATCTTGGTCTCCAATCAACTATCAAGTGTACCTCCTATTTGGCAGGAACTAAAACCTGCAACCACACCGGCCCTTTGTGGATAAGACTGAAGACACCTGTTCTAGAAGGTCCTTGTATGCTGTTGCATTCGGATTTCCCTTCACTAGAACTAACCCACACCTGTTCCAGCATGAGAATGCCACTGTGCACAAAGTGAGGTCCATGAAGACATGGTTTGCCAAAATTGGTGTAGAAGAACATGAGCAGCCTGCACGGAGACCTGACCTCAACCCCACTGAACACTTTTTGAAAGAACTGGAATGCTGACTGTGAGCCAGGTTTCCTCACTCGACATCAAAGTGTCTGACCTCACCAAAGCTACTGTGGACGAATGGGCACAGCCATGCTTCAAAATCTAGTGGAAAGCATTCACAGAGGAGTGGAGGTTATTTAAGAGCAAAGGGTAGACTAAATTTGGAATGGGATGCTCAACATGCACATATAGATTTGGCCACGTAGACTATGTTTGTGTCATTAATGTCAAACTGTAAAGTGTGATTTTCTGTATATTAAGGGTATATTTCTTTTTATTTTTATATCAATGTCTAGTTCATTTAAGTCCTTTTTAGCCTAACATTTGAAGAAGAATACAGAACAACACAAGAAATGCACTGAACACAATCTACTGAAGTACTAAAGCACTATTTACAACTATAAAAGGTTTGTTATTATGCATCTAATGCTTTCTATTCTAAATTGGGAGAAAATACTTAGCTAATGTAAATGGTAGTGGTAGAAGCACAGGAACGTCTGCCTTCTCAAATTTCTCTCATCCACTCTTACTGCCCTCTCTTTAGCCATAGTCGTTTATTCAAAATCAATAATAACTTAGTTTTTCAGAAGTACCCAATGCCACCATGTGTGTGTGTGTGTGTGTGTGTGTGTGTGTGAGAGAGAGAGAGAGAGAGAGAGAGAGAGAGAGAGAGAGAGAGAAAGAGACCTTTTCTGGGCAGCTGGGTGCTGCTTGGCTGGCTGGGAGGACCTTCGCTTGGCGAAAGATCTCCATTTGGATTGAGCTTATTGGACTGCTGGAGCTCCACACTGGCTTTGGTCTGTACCCGCAATTTATCCAGGCCACCAGTCCCCTCTTTCTCACTGGCTATGGAGTGATCTACTGACCAGCAAGGCTTCATGTGATTTGCCAGAGCATCAACTAAAACAATAAGCAGTATAATCAATTAATTATAAATGAGGGGTTTCTTTTGCATTCAAATCCAACACTCACAAACATCAACAATACAGTACAAAATTTAATACATAGTACGGGGTGTCAGATTCTTTCTTTTTTATTTTATTTTATTCAGTAAAATGTAGCATTTAAATACATTTGACAATCAGTACACAATCAGTGAACTGCATAAACTTTTTTGTTGTTTTGATGAGCATCAATTTCATTTGATAATAAGCTGTAATGTATCAGATTCATTGTTATGTATTTACCCAGAATAATAAACATTATTTAAGTCCCTCCATATTTTTACTCACTACACTAGGTATACAGCGCCCTCCGTTGGCAGAAAAGAAATAGATGGTTGCTCAGCTGCATTTAATAAGCGGTTAAAAATATCATTAATCACAATCAGAACCATAATTATAAAAAGCTTCAAAAGTCTGGAAAAGTTGGATGCTTGTCATAAAGAGGATGTACCCATAAACACAGATAAAAGATTAACCCTAAGGTTGTCTCTGGTATCATTTAATTGACTTACATTAGATGCCAGAATATAGCACAAGACCTTTCACATTCAAATACAGATTTTTGGTCTTAAAAATAGAAAATTAAAAATCCAAAATAGTGCACACATTGTTAAATTAGTTCTCATAGCTTTTATTCGAAGTGCTTTTCCCATCCCGTGTCTGTGTGATATTCACAGCTAAGTGTGTGGAAGTGTCAGTAGTTCCTGATTTAATTGTTTATGACTGAAGAAAAGTGGTACCTTTTGGAGTGCTGTGAACTGGACTCCTCTCGTTATTCCACTTAGGCTTGGATCTCTTCTTCTCTTCCTCACTGTCAGATGAGTGGGATGAAGCATACGAGCTGCTGTGCTCATCCACTGACAGTTCACTGTCTGAATCGGAGTCTGAACAATATGTGGAAATACACATAACACAACACAACGGAAAAAGATGATTCTCTAATTCAATAGCATCAGGATTCATGGGAATAATACAAATATCCTGACTTGAATGATGTACCATTGATCTAGTAACTTAATAAAACCTTAATAAAATGATATTAAACTATAGTGAATTATTGAGCTCACCCCTTTAAAATAAGCAAATGTTGGAACTGACCAATCAAAGAGCAAGTAAAGTGCTAAAGATGTCATCCATACCTCCTTTTCTCTTGTTCTTTTTGAAGATTAAAGAAGAGTCTCCACTGCATTGTGATTTTCTGCTTCTCTGGGTCACACTGCACTTCTGCTCACCCCTAAAGAATACACATGTCATGAGTAAACATGCTTACATCCAAACTAATTAGCTTTACATAACATTCCCAAAACTTCCTAAAAATATATCAGTATGGTGGAAAGCCAGATTTGTTGGTGTGACATAACCAGTGCTAAACCAATATAAGAATTATGACAGGCCCTGCTTGAGTTCCAATGTCTGATATGCACATTTAATGTCATTTGCTACAAACACAATCACTCAGACTCGCACTGAGTTTGTACTGAGACAGCTGACACAGCTGCAGACCAGACACCTTATTCATTCAGTGTCATATCCATTTTCATATTTAACAAATGAATCCACTATTACAATTTCAATTGGTTAATCAGAAATCAGAACAGTATTCATTTTCTGAGAAATCTTTCCATCACTACCTGAGTGTGTAGGTGATGTAGCTGCTCCCGTGACTTTTGCCTGATCTGGCTGAGTTCTCAAGGGACACTGTGGACTCTCCGATCGATGTCCGGTACAGACAACCATCCTCTGTGTATGTATTCCCGTTGAAAGAGCGCTGGACAGAAATCAAATGATCAGAGTGCTATCAGGTGTAGGGTGATAGATGTCGTTTAGACCTACATTTGCATATTAACACCATGTACAAGGGATAATAAGTGGAGCTGTATATAATGCAGGTGATGACTCTTAACTCCACTTACAGTGAGCACAGTGGCATGGGTGGTAGTGGACTCCTCCACTGGTACCTTCTTCCCACCAAAGACACTCTTCAGGCTCGTCCTCACATCTTTGTTGAGGATACAGTGAAAGAAAAATATACAAATTCCCTGCAAGGAAAAGCAAGAGTAAGCAAGTAATGGTTACCTCAGACATCCTGAAATCACTTAGACAATTTATGCATGCAGGATAGAAAAAAAAAACAATAACAACTTAAACATACAACAAGAAGAATCTAAAAGCTTTTTTTCAGTATGGCTGCTAACAAATCCACATATGACTACGTACTACAGGCGAGGCCGAGTTTAACCTCTCCTAGTCAGGATAAGTTATCTGCAGTTCATCTTTCTATATACAATGAAAAAAAAATCCAATTTTTTTTTAAACCTGAGGCACATAATTGGGTTAACCCGCCAATCCTGTTTACTGGAACAGTCCTCAGGAGTTGTGTTATACTGTAGACTACCTGTAGGCAGCTGAGGATGGCGAACAGGTAGTGGAAGGTGAGAACATCACTGTTAACAGCCATCAGGCCGAGCAGCCAGGTGGCACTGATGAGCAGTAGCAGCAGGACGGCCATACGCAGAGCAGAGCTACAAAAAACAGAGGAGAAAAAGAAACTATATGTCCAGCCACTGAGGCAAGGGAAAAAGGATAAGTTCTTTAAACATTTGATTTAACCCAGGTGAGATACAGAAAGAGTAGTGCAGTGGGAACACCACTGCACAGATGAAAATTCAGCTCTTACATGGCTCCTGATGTCTCACTCTGACTTCTCTGTCTACATGAAGCCTTCGCTGCCAGCACAAA
The DNA here is from genome assembly GCF_001660625.3 of Ictalurus punctatus. Classification (NCBI taxonomy): domain Eukaryota; kingdom Metazoa; phylum Chordata; class Actinopteri; order Siluriformes; family Ictaluridae; genus Ictalurus; species Ictalurus punctatus. Next base: position 17,598,837 of record NC_030423.2, read on the forward strand.
TATCACAATGTTTATCTGAAAAGTAAACATATTAATTAGTTGTGAACATAAAAAGTCTGCAAAGTTTAAAAAATCAAAGCGCACGACAAACTGCGTTATTGACTCCCAAAAGAAGGAACCAATTCTGAACAGCTGAAACGAGTCGTTAGTAATTCCAGACTTACTTCCTGTACTAATCTACGTAGGTTTGTAACAAAAAGCCCCGCCTCTGGTCTTCATCAGCTGCTCACTAACAGACTGAGCTGAAACTCGTTATGGTAGTGTGCGTTTCCTTTTTGAAACACACTGACAGTGATAGACCAATCACAGCAGACTGGGAACTCTGACCAATCAGGGCAGATTGTGCTCTCTGAAAGGAGGAGTTTAGAATGAATCCTTTAGAACGAATCATTGACTGAGTCATCTGTGACACGGGGGGGCAATGCTGCAGTTTAAATTATGATCACATTAAAGTGTTTTTTGACCTTGGATGCACATGAATCTATTGTATGAGATCTTTAAAACAAAATTAGGCACGTAAGCAAAACCATACTAGGTGCACTTTAATCTTTCAGTAAAGATGTGTGAATGTTTTCATAAACCAGTATCTTCCAGTGATTCAGCTCAGGCACTGAAGCATGTCAGCTATCACAGACTCATACTAACTCTTCCTCCTCTTATAGGGCAGCATGTCTTTTGTCCAAATTCATAAGTTAGACTTATTTGTCATAATTTATGGATTTCTTTTGGATTGCTTTCATTCAAGTCATTAATATGAAATATCAGTGTTTCACTAAATTATTGTGTCTAATTGAAATATATAAGCTATTTAATATTGTCACTTATCATAATCTGTATATAAATTTGCAGCGACTCATGCCAATTATAAGAATTGAAGCCAAACAATTGAATTTTACTTTATACTAAAAATTTTCAGGAGCTAAGGCCTGGATTTTCATGGATTTCCAATTTTCTTGTGTAAATGAAAGACACAGAAACAAAAAAACATGCAAACTTACTGAAACACACAGTCACACACACACACACACACACACACACACACACACACACACACACACACACACACACACACACACACACACACACTAACCAGCACTACAAAGGAGATGGGTCCTGTTATGCTCCATATCAGAGTGTCATGAACGGAAAGCCAGCAGAAGTCTGGATTCCCGTAACCCTGAGGATCCAATCCTACAGCCAGACCTGAGAAATAAAGAGAGAGAGAGAGAGAGAGAGAGAGAGAGAGAGGAGAGAGAAGAGAGAGAGAGATTAACATAAATATATTAATAGTTTATTTTATTTTTTTTATCTGAGTAGGTCTTGATTATTGTCATGTTTGTTGTATACATACAAGTAGGACTATGAGTACAAGGTTCCATGTCCACACTGATATCTGCCTTACCTGTGATGATGGCGGGAAAGCCCCAGCCAGTGGCGTAGTAGAATCTCATTTGGCCATGGTTGACATTGCGGATCTCTGTCAGCATGCGATAAATGTGCAGCCCCTCCACAAACATCCAGGCGAATGTACACATATACGAGTAGTGCAGCAAAATGGCCACCACTGTACACACAAACTACACATACACACCAAGTGGATCAGCACATCTGACCTTAAAAAAGCTTGCATTCCATTTCTTTGTCACTGCAATGGATTTATATTATATTGCTCTTATGGGGGTCATTTTTTACTTTCATAAACATTCTATTCAGTTTACTGCGCGGTGCAAATGCGAATTTGTGTCTCTGAGCGACAGATGCGAAATAAAAAAGGAGAGCTCTTCAAAGGGCTTGTGCAGGGTCATCTTAAGGTCAAATGTTTTCAGGTTTTATGCAATGCTCTGAAAGCATAATTCAATGAGAAGAGCAGTAAGCATATGAGAGAACTGTCTAAAAAGAACGGGAAATAAAAGCACAGAAGCAAAGGAAACACGTTACCTACTAACAGTTTATTACTTGTAATAAAAGCACTGTTTATTTCTTTTGTTTTGATTTCTTCTAATGTGGCAAAAAAAAAGGTGGAAAACCTACAGAAACTTACAGGTAAACACTGACTGAAAAAAATTATTTTAATATTATTCAAATGACTTATTTTTAGTAATAAATATTTTATTATCTATTCATTCAATGACCAGAATGAAAACCTTCCTAAATCCTATCCGGCTACCAAGATACAGACACACACACACACACACACACACACACACACACACACACACACACACACACACACACACACACACACACACACACACACACACACACACACACACACACACACACACACACACACACACACACACACACACACACACACACACACACACACACACACACACACAACCCAGAAAGCTTCAGTCATAAAGAAATGTTTTTACTTTAGTCCCTGAGAAAGTCCATTTGCAAACATCCAGCACGAACCTTCATCCAACAGCGTAATAAATAATCGGTTATTCCAAGGGCTGTAACTGGTCACTTACCGCACTGTCAGTCTGATTGATGCCTGTGAGGAAGATAAGCTCAGAGAGGAAGATGGCTGCCACCAAGTTTTTGTGGATGCTGTGCAGGTTGGAGCGCAGTTTACGCAGAATAGCCAATAGGAGGAAGGTGATGAGGAGGGCCACCAGAGAGGAGGAGACAGTAGTGTAGGTCACCACCTTCAGGGGCAGGACATCTCCATGCTAAAAAACACAAGGGTTCTGTTAAGAATATACAGCGTAGCGAATCGTAGCCTTTAAACTGTTGTATACATTTGGCTCCATGCAGATGCTGTCCAACCTGCCAGATAATTATGGAAGTTCATTGTAAACTCTTGTTTACCTCTCTTTTGGAGATATCCATGAGGACAGCAAAGCTGGTCATGTGATTACACTGGCAGCTGATGTGTGTGGTGTTCCTGAAGACAAGTTCACAGCCTTTAGAGGACCAGGAGCCAGAGCGGCCCACCCTGCAAGGGACACAAGCATCAATACAGGAAGGCTCAAATATTCTTATTCTTATTCTTATGCTGTGTTGTATTAGTGGGTGCTGCCGAGATTGCGACAATAACTAATCACGTTATTCGAAATACTGGAGCAGAAAGCTTTTACATAGTAAGTGGTTGCATCCAGGTTTACCTGAAGCAAAGAAAGCAGACCATTGCGGATTGTTAGTCTAAACAAGAAAACAGCTTTCACACAAGACCAAACAGCTTTGATTACTCAACCATGATGATTAACTTGATATTTTCTGCATTTGTTTAATTCTAATATGTTTTGGTAAAGCAGTCTTTAACCTTAGTGTGAAAGCAAAATAAGAGAGATCAGAGGCATAGGGTGAGACACATCGAGAACGTCAGACTGAATCGCATGCACTCACGGAACAGAGTGGTTCCAGAAGACACACACGGGTTTAGTCCTCTCCTGTGTCTCCAGCAGTCTGAACATCAGTGTGATGGGTGTGTGTAGTACAGGAGAGGTGCTCTCTCCCTCCTGGTGTGCTATCACACTCACTACAGGGCTGTTAATAACTGGACGAGTGGGCAGTCTGGAGATATCAGAGGCATAAGCAAAGTACAATCAAATAAGGGCTTTTTTAACTGACAACATACAGATAGACAACAAATTAAAGCGGGAAAAAATGCTGTTGTGGACGGACTGTTGCTGAAAGTCTGATCACATCCGACACTGACACTGTCAGTCACCTGAACAACAGCTGCTCTTCTGTTTTTCCTTTATGGTTATGGAACATGTGCATTTAGCAACAATTTCCACTCCTGTTTCCTGATGTCTTTCCCATAGATGCAAATGTCACTTTTTCTCTTGCCATCTTAAAATTGAGGTCCACTAGGCCTTCTCAGAATTTTTATACATGGCACAAAGCAGAGTAGGATAGTACACTTTGAATTCTTCACTCATTTATTCGGGCGTTTTCCTTTCATTTGTCACCCGTCTATATTTTGTTATTCTAAACCAAAAAAAAAAAAAACAGATTTCACATCTGACCAAACCTGACCAAAAGGCCATAGTTAGCATGATTAGTCTGTTCTGGTATGCTTCACTTGTGTCACATTTTCTGTGTTTGTTTCATTTTAATATTGTATGGTAAATCACTCTATAACCTTAGTGTAAAAATGTGCTATAAAGATTATGAATAAAGATTTCTTACAATCAAAATAAAAGAGATCAGAGAGATTGGGACAGACACATCGTGAACAAACACCTACATTACATTACAGCATGACGCCCTTATCCAGAGCGACTTTTATCGACAATTATCTCATTTATACAACTGAGCAGTTGAGGGTTAAGGGCCTTGCTCAAGGGCCCAACAGTGGCAGCCTGGCAGTGCTGGGATTTGAACTCACAACCTTCTGATAAGAAGTCCAACATCTTAACCGCTGAAATACCACTTCCCCTACCTAAGCAAAATGCGAGTAATGTTCATGCAAAGTTCAAACAATATAACAAATGTCCGTCATTCATTTCATACCAAAGTGCTGTTGAATTCTCCACTCTGATTGGTCAGAAGGTGTTAATGATTTTTCTATAACCACACAGCTCAGACAGTCATGTCGACTGCAAGATTTACAGATTTATATCAAGAGTCACAGATTTATATTAATCCACTTGTTGTAATTCATTATTATTCACATCATTTAAACCTAACAATAAGTGAATAAAAAATATTTTTAACAATGAAAAATGTATAAACATTGCTCTGGTGAGATGTTTCACATTTATTAAAGACGACTTCAGTGCCTTAAGGAGAACTGTTCCTTTACGTTTTTTGCCACAGGGAAAGTCTTCAAGACAGAGGACTTTGTGGTTTCTCCATACCTGACAAGCCCATGGTTAAAAAAAAAAAAAAAAAGGAAAAGGAAAAGGAAAAGTGTGTAGAGCCTTTTCTTGGCGGTTCGATGGGATCACCTATCTCCATATTTCTAGTTAGGTAGACAGGAATGTTTCTCAGTTACACGACAAGCTGCCTTTTTCTTATTATTAGCATCACAAGCGAGAGAAAAAGGACATGCTGGTGAAGGAACAACTGTTTATAGCTATTATAACAAAAGTGATAAAAGGAACTAACTTGTGGATGCTCCACAACATTAAATGTAACTGTAAAATTATTGTGTTAAAAAAAAGCAGTGTGTAATAATAAAATAATGAACGTCAGGATGCTTATGCATCACACCACCCCATTGTTGATTATGTTCATTGCATGACAGTTTTAATTTCACCTGAGTGTGCGCCGGTCCGAGTCGTAGTTCTCAGGTAGAAGCTGGCCTAAAGATCTGTAGATGATGACCAATGCAACACTTGAGACTTGAGACTCAGCAATCTCATTATGTCGCAGTTTCTTAGCTGATGGCCCAGGAGTAATGAGAGAGGGAGATTCTGTTCCTTCTGGACCAATGTGTGGAATGGAAGAATTACTTTGTACAGGAGGTTCTGTGGTAGCAATGTCTGTGTAACGCAATGAAAACATCGCAATATAAATACTCTGGTGAGTATGAAACACTGTTAATTTAAATGTTGCTCAAGCGATTAAAGTACCTTTAAAGCTCATCGCATTTTCAACCTCATCGCAGTCAAAACTTACTTATGATGAAAGGTGATTTAAACTCTTCATCTATAAGAGTTTAAATGATTGTTCATATCAGTAACACTCAAACAGTAAAGGTCTTACAATGGGACACATGTGAGAGTTAATATAACCAAAGTTATATTAACCTAGTTAACCAAACTTTACAACACTGGAGCACTATAATGTAACTCTGGTTACTTTGCTGAAGGTTTTGTTGTGTCCATCACTACACTGATGGCACAAACTATTTTTTCCCCCTCTGAAAGTCATATCTCTGAAAAGATTAATACAGATTTGGAGCTTAATTTACACTTAGTTTTTTTAAAATTTGTAAATAAAACACATTATACAAAAACACTTACATTTTACAAAAACATTTTTCATTGATTTATGTCCCAACAACTGCCTTAATACTTTCGTTATAAATGAGTTTTGTGAATGATCCATGGAAATGTATACAATACAGATGTGGTAGGTATAAATCAGGTTTTAAAAAAACACTGGAGTGTTCCTTTAATAGAATGAGATTCTCTTCCAGTAGTGAATGGGTGTAACATGTACCTCGGCTTCCTGCTGGCCTCATAAACAAGTCTGGGAAAATCACAGAGGACTCCAGCTCTTTGGAATAGACCTCTTTTATCTCCTGAAAGTGAGGGAGCTCAGCCTGGCTCACGGAGGAGGAATCCAGAAGGTCCATTGCAAAAACTGTCCAGAAGAAGAAGAACTGCATGAGTATTTTGTAAATGCAACACTGTCTTTTCATTGCTATCCCTTTTTAGAGCAATCAGTAGGCTATATAATAATAATAATTGAGCACATTTAACTGTCAAAAGCAGTGTGGGACACTCTAAAATGCCTGAGGGTGGGATTTGTTGCAGCACTTACTCATGTTGTCTGTGACGATGGTGAAGGGTTTCAGGTAGGTCTTCCTCATGTTCTGGACTAAGGTGTTGGCGTACTCCTCAAAATGATGCAGCAGGTCAGCACAGCCTCCATCCGAGCGCTGGATCTGCTCCCAGTGACCTTTATTGACCGGGTCCAGGATAGCACTACCTGCTCTTACCATGTCCTAGAATTATCACGCAATATAGTAACACAGATAATAATCTCATTACTGACATCAAAAATGCGATATGGAGGATCATGTTTTGTATTTGTTAAACTTTTAATCAGGCATGTAATTGTTTCCTTAGAACTGAAGTGTACCCACACTGGGTGTCTCCTCTATGTACTACTTATTTTCTGCTAATTTACTCTGGCCTTACACATATTACACAGTTTTTATTTTAATCAACAGTAGCTGATTTTTTTATGCTGTACCTCATTAAAGGTGGAATGATGTGTGGCAGACAGGTTGAATCCCTGCTGTAGACTTTCATACTGCAGGATGCTGTTCATCAGCTGGTATGTTGTCTTTACGTCACTCCCATACAGTCGCTCTGTGCTCTCTATGGCACTGCGCAACATGGTCGCCAGGCTTTTAGACCTCTCCACATCCAGTCTGGAGGAGTTGGCGTGAAGCTCCTCACTCTGAAGCAGCATCCATATTTACAACAGAACACACTTAATGAGCTACATTTCATTTATATTGAATGAGCGTTATTTAGTAAACACAGTGAAGATAAGAAGTCATTTACTCTGGTGCTCAGTAAAGGTCGACCGACTGATCGGTTTTGCCGATAACAGTTATATGCAAAAAATCTCCCACTTGCGTCCATTGCATTACACATTATAAAGTGTTATACATTGTAAAACACTTAAGTGTTTTTTATTCGTTATGGATGTCTGCTAATATTGGCACCCTTGGTAAATATAAGCAAAGAAGGCTTAAAAATTGTCTTTATTGTTTAACATTTTCATCTTTTGTTAAAAAAATTCACAAAAATAGACTGCTCTTGTGGATATCAAACAATTGAAAACAAAACACAGGTTTATCCAAAAAAAAAACTTTGTTAAATATAGGTGTGCAATAACTATTGGCACCTTTTAGTCAATACTTTGTCCTACTTCCCTTTGCCAAGATAACAGCTCTGAGTCTTCTTCTATAATACCTGATGAGGTTGGAGAATACATGGCAAGGGATCTGAGATCATTCCTCCATACAGAATCTCTCCAGATCCTTCACATTTCGAGGTCCACGCTGGTGGACTCTCCTCTTCAGTTCACCTCACAGGTTTTCTATGGGGCTCAAGTCAGGGGACTGACATGGCCATGGCAGGAGCTTGATTTTGTGGTCAGTAAACCATTTTTGTGCTGATTTTGATGTATGTTTTGGATCGTTGTCCTGCTGGAAGATCCAATCATGGCCCATTTTAAGCTTGATGGTAGAGACAGTCATGTTTTCATTTAATATCTGTTGATATTTATTACTACCTTGTAATATACTGTTGGGTCCTTGAGCAAGGCCCTTAACCCTCTCTGCTCCAGGGGCACTGTATCACGACTGACCCTTCGCTCTGACCCCAACCTCCTAACATGCTGGGGTATGCGAAGAAAAGTGTGCATATGTATATGTGATAAATAAAGACTCATTATCATTATCATTATTTGATAGAGTCCATGATGCCATGTATCCTAACAAAATGTCCAGGTCCTCTGGCAGAAAAACAGCCCCAAAACATTAAAAAGCCACCACCATATTTAACAGTGGGCATGAGGTACTTTTCCATATGGCTACCTCTCTAGTAGTGTCTGGCAAACTGAAGACGCTTGAGTTTGTTTTTGGATGAGAGTAGAGGCTTTTTTCTTGAAACCCTTCCAAACAACTTGTGGTGATATAGGTGACTTCAAATTGTAGTTCTGGAGACTTTTTGATCCCAGGACACAACTAACTTCTGCAATTCTCCAGGTGTGATCCTTGGAGATTTTTTCTCAGTGTGTTGAGACAATATAGATACATGTCCTATTCCAGGTTGATTCATAACATTTCCAGTTGACTGGAACGGCTTCATTATTGCCCTGATGCTGGAAATGGGCATTTTCAATGCTTGTGCTATTTTCTTATAGCCACTTCCCATTTTGTGAAGCTTAACAACCTTTTGCACATCACAGCTCTATTCCTTGGTCTTACCCATTGTTATGAATGACTAAGGGAAGTTGGCCTATGTGTTACCTCATATTTATACCCCTGTGAAACAGGAAGTCATGGTTGAACAATTTCCATGTCCTAGTCACCCAGATGTACTAAAAAAAGAGTAAAATATCAATGGGAATATACTTTTAGATATTTTTTGGATAAACATGTGTTGTGTTTGCAATTGTTTGATATCCATGAGAGCAGAGTATTTTTGTGATTTTTTTTAAACAAAATATACAAAATGTAAAAACAATTTTTCACAGCCTTCTTTGCTCATATTACCTAGGTTGCCAATATTAGTTTAGGGCACTGTATATATACAGGTGCATCTCAAAAGATTTTACTATCATGGGAAACTGTTTTTTGTAATTTAATTCAAAAAGTGGAACTTTCATATACTCTAGATTCATTACAAATAAAATGAAAAATTTCAAGCCTTTTTTCATTTTAATTGTGATGATTACAGCTCACAGCTCATGTAAAAAAAAATCCAGTATCTCAAAATATTAGGATAAAGAATCTATAATACAGAAATGTCAACTTTCTGAAAAGTATGTTAATTTATGCACTCAATACTTGGTCTGGGCTCTTTTTGCACGAATTACTGCATTACTGCATTGCATTTTTGCATTACTGAAAAAAAAGAACTTTTCCACTATATCAAAATTTTTTGAGATGCACCTATTTTTTGAGATATATCTATTTTTTTTATAGATATATCTATCTATCTATCTATCTATCTATATATATATATATATACATACATATATATATATATATATATATATATATATATATATATATATATATATATATATATATATATATATAGACAGATAGATAGATAGATATATGGAGTGTCATTTTTGGCTCAGTTTGGATGTATATCTTTTATTTACTTTTACTAATATTTATTAATAGCTAATATATATTAATATTTATATTTAATTGTAAAAAGTACAGTACGTTTTTATGGTACAGGTAGTACTGTTTATTGTTACAGCAATATTTTCATTTGAGTGTGATGTTTTCAGTCAGTATCAATCGGTTGATTAATCGGTTATTGGCAAGTACTGCCCAACTTAGTTACTGGTAAAATCCACTATTGGTTGACCTCTAGTGCTCAGGCACCACATACAAATCAGAACATAGTCCATTATATAGAAGAACATGAAAATTTGAGGCTACAATCAGAAAAAAGAATGTTCCTTGACTGTGGATAGTAAAAAATCGCAAGGACAATCATAAGAAACACTCACCTCTTTCCTGAGCTTGGTGAAGGCAAGAGAGGTACAGTTGAAGAGCTCTGGGGGAAGCCAGCCCTCTTTATCACTGCAGTGGCGAACAGCTGTGCCTGCAGAAAACATATGTAGGAACAGAAGCACATGGCGTGGACATGTGAAAGAATAAACAAATGAATGTTTATTCATAGTACATCATAGTAACGATAGCTTAGTATGTGTTAAATCATAAGTATTACCATGACCTATTTACTTTGGGCATTGTGTATAACTATGTATATAACATTGGACTTCTTACACTAATTTACATTTCCAAACTCTAACGCTTATTATACAGTAATTACATGACAAGCTGTAACACAATAACACATTTTATTCATTTTATACCAAAGCAATTTGCCAATTCTAACTATTTTTTATTTACTAATGAATGACAACTTACATATCACTTACCTTTATCCATTCATAGTTACATTTAATGTTGTGCAATGTCCAAAAAACAAATGAGAAAGAATAGCTTTATATCTGACTGATCGAAAGCACTGACACCAGAGACTCCTTCCAAAAATGTCTTCTCACAGAAAACATCACCATATCAACAATTACATGCAATTAGATTAGAGAATTCAACAGTGATGTGATAAAACAATGCAAAAAGCCTAAATTAATATTACACTGTAAATGACTGTAAATGTTCTTTTGGAGGTTAAACATTACACTACCCTGGTTTTATTATGGTATTTTATGGCAATTAAGTATATAACATTTATAACTACGATACTATGGTGTCTCATGGAAACTATGGTTGTTATACGCTTGACCATGACATATAATGTGTTTAAAAAAATAACGTAAGGTATCATTACTTTTTGATTAACTTACCGCTAGACCCTTTGGGACAGTTTGTTGCTGCAGGTCCACCAAACATTGTCCTGGGCCACCAGATGCCTGCATCGAAGGCTTTAGGGCAACTGTCATAAACCACTGAGAGAGTGTGTTAAGTAAGAGCCAGTGTTAGAGTAAGAGAGAGAGAGAAAGAGAGGGAGAGAGAGAGAGAGAGAGAGAGAGAGAGAGAGAGAGAGAGAGAGAGAGAGATTTGTTCTTCAGTTTCACTAATGAGCGTTGGAGCTCTTATCATGCCATGGAGCTTTTAGTATCCTTATTGAAAAGCAACACATATAACAAATATACAGCATTCAGTATATTTAGTAAATATAACTGGTGTAAAGGAAACCCTGTCCAATCTGCTTCAGAAGTTTAGTGATTTACAGGTTACATACCCACACAGCCGCTGGAGGTCACCTCAGCAAAGGGGTTGTCACAGCGGTTACACTGACGTCCCACCACCCCAATTTTACATGGACACTGCCCAGTCATGGGGTCACAGGTACGAGAGTTAGATCCCAGGTGGAAACACTCACACGGGGAACAGGTGTCACTTCCATCTAGCTGGTAGTAATTATCCTGACATACACACAAAAAAAGAATAACTTGATACCTTTTTAAGAAAAATTTCCTGCAGCTACAAAACACTTCATAATTAGTACTGAGTAATATATGCCTCAAAATAAATTCATCTAAATAATAATAATATACCAAATAATAAGCCTTTTGTTTAAGAGGTTAAATCAAACATGTGTATAACAATGACTAATCCTGAACATTGATGAATAAATAAATGTAAGCCAGGGCAAATAAATTTGTTCTTGAACTATATGAACTAGAAACACTGTACGTGGGCAGAGAAATCTTTATGTGTGTTGATAGGGCTTATTCTACTATTAGGTGATTAGAGCTTTAATACTAATATGAGCAGAATATAGACTACTCAAAACAACCCACCAAAACTAGACCAATTCTCAAAGCAGTGCCTGAAGTCAATATCTGTGATGACATTTCAGGAAAACAACACAAGCACTGATACAGAGCTTCAACTGAAAGTGCCTGACTTTCTCAATCCACACTTCGACACTCATAGCAACAGCAGAACGTCACTACCTTTCGCTTTTCCAGTTTTGCTCTGTCATCTACTTAGTGTTTGCACTCATGATTTTGACCCTTTGCTCTGGACTACTCGTTTGCATATCGTATTGGGCTGTTTTAATAAAACTGTTATTTTTGTTGTTAACCTGCACACATCTCCACTAATTCTGTCTCAGTCTTAAAATTCCAAGGTCACTACTACGATCGCTTCTTATGGGAAAATATGTCCAATTCATAACAAGATTATAGCGCTATATTCATGGCAAGACCTTATTTCTCATTATATACAAGTTTAAATGATTGATTTATATACTGGAGCTTGTATATTATATATATATATATATATATATATATATATATATATATATATATATATATATATATACAGGAGCTTGTTGTTTGTACCTTGCAGACGCACAAACCCGTAGTCTTGTTGCAGTCTCTTTTGAAGCCTTTGTTAACAGCACAGTTGCATGGGCCACAGCTTGGGTAACCCCACCATCCACGAGGACACGGCTGGTTTCCTCTGTGTGCATGTGTATGTGACAAAGACCAGTAGAGACACAGGAAACATTAACTGCTGAAATCCGTCAAACAAATAACAAATGGCTGAAGAGGCAACATTTCCAGCAGAGACCAAAGATGCTTAAAGAATTTTCTTTCACATGCCAGTGGGAGAGGCAGAAGTGGGCTTAGTGCTAGCTTTTCATGTTTGAGCCCCAGAGGCACAACACCAAACAACATGTGTGTTTGCTTTTGAAAGAGACATTACGCAACAATCCAGGTAATGAGGAAATTCTTAAGTTGTGTCAATAAAACATGACGCAATGGTTTAGCCGGGCTTTATAACAGGGTATTAAAAATTACATTCATCACTTAAAACTGAAGACGATGCACAAGTATAATGCAGCTTTCTTATTTAAGTCAAATCTAGATTTAAAGCAGAGCATCCAAATTTAAGCAAGAAACTAAGCATGATGGCATGTGCAGTTATAGGAAAAAAATCATCCCACCACCTCACTGTTCATTATTTTCCTATAACTGCAAGTCCCAATATGTTTTCTCTTATACCACAGCAATCTGCCAACAATTTCACTAACCCTAACCATATTTATTAATGAATGACATGTCATTGTTTTTAACCATTTATAGTTGCATTTTATGGTGTGGAAGCTAACAGGGCTTCCAGGCACTCAGATATCAGAGCTGTTCGCTGCTGACTGACTGCTGCTTAGAGGTTAGCATGTTCGCCTCGCACCTCCAGAGTTGGGGGTTTGAATCCTGCCTCCACCCTGTATGCACGGAGCTTGCATGTTCTCCCCGTGCTTTGGGAGTTTCCTCCACTCCGGTTTCCTCCGTTAGTCCAAAGACAGGCTGATCCAAATAGTCCGTAGTGTGTGAATGTGTGTGCAATTGGGCCCTAGGATGGGTTGGTACCCCGTCCAGGGTGACCCCTGCCTTGTGCCCTGAGTTCTCTGGGACAGGCTCCCCTGTGACCTTGTGTAGAATAGTGGTATGGAACATGGATGGCTGGTTAAAATCAAATAACGTGGTTTGTAACTGTTATATTTGTGCTGTCAAAAGCACAATTGTAACAGATTTTTACAAAATAATATGCATTTCATTCTGTCAGATTTTTGGATGAGGTTGAAATAATTTCACCATGATGTGGATTTTTCCATCTTGCTGTTTTCTTTGAAAGCCTTTGTCACCGAGGCTTTTTGTCAGTAATTTTATTGCAGCTGATTAACCAAATGACCAATCAGACAAAGGAAAAAATGGTAATCCGAGCATGCCTTTCATTTTGGACTTCACTGTGGTGTTGCTAGATGGTAAAAAAACTGATACACTGGTTTTTACTCTCATCATCCTGTTGTCGCTCAAGTTCGTGAAAAATGAACTACAACAAGAACCACAAGTTCTACTAGCTCCAGTTTGAACCTGTTCCTTAATGTAGACAGGAAAATCACCATATGTGACTGAGAAAATTCATGTTTCTGGTCAACGCATGCATAAGGCATGTAATTATACTGAGGAGGTCAGAGATGTGGAGAATGTGTGGAGAGGGTCAGGGGAAATGAACGCTACCTGTGCTGGCAGTACTGCCCGTAGTAGTTGTGTCCACACTCACAGGTGTAACCATGTTTGCTGAGAGGCTTGTGCACGCAGCTGGATGTGTGTTCACACGGGTTCAGCAAGCACGCATCCACGCAGTCACTCCCAAAGTAACCTGGCACACAGCCCCAATGCAGACATTTAACACATTTCACACCTGAGTGCACACACACACACGCACACACGTGCGCGCACACATACAATCAAACACCTGTGTGGTGCTCATGCACCCATACACACAGATACACATATACTCCTTTTGTTACGTAATATGATACCTTAACAGGATTCTGTGAGTAGCGTTAATCTGTTTTTTATTTAGCCAAATGAACCCCAGTTTTAGTAATAGCTAATTATGTGCTGATCTACACATGAATAGCACACAAGCCAGAGAATCATGCTAAGCGTTCTCCAAGTCTTGCACTGAAACTTAATGTGCAGTAATGAGATCAAGACCCGACGTGAATCTTACCTGGTTCACACACACAGGAATGTGAGGCCCAGTTGTCGCTGCAGCGACTGTGTGTGGGACACACGCTGGACACACACGCATCAGGTACGTCACATCCATCCTTCACCTGCACCCTCAGAGCCTGATGCATGTTAATGTTCCCTGTGTTGGTGGAGGTCTCTCCCATCCGTACACCCTACATACATAATAACAGAGCTACGACTGTGTGTATATGTGATTATACGTGCATGTCGTTGAATATCTCCAGACATCATCCAAAATAATTTAAATCTTTTAAGTATAAGAGTGCTTCCATTTTCATTCATTAGAATAGTATATACTTTATGGACCCACATACAAGCATGCTTTTGAGTGTGTGTTCAGGATGGGACTCACCTGCATGCAGCCATGAAAGCCATTTAGCACAGAGCCGTCATTTTTCATCAATCCTCCAACATAAAGGCTCTTCAGCTTCAGTCCCGGCAACTCGTTTCCAATTTCCACTGTCCTCTACACGTCAAGTTAGAGCACCCAGAAATACCAGGAAAACCCAAATAAATATCACACATACTCCCAGATCTAAGAAATAATGATAAATTATATACTCTAGTGGTATACATGAATGAGCAATGTAAATGAACCTTCTCCAGAAAAGTATTTTTTAATTATTTTGTTTGAAAGTTTTCATCATTGTGTTACCCATGAGACCACGTTTACTGAGTAATGGGCACTGTAGTCAGGTGGAGACAAATTAATCACTCCTCCATGCCCCATTGATTTGGTCAGTACACACCTGGAACATTCCGTAGTCCAGAGAGACCAGGGCCATGTACTTAATGTCCTTCCCATCTTTTCCACTCTTCAGCTCCACCAGGATGTGATGCCACTCACCATCACTGACCCGGACCTGTGGAAAATCCAGCAGAGCCACACACCGTGCACCCACGAACACTTGGAAATGCACATGCTTGTTAATGATCTGCAAGACCAAAACACAGAGAGAACACAGTTTTTATATCCTTTCTTTTCCAATCCTCCTTACGCTTTTGTCCTAATTCAGCTTGCTAAATAGATAAATAGTCCAAATAAGCTCAGAAGCAAGAACCTCCTAAAGTTGAGCTTTTGACACATAAATAGACTCAGCTAGTTTTACACTGCAAGGATTTACACACGCATCGACTTGCTAATACATATAGATGTTTTTTTTTTTTGATTGGCCATGAATTTGGTAAAGATATAAGCCCTTAGTCTCTTTTACATTTGCCTTGTTTTGCTATTTTTGCTGCTTGTCTGGCATTACTACCAGCAGCTTATAGGGCATGAACAGAATGAGCACTGGTAATAAATATTCTATCACAATGCATTTAAATGATCAAATCAGAACATGTGGATTAATTTTCTATATCAGCTCTGATAGTAGTTCCAGCTGTGACATATACGACAGGGTTGTATAAAAAAACTAACTTTAATATGTTATTGTTCGTATAGTAAGCACACACACAGGAGCTTTTATGGGAGACGCGCTACATAATCCAAGGTTGATAATAAACTGATTAATAAAACGTGTTGTTTAACAAAAATTGTATAATGGACTATATGGTGAAGTCTTCTGTTAGGAGATGTTTATGTAACATTAATGGAAGGATGTCAGGGCTGTGTGGGCTTTGAAAAAGGTTCCTTGACAGAGAGCTTTCTCTGCAACATGACATCTCTGTCAGGAAATGTTTTCAACATGACAAGTTGTGTGGTTTTATGTCTTTAAAAGAGGGAATACACTAAACAATTTATAACTGATATAGCGTAAGCGATAATAGGAACATAAACAGTTCACACTTCAGACCATGCTGCTATATGAAAATAATCCGCATCACACCACACCTATATGGATTATTTTTGTATAACAGCAAAGTCCTTGCATATCATTTCTTGATTGTCATTAAAAGTCCGGAGAGGATGCATCCTCTGAAAAATAAAACCATACTACTAGAAATAAATCTCATAACTCAGATATCATACAATTCACAGACAATGTGATGCATTACAATATAATTTACCCATAATTCCTAGTTTTCATGTTTAACAATTGGTCTAGACATCATAAAACTAAACCACAAGACCAAGACTGTGATGCAGTTGTTGTGACCGTGACGATAGGTGGAGCGTTCACACCTGTCAAAATGAACCGAACTAAAGAAAAAATGTATTGCTCTGCATCAATCAAGTGTGAAATGCTTCGTTTCAGTTGTCTACGAAGGTGTCCTGGCGACCAGTGGTGTCGTGGGTGAAGACAACCCACATGTACTCACCAGTAAGCCGAATTTAGACAGCTCCCCAGCACTGGCCTGGAGCAGAGTGCCAGCATTTTTACGGGTACGAAACATCAGGCCGATGTACCACGGGATGCTTATAGTGATGTCAGGGTCACTCCATGAAGCCAAGGCATGACCATCAAAATGCATCGGCGAGAGCATCACTGAAGAGAGAAAGCATATTCAGCATTACTGCACACACACACACACACACACAAAGTTTTCTAGCTCTAAACTTAGAACAATTATCCTAGTTAATTATCTTTGAGGAGACACGCTTCCTTTGATCGCTTCTCTGTGGGAAAGTAAACATACCTGCAGCAGAAAGGAGGTTTTTGATGTTGCGATCAGGCTTTTTTGGGCTGAGGGAAAACAGTCCCAAATGTTTGTGTGTGGTCAAATATTTTCCAGGCAACCAGGAGGGAGCCTCTTAATGAGGACCATGCAGAATTCTTACATGCTGATTGCTTGAGGAAAAACATTTTACTTCAGCATGTCAGGGCCAGATGAGCTGGACTAACAGCAGTGAGGCTCAGTGCTGACACACTTTCTTTCAGAAAGGTCTGGCACTCAGAGAGGCTACATATTGGCTACATGTGTGCCACTGGGGATTGTGGAGTTTTTCTCTCTGCTGACATGTGGTGAGTTTTTGAGCACAACTACTAAAATGCATCTGTCTCTCATCAAACATACAAGCATCTTCGTGCCCAAGCATTTATACTAAAAAAAGTTAAAAGGGCTTTTACGCACGTCATGGCAGTCATTAGGTATGAAATCTGTCTTTTCACATTAAGTTATTGATTGTAATAAAATAGCTAAAAAAAATCTTTAAAAAACCCCCCATTTACTCTAAATGTAATTTATCAGCAAAAACATGGTTGTTCTTTAGTTGTACGCTTTAGCTGTGAGGCTCAAGTAGCTAACAGTACTCAATGTACCATCAAGCATACTCAACACTTCTGGGGGAACCATTAAAGGTTCTAGGTGGAACCCTACAACAGATGTTTTTTCTTTCAGAAAAGGTTCCACATTAACCCTTAAACTAGAAGATTTAACAATCAAAAAAAGGAGGGGTTGTCCTTATGGGATAATTTCTGGGCTCACATTAAAATGAAAGCTTTGTCTGAATAAATACAGCAATATTGGTGACTAGGTCACTCCTTTGCTTGAATGTACTTGTTTTTATTTTCTGGACAGGGTTTGATAAGTGCATCCTGTTTTTTGGATTTCTATGACTGATTGTGTTGCTGTCTATACATGTAACAAATTTTCCAAAAAAATCTCCCCAAAAAAACATGAAAAAAAAAAACAATTAAAAAAACCCATGAGAAACTTTTTTTTTAGAGAGAGAGAAGTAATAGCAAGCATAGTCCATATTTATACAGTTCCATTTAACGACCATATTATCATCAGCTTTTCTGTACAATTCTACTTCTGAACTTGGAGTCTGGGAGTCTATTGTACCCTACTATGTATCTGTGTTGAGACTTTAAACAAACTTGGTTTATAATAAGTGGCATAAGAGAGCCAAATCCATCAGTGGGATCTCAAAGAATTATGCCAGACTAAGCTCTCTGAAAATGTTAAGCCACTTATGATCACATTTCCTGCTCTAAGTCTAAGTGCGCAATCCATCACATCCAGCATGTCACACTGCACGTGGCGTGCCTGCATTCATGTTGGTTAAGGTGCTGAGAGATGTCACACAGGCAACGTCAAATGGATTGACCTAGCACGCAAGAGTTCTCTAAAGCCTGACTTAATTTAAGTTCTAGGCAATATGTAAGGAATAAAAACACAGGGGGTGCTGATATAGGAATATAATCAACAATGCAGTAGTATGATGCGGCACGACGCAAAGAGTTGAAGTTATTATCCTGTAACAGCAAGCTTAAAATTGTTTTATTGCTCTTATATCACAAAAAATCTTTTTTTTTCAGATTGATCAGAAGATTCCCAATCTTTTCAAACATTTCGTTTTTATAACAAAAAAAACACGTAGTGTGTAATTAACAGTAACTTAACTGGATGGCAGATACAGAAAATAGCAGTGACATAATTCAGAGGAAAAAAAAACAGTGTATACGGTTGCAGACTCTGGTAACAATGCATGATTTTTTCCCCCAAACACATCTTCATGCACAGTTTGTGTTTTCGGTTCTTGGTCAGAAAAAAGCAGAAACTAGTTCAGCTAGATTCAGTACTTTTTTTTTTCACATTACATTGAGTGTCGTGGAATAATGCGATTCCACTGATTCTCTCCACACCTGAGATTTTGGGGATACTTTTATTATAAAACTTTGCTTAATCATCTAGTATGCAACATAAAGCAACAAATTCTGCAAAAAACAAACAACATTAAGCGTTACATGCTTTCCGTTTTCGATAATCTGTATGCCTATTTTAAGTTACAAGTCTGATTAATCGTGTATCCCTGTGTTTCTGTGTGTGGGTTTGATTATGCCTACAGTACATCTGTATGTTTGTCTGCTAAACAGAGGTTCTCCTACCATGTTCGCAGTTCTTTCCACCATAACCCAGAGGACATTTACAGGAGTATGTATTCCACTTGTTCACGCACAGCCCTCCATTGTGACACACACTGCTGCTGCAGAAATTACTCTTTGCAAGACAACCTGGAAAAGTAAGGACCAAGTTCATTAATCCTGAATGAACCAAAGGTCCTCCTTACATTTTAGAGAAGATGGTGAGGTGGAATATTTAATGGGTGTATA
Organism: Ictalurus punctatus; assembly: GCF_001660625.3. NCBI lineage: Eukaryota > Metazoa > Chordata > Actinopteri > Siluriformes > Ictaluridae > Ictalurus > Ictalurus punctatus. The sequence continues at coordinate 17,618,312 of NC_030423.2, forward strand.
ATATATCTAACCTGCAGCCGTGCCGTTGTTAGCAATGAAGCTGGCCATGTCAATGGGCTTGTTGTCGATCGCAAGGTTCCTTATGCAGCCCACAAAATCTCGGTTTCTTACTGGGAAATCCTCAGGGAGGTCAGGAACTCCGCCCAGGAGCAAAGGGCCTGTGAGATCCAGAGACCTGCACATACACATGACACATGAGGTCCCAATCTTCCAAATGACCTATAGCTAGAGCTCTTCTAGAAGATGTGCATCTATTGTGTTTACAAATAATATTTGACAAATATATACTTTATATAATTTTACAATTCCCTTGGAATTATAATATTTCACACACTGTTTCTCACAATGACTCTCACAATTCGGTGACTTTTGTCGTTGTTTAAGTTGTTTAAGCAAAACTTTTCATCCTGAACAGGATGAAAAAGTGAAAGCAGATGTAACATTTCGACTTTAGATTTTTGTTTATACTTTTCAGAAATATATATGTATTTTTACATTTTTATTTAAAAGTATGGAACTAACACAAAGTACTTGGTACTTTTCTACCATTGGTCAGTCAAAAAGAGAGTGCTTCTCAATACTGTTGACTGATGCTCTCTTCACTCCTCAATCTAACAAGCTTCAGCCCATGACCTGGAAATAAAATAAAGCCCACCTTCATTAAGGACGTAATAATTCTGTAAATATGCCGGTACAGAAATTGAAGAGTGAGGATGGCTTCTAGAGCAAGGACACACAGGTGCTTCCTACTCTGAAGTGTTTTTATTGTAGCATGTGTTAACTGCATAGTAATACAATATAATACAATAAAGTTCTTATAATAATTTAAAAAAAAATTCAAGTGATTAAAATGTGCTTGAATTTCCATAAAGTTTTGTAAAGTACACATGCAATTATTAAATTTGATGTTAATTCAGTGTGTAGTAACAGTGTGTAGTGGTGCATATGCAGCTCCATTGCCCAGTGAAAGGTGATTCAGCTAGGCAAAAAAAATCATTAATAACAGATGTCACTTCTAACAAAAATACTATGAGTGCTTCTCATATTGTATTTAATTAACTTTCCTTTGATTTCTACCACACATCTCAGTTCCTCTGAGGACCAGAGGAAATTATACATGGATGGGATACAAAGACAAAGTATTTGACACCAACTAGGCAAAAATCATTAATAACAGATGTCACTGTAAAGTGACGGCACTTCAGTGAGCGAGGATGTCTGAGTTGGTGAATACATTTGGTGTCAAATCCTTTGTCATCAAACTTAATTAAATACAATATGAGAATCGCTCATAGTATTTTTGTTAGAAGTGTTAGAATCACAAGTCTGGTTACTCCTCTTCATATTCCTCAGCTCTCAGCTCTCATGTGTTTACTGAGTTGCTACTGTATGTTTGTGCGTAAGTCGTTTTGAATTTTGTGTGTTTTGACTTACAGTGAGGCATTTTTGTCTATGATCTTCTAGACGTCCTCTTTCACTCTGCTAAGCTAGGTTTTGTATGATTGTTCTGATTGTATGAGTACAATACACTTACTGTAAGAAAGATGCAGAATTACTGATTACAGTTCTTCTATATGAACCTCATGACCCAAGGGCTTTTTCAAAAAAGGAAAGCTAAAAGGTCTAAGTGTAAACGGCTTAACATTACAATGAAACATTCCACAGATTAAAAGACTGCTTTCAGCTGTATTAAGCGATGCAAACATGTACCATACTATTCACATGTCTTACAATGCAGCATATATTTGGAATACGATATAATTAAGAGATAACTCTGTAATCTCAATTCGTATAGGTATTGCATTTTAAGATGTTATTATAGTACCATAACTGAACTGGCACATATTTCTGTTCCTACTTTATGGATTAATCCTGATTATCAATTTATTGACTCTAAAGCAGCCTAGTAAGCAATCATTTTTGCATGCACACTAAAGAGGAGCCTTAAAAATTCTGAATATGTCTGAACATATTTTATGAATACAAAATGCAACATGAAATCAAATAGAGTTTGGGCCCAGAACTCCTTGCTAGGCAGCTGAAAGCAGGTGAAAACTACTTTGTACCTGCTTTTACATGGTTATTAGTCATAAGAAAAGGTATAAACGAACTCAAAAGTTGAACAGGAAAGTCACTGAACTCTGCAATGAGAGACATAATGTAAAAAACTTATGCAATAAATATATGTTAATTCATTTTCAGCCAGACACCTGTAAATTAGCACAAGATTAATAGGTCAGAGAATTTTAGCAGTGTCCTACATGCAGCATTACAGCTTTGACTGAGGCGGCTATGGCTAAGGTAGCAGAGCGGGTTGTCCACTAATCATAGAGTTGGTGGTTCGATTCCTGGCCCCCATGACTCCACATGCTGAAGTGTCCTTGGGCAAGACACTGAACCCCAAGTTGCTCCCGATGGCAAGCTAGCGCCTTGCATGGCAGCTCTACTACCATTGGTGTGTGAGTGTGTGTGTGAATGGGTGAATGAGACACAGTGTAAAGCGCTTTATAAGTGCAGAACTGCTGAGGTTAAAAAAGAGCTATATAAGTGCAGACCATTTACCTTTCATTACGCTTAAAATCTATGGGTTTCCTCATTAAGAGAACATGACCTTCCACTTATAGCTGCATTTCAAAGCTGTTTCCTCACCTGAAACCTTTAAGGACTATCATCTCTAAGTTAAACAGAGATAAGATTAATAAACAGTGGTAAATAAAATCCAGATGACCTACAAGTGTGTCTGCATTTTAAAGCCTATAAGACAGCTTTGGCATAAGGACAAAATAAGATTTGGAAAGAAGAGAGTGGCGAGAAAGTGAAAGCAAAGTGGGAGAATGTGCTCTAATCTCCTATAATGATGAGCTATTCAACACCTGCATGCGGTTAACATGCCTTACTCAGATCTTATTTCTTTACTGTCCTGTTCAGTGAGTATTTATACCTGCCTGTGAAAGTATAAGGTCAGTATGGGTATTTGCATCTAATATATGCAGTATAAACATATAAGATTCTGGGTTATGTTTTGTTCCTATGGCATATGTAACAACACATCACTTACTGGATCATTAAAGAATAACATTAAAGACAACAGGAGGACAACTGTAAGAACACCAACTGGCTCAGACTCACTTCTTCTGGCCTGTCTGGGTGCCTTGGGATGCACACGTGTAGTTTCCGATCTGACCACCGAAACGTACAGCCATGGCCACATCGCAATCGTCCACAGCAACCACCGCAACTTTCTCCTCAGAAGGACCATGAGGGAGACCAGTATGCCCAATGTGAGGCTAAAAAAAACAAAAACAAAAAAACCCAGTAAATATTTGTGTGACTAAAACAAACTGCTGAGCAGCCTAGAAAGACCTTTTCTTTAAAATGACTTTAAAATGCCAGGGACATGTCAGTTTCTAGTGTCCGAACACTAGAACACAAAACAAATAATCAGTACCATATGGGGCTCTTGTTTGAAATATTTTTTTATGTCATGGCAATTTCCCCAACTATTATATAACAGCATGACCATAAAAAAAGATGTAGCTACTGTGTAGTGTTAATCTCTCAGACGTAGCGTGAGGTGTCTGCTTGCCAGACTGTGGAGCTGTGCCCACAACAGCTAAACATTTAATTGGATTACGCCAGTAAAACACTGGTGAAAATGAGATACGAGACAAAGTGTATGCCATTCAATGTCAGAAAAATCTCTGCAGACTTGATTAGTGCAGCAAAAGCCTGCATTATTATACAGTAACTCTAGCCAGCTTGTGCTAATTCTGCTCCTTTTGCTTTGGCAGTATTTAATTTACTTTATTTATTTAGCATGTCAACTGACATGACACAATGTCCTTTGTACATGAACTAAAGAGTGTTACAGGGAACATTACAGAAATCATGCAAAATCACGACATAGCATAACTAAAGTGAGCTAATCCAATAGAATTTCCAAAGGCAAGTTATGTTTACTCCGTGTTCAAAATATTTAATGATAACGCTAACCAGCTAGCTAATGTTAGCTAAGATGACTATAAATGATATCGATAATTGTTCATAATCTTCACAGATTAAGCTAATCAACTAGCTAACATGCGCTCATTGTTTCTGAGGGGATTTCTAAATGAATGTCCAAAATCTTCACTGCCGAAGCTAGTCACTTAGCTAAAATAAGAGAACCAGATGGCATTTCCTATAAGTGGTACCTCTGTGAATGAGAAATGTTACTGATTAAATCACATAACGTTTCTAAAATGATATGTTCAGTAAAGAGTGCAATAGGTGGATTTAGGTGGATTAATGGAAGGACATTCTACATTTGGTGAAGCATTGTAGTCTTTAGTTCATGACAAGCCTACGCACTAATAGCTCAAGCTGACAGGCACCAAACCTCACTCACTCACAAAGCTCCACCTGAGGGCACAGGCTCTGTTTTAACAAGTTAAGCTGTTGCTGTCCAAAAATAAATAAGCAGATTATTTTTATCTTTTGCTGTGACAGAAGAATGTTTTGATAGCAGTTTCTTGAATGCAAATTTGTAAACATTAATAATGATATATCATTTCTGATCTTCCATCTGCATCTTACACTGTACAGTAAGCTGGACAAATCATTTAAAATGCAGCTGATATGTACTACATTGTTTCAAAAGTTTTGGCTGTCTACATAGTTTTTCCTGTTTGTGTTTGCTAGATAGGTATGAAATCATCAGTTAAAGTTAAGTAGTTAGTTAGGTAGCTCAGGTTAACATTAACATGTGGTTTTACTGTGTCACTTTGCTCAGCAAATGATAAATCAACACACCTGCAAAGGCAGTCTAATGAAGGTTTTTCTATTATAAATGAATAATAAAGCCTATTCTACAATACTCACGCAATGCACATTTAAACTTGGCTCATAAAGCAGTAGTAATTTAGATGTAGTAATATCAGTTTGCCAATAAAATAACCAGACATTCCCAGTGTGACTGGATTATGATTTAAACACATGATTTCACATTATATTTGAGAGGACACTGTTAAACAACAGCACTAGCAATGACTTTGAGACCAAAGGGGCCTTTTTACACACACAAAGCATAACGTCCATCATCTTTTCAAACCGACACTGCAGAGGCTTGAAGGGCAAGGTCCGTGCCTAACAAATACTATACATGGGTGTCGATTTCCATGCATTTGTTTTTCTTCCATGTGAGGGTTAATTGCTTAAAAAATGTGAAAACTGGACAAAAGTTGCATTTATTATAAAAACTTGTATTTATCATCGGGTGTTATCACTGTTTGTAGGATTTCCAGACCAATAAAATGTAAACCCTTTTGGCTACCTAAAACGAGACTAGGCTAGTTTGGTGTCACTAACCAAGGGGAGGCACAACTAAGTTATCATTGTATGGGTTTAGCTGCTACAGTGTCATGTAAAGTACATTAGCTGTCCTTATACACTGCTCATATCTTGTTCACGTAACTTGGAACTTACATACACATTTACATCTAAACACATTAACATTTATTTTCCTGCTCAGCATGTGAGGCTGTTAGTGTTTCAGTTTCAACGCCTTTACTGTTAAAAAATTGCCGCATATATTTATTTTTCCTCTGACACGAGTATTTCCACTTATTTTCCTGTAAACCCTGTCTGATTGGTCTTGCCTCTGGTCACTGATGATAAAATACAACAAACCGTTCACTGAAGATACAAAATTACAATACTGCCTTCTTCTTTTACTGGCATTCAGTAACACAGTGACAAACCACTCCAAGTGGATAATTATTCAGGGCTAAAGAAAAACCTTTGGTGCTACAGCCTCGAATGCCCAGGCCAGGTTACACCCTTGTTGATAACCCTTATTACTGTGGTATACGCCACTCCACATATAGGACAATGTGTACTAAATCCTCTGCTTTCTCTCTGCCTGCCTGTCAACCTTCTATTGACTATATGGCCTTGGGGATGTGGTTTCACAATTTCGTTTAACCAAATAGTGAAAATGAAATTTGAGCGTTAAACCCTCAACCAGGCATGCTAAGCCCTCTAAGTGCTTGCACCACATCAGATGAGATCTTAACCATAATGAGAAACTGATAGTTGAACTGTCACAACAGAAGAATGATGGTGAATGTCAAATCGTCTACAAGTGCCAACCAAAGACTGGAAGCTGTTCTGATTCCAGACAGGACTCTTCAGACATTTCAAGTAGGTCTAATAACATAGTAGGGAAGAGGTCTAATGACATTCTTTAGTGACAGCCAGTGGCTCCTTTTTGAGATTGAGTTTTGACAAACTGACAATCTACCACTTAGTCTTCCTCCAAAATTCACACGTAGTACAACTGTTTCCATTGTTGGTGTTTTGTATTTTGCACAGGGTTTTCAGTATTTGCATTGTTGCTCTTTGTACACAGTTTTATTAGGCTCATTCCTGCACAAACATAGATGTAAATGTTGCCTTGAATCAATAATGCATTGGATATGTATAAACTCCACAGGTATGGGTGGTATGTAGACTGCAGTTCATGGAGATAAGAAATAAAACTGGCTTGGCTGCTGCACAGGTTCTGGCCTCTTTCAAGCAAAACAATGATAGCTGAGACTGATACAGCTGCAAGCTCATGGTACATAGATAGCAATCTGACAGGGTACTGCATTAAAAACCTCTGTCAGTATTTTGTGCTTAAGACATAGCCATTCCTGTTTCGCATTGAAGCTTTCATAAATCTGTTTTCTTCAGGAATATAACACACTTGAAAGAAGCTTCTCTAAAAGATCTTACAATTCTGTTCTATCTCGAGTCCTAGAACAACAACCCTAAATTCTTCTATCTTCTATCTATCTAAAGAGCCTGTGCTGAAGATTTTCTCCTAATATCACTGCTGCTGAATGAAAACACATAAAAGTACATTGAGGGGTGAGTAGGCCTGGCTCATGGGCCCAAAGAAATACAGTGATTGAGAGCATTCCTGCACTCTGACACATACACCATGGACAGAGTCCAACTAATCAAAATCCAGACACTCCATTCAGCTAACAACCATCACGTCAATGTGTGTGTGTGTGTGTGTATGTGTGTGTGTGTGTGTGTGTGTGTGTGTGTGTGTGTGTGTGTGCCTGATCTAGACGAGCATATGCTCACATAGGAGAACTGTTTGGATAACTATGAAACTGGAAACAGATGAGACAACAAAATAGCGATTCTTCTTCTAAAATGCTGAACATTCTCAGTGCTTTAAGCAAGGATTTACTTCACTACTCAAACTGAATCTGCAACTAGTTAAGGCTCAAATATTTATAACTCTTATTAAGGTTTGTATGGAGCAACGTGCACTGGACAACCTCACTGATGATAAACCCGTGCTCTTATTTACTGACTTTGCATGTCCTCAATTCCCTTTCCTATGTAAAAAATAAACCTTGCTGTCAGCCAGGTAGCCAGACAAACTATTTTGTGGTTAATTCAATAATGTCCAAGCTTATCATAATCATAAAACATGGGAAAATTTCCCAAATTTCTCAGTCTGGGGATGAATAAAGTATTATCTTATCTTATCTTATCTTATCTTATCTTATCTTATGTAAAAGGAAATAAGAAAAAATATCAGAAGCACTTTGGTCACATGAGACACATTAACTGATTGATATTGATTCATACAGTATATTGTAAATGTGCATGTAATTAGTGAATTGAACAGTTATTTGGCAACATTAATAGCTTATTATTAATGATGGCTTTTTTCAGTGTTGTCATATTCTTATTGTAGATGCTATCTGCTTATTCTTAATAACTACTGTATCTGAAATTGTGCAGTATATTTAACAAGCAGTAAAACAACTGTAGCATACTAACAGTGCTTTCAGTCCACTGTCTCAAAACAAGACATAATGTATATACCTCATAAAATAATACACTCTATGTGTATGTGTTCAATATAGAGCTATATATATATATATATATATATATATATATATATATATATATATAGTATATATATATATATATATATATATATATATATATATATATATATATATATATATATATATATATACACAAAATATCACATAGTGGAGTGGATAAATGACGACTACGGAATAAGGAAGATCACTTCAGGACAAAAAACTGAGTCCAGACTGCTGCTGAAATCTGTAATTTGTGAACTTGAAACTATGGTACAGCAGCAAACCTCCGTTAGTATACATCACTCAATTTATGCAATTTAAAGTGCATATAAATGCAAAGGTGAAAGTAAATAGCAGAATACAATGCCACTTAAAAAGGTAATGAAAGAAAAAGTAAAAAATCTAGAGCACAGAGCTTGAACAGTGGTGAATGGAATCCAGTTAGGACACAAAGGGTACCAGTACCAGAGTCAAACATTACATAATTAAATCTAATTTGGTAACATTTTTTAAACAAAATAATCATTTTTGTCCGTCCAAACTCCCCTGCAAGTGTAATACTAACTCTCAATGTTACCATATTGTACACTGACACCCTAAGTATATATCACAGTAGACAGCTTTTCTCAATTAAGCACATAAATACTACAAATTTTACAAGCATTGTGTGAATAACAGCTGTGCGCTGCTTTATATCTAAGTGTGATAAAAAGAAGTTTGGCCGTCTGGCTATTTCATAGAGCCCAAGTACCTCATTGTGGCACAGATTAACTGAGCAGGGGGTCGCTTTTGTCTGAATTAGTTTGGGGTTATAATTGGACATGGGTTATAAGGAAAAGTGGGTTAACGGGAAGGTCCTGATTTTATTCAGCCACAACAGAGCAAATGCACTCCTGATAGAGAAGACTTGCCTTCAGACTGCAGATAATTGTTCTCCATTTGCAGTACTACCTCTGTGTAGAAGATTTTCTTCATAGGTCTTATATGTCTTTTAACATGTGCCAACTGATGATAAATAAGCCTCTTGGGCTAACTCTGGCTCATTTTCAGCTTGAACAGGATTGCACAAAGATGAAGCAAACTAAAATACTGACAGACAGACCAATGCCTTTGTGTCATACTATAGATTGATTCCCATACCAATCACAAAAAAAAAAATCTGACCATTTTACCCAGCCTAGTTTATTTAGAAATCAGTGTTAAGGAGAATAAGGCAACTACATACTGTATTTTTACAATGTCACACTTCTTAAACAGGTAAAACCAACCACCCCTTGGGGATAAATCATGCGCATGAAATTTAATTTAATACAGTTCAGTACTTCTTTGACTCTATTCATGTTTGAGTTTATCGTTAACATTAATTTGGCAACTTGTAATGATTCTATTCCTATTTAATGTGTATTGTCTTATCTGTTGTGTGTAATTGAGCTGCAGTAATGAGGGAATTTCCCCAGAGTGGGATCAATAAAGTTTATCTTATCTTATCTTATCTGCTTTTATCCTTGACTTCTCAGTCTGACAAAAGTCTGATTAAATGTCTAAAATCGCTCTTTCTGACATTATTTGTGCATGGGCAGTTAAGAAATAAAAATAACTGTAGCCCCAATTAAAGATAATACTGCAAAAGTGATATCTTAGCAAGTAAAACAATATTGAATAGAGGCAATTTCAGCTAATATTTCTCTTTATTATACTGTTTTTAAACTAATATGAAGCTTGAAAGACACGTTTAAGCCTGAAATTAAATATGTCTATTTTTTTTTGCAGTGAAGACACAAAGCTGTTTCTGAATCACAAATTAATCGACAGCCTTAATAATAATAATAATAATAATAATAATAATAATAATAATAATAATAAAAGCACCCTGACATCACTAATGTGTCTCTACTTCATGAAAGAAATAACAAGACCCTGATGTAACTGAAGCTTTTCAAATAGCTCACAGCTATGAAACGTGACCCATTATGCATTTCGCAAAGTGTTGATGCTTGCAGTGGGGTATTATACTTCTGGATGTTTACAGTAATAAGAAGGTCTTAAGACAGAAGAAGCATTAAAGAAAGGACACAAGCTGGATCTTATGAGGTTCTTCCATAAAAGGAAATAACAGCCTATGTAGCTAACAGCTGTCATGTCAAAACAAAATCACAACATGATGCTGAGAACTTATGCATACTTTCATAACCTCTACATTGGATTATGGATGGTGTGTTGTTGGCTGGCTTCCCTGTTTCTGTTTTACCTTTCCCACTTTTTTTTCAATACCAGTATTGTAGCACAGATCAGTGGGATCCCCCTACAGACCTATGTGAGCGTGCACACACAGACACCCACAGACACACACGCACACACACGCACACATGTACACACACACACACACACACACATGCATACACGCACACAAGCACACATGCTCCAGGCATGGATTTAATACTACAACATTAGAGTCTCAATATGCTCTTGCAGCAATATGCTCTTGCAGCAGTATGCTCTTGCAGCAAAGTGCACTATAGCCCATTAAGTTGCTTATTATTCAGTGATTAGTATGAAATATTTAGTACTACAGTCAAACTAACTACAGAATGATGTGGACAGACAGACAGACAAACAGATAAATAGATAGAGAGATAGAGAGATAGATAGATAGATAGATAGATAGATAGATAGATCACTTTATTCAACCCAGAGGGAAATTCACATATTACAGCAGCACAGAGAGTTAGAAGTATACTAAAAGTGTAAGAGTTGAAAGACATTGTAGATACAAGCAGCAGACTTGAGAGGAATTAAATCGTCAGTGCATGGCAAACACTGTCAACACTGTAATAGTGTGAACAATGCCCACACCCACCAGCAGGCACATGCATGGGAACATGCACTTATACCTGCTGAGAAAACGCTACACCTCAAAACTTTTTTAGATCAAAGATGTCTAACATTTTATTATTATGTCTAACAAATAAATATATATATATATATATATATATATATATATATATATATATATATATATATATATATATATATACACACACACACACACACACACACATATATATATATATATATATATATATATATATATATATATATATATAAAATAAAAAATAAATATTATATATATAAAACAACAACAACAACAACAACAGAATCTAATAACCCTGAATGATTTAGATTTAAGGCTGGGTAATCCTTATGTGTTTTCAAACATAACTTCAAATCATTTTTATAAAAACATCATTGGATATGTATTCATATAAATATGAATACCTTAGTAATATTTTTTATCAGAATTACCTTGTTGTAGTAATGCAGCCACACCGTATGCCACTGGCCGTCGCTTACTCCGGCTGGTATGAACGGCGCCACCGTGGTCCTGCTCTCTCCTGCGGGCAGGAAGCAGGACAGAGAATACAGCTTTTAGAAAGCAGAACTCACACAAGGCTGAACCCTTACAAGTGTGTGTACAACTGTGTGTATTTAAACATTAAACTATTATTGTTGGACTAAACCCAACACCAATATTAATAAATGAATTGATGCATATTATGTCACAGCACTGAAACTGTCTGTAACTATGGAAGTGCTATCATGACGGTTGAGACAGTTGACAGTCCTAGCCAACAAAAAAATCCACCAGCACTCAGGGAGTGTTGTGATATTGATGGAGCGCTTCCAGTTCAGTGAAGGCAATAAGTGAATCATTATAGAGAACATAATGAAAATCCTGGACCTCCCATGAGAAAAACTTAACTAATGTTCCCATGTTCCCAGACACTGTAAAGTCTGTTGGGAATTGTTTATTACTCTATCCTATTTCATTATGTCGAGCAATGGCTGTAGAGGAGGGACTTGACCTTTGACCCATGCTGGGTTTATCACTTACCAAAATTAAACTGTTATTGAAATTCCTTCATTCCTAGACTGTGAGATGTTGCTGTTTGAGGAAATGCCTTTCAAAGCCTTTAGCGTCCACTACCGTCCACAGCTGACCCTTAACTCTCTGACATACATGGAATTCACCTTCTCACACTCAGGGAGAGTAGGGCGACACATTCCACTGAACTTTATCCTTTGGAAACGAGTCTAAATGTTAAAGAGACAGGACGAGGATCTGGAGGCATGTTAACTATATGCCACCCAGGAGGGCTGGAGTGAATGGGTTAGAAAAACAAAGGGACAGGTAGATAGAGGATGTGTGTTTCTGTGCTCTTTGGCCAGCTGCATCCTTTGGCACAAGGCCTCCACACACACTTATGTGAGCAAAAAAAACCCAAGAGAAAGTACTTCTCTCACACACTCTGGACAGTTTTGTGCAATAATATTTTTCGGAATCAATCAAATGAACTTATCCATTCGAACATATCTTCAAATCAGCTCACTTAATGCAGCATATGTAAATTAGTGTTATTATATTTTGTCATTTTATAATCCATATCTTTAAAAAGAATGTATTTCTGTATGATTCCTTATTACGCACATATACCCCATTATAAGGACAGCAACTTTTAAACTGCGATGCTGTAACAGCTAAATATTCCGACTGGCTACCCCTCTGCTCTTTTCCTCTCTCCTCCTCCAATCATATTCCTTTGCATTAAAAAAACTAAAACCTTGGTTGAATATTGCATTTTATAGAATATTCTGTTTATATTTACTTTTATTTCTATGTTTGTGAACTCAAACGGTGACAGCAATGTATATGATATTACTATGCATTATTAGCATGTTTCTCAATGACTTCATGAGTAATACCTTTTTAGGTATTTTACGTATTGAACCTTAAGTTTCACTTTCCTATTTTCAATAAACCTGACTTTAAGCAACACGGCGAGTGAATTCAATTTAGGAGGAGTTTAGCTGCATGTCAGTTTATTCAAACAAAACGGTTCTCATTATTGGACAGGTCCTGGATTAGTTTGCACTACGGCAATACATAACCATACACACACACACACACACACACACACACACACACACACACACAAACACACACACACACACACACACACACACAGACTCACCAGCAGAGAAAGTGAGTTGGATTTGCTCGTCCACAATCTCCACAGCGATAAAGTCATGCTTTTCATTAAACCTTCCATTATAGAGTAACAGTGCGTTTCTCTCTCTAGTGGCAAACCTGTGGAACAAAAACATAAATGTTCAAAGTATGGCCAATATGATTAGGATTCACATAACATATATAGAACATGTTTCATACAAATCATACTAGACTTTCAGGGTAACACTCCAATCTGTGAATACAGTTTCACTCCAAAGACCAGGATTAGTTTTATAAACACCTCAAACAGGATCATGCATTATTCCAGGATACCAAATGCGGATGCTGAAAGAGAGAGGGAAGATGGAAAAGGAAGTAGGAGAAAGATAAAACGTGTGAACAAAGCGTGCGCTAATTGTGGTAGTGACGAGGTAACTGACGGAGAAGTCACTGGGGGAAAGCTGACCTGCAGGTGTTTGCCAACTTGTGGCAGTTTTGCAGGTCACATGGAAGGCAGATAGAGAGAGGTGTCAGGTAGCACCTGGCACAAGGGCACACTCACAGGAAGCAGGAACAAAGATCCGCACCACACACTACATCCTGTTTGCACGTTAGCTGTGGAGATCTGATTGGAGTGAGTTTTAATGTGAATTTATATCTGAGGAACCCTTGAAAACTCATTTTGCTGAAGCAGCAATTCAGCATGGGATCCATAAGCACTACTTGCTTTTTAATTCACTCCACACATGATTCATGCGTGTAACACAGGGGAAATGTGAAACGTTCATTTCTGCGCTTTCAACATGAATAGTTAAATATAACATGTAAATATGTGTATTGACTGTAGGAATATAATGTAAATGTTATGTATGTGTTATTACTGTGTAAAGTTGATTAGCCCATCCAGATTCCTACACCCATACTATATACAATGGTTTCATTTCATAAAGTGTCTTAAATGGACTCTTTTTCATGGCTTGAATAGATTAATTATTACTTTTATGGAACCAAGAATAGGGGACATGGCGCCCTAGTGCTTAGCACGTTTGTCTCGCACCTCCGGGGTTGGGGGTTCTCCTGCGTGTGCAGAGTTTGCATGTTGTCCCCACACTTTGGGGGGTTTTCTCTGGGTACTCTGCTTTCCCCCCAGTCCAAAGACATGCACTAAAGGCTGACTGGCATTTACAAATTGTCCATAGTGTGTGAATGTGTGTAATGTGTGAATGTGTGTGTCATGGGTTAGCACCCCATCCAGGGTGTCCCCTGCCTTGTCCCCCGAGTTCCCTGTGATGGGCTATTTAGGCTCCCCCGTGACCCTGTATAGGAGAGGTGGTATGGAAAATGGACGGATGGAACCAGGAATAGCACCACAATTGTTTGTAAGAATGAATGTTATGTTTCTTTCTAACCCAGACTCGTAGATTCATCATTCACTGTCATACCAAGTGGTAATATTTACTTAAGCTTCTTTCGCCGACATATCCATAGCACGTCTTTGGCGGTGACTGAAAAGGTGAATGTGAAATATAATACCGGGTGTAATAAACACAAACGAGGTGGATTACTTTCTTGATAATTCTTTTTTTTTCTTTTAAATGCCTTTGGAGGTGAAATGAAAGAGCTTGCTAACAACAAGTGCCACTTCTCTGTTTACCCTGCTTGCTACTCAGAAAAGACATGGTATGATTACAGACTTGAAGCACTTATATAAATAAATAAGCACAAATATCTCTTTCAGTGAGTGTGTCTTCCTGTGTGTATACATAACAGTTTTGTCCCAATGCTATAAGACCCAGCCACAATTTTTTCATAATATCAGGATTTTTATAAATGGTTTAAAATGAAAATAGGTGTCACTAAAGTGTATCAGGTTTAAACTAGTAGGAGGAGGATAGGATGATGGACCAGTAGTACATTTTTGCAATTTCACCTTCAAATTTAATGTAAACCTTTTAAAGATTTAATTTGACTTACCCTCGTAGTAATGACAATTTACTGATATTAGAAATTTTTTAGCAATCCTATTCTATATCACGACCAGCCTGACATGAGAATATGGATGGACAGCTGGCTGTCCACACTGGCAGACAGGCAAAGGTACTCACATGAAGGAGAGTGTGAAGTGAAACCTCTGTCTCAGGCCCCTGAAGGTGACAAATGCGTTCCCAGGAAAGCTGCGTGTGCTCATTTGACAGTAGGGCTTCTCAAACGCTCCTTCAGGACACTGGCACATAAACCCACCAACCAGCAGGTCCACACATTGGCCTCCATTCTTACACACACCCGACACACAGCGGCCCGATCGAGAGCTCACCTCACAGTTCTCACCTGGAATGGAGATACAGCATGAAGAGTTAGGCCAAAAATAATATACACATATAACAAAGTATCACATTTCCACGTAAATAATGACGAACTTGGCAGACGCTTGCAACGGATGTAATAAATCAGCGTCTGTTTGTTCATACAGGCCCCAACAAATTAACGAATTAAAAGCAAACGGCCCTGAGACACAGCTTTTACAGGCTTTACACATGAGTTCAACCTGAACCCACACCATGTTTTTCTTCCCTCCCCCTGTCTACACAACACACTCAATACTGCGTTCAGTGACCCAGGCTAACCCCTGCTCTTAATCAAACACAACTAGCCTTCAGCCCAAAGGCAGAGTGATAATAGCAGAAACGTGGTGGTGGTCTGGAGGACACCTGTCAACCTACAACACCACTATTCTGGAAGCTGAGATCTCTGAAGAAGTGATGACAGCTCGCTAATGGAGGAAGATGACATCATTTGCTTTTTTTTTTGTTCTCTTATGAATGACTGAGTTTTTGGGGGAATTCTTTTGGGTTTTGTTATTTGCTATATGAATGCTGTGTGTGGGCCTGAGATAATGAAATGTGAGTCAAAGAAAATCCAGGTGCAAGATGAGAAATCTTTCATGGTTTGATGTAGCTCCACTAGAGATGGATTCACATTCCGTGCACTAACTTCATGCTGTTTATTTTACTATAGTTAGTAAATCGTTTATAGTAAATACTCAATCATTTTTTGTCCCATTTTCTCACCAACTTGGTCACATGTCAACTGGAGACGGTGTAGACTAATTGCCTCTGAGACACGTTAAGTCAGCTTCGACATCTTTTTGCACTGATCCTCATGCTGTGGCACTGTAAAGCGCTATTTACCCTCTTCCACATACATGAGCTCACAGATGCTAATAATTGGTTAGTGTTACTCTGATCCACAGGGGAGAGTATGCCATTATTCACTCCCAGAGAGCACGGCCAATTTGCTCTCTCTCAGGATTTGAATCAATATAATGTTTTGAGGTAAATACATGGGCGTATGAGCCATTATACATGGGGGGACATGTCCAACCCACATTTCAAAATCTAGGTTTTGTCCCCCCGACTTTTTCCTAATCTCAAATTGTATTTCACATTGCCTGCCTGTCAACTGGACAGTCTCCAAATTATTCCACAATTCCGCAACTTTTAGAAACATAATTCAATTAAAAAAACAAACTTTCTCTAAAATAAGCGAGGGGTCAGACTCGAGTAGCTAGTCTGTCACTGCAAGGTAACAAGCAAAACCTGTTATGGACTTTCAGAGAGGTGGCCACTCTTATGCAATGAAATCAGAATGGATTCCTTTGGAGATGATGCCAATATTCCGTGACCATCCGTGGAAAAAAAACAACTCACGTCCTGAGGTGAGGGCGGTCACGACACAGCATTCAGACACTCTTGAGCACACTAATGTATAGATGAAAGAGTTACCACTTTGTATTTGAGGTAGGATATCGTAGCTATTTCAACCTATGAAATTGCCGATTGTTTTGATCAATAATTTTGTTGTCGAAATAATTATTTCGCCTATGAAACTGTCACAGCATGCCCTGAAGCACTCCGTCACCAGCCCCCATCCACCCCGCTCCCAAGATTCAAAATCAATCCTACGCCCCTGGGTAAGTAAATGAATAATAGCATGAGTCTTTAAGGACTTTATTGTGAAGGCTTAAGCTCAAATGAATCTCTACTCTGAGTCTTTCTGGTTATGTACATAAGAGTGTGTAAGTATCAATAAAGCTTTTACTATTCGGTATCTGGACATAGTTATTAGTTGCCATAGCTGCATCATATCTATCATATCTTAAACCTCAGTAAGCTGTGTCAGTATGTTAGCAGATGAATGCGCTCAAGGACAACATCTAATGGAGTTGAGTGATCTATTACAGTGTGTTCATCCAATACACTCGCTATTGTGCACCTGCCACCTTACATTGACAAGAATTGGGCCCTGAGGAAATATGTGTTAGGATGTACAAGGCAAGTTCCAGGGATGTAATGACCCAAATGCCTCCTAGATAATCCCTCATTTCAGAGGAATTACAGGGATATATTACATGGTAATGAGAGAAACATAGTGCAGGAACTACAGAAGCCACTGTCAACACCTCAGAATATGACCACAGGCTATAAGAGGAACATGGCCTCACTGTTGAGCTTGGACAAGAAATCCGAATCCATGGAGAAAATAGTTGTCAAAATGGGTGAAAGATCCAGAGAGGAATCTCCACTACTCAAGTTAAAGGTATGCCAAAGAATTCTCTACATTTATTTCATCTCATCGGAGAGGTCCTGGTGGGTCACGTTTCTACATTATCAGAGTTAATGAGGCTCTGACAGCGAGAGGAACGCAGAAGGTGACAGTTTGTTGAGAAATCAGCTGCACTCACTGTTAGCAAATAATAATCTTCTAATCCGTTATTGCTACAAGTTAAACTGGTTTATCCGAGCAATATACAGAGCCTAAAATGAATGAAAACGCAAAACTGATCAGTGTCCTAAAAGCATTGTAGCGCAAAGGTCATTGTTAAATAGTGAAACAAACAACACTGTCAACTCTCTCTATCTCTCTAGCAGTTAAAACGATCTTAACTCTATGATGTTTTCGGAAACTGGTCCCAGATCAGAACTTCAGGAAGAAAAATAGGAAAGAGGAAGTGATAAAAAAAACAAAAAACAAGAGCACTCACCTGTAAAATCCTCAGGGCACTCACAGGTGTATCCCCCTTCACGGCTAAGGCACTTCCCATTGTTTTTACATGGTGCCGAGTAGCACAGGTCTATCTCTGTCTCGCAGTAATCTCCAGTAAAACCATCTGGACATCGGCAACGCAGACCATTTACAGGATGGATGGGCCTGAAGAGGACTGTGCTGGAGGCCACAAAGGGAGCTGAACTGTCAAACTTCAGCACTGACACACACTTCATGTAATTCTGACAGGGCTCACGCAGGCAGATGTTGTCGTCGAAGGGGAGGACATGTTGTGAAGAGATGAGCGTCAGCAGCGTGCGGTTCAGGTACAGCTGCTCCTGGAGCTCCTCAGTGGGGTAGAAGCGGCCTGGGGTGCCACCAGGCAGCAGGGCTGAGAAAGTAACGTTGAGGACACTCGTGTCCACGTCCGTGTCATTCTGTACATTGAAGACGAACACGCCATCACGGCTGGTGGACAGCACAGCAGCTACGCTCTCTGTGAATAGGCTGAGCAGCGGTGAGAGAAAGCGCTCCTGGGACATGTTCTCCAGTCGCACTGTGATACTGTTCGTCAACATGTCATCTGTGATGATGGCAACACGGAGAGTGCAAAGAGCAGAGACATGGTGGAGACCATCTGAGAACAAAGAATCAAACAATTCTGAGTCTTATTGGAAAATATATGAAATAACTGCAGACTATGGAGAAATATAAAATGACTAGGGCTGCAACTAACGATT
Source organism: Ictalurus punctatus (assembly GCF_001660625.3). Classification (NCBI taxonomy): domain Eukaryota; kingdom Metazoa; phylum Chordata; class Actinopteri; order Siluriformes; family Ictaluridae; genus Ictalurus; species Ictalurus punctatus. The sequence continues at coordinate 17,636,983 of NC_030423.2, forward strand.
ATTTTCATAATCGATTAGTTGGCCGATTATTTTTTTAATGGAATGGGGGCAAACTCTCAGTACCATTTTTTTATTTATTTAAAATAAAATCCATAAACTGAGTCTTACAAATATAAACTTAAGAGTAAAATTTTACACAACAGTTTGTCCGATTTTATAAGACTGAAAGATCCCAATACACACAGACAAACACCAGAACACATTCATTTAGGACTGTGGTATATATATGTATATTTATGCATTACTTTTTATGAATGCACAAAAAGCACTCAATTCTACATTACTAGCAATCCATGGTTGATTGGTAGAACCTATCATTCCCCACGGATTGGTACAAATACCAGGTTCAATTATATATTATTTTTGGTGTGACATTGAATTTCACTCTCTGAATTATGTTTTGTTTATTTTATCCATCAATGCGACACTTGAACTTGTCTACCACTCATAGGTTTTTGCAAATGATCATTTAATTTTTAAATAATTTTTAAATAAATACATCAGTGAACGATTGTCAGCTCAGCTAACGTGATACTTGTGAATGCACACAAATAACCAAAGTGATTAATTTTAAAACATATCATTTGAATATATTTTGAAAAATTTAACAAAAAATGTATATATATTATTTAAACATTTTTAAAACTTTCCTACGGACCCGCTGCAATTACACCACTGATCATTAGGGGTCCGCGGTAACACTGCACTAGATGGTAGAGTACATAGTACATAGTGTACGTGTACAGTACTTCATTTGGGACACAACTTTAGTATTTACTCTCCGAAGCGTGTTTTCGGAACAGAAGTAACGTAATGAGTAAATGTACTGCGTGCAGACCAACCAACTAATCAATAATGAGATTCGTTGACAACGATTTTATCGAGCATGATGATGCTCGTGCTTACAAATGGCAAAAATTTTATTTTTTATAATAACTATATAGGAAGATATATATAGTACTTAGGTCATTGTAGCAATTTCTTGGACAGTAAAAACAATTTACTATTCTAAACATTTTTTTTTTTTTAATGGCTGATAATTACTTGTTCAGGTGGTCTTGAAATCCATAAATGATGTGTATTACATTTCATTACATCTACAGTGAAAGGAAAACCCCAAAGGCTAATATTAGAAATTTATAATGGAATTACTCGTATTATTGCTGTGATTAAAAGCTAGTAAAAAAATTACTATGACTAAATAAAATGACTTTATATGACTAAACACGTGATGTTAATGACGTTTATGGCATCAGCAATACAACGAGATGTATCAAATCTGCTGTTTTAAAACTGCTGCAAAAACTCGTCTGATTCTCTTAAGCGAAAATGAAACAGAAAACAGAAACAGCAAATCCTCTAGCAGCAGTTCAGCATGCCGTGAGAGTGTAAGAGCTCTGTGTTACATCCACTAACAACACCACAACACTTGTGCTCTATTGTGTGTCTGTTGTTAAGGCTTTGTTCAGATCTAGTGTATTCTTTCATCCCTCCAGTTTGTCCCTGTGTAAAGGGCAACACAACTCATTAGAATGGAGTGAGTTATAATTGCCAGACAATGAGGAGACATTTGCACTTTATCACGCTGTCCTCTCACATATTCTCAGCTCAGAGAGCTGTGCGTGCAGAAAAAAACACATATTTTTACCTTCACACATACGGATGAACGAAAACTCACAATTAAAATTAGTTATAGTATTAGAATACACAATATATTCACAACAAAAACCTAGACAGTTTCTTTCCCCACTTTTACTCACACTCATTTACTTAACTTTTTTCTGTTCGTTATATTTAGAATTCCTTTGCAGGACAAGTAAAGGGGCTACTAGTGCATCATGTAGCATTGCAGGGTCCCTGGTTCAATCCTGCTGGGTTTATTGTCTTTGGAGAATTTTGCACGTTCTCCAAATGCACATGTGGGTTCCTCTGTTTTGTTTCTTTCAGCAAACTCCCAAAAACAAGGCGGTAGGTAGACTGGCTAAGCTAAATTGCCCCAGGTGTGAAAATTCTAGCATTTTCTACAGCCCCAATGAACGGTGATGATTTTGTCATTACTTTAAAATCATCTCAGTTCATTGGTCCACTTCAAAATGGCATAAACCACAGTCACTGTGGTCTCTGCAGCTAAATGGCACCATCAGCATAAGTGGATCACTGTTACAGAGCACTAAAGTAAGTGCTAATTTGTTTGCACTGTGTTTGCAGGTGTGTTTGTTTTCTAATGGTATGTGCATTAAAGTCCATTCTTCTATCATTCTGTACTGCACGGAATAAAGTGGGTTTCTCTCTCACACTCACTTCCATTTTGTCCATCCACTTGCCAATAACATGAAAATGAATGGTAGGCAAGCAGATTTTATTGACATGGACAGAATTATCCTGGGATCAGATATCAGCTAATTGCACAGAGAAAAGCCCAAATGATCCAATACGATACACAAGAGCACCAAATTTATAATCACATTTCAATGACAGGGTACTTACCAATAAATTATCTCTTCCTAATGGGGATACACAGTTTTATGAGGACATGGCATTTCTTACAGAGACGTTCCAGGATAAGTACTAGGCTGAGGATTTCTGTAAATTCCTCTCTCGTTCTTTCCAGTAAACAATAAAGCAAAGGACATATACACATATTAAACACAAGTGTGGTCTTGGCACTCCTCCAGTTCAGAGGCTGTTCTGCCTGATGCTCAGAATGTCATTAATTTGTCAGTCACTAACGTCAAAACAACCACAGTCATAAAGCTCTTAAACAGCCTACTGCTGGAAGACACAACTCAACAAATTCCAAAACCGTCATGCTAGAGGAAATGAGAAATTCCAGTACATAACCAGTGTCCTTAAGGAATGTTGTTGTTAAGTAAAAGACTAATGTTAAGTAAGAGACTACTCTTTAGCCCAGTGTTGCACCACTAAGCTTCAGGATTTTAGCAGAACTTTATCACATTTAATTCACGTCAATACCCAGCATTCATTATGCAAGTAGATCATATATTCAATGGGGAATCAATCGTCAGTGATATTGCACATGCAAGAAGAATTACTGTCCAAACACGGTACAAAATATAGAAAAAAGACAAGTACTTTGCCGTCTGAGTTTCAAAAACATGTCTAGCTTGCTTTAGCTTTTGGTTTGTAACATTATCATGTCTTAAACGTGTTCTACATCAAATAAGATTCCTTAGTATAGTTACGTGGCTCAGTTTATTTTTAGAAGCCCTGCTTATTATTATGTGATTATCTGTCCATCCATCCATCCACCAATCTATTTTCTGTATCGCTTATCCTACATAGGGTCATGGGGAGCCTGGAGCCTATCCCAGGGGACTCAGGGCACGAGGCGGGGAACACCCTGGATGGGGTGCCAGCCCATCACAGGGCAAAATCGAACACACATTCACACACTACGGACAATTTGGAAATGCCAATCAGCCTACAGTGCATGTCCATGGACTGGGAAACTGGAGTATGTGGAGAAAACCTCAGATCTTTTTGGTTTCTCTATGTTGTAGTGCTTGTGGTCACCAACCCTCTTCCTTGAGATCTACCTTCCTGCAGGTTTCATCTCCAACCAAAATCTAACACACTTGTTTTAGGTGATCAAGAACCTCTTAAGGCAATGATTAGATGGTCAGGTGGGCACAATTATGTTTGGAGCTAAAGTCATCATGAAGGTAGATCTCCAGTAACCCTGTTGTGCCTCTGTCATGAATCACTATACAATAGTAAGTCAAATGATTTTGATTTCAAGTCTTTCACTATAGTTGTTAATGCTCTCCACTATGCATCTCATCTGGTAAGAAATGTTCACAAAATTGTAATCTAAATAAGATATTCAGCTTTTTTGCAGTAGCTTTCTGTACCATTAATATCTGACTTATTTCTGCATTACATTCCTCAGTCAGTGAGGAAGCAGGAAAAAATATCTGCATTAAAAATTATTTAAGTTAGCTCAAGTTAAATTAGTATGTGGTTCAGAAATGCAAATTCTTCAAAATCACAAACACGACAAAATGAAATTATACACCACAGTTTTTCTACATTGTATTAGACAAACCAACCCCTAAGAGCATTCTATACCTCGAAACACACCCACACTACACACTATAAAACACACAGAACAAGAGAAGTGTACCGCACACCGTCTGAATCCACAATGAATGTTAATGAAGACTCATTCCTAACTATGAAGTGAAAAAGAAAAAGACCGCTAACACCATTAACACAATATGAAACACAGTAATTAATTCCTTTTTAGCACTTCGACTATTGAGTGTTGACTCTGTAAGCAGAGATCTTTCTTTTCTTGTAGGAGTGGCAGACCCTCAAACCACCCCCACAACACACACACACACACACACACACAAAGAGTTAAAATTTCATTCCTAAGAGCCAAAAATCCACAGGGAAAGAACTCTGATTCCATGTCCTGGTGGGAAGTTAAAATAAGCCAACATCACGGCTGCCATTCAAAAACACAGGTCAACTAATGCCAACACATAGCCTTCTTTCAGGGCATGATCATCACTGAAGCCTGACCTAAATATGTTTGGTGCTGTGCCAATTGGCCTTCATAATACAATGAGCAGAGCTAAGAGTGGTGCCAAAGAGTGCACGCTATACCGCGGTTGGGCTCGAAATGCTGTCAAAAACTTTGAAACAAGCAATCAAAACTCGGGACAGATCGGAAACTTGGAAGAGGTCCAAGACAAAATGAGTGATAAGCTTCCTTAAAAATAATTCCAAGTACAGTGGATTTTTGCAACAGAATAATCCCATACAAAAAGTGTCTACAATTTGAACAGCCCAACAACCCAAAAAGTGCATTAATTCTCTCCAAATAATTGTACCTCATTTTGCTAATCTCATCAAGACTGTGCCATCTCAGACACTTGATTTGTTTCATTATGTACTGAAAACCTGGCAGTTCTGTTACTCTCCTAATGCGTCTTCTCCACATACAGGCTTCACTCATTTTTCAGACATATTAAAACCCCACGCTTGTCCTCAGCATGGCTTCTGTGGAATGCAGTAAAGGTGCACTCAGAAAAACGTAATGAACAAAAGAGCTTTCCACAGAGTGCACACTCTAAGTGCTTTGTAATGGAGGCCGCGCCTCTCCAGACTGCCCTCGTGAATCTGTTATGGATCTTGTTAACATCAGCAGTGGCAGGCCTGCCTCTTGCAGAGCACGCATGAGGAGCAGCGGCATGCCACAAATTTCTGCCTTTACAGCAATAAGAAGCACCGTTTATGGGAATTTCTGAGTTTAAAGGGACTGCTGTAAATCCAATGTTGAAAGATCGGATCATGTGGTGGAGTTAATATGTGTGAAATATGATCAGATGTACTAGTATTTATGAGCAGTGATGGACCTCCTGAGTCCAGATTTGTTACATCACTGCCTAAGGACAGAAAGTGGGGGGGAAAATGCTAAACAGGCATATTTTGCCAGATGCAGCTCAATACACAAATAAGATTCTGGTCATCCTTCCCTAGAGAGTGTTTCTGTTTTACATCAGCATGAATTAGATAATGATTGTACAAAGTGCTAAAAGTCTGACTGAGCATGGGCATAGTTAGAGGCCCCACACTAACTAAGTTTCCTCTAAGGTTCACAATTCTCAGATGATGTCTTCAATGATCCAGTGATCCTGGTTGCAATGCAGAACGCAATTCCAAGAGGACGCATCTCAGGAATTGAAAACAACTCAGAAGCCAAATCATTATCATGAGCCAAAAAAAACACTGCAGTATATAAAGACAAATTCCCACCTTAGCCTGAGGAGTTCAGCGCTTTTCTAAAAGCATCAGTGTGTCCATTGATAGTTGTTCTGCAACAGTAAAACCACTTTGTATAACCTTAAGCACAATCATGACTTAACTACAAAAAAAATTTCATGTAATAATTAACAACGAATTACACCTCATTACTTTACTGCAGTGGCCACCAAATCATACACACCAGTCCAAGTGTGCATACACAGATTCAAGAGCATAAATACTGTGGGTTGTTTTTGTTGTTTTTTAAATAATTCCTGGCATGTGCACTGGAAATAATGTGCACATTTTTCAAAGCATGTTTTGTAATGTATAAACATCAGGCCCGAATATGCACAAGTCTAATAGCCTAGTGGTGAAATGAAGAGTTTAGTCTTTCATAACAGAAAATATAACACACGTTGGCCTCGGTACGGTCCTAAGAGAAATCCTCCAAAGTCCCTTTCTGGACTCTTTGTCATATATTACATGGTATCCAATGGCAACCATTTGTATTTCATGTGAAATTGAAGCACAGCCATTGAACACGAGAGCAACTAAGCTGCATTAAAGAGTAGCTCAGACAGAACAATGGCAATCCACCACTGCAGTCAAGGCCACACTTTGTCATTTGGATCAATTCTAGACTGGTGTTGCACACAAAATTAAATGTTGTGGAAAGTTTTTTAGTCAGTATGTATGAATGCATGTCATGGCCAAATGTGCACATGTAAGGCTATCTGGTATTTGGAGGATGAGCTCCAAATAATAGTCTAGTCTCTGAGACACTCGCCTCATTCAACAAACTCCCTTTCTTCAAGTTCTCAACACACAAACAGCTTTGTCTTCAGAGACTGAAATCTGCATGGGGACAATGGCTCCCCCCTCCTTGTGTAAGAAACCCCCTCTTGCTCCTATCACAACCCCCCTCCTTCTCATCCTTCACAAAAGGGGCCCATGCTCAAGACCCCCAGAATGCCTGAGAGACTCACAAAGCTCACAGTCTCCATGCCAACAACAAATGAGTGCCAAAACTTCTCAGATTCTCCTTCTTGGACCTTCCGCTGAAGATGGCAGAACAGCCATGGAGGATGCTCTGGTTCTTTAGGAGATGGACAGAGGATCAGCTTGTTTAACTGAGACCATAAAGGTGAGCAATTAGAGATTAATGGAATATATAAACTGGCCTGATGCCAACAGCGAGAGACGGTTTGATTCTGAATTGTTTAGCAAAATATTCAGGGGTTTTTCACATGATTTGTTTAGAATTTCCAAACAACTCCCAACAAAAGATAACAATCCATGGCCATATAATTAAGTCAATTAGATCATCTTTAGCAGGAAATTAGGATGTTGCTGTTTCACATCAGCAACAAATTAAGCTGTTAAAAACCTGTCTTGCTGTAGAGACAGAGCAGATGACTGAAATACATTGAAAGCCCTTCAGATAAGGATGAAAAGACTTAAGATTATAAGATTCAAATCATATCCACCAGGTCATAACATTAACTTAAATACAAACTGTAGTTAAAGTCCAAAAAATCCAGTTCTTCAGATTTATGGAGTCATCCCTCCTCGCTAGCATGCCTGGTATGAGCTGAAGCGACAGGTAGTAGAATGATGGTAAGTAACAAAGTAGCCTTTTTAAGACAGCAACAAATAGATTAAATAAAGGGACATTTGGGTGTTTTCACAAAATCATTCATTCATTCATCTTCAGTAATCGCATTATTCGGGTCAGGGCTGCAGTGAATCCAGTGAGTCTGTCTTAGAAATACTGAATGTTAAACAGAAGTACACCTGGATGGCATAACCAGTCCATTGGAGGGCACCATGCACACACATTCACACATAGGGCCAATTTCGAGTCAGCAATTTTGGACAGTGGGAGAAAACCAGGAAACCCAGAGGAAACCCACAAGAGCAAACGTTCCTAGCGTTAAGGGTGGAATTCCTATGGCTCGTTGCACAATTTTGAGGGTATGAGCAGTATGAGAAGGCCACTACAACACAAAGCAGTGTTAAAGACAAGGCTTTGGGAAGCGAAGCACACACCAGGTGAGAGATCAGAGCAGCAATCCATCTGAATCCAGAGCAGCGCACTGATGAGCACTAACCACTCTTCTCATTCTTTTCTATGTGCTCTCTGTCTGCACGGGAGCACTCCTTACAAATCTCTCTAAAGTAGACACGGAGAAAAAGAAAACCCAAAAGACATTCTATTCCTCAGAGTTTTTACAGCAGTTCTCAGTAGACATAATAAGCTGCACTGCTTTGATATTTCTTTAATATGTACACCATTCAAAAAAAAGGTTATTATTTATTAGTGAAACGTTGTTTTCTTGTGACAGCAAGACTTGCTTTGCTTGCAAGACTTCCTTAACTTGATGTGGGTTAATGTGGTACATAAAGACTAGAATCAACACGGAGATGTGACTCCATCTGCTTGTGTTCTCTTTCAGCAGAACATATGCCTATACCACGAAACCTTTTTGCCCGTATGGGCTAAGGACCGTCACATATCCTGGATAATTTCCTCAAATTTAGGTCACATCCAACACACATTTGCCTGGAAAGACAGACACTTGCTTAAACAAGCCTTATGGCTCTAACAACAGAGTGAAAAAGAGCTCAACCCACCAGACCAGACTTTGAGTAATGAAACAAAAATAATAATATTTGAATAGTTCATAAAATAAATCTGCTTTGTGAAAGTCTGTGGATTTTTTTTTTTTTTTTTTTTTTTTTTTTACAGCTAAAGGAGTCTCTGGCTATAAAAAGTTCATGATTGTCACCAACCAAGCAGCAAATTACCCTATAAAAATTATTTGTTGCGTAGATGCTAATCATCAAACAAAAGTTCAGTTCAGAACTCCCAGAGAGTCAAGTCAGACAGCCTTAAGATTTCTTCATTAAAAGCTGTGTGAAAATTGGTCTGATTCTGTATCAGGCTGTTGAAAGCATCTATCATTAATCTATTAAAACAGTTTTTACAAAGTCCTGATTAGTGTTAGAAACACAGTTGCGCTGACTTGCATGGATGGCAATATTAATATTACGGTTTAATCTTGTTTGTGGGTAATGTATAAGAAACCATTAACCAAAGAAAAAATAGACCAACGTGTTGATGAAAATAGTTTAAACTGAAAAACTAAATTCTGACTTTTATTCTTAAAGAATTCCAGGAAAATGCAATAGTCGGAGGAGCTTGTAATTTTTCAAAATTACCAGAGATTTTCCACAGATTTGGGCCAAGATGCATCATATGAAATCATCACAACACGCATCCAGTCCAAGCCCTCTTCGATTCACGTGCGTCGAACACAAGTACAGCTAAATGGGGGTTTTTTTAACCAACAAACATCACGGCAAAAGACCGTGCAAAACAATTTCGTGCAATTGCAAGTTTTTTGCAAAACAGCACAAAAAAGCTCTGCCAAATCCTGTACGGACTGAAAAATCTTGAACACCACTGAAGATCACATGAATTATAAAGATCCACTCAATGTGGACTTCTTATTTAAGGAGGAATGTTAGAACAGTGTGAAATGGGTAACGTTTAATAAACAAATCACATTACATATAATCTGGATAATTACAGCATTTTCATCACACAGACATTTGCAAAGATTATAAATATTAAGTACATATACTGTATATAATCATATATATGTATGTATTTTACTTGTTGTTCTTAATAAAGAAGTAGAGTATTTGACTCTGATTAGGAAATAACTGCTCTTAATACTTAACCCTCCTATTATGTTGGGGAAAAAAGTTACATCCATTATGTTATGGGTCACAATGACATCCACAGTTTAAATACACACAAAACAGTGAAGAACAGCTTTAAAACAGTAAACCTTCATTATGGCTTGTCCGAGAAAAGACATAGGAAGAAATATTTGCATATACATTTATGACCCTAAATGAGGAAATGTCAAAGAATTTCAAAGAGAAAAAGAGAGATTAACCAGTATTTCAGACATCTCAAATGTGGAAATTGGTCAAATTGACCCATAGCATAATAGGAGGGTTAAATTGCCTGACAACAAGTGATATATGGAGTGATTCATACAAATGTGGCCCTTCTCTGTGCAATCATAGGCATTATATGATTAATACAGAAGTCATAAGACTCTTACCTGACACAGTTACTCTCATAGTGGCCTCCAGCGGTCTGTTGTTGTCCAAGTCTTTGCTCAGCTTCAGCTCTCCTGTGTCCTGGTTTAGAATAAGCAAATTGAGCTCATTCCCCTCTACAAAGGTGAAGAGGAGCTTATCAGAAACGTCTGGGTCATGTGCAGGAACCTTCCCAATGACACCTGCAGGGAAGCTGTTGGATTTATTAGTGATGTAGTTGTTAAAAATGATCTCAAAATCCTGCATAATGGGATAGTTGTCATTAACATCCACAAGGCGAATGTGTACAATGGCTCTGCTGACCAGTGGTGCAGATGTGGCCTGAACTACAATCAAGTACTCCATCTTGGTCTCGTAGTCCAGATCAGTGAGAGCAATTAGATCCCCATTAAAGATGTCCAGCTGGAAGATTTCAGGAACATTACCCTCGACAATCTGATATAGGATTTGAGCATTTGTTCCCTCATCAGGATCTGTGGCACTGACACGTGCTAGAGTAGAACCCACAGAGCTGTTCTCCTCCACATAGATATACAACTCATCCTTTTCAAACACAGGGGCATTGTCATTAATGTCTAGCACTGAGACCTGGATATCCACTGCTGCTTTCAGAGGGGGGACTCCTTTGTCCACGGCAAAAGCCTTTAGATTGTAGTTGGCTACGTTTTCCCTATCCAGCTTCCTGGCTGTTCTGATTATCCCTGAGTATGGCTCAATAAAGAAATCACCATCACCATCATCCCCACCCTGAAATGTATAGCTCACCCTGCCATTTGAACCTGAATCTCTGTCAGATGCAGAGACTTGGAGTACACTTGTGTACACAGGTGCATCCTCAAACACAGTGCCTTGGTAGATAGCCCTCAGAAACTGGGGTACATTGTCATTGGCATCAAGTACTATGATCTCTACATAGGTGGTGTCAGACTTCTGGGGAATGCCATTGTCTCGAGCGATGATGGCCAATGTGTACGAGGCTTGATGTTCATAGTCAATCTCGATCTGAGTTGTAATGGCACCAGTGTCAGGGTCAATTTTAAACTGAGGCACGTTGTCCTCCATTACATAAGTAATACGTGCATTCTCACCAGTGTCTTCATCTGTAGCACTGATGACCACAACAGTGGAACCCACAGGCCTATCCTCACTCAGTAACACTTGGTAGTTGGCACTCTGAAACACAGGCCGGTGTGTGTTGGCATCGGTAACATTCATGAAAATCTGCGCCGTGTCAAAGCGTGTACCATCTGAAGCCGTTACAATGAGAATATATTGCCGTTCCTGTTTGTAGTCCAGTGGCAAGGCTAAAGTAATAAGCCCACCACCACTCTGACTGGTGATGGCAAACCTATTCCGCGTATTCCCACTAGATATCTGGTAGGTCACCACACTGTTCACATCCCTGTCGATGGCTGTGACCGTGAGCACACTGGCCCCCACTGGAGCATCCTCATTAATCTTCAGATTATACGATTTCTGTGTGAAGGTGGGAACATTGTCATTCACATCCAACACTGTTACACTCACACTGGCTGAGGATGACATCACAGGAATTCCATGATCCCTTGCCTCCACACCAAAAGTATAAAACTCAGTGGTCTCTCTGTCCAGCTCCATACAGACCGTAATCCACCCTGTACTGTTGTTGATGATAAAGGGAAAGCTAGGTGATGTGTCTGTGAGTTGGTACGCCAAATGAGCATTATTCCCCGAATCTGCATCGATAGCTTGAATGTGCATTACAGAGTAACCAATGGGAACATTCTCCAGCACTGAAGCTTGAAAAGGTGTGCTGACAAACATTGGAGCATTATCATTCACATCCACGACCTGCACAACAACCATACCTGTGCTGTTAATGAGAGGTGGCCGACCACCATCTTGAGCTTTTATCCGTAAATTATACTCCCTGATCATCTCGTAATCAAGAGGGTTAATGATATCAATGACACCCGTGGGGGAATGAATGTAGAACTGTCCCTTTACATTCCCGCTGATTATGCTGTAATGCACTTTAGCATTATTTCCAGCATCTTTGTCTGTGGCCTTGACCTGAGCTACTTTGGAGTTGACAGCCATGTTCTCGAGAATTTGGACAACATATCTTTTCTCGCTGAACTGAGGAAAGTTATCGTTCTCATCCTCCACAGTGATATGTACAGTGGCTGTAGCACTGCGTGGCCCAGGATCTCTACCTTGGTCATTGGCCTCCACTATAAGCTGATAGTGTGAGCAGACCTCTCTGTCTGGACGGATCCTGGTTCTTACCAAACCATTCCTTGGATCAATTTCAAAGACCTCACTCACCTTAGCCTCATTCACAATCTTGTATATCATATTGGCATTGGAGGGAGCATCTCCATCGGTGGCTCGGATCGTCATCACTTCAAAACCCACCTCTACATTTTCTCGGATGCTGACCCTATATTCGGTCTGCTCGAACATTGGCCTGTGGTCATTTGTGTCGCTGACCGTGATTGTGAGATAAGCTGTTGCTGATCTCCTTGGGGTCCCCTTGTCATTTGCCATGACTTTGAACACATGGGTGTCTTTAACTTCCCTGTCTAAAGACTGCAGGGTTGTAATGCCACCCGTCTCTGCATTGATCTGAAAGTAATCGTTAGATCTACTGTCAAACAGAGCTTCCATGTCATATTCAAGTACTCCTGCATCTCCATCATCAGAGTCAAAGGCTTTGAGCGTAATCACTCGGGTTCCAGGCGGCTCATTCTCAGGTATGGAAACCTGGTAATTGGGCAGCTGGAACTGCGGAGCTGAATTTGGGTTTCGTTTTTTACGTCTAGCCCATCGGTCCCGCAACCAATGCTCGCCATTCTTGAACAAATTCAGAGCATCAGTGGTGCCAACAGGCATGTTCAATAAAGCTCTGCACCCAGTGCGAATGTATTCTTTGTGGTCCTTCATGCCATCTCTTGAAAATGTTCTTTTTTCAGCCCAGGCCCCTTTAGAGCCCCATCCAGCTAGGGGTCTTGGGTGGTGAGCTCCACTGTTTCCCACAGTGTGACGCCCCTGCATACCAAACTGCAATGTTACTCCCAAAACTAACACACTTTCCCGTAAACTGGGAACGGTGCAGAGGAAACTGGCATCAGTGGTCAAGTTTGTATTCCCAGTGTTTGTTGTGTTTAAACTCTCTTTCTCCTTGCAGGTAGCTCGAAGCGTTTGCGAGTCTAGAATAAACTTCGGTAAATATTCATGTATAATTCTGGGCAATGCGCCCGAGTTCAAGCACTCCCCATTTTCACAATGTAGACAGATATATGCGTCGGGTTTACGCGTCGGACCTTTCCTTCTGTATTTAATAAAGCAGTTCTGACCGTGAACAAACGTGCTGAAATGAATCAACACGAAGTTTTCCGACGTCAGTGATGTGACCCTTAAAAACAGCGGGACTGCGCGTCTGGAAAAGAGTGAACAGTGAACTTTACGGGCGAGAGTTACAACTCCATCCCCTCTCCCAACCTTCACACAGTGTCCGAGGGATTTTGGCGTTAAACTCCTGTCTATTTTGTAAACCCATCCCGGTCCGAGTGATGCGTTTACCAGCACTCCTCCAGGGTGAAGGGACTCCGAAATGTGGAGCTCGAAGCATCCACACAACGGGACGCGAATAAGTATCCCAAACCAGATCCATTTCATTACTTCTTCCATGGCGCAGAACTCCTCATCCGGAAATCTTAATCCAAACAATTTAAGCGATTAATTATCGAATGTTTAAAAATGATAGATGTAAAGCTAGGTGTGCTCCAAAAGTCGCCGGTGGATCGCACCATGCTGCCTTTAGTGATGGATTCGCGAACGGATCGTTGCTTTCTTCTTAAACGACTCTTAGAAGTGATTCAGACGAATCGGTTCACAGGCACAAATAAATCCATGGCTTTTCCCACCACTTTCGCCTTTCATTTTTTAAAAATGTTGATTTATTTTTCATTATGTCTTCTAACCTTACAGTTTACATAGCATGCGTTTAATAAGTAAACTAAGCTTTGATTTGTATGCTACTATTTGAATTATAAGATATTCGCTAGCTATAGAATAAATGGAAGACTTCTTATAAATAAAACCAGGTATGCTGTAACAACAAAGTGTTTGTACGAAGCCGTAAAAGTGTAAGGATAGACAGATAGTCCAGCATTTCGGAATGAAGCTGTTCTGAATGGGATGAATCAAATGCACCAAAAGGCGAACCGTTTCGACTCTTAAGAGTCGAATCAGCAAAGTGATTCATAATATAGGACGCTTGGAGATTGCATATTCAAAATCCGACTTCCCTGCTAACTCCTACTCATAAGACACGTACTGTATTTTTTATTTGATCTATTTCTACATGAAATACTCCACGTAATTGTTATGCATTCTACATTTCCTACATTTCCACTACCTTCAGTCAATCCGGTCAGAAAAATCCATCCATCCATCCATCCATACATTTTCTGTACCGTTTATCCTTACTTGGTCATAATATAATAGTAATTTCATGTCTCATACGTAGAAATGTATAGACACTATACTAGACACTCCTTTCATGACCTCAGCAGTTGATATGTATATTTTTTTAATTACTGAAATTGGGATCAGACCAGTTAATGTGACCAGTCAACTAGGCTTAATACCTTAGTAACTAAATAATTATATAACACTCGCTGATAGTGATTAATAGTGCTTTCCACCACGGATCCTATGCTTCATGAACCCCAACTTTAAGAAACTACCGCTGTAGTGTACAGTGTGCTGCTCAGGACACATGTGAACAGCTCCCCCATGTGGACAAACCACATACACGTATTCATACAAGTATTGAACCTGCTGATGTTCAGGTCCTCCTTTCTGTACAGCATGACCACGAACGGATTAGAATCCTTCTTACGGAAATACATCTAGTTAACCTTATCACGAGGTCAGATATCTTATTTCTCATGATTTGCATCAACAAAATGGACCTTTTAATTACATAGTGACCACAATTAAAAGGTACAATGTAGGCTAATGTAATAATAAAAGATATTTTGCTCCCAGAAATTTCTCGTGCTTGAGAAGGTGGAAACAAAAACTTGTTATTTTTAACATGTCACAACTGGATTAACTATGTAAACAAAAGCAACAGTAAAATGCAGAAGAAAAAAAATCTTTTTGTGTCATTTATTGCAGTCAATGGGTACAAGATTAAAGTGTTGTCATGTGTTATGAAAAGTGTTCAAACAAAGATGTAAAAATAGCTTCGGTATGCACTGGTTCACTGTTTCTATTTTTTCAGCCACCAATAATACAATAAGAAATACTGGATTCCAGATTAGTTAAACCGTTAAATACCTAACAGGAATACAAAACATCACATGAATGTCATCATCACAGAGTGAATGCACAGTTCAACCAGTTAACTTGAAATTACTTAAATTCTTGATGACCTTGTTAATGTTCAAACTGATATAATGAATGTTGGCCAAGCGCTATTGGTAGTATGGTCTATATCGGGCCTGTTCTGGGTGGTGTGGTCCAGGCATCTGGCCCTGAGGAGGGCCCTGCATGCGAGGAGGGTGAGGGACACGTGCCGCAGTCCACAAACCAGGGCTCAGGGCTCCCGGCTGGTTGAAGGGCGGGCTCAGGGTGCCCTGGTCCTGGGACAGAGAGTTAGGGTTAAAGTGATGAGGTGGTGGGGCACTAACAGGCGGGGCGCCGTGCTGAGGGAGAGCAGCGGACAGTGGGTGGTTCAGGAACGGGGGCATCTGGTTTATGATATGTCCGGGTGGAGGGGTGATTGGAGGTGGTGCAGCGGACATTGGAGGTGCCTGGTTGTAGACCATGTGAGGAGCCCCTGTCGCCTGCATGGGGTGGCTGAGCGGGGGTGGTGGTGGAGGTGGAGGCCCGTAATGTTGCTGCTGAGGTGGAGGCATGATGTGGTGAGGGTGGGACACCACTGCCTGGCCTGGGTGGTGATGAGGGGGCAGACCTGGGGGTGTCGGCGGGAGGGGTTCACGTGGAGAGGGAATGGAACTGCCCGAGTCATCCTGGATGGGCACAGTGATGAGGTTACTGTGTTTGCGCGTGGTCACAGTAGCAATGCGGAATGTCTCCGGTGGGAGGGCTCGGGACGAGGGCCCTAGGTCAGAGGGAGAGGGTGATACTGGGGGCGGCTGGCCATAGGGGTCATGACCCTGCAGAGGTGGTGGGATCAGGGTGTGGGACTTGGGCAGGTGAGGGGGTGGGGGCAGGCGGAAACGATCTGGTGGGTCTGAGGTTAAGGTCGGAGTCAGAGCTGGGGTTGGGTGAGTAGTCTCGGCCCGCGAGGCTCCAGGTTTGCACACTCTCATGTGCCGGTGGTTGATGTGAGCCTGTAGGTCCCGCTGAGAGAGGTAGGTGCGCTTGCAACCCTGCACGATGCTGCACATGTAGAGGGATCCACGTTGGCACTGCTCAATGCGCTGGACTGGCTCAGTGCAACTATACAGGGACAAACTGAACTTATAATTTAGTATAGGAAGTGGAGGCAGCACACACTCATGCAGTTCATAAAGCATATACTTAACCTTACTCATATTTTGCAATATTTTAACACAAAATTAATCAGCAACATAAACTAGCATAAAAGCATAAACCCAACAGGAGGAAACACATGATCATATTAGGAATGTTTGGCAAATACATGAAGATCAATGAGAGAAGAATTAATTATATACAGCCCTCTTTATTGTTCAACCTTTTGACGTTTTGTTAAAAAGATTCACAAAAATACAGGTTTATCCAAAAAAATCTGTTAAATGTGTGTGCCACAATTATTGCCACCCCTATGAACTCATGAGCAAAATCTACTTGAAGTATATTCCCATTGATATTTTAATTTTTTTTTATCACACCTCAGTGACTAGGAACAGGAAATTGTTCAACCATGACTTCCTGTTCCACAGGGATATGAATATGAGGTAACACATAGGCCAAATTCCCTTAGTCATTTATAACAATGGGTAAGACCAAGGAATAGAGCTGTGATGTGCAGCAAAAGACTGTCGAGCTTCACAAAATGGGAAGTGGCTATAAGAAAATAGCACAAGCATTGAAAATGCCCATTTCCAGCATCAGGGGAATAATTAAGTAGTTCCAGTCAACTGGAAATTTTATGAATCAACCTGGAACTAGACGTGGGTCTATACTGTCTCAACACACTGTGAAGAGGATGGTTCGAGTGGCCAAGAAATCTCCAAGGATCACAGCTGGAGAACTGCAGAAGTTAGTTGCGTCTTGTTGTTTGGAAGCGTTTAAAAAAAAAAAGCCTCTACTCTGATCCAAAACAAATTCAAGCGTCTTCAGCTTGCCAGACACAATTAGAACTTCAAATGGGATCGGGTTCTATGGTCAGATGAAACCAAAATAGAGCCTTTTGGCAGTAAACACCAGAGGTGGTTTTGGCGCACACAGAGAGGTAGCCATATGGAAAAGTACCTCATGCTCACGGTTAAATATGGTGGTGGCTTTTTAATGTTTTGGGGCTGTTTTTCTGCCAGAGGACCGGGACATTTTGTTAGGATACATGGCATCATGGACTCTATCAAATATCATGTATAATAACATATATTAAATGAAAACCTGACTGCTTCTGCCAGAAAGTTTAAAATGGTCCATGGTTGGATCTTCCAGCAGGACAAGGATTCAAAACATCAATCAAAATCAACACAAAAATGGTTTACTGACCACAAAATCAAGGTCTTGCCATGGACATCCCAGTCCCCTGACTTGAACCCCACAGAAAACCTGTGCAGTGAACTGAAGAGGAGAGTCCGTGAGCACGGACCTCGAAATGTGAAGGATCTTAAGTGATTCTGTATGGAAGAATGGTCACAGATCCCTTGCCATGTATTCTCCAACCTCATCAGGCATTATAGGAGAAGACTCAGAACTGTTATCTTGGCAAAGGGAGGCAGCACTAATTATTGATTATAAGGGTGTCAATAATTGTAGCACACCGATATTTAACAAAGATTTTTTTTGGATAAACCTGTGTTTTGTTTGCAATTGTTTTATATCCATGAGAGCATGTTTTTTGTGAGTTTTTTAAACAAAAGATCAAAAGGTTAAACAATAAAGACAATTTTTCACAGCCTTCTTTGCTTATATTTACCATGGGTGCCAATATTAGTGAAGGGCACTGTAATTGATTATGAAATTTTTTTAAGCAACTGTGATATTTCTGAAATAAAAATGAATTAATTAGTCAAGTAGTAGTTTCACCACAAACAGTGAAGCTATTAGATTAACTTGTAGTGAGGTGCCAGCTTTCTTATAATGAGTCCATTTTCTCACTTATCTTTGATTTATACATTTGAAGGAATATAGGCCTGATAATGCACAATGTAAAAGAAAATGTTAATAGGATAAAATACAAATTGTTTGAATAATAATCAGAAATAATCTCAATTTAAATATTGAGGCAAATATCGGTGGTTATTATTTTAGCCATCACTATGCAGCCCTAGACACAAGGATTCCTCCAACACACAAACTGTGAATGGCAGCAAGCTTGTTTAGAAAACCAAACAGTAGATTCAGTTTGGTATCTGGTGTAAATGAACTTACCCTGGACAGGTCTTATCACTTTTCTTCTCATAGAGAACTGCACAGTCATAGCAGAATACGTGTTTGCAGGGAATCTGTGTAAAGATTACAGAAAAAACACACTGCAAAAACATTTCAACGTCATGGTCATGAGACCTGTATGATTTCCGGTTGCACTCATACGTCATAAGGCAGTGCCGCCTTCAATTTGCGGTAATTGTGCTGGATTAACATTATTGAAAATACAAACATAAGACAATGCTCATTTATTTGAGGCAATTCTTTGATTGAAGTCATCTGGATCAGTGATATGATCAGGAATAGAATGGGGAAATTGGAGGTTTAATGAAGTTTAATGAAGCTGGAACAATGCAGCAGAAATTCATAAGAACAAAGGCTAAATAAAAGGTCTTGATAAAGTAAATTAAGAAATAACTCTGCAAAAATTGTTCTCATTAAACTTATTATGCATATATTAATCTGATTAAAATTGAAGGCAACAATGAGAGGAAATGGAAGTAAACTTGACACTGACAACTGTGTTGTCAGTTCCAGGAGCCTGAGATGAGTCAGGACATTTAGATCAAACAGTAGGAATATCTATAAATATCCAATTAACATGATCTTTCTTACCATTCGTCCATATATCTTTATGGGCAGGCCACATTTGTCACAGAAGTGCACTGGAGTGTCATCTTTCTCTCCAACCAGGTTGAGCTGCACAAATGAAACGGATCCTTCAACCCGACATCAGATACTTTTCAATCTAAAAGTAAGAAGCAGAAAGATCTTGCATGTTTCTGTCCTACATGAGAGGTCTGGCTAAAGTAGTTACCTTAAAGTCCCAAAATAATGGGTGAGGGAATCTCCGCTGTTTCCCAAAAGCATCTCCAGCTTTGCACTCAAACCTCTCCTCCTGCTTACAGGTAAATGTTTCTAAAAACAGAAGAGTTTCACATGGAGACTGAACACATTTTCTATTCGAACCTAAAATATAAACCCTTTGTTCTCCATTTAACATGTGCCATTTAGGGATAATTATTGCTTTCTCTTAAAACCGGCAGTGTCCTATCTTATCCGCAAAGGCCTGGTGTGGGTACAGATTTTCGTTCCAACCAAGCAGAAGCCAAACCTAGTAGTCCATTGAAATTGAAGGTCAATTGATTTAATCAAGTGGAATCAGGAGTTGCTCTTGCTTGCTCGGAATGAAAATCTGCAACATCAGCCCTATGCAGAGAAGACTGGTCATACCAGATTTACACCATATTGTGACAAAAACTCAGACATTCTTTAACAACAAAATGAATCCCTCCAACAACCAAGTCATGGTTTTAGTCATGTTTATTCACTCATATGCATGAACAACGCTCACCGTCATTAATTTGCCCATTGGAGGGCAGTCTGGCAGTGGGACGCTGGGGCCGGGCAGGAGGCTTGCTTCTGACAGTCTGTTTGGTCAGTAACTTGATGGGGATCCGCCGGCGAACATCAGGCCCTCCAAGAGCACCTGAACCATCAGTTCCTTGAAGGTCATTGTCTACTACACACAAGCATACACACTTCAACGTCAGGCAAGTATTCCAGAAAGCAAGCAATCTCGATAAGCCATCTTTATTTAGACAAGCCTGGCTGATTTCCTTCAATTTCTGTTGCACAAAGAAGGCTAATACTACACCCACCTCAGTAGCTATGGCACAACAAGCTTTTGGACTGCCCCGTCTCTGGCTAATTTTCATGCTCAGCTTAGCTTGATCGTTTTATCACTGGGTTAAAACGACCACTGTTATTGGAAAACAGGAACCTTCTGCCACTTTTTAACAAACTGCCGCTTACTTAACATGATTATATTACAGTACAGTTTAGTCCAAGTAGCTTTAACATTAGGATATCTTTTTCAACATAAAGTAGTCTACAAATTGTTAGTTCAAGTCATTTTTATACTAGATATAGATAGCATACTTAACTGCATATAGGTGATCGAAATTATGTCTTGTAGAGTTTAATAAACATGTTCTGTTTGACAGGGGAGAAAGACATTGCTTACTGTAAATGTAACATAGTTAGGATTTCCAACAGTAAGAACCAACAAAGCCAATACAAAAACACTAGGTAAACTAAACATGTGCTGCTGAAAGACATTCAAATCCAATAACTCAGTGAATGATGGAGTGCAATTCAAGTTAGTCTTACATGCAAGTGAATCCATTCAAATTGTTGTATACGGTATGTTTGTATATTTTTAAAGCAGTGTGCATGTGTGTAATTTGGAGTCTAGGAGTCTTTTGTTCGTTTGTTTGTTTGTTTTTAATCTAACAGGTTGTTATGTGTCTGTGGAAAGCCTGGTCCTTCTAATATCTTATCTATACCTCTTCTAATTAATCTGAGTATTATTTAAGTTTTACAGACTCTGTAAATGTACAGTTTAAATATCCATTATGTTTGACACGTGATTCAAATAAAATGTTGATGAACTGAATAAGGAGCTAGCACAGTTATTCACATTCACATCTCTATTCCATCCTGTCTAGCTACAACCAGACACACCAATCGTGCATTACACATATTATCTCATCCATTATCAGTAATCCCAGCTCTCTGGAAAAACCCACATACTTTCCTGAACAATTTTAAGTGCACTTGTCATCGTCATCATCATCGTCGTCGTCATCGTCGTCATCATCATCATCATCATCATCATCATCATCATCATCATCAACAACAACAACAACAACAACAACAACAACAACAACAACAACAACAACATTACACTGCCATTACATTACATTACATTGATAGCACGCTAAGCAGTTAGCTGGAGCTCTTGAGTGCGCCGCTCTGCTAAGCGAACTGTACACCTCAGACATATAAAGCCTCTATCATCTTCAGGGGATCTCCATCAGTCAATACTGGCACATTTAAAAAGTGGACATTAAAAACATTTCAATCACACAACCGATTAAAAACACTTGGTTTAATCGGACAGCTTTGATGCTCACCATTTTGGTCCATGTCTCGCGCTCTGCATTCTGGGACGTCCTCTGGTAGCTCCGAGTGGGTGTGGCTTACGCTGCAACTTTGTAGCAGATCAACATTGCGCATAGATTACGCATAATGTTTTAAACTTGGCTTATTGCTGATCTTTTATAGGATTATTGATAGGTTTCTGTAAACTTATCAATTATTATTATTATTATTATTAGTAGTAGTAGTAGTAGTAGTAACAATAGTAGTATCTTTAAAATAAAAAATAATTACTTTGTTTTTGTTATTAAATTAAATGCATATACCTAGTGTCTTTTTCCCATTATGCATTCATTTTCCATACCGCTTACTCTACACAAGGTCACCTGGAGCCTATGCCAGGGAGGACACCCTGGATAGGGTGCTAACCCATCACAGGGCTCAATCACACTCTACGGACAATATGGTACCACCAATCAGCCTCCAGTGCATGTCTTTGGAGGGGGAAGAAACCAGAGTACCCAGAGGAAACCCCCAAGGCATGAGGAGAACATGCAGGCGCCACACACTCAGGGCAGAGGCGGGATTCGAAGCCCGAACCCTGGAGATGTGAGGCAAACGTGTGAAAGGTTAAAAAATGACAATTTAATCAAACCTAATGGCACTGGATATGATAACACTAAGGTAAGTTCATTTATTTCGTAATCTAATATGTGAGAAAGTGGTCTGAAGAGAGGTGAAACAAATATAACTCCATTTATTTGACCACACATGATGTTCATCTGATACCATGGTTTTATAAAACACAAAACATACACTCAGGTTCTTTTTAAACATGGTCATATATTAACTGCAACACACACATGATCAGAAGTGTTAAACCTAAACAATGCCTACGGTTAGGCATCTGGGAAGATTTTTTTCCCAATGAAAAAAGGTTATATTTTTATTGGTATTGCATACTGGTATTTGCATATTTACATTAATATTATGTGTATTTCTTATAGTACAAAATGTTATTTAATTTAACACACTTAATTTATATTCTTTTACTCTTTGATCTTCACATTTCACATATCAGTGATAAAAGGTAGACCAAAGGCCAGTGTAGTGCATTCATTTCCAGGCCCTTTTCATGTCAGGGTGTCATGAGACTACATTCATTTTTATTTTTATTCTTCTTTCTAAGCAGTAGAGGGTATTCTTAAGATTTTAAAAAGGCTGCATTCTTCCATTCACTTTATACTTTCCAAATCTTCAATTTTTTTTCTGAATGTGAAATTGCAGTAGATTTTGATAGAGAATCCTGAAACAAATACAGTTTCTCTATCATACTACTAAGGTCTTCCACTATGTTAATGAATACTGACAATGATATTCAGATTAAAAAAATTTAAATGAAAAACTTTCACTCAAAACAGATGTTTTGATTTTACCAGCTTTCAAAAAAGACATAAAGCTAGTAATATGATATGTAATGACTACATTAACCATGGATTTATCACCTGCATTTACAATACCACAATAATATAACAACAATACAGTCCTAAACTAAAATTGCTTAGAAAAAAAGCGACTATTTGAAAGGAGAATTTTCTGCATAATTTACTGTCATTACCGTTTAATCCTACTTTCTCACAACAACACAAAGGTGAATTATAAAGCATATAAACACTACATTGACAGTTCAATAGTTTATTCAGATGTATTCAGATCCAAACTAACTCAAAATCTCTCAATCAGTCTTTCAAATAAGAATATTAATCTTTTTCTATCCTCCCTGTGCGTGGGGTCCGTGTCAATGTGTTCTGCGCTGTTTCGGCCAAGAACCATAGCCATGAATCTGTCTTTATCTCGTTCTAGTGTTGCCCTGTCCCTCTCCAGAGCCGCTCTGTCTTTTTCTATCCTGGCTCGCTCCTGTTCCAGTGATGCTCTGTCCCGGTCTAAAGCGGCCCTATCTTTCTCCAACTGGGCTCGGTCTCTCTGGAGCACAGTGTTCACTCTCTCTGTCAGATCCCTCTCTTTCTCGAGGATTACTCTCTCTCTGTCCACCTCAGCATGCTCCTTCTCCAGCAACAGCTTTTCCTTCTTCAGGCTGTCCGTGTTGGTTGCAATTTCTGAGCGCGTATCATTTTCTACATCTTTCCCATGTCTATGTTTCTTTTCCTTGACTGAGACACAGTCTGATGCAGTTTCTCCAGATCCTAGTGTCATTCCACTTCCTCCTTGAACTTCAATCACCGAGTTCGCAAGAAGTTCATAAATGTCGCCTCCTACTTGCACCTGGCACAGCTTCTTGCAGGGCTGCGGTGGACAAGTGATATCATCACCGCAGTCTGATGAAGCAGGTCTGGCATTCTTAGGGTGAACTCTGCTTCCTGCTGAGCACTCCACAGCCTGATCCATCAGACAGAACCAGCGCCATGTGTTTGAATTGACTGATTCTATGTCATTTCCTAGATTTTTTATTTCCTTGACACAAAGATAAAATGTAGAAAATACATGACAGATGGCGATTAATGAATGAAAACAAAACAAAAGAAAACGTCAAAATCTTAATTTTTAGGAAAAAGAAAAACATTTGTAAAATCATATAAGGGAAGCAAATGAAAGCTTGAAGCTAATGAAAATTTAAACTCATGCTGCACAACACATTCCCTGAAAGGGAACGTTACTAGTTAGCCTCATTCCTGCTAAACCTGGTTGGACTTCACCTTTAAATGTGTCTAGGCTTTTGATTGCTGTTCCTATCAACATCTATTACATTATATGTTTTGAGGATTTCACTGCTTTTCAAAGCCTTGTTTATTTTTATTTTTTACAAGCGTAGAAATGTAATGGCACCAGTTATCCACTTATTGTGATGTATATCTGACAGTGACTTTGGGGTAATGATGGGAAGACGAAGCAATAAAACAGTGGAGAGAAAGACCTAGAGTCCTAGAGCAGAATCCATGCTGCTTTCTTCTGCAAATAAAACACACAAGCTATTCCTTAATGTATGTGATTCACCTCAATCCACATACAGGACACCAAAATAGTACATCAAATATGTACAAGTGTTAGTGTACTATCTCTAGCATACTATTTAGTATGGTAGTAAGCTGTTTTGCAAGGAATAAAAGCCAACTATGCATTATAGCTTTTCAACAACATTTTTAACTCAAAGACCCAGTCATAATAGAGCGTCCAGTTCTCCAGCTACATTTCCACTGGATTTGCCTATATTCTTTTTGCTTGTGTTCATGTACAATTAGAAGCAGCTAAATTTACAAAAGCATATATACAAAACCACTTCCTAATTGAACAATGTGGATTAAAGTGATGTATTGTCTCGGCTGGCATTTCACACATTACAAATTCAAGCAGACTTTATCGGGAGCCCATAGGCCGCTCAGATTGGATTATAATACAACTCATACAAACACAACAGCGTCATCGCAGAGACATCACAAGCATCAATTTTCTATCGATTGCACCCCGACCAGTAAAAGCCTTCGAGAGCTTGCCAGTCAGGCAAATAGCACACACTGTACATCTATCCTCTGCTTCTGGAAATAAAAAAGCAGATTACCCAATAATGAGTAAATGTCAATAAAAATGTCTTGATTTCCAAAAACAGCTTGTATTACTTTCTATTTTTCTTTCTTTTTTTCCCCGTAGAAAGAACACAACAAATAATATTCAATATTCAGTATTCAGTACCTTGTGTTTTGTTTTTAAATTATCCCATTTCTTTTTAGCTTGCCTGGATGTCCACTTAACATCCAGTTTTGCCTGATTCTCACGTATAAATGCTCTGGAAAACAAAAAACAAAAAACAACAACATGTGAACACTTTCACTGAGCATCTGAATTAGCCTAAATTATATTAACTAAGTAGTGAGATAAATGAAGTATTTCCTAAAGGTGACTATATTTTAATTTGATGAAATACTGACAGAGGAAAATGTTAACACACTTGAAAATTGCTTGATGCTGTTTAAGCATTGTGTAAAAGAAGTACAATTTGACAAAAACTAAGTAAAGCAAAACCCTAAAAATGAATGAAATGTCATAAATGAAATGTCATAAGCTATGAAATGTACAAAGGACATGTTCTGAAAACAACGAAACACTTACTCCCAACCATTTCTGGCTGATGACCTCTTCCCAGAAAATAAATAGTTATGCACCGTGCGCCACTTTATCAGCCGTTCGGTATCTTCGTCCGTCCCTAGGACAAACAGCAGCGATTATAGTTACATTACATATACAGTTGTGCTCAAAAGTTTGCCTACCCCTTCCAGAATCTGCTAAATCTAAACACTGTTAACAAAATAAGAGGGATCATAAAAATCCCATGTTGTTTTTTTATTTAGTATTGTCCTGAATAAGCTATTTCACATA
Organism: Ictalurus punctatus; assembly: GCF_001660625.3. Lineage (NCBI taxonomy): Eukaryota > Metazoa > Chordata > Actinopteri > Siluriformes > Ictaluridae > Ictalurus > Ictalurus punctatus. The sequence goes on from NC_030423.2 coordinate 17,662,810, forward strand.
ACAGATGTTTACATATAGTCCAAAATACAAAATAATAGCGGAATTTATCAAAATTACCCAGTTCAAAAGTTTACATGCACTTGATTATTAATACTGTGTGTTGTTACCTGGATGATCAGCAACTGTGTTTATGTTTTGTGATAGTTGTTCATGAGTCCCTTGTTTGTCCTGAACAGTTAAACTCTGTCCACTGTTCTTCAGAAAAATCCTCCAGGTCCTGCACATTCTTTGCTTTTCCAGCATCTTCTGCGTATTTGACCCCTTTCCAACAGTGACTATATGATGTTGAGATCCATCTTTTCACACTGAGGGACTCATACACAACTATTACATAAGGTGCAAACATTCACTGATGCTCAAGAAGGCAAAACAATGCATTAAGAGCCAGAGGGATGTAAACTGTTGAACAGGATGGTCGGTGTAAATTGTTAGTATTTTATCTTATGGGAGACATGTAACTATCTTATTTAGCTTCTGAAGGGCAGTACTGAACAACTATCACAAAACATAAAAACAGTCGTGGATCATCCAGGTAATAGCACTCAGTGTTAAGAATCAAGCGTATGTAAACTTTTGAACGGGGTAATTTTTATAAATTCTGCTATTATCTTGTCTTGTGGACTATATGTAAACATCTGCTATGTGAAATAGCTTATTAAGGACAGAACTAAATAAAAAACACGCGTGCAAAAATACTCTTTTTCATTGGTCATTTTTAAACTCTCTAATACAATGACGCTGGTGACATCCCTTATTAATAAAAACTATGATTTATTCATAAGTGGGAATGGGATCCTAATGCATGACCGTGACCTCATAAGGCATGAGAATGAGATAATCCAGTCATGGCCATGACTTCGTGATATGAAAATAGCAGATAAATAAATATGGTCATAACTAAATAAGGTGTGATCAGTGTGTTGTGCCAAACAAGAAGGGGATCATACAGTATGTAGCACCAATGACTACACAAAGGATAAGCTTTTCTGCAAAAATGGAGTGTGATTTATTTCATTTTTATTTTCATCATAAGCGTTGCCTTACATTATGCATATTAGGCTGCTGACATTACTAAATAGGCTTGTGATCTTGCGTTACTAACTCGTGGCCATGCATTATTATTTTTTATATATATATATAAGAAGGGATGACACGAGACTTAAGTCCTAATTACCTGAATACTAATGGAGGAGGTGGTATGATAACTGCCCTTGTCTCTTTCTTCACTGATATTGAAGACTCATCTTATTGCCATAATGGATGTTAGACTCGCAGATAACTCTGGACTCAGCTGTCAGTACCGTTATAACTCTTACCTGTATGGTCACTTTATAACTGGGATCAATGCGAGCTAGCTAAGCACATATCATCAGTTAAAGTATGCCAGGAGAACCAAGACGTGCAGTTATATTATCATATTATACAGTGTATTTTACTACACGCAGGCATGAGCCGAGTCTTGTTGCTCCAACTGGAATATTACTGGCTAACAGATCATTAGCTTATTAACTAGCGTTACGTTAAATACTCACATTTGGCGTCGGGGACAAATGTCCCCACTGATTCCACCATGCTTTCGAAACGTCTTAAACGTAACAAAATAGAGAAATAAAGTTAATCAGCTCACTAGCTTTGGTCACTGAACGATAGCAGGTTATTGTTTTGACCGGAAGTCTGTACGTCACTTCCATCCCCATAGAGCGGGAGCAGACATCCACATTTGCAAATAACAGCCAAAAAAATAAATAAATAAAAATAAATAAATAAATAAAACACTGTTAACAATTTATGACCTTATTATGAATACGAGTTTTTTTTTCTTTTATAAATCTTGTAGTTCTGCAGATTTTAATTAGTTTTATATAGTATTTCTGTCAAATGTGTAACTTTGTTTTGAAATTTTATATTTGTTGCATTAAAAAAAACATTTCCTTCTTCAAATTGAGGCAGATGATATGCAATGTTTTCAATGCAATGTTATTTATTTTACTATTATACAGCTATGTCTGAAACCACATATTTACCACATGTAGTGAAAAAGAATATACAGCATACACATTAAATTCTACAATGCACCTTAATTAACCTTCAATTAGGATCGGGATCTGTATTCCCTATTCGTTAAAATGGATTATTGGCATTCTGCACTTTCTAAGCTAAGGGTTCACAAACAACCGGAGTCTGCTTTACTTTTACAGATTCCACTGACCCTCTCAGTACAGATTTATTTTATGAACATAAGCCAAATGTTCACATCTTAAATGCATTATTTAAACATATTCAATGATATCTTGCCTGTATTGAAACCAGTAAATACTATTGTATTCCCAGACTTCCCAAATTGACAGTATTGATTTTTTAGTGCATTCAACACCATTCAACCTCTCCTGCTAAGGGAGAAGATGGGTAGAATGCAGGTTGACACTTCCATGATCTCCTGGGTCACAGACTACCTCTGAAGTATGTCTCAGTTCATGTGGGTGGGGAGCTGCCTGCCTGAGCATTGATCCAACTGATTATTTAATTAGTAACTGTATGAACAGATCAACCAGTTAATTATCAAGCTCTTCAGGACTGGATTTGAAAACCCCTGGTTATCTGGTTTACCAATCCCATTTGCAAGTATGCTACACAGTGTACACCTAATGTACCAGAGAAATATTTTATTATCACATCCACAGTTTACATCTTCTGCTTGCTGGCTCTAAACCGCTTTTATGATAAGCAGCCCTGGTCATAAAAACAGCAGGCACAATGAGCCAAACCGGGATTTAAGAACATACAACTGATTTATTCCAAACACTGTACTTTCTTCCATATTTACAATAAAGCTTTTGATATTTTCCTTTAACAAAAGATGAACAAAGGATGAACAAACAATCAGCAAGGAATATTTCCATTAAAGTACAAATACATGTACATAATCTGACAGTCAGAATTTTAACAGCTGATATCCCTGGAATGAAATCTACAAGTAGCAACACAATGCAAACACATTGGTGAATAATGTCAGATATATTACAATGGGCCAATTCGCAAAAAAAATTTAAGATGTAAATCATTGTTGCTTGAATATTACTTTATAGTCAAATACTAGGTTTGATCTTTGCTTGGGAAATCAACCCAAAAGAGGTTTGGAACATTTATAAATCTTAAAATCTGACTTTAAACTGCTTATGTGGAAGAAAATGGAAGAAAATGAAGAAGAAAAAACCCTGTGGAAAAAAAAAAACAGTCTGACCTCTGATAACAAAATAACACCAGACTGTTGTAATCTTAAAACTTTTCAACCAGTCTCTCAAACAAAAGAATTAGTTTCTCTCTGTTCTTCTCATGTGGAGTGTCTAGACTGCATTCTGTAGAGTTTTTTGCTTGGTTCTCTGCTTTCAGAGTCTCTCTGTCTCTCACAAGTGCCGCCTTGTCCCTCTCTAATGCTGCCCTGTCTTTCTCCAGCCGGGCTCTGTCCTGTTCCAGCGACGCCCTGTCTCTGTCCACCGCAGCTCTGTCCTTCTCCAACTGCGCCCGGTCTCTCTGGAGCGCCAGCTTCTCCCGGTCTGCCAGATCCTTCTCTCTGTCTAATACCAGTCTTTCTCTGTCCAGCTCTTCAAGCTCCTTCTCGAGAAGCTGTCGTTCTTGGGCTAATCTGGCCCGCTCAATGTCCAGGCCTGACAGCATCGCAGGGTTCTCCTCACCCAGCAGCCTCTCCTGACTCAGCACAGTTGGTCCAGAATCCCCAACCCGTGTTATACTGTCATCATCCACCAGAAGTTCTAATACATCACTTCCTACTTTCACCTGGCATATCCTCTTGCTGGCCTGTGGGCCACAGTCTTCGTCGCCTGCTGATGAGGTCATTGAGTGAAAGCTGTCATCAGGAGTAAACTCATCCTTTAATGCTTCGTCCAGGAGTTTAAACCATCTCCATTGAGAGGACCTTGCAACTGCCTCCATTCCAGGAGGAGGATATTTTATTTCCTTGAAATAATAAGAGGTAGAAAAGTGGTTTATGTGTTTTGTCACGTGACAGAGCAATTCAAAAATTTGTATTTACCAATCAGTTGAAATTGCAGTAGACCAACCTTGTATTTTAGCTTTAGGTTTTCCCATTTCTTGGCAATCTGTTCAACTGTTACTTTGTCGTCCAAACCCAACTCCCTAATAATTGCGCTGAAGGGAATTAAATTTAAAACAATCAAGTTTGATGAACATTAACTACAATAATCACAGAAGTTATCGTTTTCGTTATCGTTTAAATTACCTCCAAGCTGCCTTGGCTGCATTTCTTTTCCTGGTAAACAGCAACGCGTTTGTGGTCCGCAGCCGTATCAGATTTTTTATGTCCTCATCAGTCACTACATAAGACAAAAGAAATAGGCTAGTTAGCTAGCTAGATTACTCAAATAGTGCCGGTGTTGTTGTTGAACTACAACTGAAATATATCAAATTAACCCAAACATAATGGCTACACGTTCTGATTTCCACTTACGTTTATATGTAAATTCAGAGCTGGCCATTCCTTATCCTAGAATATTTTTATTCTACAGATAAGAATACTAGAGCTAGGGCTCTTGAAAAGAAGTGTCCTTCAGCGCGCTGTTCTTTCTGTATAACAAAATGGCGCCGACCCTAACCCCGCCTTCAGCAGAGCAAGTGCCCTAGCACATTCGCCCCTTAGCGGAGAGCAAGTGGGAAACAGAAACACACACACACACCACCACTAGCACAGATGCCCCCACAATTACAAGAGTTTAAGAAAATCGAGGTTTCGACAATATTTTGAATGATGTCCTTTCTTCTTCCCACAAAACCTAGTTTTTCTGCATGGGTTAAAAGCGATGGAAAAAGAACTCGTCGCGCACTCAGGAAGTTAAAAACGTAAAGACGCTTTTTTCTCTCTCTTGCACTTGCGCGCGCACACATATACACACACATACATAACATGCACATTCCCTAATACACTATTCTGCACCTACAATACTAACACATAAGAAACATGAGAGGCAATTGGAATTGGTAATTAACATGACAATACACAATGTGATGGCAATGAAGACATGGTTTGCCCAGGTTGGAGTGGAAGAACTCGAGTGACCTGCACAGAGCCCTGACCTCAACCCCACTGAACACCTTTGGGATGATTTGGAACACTGACTGCACACCAGACCTCCTCACCCAACATCAGTGCCTCACTAATGTTCTTGTAGCTGAATGGGCACCAATCCCCAAGCAAAGTGGGACTCAATCTGGAAGAAGATGTTCAAAAAGCACATATGGTGTAATGGTCAGGTGTCTGCAAACCTCTAGAAATATATAGTGATTTTACCAGAATAAGGGCAAAAGAATGTGTCTTTCACAACCAATACAGCAATACTATTAAATTTATATTGGCTCTAATTAAGGTCTATATTCACTGTAATAACCCGACAGTGTCTTATCAGACTCCAAGACTCTATCTTTGTAAATAAGATATCCTGAACCTATAATAATCTGCCCATTTCTCTTTGACTACAGGAAGCAATCCCAAAATGCTTTAAGTGTTAATTGGGCACAGTATCTTTGTGACAACTCATTACATCCTGATTTTCTCAGTTTAACTTGGGTTTGGGCTGCTATTATGTTCACCAACAGTTTGTCTCAAACTAATTAAGCCACTTGACCTTAACATGGGCATCTACTTTGCCATAAATAATAGAGTGGAATTTTTGCTGGAGTTTATATTTTTTTTTAAATCAAGAGACCAAGCCAGCAGAGTGATGCATGACTTGCTTTCTAATGTGCTGGTGTTTTTAAGGAAAATCTGTAGATAATCAATTTAATTATAATTTATTGTGATTATACAGGAGTTGTCAGGCATGTTAACAACAAATGCAAGTATTTCTATTTTGAAAGTTTATAGTTTCCAGTGGTTCACCCTGGGATCTGTTTGATTTGTGTAGTATTTTGTGTGTTCGCCTCACACCTCCATGGTTGGGGGTTCGATTCCTGCCGCTGCCTGTGTGTGTGAAGTTTGCATGTTTTTCCGATGCTACGGGGGTTTCGTCCGGGTACTCTGGTTTCCTCCCCTAGTCCAAAGACATGCATGTCTAAAGTGTCCGTAGTGTGTGAATGGGTGTGTGAATGTGTTCGTGATTGTGCCCTGCGATGGATTGGCACCTCATTCAGTGTGGAATAGGCTCCAGGTTCCCCAATGGATGGATGGATGGAATATCCCTTATTAGTATGTGTAGCTATTATTGTGGCGTTTAAGCTTTAACCTAGTCTGTTATTCAAATATGATGCAGTTTTCCTCTACAATTATCACACTACATCAGCTGCTTTAATCCACTGAAAAGATTAGTGAGGTTATTTTGTGTCAGTATGTGAATACTGTATGTATGTCTGACTTAATGTTCCATATGTAAATTTGTCAAATTGATGGTAGGAGTGTTTACCAAGAATGGCTTTATGAAAGACGCGCTTAGTTTAATAGAACAACATCTGGTGCACTTAGTGCTCTGTTAAAGAGGATTAATCATTTTTTGTAGATAAATTAAACTGAAGCCATTATCTATAGAAATGCCACAAAATTTACCCTGTCCCAACAAAATAATGTAATATAGTGTCACTAGGGGGCACAGTGGCTTAGTGGTTAGCACCTCCAAAGTTGGGGATTTGAATCCTGCCTCCGCCCTGTGTGTGAAGAGTGTGCATGTTCTCCAGGTTTCCCCTGGATACTCTGGTTTCCTCCCCCAGTCCAAAGACATGCATTGTAGGCTGATTTGAATTTCCAAATTGTCTGTAGTGTGTGAATGTGTGTGCGATTGTGCCCAATGATGGGTTGGCACCTCATCCCGGGTGTCACCTGCCTTGTGTCCCAAGTTCCCTGGGATAGGTTCCAGCCTATCCAGCGCAACCCTGTGTAGGATAAGTAGTATGGGAAATGGATGGATAGATGGATGGTGTCACTACAAATAATTGAGTGTGCTACTAGTAAATGACAGCCCTCAAGCCATGAGAACTCAAAATTATTAGAAGATTTGCTTGGTATTCTTACTCTGGCTGATATTTAATAATTAAAGATTAGCAATAAGTTCTGCATTGTAATAGTTTAGTTAGAATTTAACATCATAATATAATTTAATTTTATCATAACATAACAAAATTTAATTTAATTTTTATGATTTACTGACTCAAAATGCATGCCTATACAGATGATTAAGAGCAGTGTGCAGTACCAAGTGCTTCTACTGGATACTACTGCAATGGTATAGCATTTGTGTTTCATAAATTAAGCTTTTTCTGTGCAGGTATGTGGGGTTATTTATTTATTTATTTTTATTCTCACATCCACTCTTCACCTGACTGTGTTTATCTACATATCTGTCTCCGTGGTTATACTGGTAATCCACTTATGTTTGTTCATGTGTTTTATGCATTTTTGTCTTTACTAATAATGTGAATATGAGTATTTGCGCATGCATTTAATTCAATTTGACACCACATGCTTTTAACAGGGTGCAAAACACATACACATGGGCGTCACTGTGGCTTGACATCACTCGTTGTCACCATGGTGAGCAGCTATGGGAGGGTGATCTCTGAATCTGAGAAGTCACTTGTCCTTGTTCTTCCTTTCGGAAGAGGTGCTAGGGGAGTACAAGTGTGAGAATAAATGGAGAGGAAAAAGGTTAGGGGACAGATGGTGTAAAACTTTTAGTAAAATTCAGCACTGTTTAGGGTCAGTTCCCTATTGTAGATCTCTTCATCTATCATTTACAGAAAATGTATCTCATTCCAGATTTTTTTGTTTGTTTTTTTTGTTATTTGTTCCAACATTGGAGGGGGATTGAGTACAGAACAGTTTTGTCGCTTATACATGAGCTCATAGCTCTGAAGGTGTAGGTGAGCAAAGCCTTTAGCCCTGTAGCTCACAGAGCCAGGATCAGAGTCATCAGATGAGCTGCAGCCACACTGCTGCTGAGCAGATCGGCAGCACTATTTATAGTTAATCCTGTTTAAGCGAGGTCATGCTCTCTACCATCCCCAAGACAGAGCAGTGGAGTTAAGCATGTTGCGTGCCAGTGTGTGACAGAGGACAGCACGGAGCACCACATCAGCTTCACCTTCCACTCCTGACCATAAGCTCATGCACACATATAAAGTGTGTCAAAGACACTCTACTGTGGCTCTTATGAGCACATAATACACAAACAAAAAAAAGTAAATACTTGTTTACATTGTGCATTATAAATAATAATAAAAAACATATAAATATGAAAATGCCAGCTTTTATATATATATATATATATATATATATATATATATATATATATATATATATATATATATATATATATATATAAGGAAGATTTGTTAAGAAATGCCTTTGCATATTTCAAACTTAGGGTTAGGTCTAGTCATATGGGTTACTATTAGAAAATAATAGAGATTCACATATATTTAAAATAAATACATAAGAAAACCACACAATTAGCTCCTGGTCTGGATGCATGGAAAACCCTACAGGCTCAATTGTATTGTATGATGTGCACATAAGAAGATTTTGGGATTACCCTGCTATGTTAAACCAGAAATGAACTTTGATATCAGCAGTCCTAAACAAACAGTCCTGTGATTATGATTCACCACATTTCCTTTTATAGACCACAAGCTCAAAATTGAAAGGGATTTGTAATGGTGCATGCCATCCCTCGGTTTCCTCTGTGCAGTTCAGTATAATAAGCAATGTCTTCCAAGAATGACATGAGAATGATAGTGAGATTAATACTAATTTGTGGTAGGTTAATATTGTGGCTTCTGGTGGTGGATCAGACATGGGCAAAAATCTTTTGTTTTCTTATTTTATAGTTAATATCATTACCATCCTTCTCAGTTGGTAGTTAACATAGGCTACATTGACAGTTGTTAGAGTCAAATTTATCTATTTGTTGTTGTTTAGCTACAAAAATCATCATATGAACAGTCATTTGCTCTGTTCAATTTCTCTAATCAGCACACATTTCCATCCATCTTCTATACCGCTTAAGGGAAACCTGGAGCCTATCCCAAGGAGCATCGGGCACAAGGCGGGGTACACCCTGGACAGGGTGCCATTCCATCGCAGGGCACACTATCACATACACATTCACACACCCATTCATACACTACGGACACTTTGTACATGCCAATCAGCCTACCATGCATGACTTTGGTCCGGGGGAGGAAACCAGAGTACCCGGAGGAAAAACCTACAGCATGGGGAGAACATGCAAACTCCTCAGCACACATTTTTAGAAGGATAATCAAATTACAAATATTTTAATTCAGTCATTTTATGGTGAGTTATTATTATTATTATTATTATTATTATTATTATTATTATTATTATTATTATTATTATTATTTAATTTGTTTTTTTTTGCAAATCTAGAACTTAAAAAAAACGGTCATGTTAGTGGATTTCACATGCCCTGCATCTCTTATTTATGCTCCCACTGCACACGCACGCACTTGCCATCGTTAATGATCAGGAGGATCCCTAAGCAAGGAAAAAGCATGGGCTTTTGGTGTTAGAATTCCACAATTAGCCTATTGTTTTTTGTATTTTAAAAAGAATGATCATTATTATAAATGTTAAAGTTTATATGTCAATGAGACAGCGCAGTTTTAGTTAATTAGCCTGCAATTTTTTATATATATATTTTTTAATTTAATTATTATTATTATTATTATTTTTACAAATTAACTGTGGTATCTATCATGCATCGTGTTCTCGTTTGATGCAATTAGCTGTAGCTGTGGGAGACACCTGTACCTGGAACGAGCATGTCAGCCAACCAGAATCCAGGTACAATTCCTAATGACGTAAGCACTGGCGGAGCAGAGAGCGGTGGGCGGGGCTTTTCCAGATAGAGTTGTAGAACCCCTAGGTCGGCAAATGTTGAGGTCTGGCAGACCGCGTTCACTGCTAAAAGTAAGTACAAATGTCGTTGTTTGGGGATTAGTTGTTTTTTTTTTCGTTTTTTTCGTTTTTTAAATAGACATGCATTGTTTCGTCCTTTTTGTGTACCACATAAAGGCAGTAGTACTGTTTGTCATGACTGTGCGATTGTAAAAACGTTGTGCGCATCCTGCTTGTCCTTTGCATATAAGAGATAATTATATCTGTCTTATAAATGCAACTTGATTTGCACAATTAAATAATTTTTGGATCGTGTAGTTTAGCCTACCACTTTAAGTTCAGGGCTTTGTTAGATACGGGGGGGAAGAAGAAAACGTCCCTTGTGTGCAGTGAGGTGCTGGATGCAGCTGTTGTTAACATGTCAGAGAGGCGATTTACAGCAGCTTTAAGCAGGTATCCTGATTTGATGGCGCACCTGTTCTCAGCTTAAAAGTAGCTAGTCTATATTCAGGCAGATATTTATATCATTATCATCGTCATTATTTCGTGAAGTTTAGGAATTATTTAACAGGCTGCACATTATAAACTGGAGTCCAAAACACAAGGATATTTCTTGTCGTACGGAGTACAGTTTTTTTTGGCATTACCACATAAAAGCTGTAGATGGAAACACCTTATTGTCTACGTAATGTTTCTTTCATTTATCTTTCAACAAAATCAGAATCAAAAAGAGATCTACTTAGTCTGAATTTTCCCATAACGCACGTATACAGACAAAGTGTTTTTGTGTCTTTTTTTTCCCTCTTTTTTTTTTTTAAAACAAACACAATCAGTCTTTGCCAGTTGATTACTGATATTGTTACCAGTATTTATATTTGTATTGGAACATTGATTTGTGCAAACAAGGCTCTGCATACTTAATAAAACAACAACCAAAAAAACCCTGGTCTTTATTTATATTTTAATTTATTTATTTCACTGTGAAGATGAAATCTCAAGAGATTTTTTACTTTTCAAAGTTTGTTGCAAAATAAATTCTTTTGTTTCTAAGTTCTTTAAGAAAATTTCATGCACTGTTCAAAAATATTTTAGATCATAAACCCCAAAATAATCACCATTTCTCTGCAGTAGCCGTCTAATTAGGATGAACATATTAAAATGTCACCCATTTTTTTCTGCCGTGTACCATTATTTGTATTACTATATTGAAAGAAAAGGTATGTTATAGATGCGATTTATTTGAAAAACAATTCCGTTTATGTCTGTAACACCATTTTGTTAATCTGATATTCATGTTTCATAAAAATTCACTTAGTGATTTCAGTATGCCAAATGAATTCATTTTTACATTAAATTAAAGGAAATGATTTAATGTAGTTCTATAGTATATACACTATGGCCAAAAGTTTGTGGACACCTGAGCATCACACCCATATGTGCTTGCTGAACATCCCGTTCCCGATTTAGTCCCCCTTTGCTGTTATAATAACCTCCACTCTTCTGGGAAGGCTATAGGATTCTGGAGTGTGGCTGTGGGTATTTGCTCATTCAGTCACGAGCGTTACTGAGGTTGGGCAATGATGTCCGGCAAGGAGTCTTGGTGTGCAGTCGGTGTTCCAGTTCATCTCAAAGGTATTGGGGTTTAGGTCAGGGCTCTGTGCAGGCCATTCAAGTTCTTCCACTCCAGCCTTAGCAAACTGTCTCCATCTAGCTTGTTTTGTGCACAGGGGCACTGTCATGCTGGAACAGGTTTGGGTCTCTAGGTTCCAGTAAAAGGAAATTGTAAAGCTACAGCATACAAAGACATTCTGTGCTTCCAACTCTGTGGCAGCAGTTTGGGGAAGAACCAAATATGGGTGTGATGGTCAGGTGTCTACAAATATTTTGGCATATGAAATGCTATGTGCAACACCACAGGTATACTATTTGATTTACTTGACTCTAATTGTGGTGAAGAGGTATACATCAGCAAAAATACCAGTGCTTAATTAATAGACACTGTCTGGACTCATGAGCACTGTAAGAGTTGATTTCACACTGGGGATTTTACTGTGTAAATGTTATGTCTGTTCAAATCTGGTCCAATTACACTGTCCTTGCAAGTGTGTTGTACATTGTCAACACAAGTGGGTCATTTTAAACAAGTGTGTAGCTGATACCAAGTATCACTTGTGTGTTGGGAGGTGGCATCTCTTGCTTTGATATAGTAACTGCTGAACCACAACTACAGCACAAAGTTTAAGAGTTTGTCTTATTTGGAAATAATTCAGCAAACATATATAAACTTACTTGGCTCAGTGTGACCAAAAATACCCTGCTCATTTTGTGATTACATCATATCTTTTTCATCTACCTGTAGTTTGACAATATCACACAAGTGTCTTTTGTGTGGATGTCTTGATTTTTTTTTTTTTTAATGCAAAATTGGCATCAGTGTTGATTATTTGAACATAAGCTACTTCTTTCAGATGACTGAGCTACCGGTTATGTTTGTATATGAGAAATACAAAGTGAGATGCATCTTGACCTTCTAAGCTTCAGATGTATTGTTATTTTTATCTTCAGACAGCATGGCTCCATGAATGCCCTTTCCGGTTTGCTCTGTCTTGTTTTCTGAGTCAGCCAAGAGAAACGGTATTCCATATGGGTCATGTGATTTGTATTTGTATCACTTGGATTCTTTGTGCCTGTTCATTAAAATGGTTTCAGTCCACATTGTGAAACATTTCTCAGAGTCTGATTGCAACAGCTACATTAGAGGTCAGAGCTTACTCCCTAAGCATTTTGTATGTTGAGTAAGTCATGATTTTACTAACTACCATCACTGATCTTGGCATTAGATCAGACTTGTGCCCTCTTGCCCTTGAACTGCCCTCAAATTCATTTTGTCCATTCTGCCCCAAGAGACGCTCTCATGTTGATATTCCACTGTTGTGACACATAGGAGACTTGTTAACCCATAGCTGTCACTTTGTTGCAAATTTTTGCCACTTCTGACATTTGATTATTTGCTCAGAGCAAGTGAACATTTAGTGTTCACAGAAATGACATCATGACATCTATCATATGGCTGTTATTTAAGAAAAAAAAGCTTGAACCTATTAAAAATCTATAAACCTTTATACATTGAAGTAAATATTGATTTTTATTCGCATGAAGAAATGTTTCTGGCTTTTAAAAATGATTATAATGTCTCATCTTTATCTATTTATATGTATATAATTATCTTTATTTATATAGATTTTATATATATAATGTATGTATGTGTATATATAAATCTCACATACAATTTTTTAAAAAAATTTTTATAATTCCCTCTTAATTTAATTAATTAAGGCATGGCCTTTGTTCCATTTTGTTTGATATTTCTCTCAATTACATTTTCTCTGTAATCAGTAATTCCTAAAATATTACAAAATGTCTGTTCACACTTCTCAGTAATGGAGTATGGAGTGGAAACTCGTCCTTTAAGCAGTTGCCTGGCTACTCCAGTGAAACTCATCCATGAGCAATTGAACACTGACTATGACCAAGTGTCTGCATGCTTGAATAAGAGTATAAATGAATATATTCCATGTTATACTCTGCAACTCACCTGCTGTGTTGACTGTAGTTCTGCAACTCACCTGCTGTGTTGACTGTAGTTCTGCAACTCACTACAGCCACAGATTGCCTAATTAGATTAACCAAGAGGCTTTCCTGTGGTAATCATTTAGCGAGCCTCTTCCTTTGATGAACACTGTGCTGCCCAAGACGGCATGCTGAAGGTCAAATGATTTTCATTAAAGGAATGGAATATTTCTTGGATGTATGTATGGTGTTTTACTGTTCTCATGTGAGGTGCTAATCAGTCAGCTTTTAGAAACAAAGGCTTGTCTTCGGAGGTGTTGGGAGCTGCTCACAGCTTAGCTGTAATCTTTTCTCATCGTTGCTTCAGGAATGGATTTGAAACTACTATGTGAGTACAGTGTGGACAGTATACCGTTTGTCTTTTAAGAGGCACAATCATGTTTGATTGACTAATACATGTCCAAATTTGTAGGTTAATTTGGTAGGTGAGTGTGTATTATGTAGTTTTTTATTATGTTAAGAATCAACTATGTGAATTCTGTGATGAAATATAGGTGAATATATTCTGCAGCAGTATTGCCATTCTTAACCCCAGCACTAAACTAAAAACTAAACTAGGTGTGTATCATAATCTTCTCACCAGATTATATTTGTTCACTTATTACTTCACTGCATCAAATCGATGCCCGTGATTTTTAAGTTGACTTTAGATATATTTTTTTTGTGTATTAGGTCTTTCACATTTTTTTTCTTGTACTTACTTTAAAGTAGAACTTTGCCTGTGAATCTGTTTTGCATGAGTCCTGTTTTATGTTACAGAACTAAATTTATCCCTTCAATCTTAAACGGTCTCGGCAGATCTTGCCTCTGAAGCACTGCCGGAAAAGCCGACTGTCACTTCACACATTTGTTCATGTCTCCCATAAAGATGGGTGACATAATGTTGGTATGATTCTCTCACTGATTAACTGTAGAGTCATCTGCTTTGGCATTTATGACAGAAGAACTGTGACCTGTCACTGGGTCTGAACGGTGCTCAAGGAAGTTTACCAGCTGTCAGATTTCATTATTTGAGTTTTAGTGGCAGTGTTGTAGAATATAAAATGAATCTGAGTTAAGAACTTGCAAATCTTGTTTAGACCTTGGCCAGATCTATGAAATAGTCCTGGTTTTCTCATGCACCAATAATGATTATAATTCTTTTCCTCTCTTTCAGATGTAGCGCAGAGTGGATCTAAACAACCTGTATCTTCAATGGTCCTTATTAATCCAATATGAAAAAGCATACACAGTTGCAACAAATGGACACTGCTATTTACATGCTTCCAGTTTTGGGAACTTGTTTTCAGCTCCCCTGAGTCATTAGTGGTTTATGGGTAATTCTGGGTTTTACCTCTGAATACATTGCTTGGTGTGCATCAGAGGAGACATGGCCCGAAATTCTCGCCGTGGTTCCAAGTACAAGGCAGACGCCAACCACGATGCTGATTTTGGCTGCACACTTCAAGAGCTTCGGTTGCTCATGGAACTCCGAGGTACTGAGGGAGTACAAAGAATCCAGGAGTGTTATGGAGATATCCAAGGACTCTGCTCCAGGTTAAAATCATCACCCATAGATGGTAACTATGAACTATTTTTTGTATTCAGCTATTCAGGTATGTTGAAGCATTGGTTTGTGGTGTTGTCACCGCTTTTCAATGCATCAGAAAGAAAAAAATTTCTTCATTATTGTCATTGCAGTAGGAGGTTTAGGTCACATGTACCATGCTGATCTCTGGTGGATCTGATACTTAAGCAGTTGATGGAGACCCTCTGTTGCTCTGCACTATTTCTATAAGGACTGTTTCTGGATGGTGCAGAAGAACTTTGCAGCGGCCTTACCACCTTTTAATAGAGATATTATGGAGAACTCGCTTGTGGTTTTCTGCATATCACTGATTAAATTAGGAAGCAGTTAAATGCAATAACTGTTTTCTAACTCAATAATGGTCACTGAGTTATTTTAAATTACTATATGTACTTGCTTTCACATACTTTGTGGAATTTGATTTAACTGCTGCCTATAATGTAGCAGCTTGTAGCAACTCCTAAAATACTCCCTAAGATCTACTGATCTCTTCCGTGTACTATCCAAGGCTGTTATTTCAGGCCCAATTAAGTCACCAGTTTTTATCCTTGCTTAGTGATGTGTGGTGGTTAGCAATCACTGTCATACATGTTCAGGCGAATGGAAGAACTGCTTGAATCGAAAAATGTAACTTGTGTATTGGTGGCATTGCTGCATGAAAAAAATACTTATAAATAAAATATAATAGTCTTGGTGGCTTGTAGAAATGATGAGCAAGACAAATGCAGAATATTCAGTTGTGTACTCTCGCCTTTAAAAAAAAAAAAAAAAAAAAAAAAAAAAGAGTACTATAGTACTTTGTTAATTCAGCTCCATGCTACACTCTCATGTTGATATTGTTGCTGCTGTTACATGTGACGTTTTAACCCAGATCTGTCACTATGTTGGAAATGTTGCTGCTGACATTTTGATGATTTGCTCAGGACCAGTGAACATTTAGAGAAATGTACACACAAAGGACACCATGGATGACGCAGTCTTTCTTTAAACCCTGTACTTTAAAGCTTAAATTGGTCAGTCACATTATCACCCTTTCATTTTGCATATATCAAATTTATGGGCCGAGTTTCTGAATGTTTAGATAGGGATCTAACCAAATATAACTCCAAACCTTTCCATTTATTAAAATGAAGGAATTATAAGTATGCCACTTTGATATCAGCATTATTTTCAGATTTGTGGAAATTTAAATTGAGTCCATGTTTCATATTATTCTTATTTTGCACATGATGATTGCCCTTTATTCTGGGCGAGCATTGTGACAGCAGACCTGCCTGACATTGGTGTTTGTCCTGTGAGCCATCACATTGTCCTGCTTTGTGTCGTAGCATGCTAGTGACAGGTGGGAGCAGATCGATTTTCTGCATGTAATCCCAGTCAGTGTAAACCACATGGAAAAATCCTCAGTGCTCCGTTTCTAACTAATCTCCCAAACCACTACACACTTCTCCTGTTTTGCTTTTTCCCTAGTCTGAACATTATTTGAAAGTACAGGGGTGTTGAAATTGTAAATTAGTTAAACAATGTGAGAGGACTTGGAGGAAAAAATAGCAATGCACATGGTGTTCTGGCTTTTTATGGGTGGCTGTAGTTGTCCTATTAAAGTTTAAAAATATTTTAAAGTTTAATCTGCTGCTCATTTTAAATGTCTGTTAAAATGAATGCTATATATTATGGCATGGCATAATATATATCTCATATATATTATAACCCATCAGCTTTCTGTTTTAAAATGATTAAGTTTGGCTCTGGCTCTGTAACAAACTTACTTATTTTTTTCAGAGCTTGCTTTGCCCATCTTAATCATGGTAGGAAATAATCTGTACTTAATGAAATAGTGAATATATTAATATATTAAGATTAATATAGAGAGCAGTTGGGCCTATTTTTGGTTATACATCACTCATATTATCAATTTGGAACCTGACCTGATATTACTTTAGCAAGTATAGTGCTGTGAAAAGTATTTGCTGATTTCTTATGTTTTTGTGTATATCTCGTCCTTAAAAGTGTAAGATCTTCGAATGAAATGCAACATAAAGGCAACCGGAGTTAACACAGTATACAGTTTGTTTTATTGAAGCAAAAAAATTATCCAACACCCATCACTTGTGGAAAAACTAATTGCCCCTTTAAACTTAAAATCTGATTGTGCCTCCTTTAGCAGCAATAACTAATCAAATGCTTCCGATAACTGGAGATCGGTCTTTTAATTACTTCTAGGACTAGTACTTACTGGTAAGCTTTGGATCATTGTCTTGCTGCATAATAGAGTTGTGCTTGAGTTTCAATTTACGAACTGAAGACCGGACATTCTCCTTTAGGATTTTCTGTTGGAGAGCAGAATTCATGTTTCCCTCAATTATTGCAAGTTGCCCAGGCCCTGAAGCAGCAAAGCATCCCCACACCATCACACTTCCACCACCATGCTTGACCTTAAGTATGATGTCCTTCTTGTGGAATTCTGTGTTTGGTTTATGCCAGATGTAACAGGACCCCTGTCTTCCAAACAGTTCCACAGAACATTCGCCCAAAAGGTTTGAGGATCATCAAGGTGTGTAGGCAGAAATCGGATGAGCCTTAATGTTCTTCTGGGTTAGCAGTGGTTTTCAACTCGCCACTCTTCCATGGATGCCATTTCTGCCCAGTGTCTTTCTGATAGTGGATTCATAAACAGTGACCTGTATTGATGTAGGTTCTTTGATGTTGTCTTTGGTTCTTTTGTGACTTGCTGGATGAGTAGTTGCTGTGCTCTTGGAGGAATTTTGGAAGGTCGGCCACTTCTGGGAAGATTCATTACTGTGCTGAGTTTTTCCATTTGGAGATGATGGCTCGTACTGTGGTGCTTTTGGAGTGCTAGAGCCTTTGAAATAGTTTTGTAACCCTTCCTAGACTGATGTATTTCAATCACCTTCTTCATAATTTCTGGAATTTCTTTCCACTTTGGCATAGTGTGTTACTGGGTAAGACCTTTTAACCAACTTCATGCTGTTTGAAAAAATTCTATTTAAGTGTTGATTGAAAAGTGTTTGCAGTAATCAGGCCTGGTTGCATCTAGTGCAGCTGAAGCCCATTATGAATTCAGTTTCATAGATTTGGGAATTAGTAACTACAGGACAATTTGGCCCAGTTGATATTGGATAACTTTTTTTTGCTTCAATAAATAACATTATTTAAAAACTGTATTTTGTGTTTACTGAAATTGTCTTGTTTTTTCTTGGGTTTTGTTTTAATTTGTGAAACAATTTAGTATGAGATGTACACAAAAACAGAAGAAGTCAGGATGGGCCAAATACTTTTTCACAGCACTGTAGATATCGACATAGCTTCATCAAGTATTTGTTTAAAAAGAGAAAGCACTTCTTAGGAAAAAAAGAAAAGAAATGATGATCTTGATCTTGCATACTTGCACATAATCTGATTGATTTCCGCACCTTGTATGCTTTGCTGTTCAGCCAAAATCTTTTTGGGCTGGACCTGTATTTAAGCTAATTCCTTTACCAGGTATGCATGTGATGATCACTCATATTGGTGCAGTCAATCGATAACATTCAGTGCCTGCTCTTTTCTGTGAACTCTCTGTTTACCTTAGGTCTGCACTACTGATCACTACTGCACTACTGATCAACTTGTAGTTTTTGCAGTGTATTAAACTAAAGTGTTTCTTGTTGTATTATATTAAATTCTATTAAAAAATAAATTATTATGGTTGATTTAAATGACATTTCTTTCTGCACATTTTAGGGCTGAGCATAAATGCTGATGACCTTGCAAGAAGAAAAGAACTATTTGGAAAAAATTTCATACCTCCAAAAAAGCCAAAAACATTCCTTCAGTTAGTGTGGGAAGCACTGCAGGATGTGACACTAATTATTTTGGAAGTTGCAGCCGTGATCTCCTTAGGCCTTTCTTTCTATAGACCTCCAGATGCTGAAAGAGAAAGTGAGTGCATTAGACATTTTAAGCACATCAGAACTATTCTATTACCAGCACATAATAGAAAAACACAAGTTTGTAAAGGTTTGACATTTAAAGGTTTCACATTAGCTTTTGGCATGGCAGTGTTATTCTCTTATGCTGCTGTAAAGATATTACCTCACATTATTGTGCTAGTCTGGTCTTTCAGCCAACACAGTTTTACAAATACATTTTCTTAAGAGTATAATGATGTTTTAAAACAGTCCATATCTGAATCAATTTTATTGTTTGTTATAGCCTAATCTATTTACATTTTAGACACACTCATGAAAACCTCCTGAATTTTTCTGTGCTGTGGCATAGAAATGCATTTCTGCGGCTTTGCCTGGACTGACTGTGTTTTCTATTGTAGACTGTGGAAGAGCTGCAGGAGGAGTGGAGGATGACAGTGAAGCAGATACAGGATGGATAGAGGGTGCTGCCATCCTTTTGTCCGTCATATGCGTGGTGCTCGTCACTGCCTTTAATGACTGGAGCAAAGAAAAGCAGTTTCGTGGCTTGCAGAACCGCATTGAACAGGAGCAAAAGTTCACAGTTGTACGAGGAGGCCAAGTCATTCAGGTTCCTGTGTTCGAGATTGTTGTTGGAGACATCACTCAAGTAAAATATGGTACCGTGCCTCTCCTGTATCTCCAGAATTGCACCTCAGTGACTTTTTTTATTATTTAATGAAGTGGCTCTGAAAGCAAGTGAAAAAACATTTTTCACTATTTCTTCATCAAAGCAAGGGTAGTTTGTCTTGCCTCTCTTGCCCCTCCTGTTTTGGCTGATTGAGAGCTTTTATTTTGGTTTGTTAAATAAAGCTTCTGTATGTTTTGTCTGAGGTCTGACCATCTGGCTTTTGCTGTGTGCCTTCAGGTGACCTCCTTCCTGCTGACGGCGTACTAATCCAAGGAAATGATCTAAAAATTGACGAGAGCTCCCTCACAGGAGAGTCTGACCATGTCAGAAAGACACTGGACAAAGATCCCATGCTACTCTCAGGTTTTGAATCCTTATAATTTACTATTTTCTTCAGACAGATAAATGTTTTAGTACTGTGCAAGAGTTCAGTTAACTGAATGTGTTTCATTGATGAGAAACATCAGTTACAAAATTTTGTGAGAAGAAAGAAGGGCATTGCATAAAACCCTGTAGTTTGTTAATATTACATGCATGTATAAATGACTAACTCACATCAGATATAGATGAATATCAGAATATATGTAGATGCCATATGGGTCATTATCGGATAACTTGGGAGAAAATGTTCCAAACCATTAAAGAAAGATAGCGTGTATTTAATGTTTTGTAATTGCTGTCTTATTGCTTCAGGCACTCATGTTATGGAGGGGTCAGGAAAGATGTTGGTCACTGCAGTGGGCTTGAATTCTCAGACTGGTATCATCTTCAGCCTCCTCGGTGCAGGAGAGGATGAAGGAGAGGATGAAAAAGAAGAAAAGGAGCGGAAGAAAAAGAAGAAGGAGGAAAAGAAGAAAGAAAAAGAAAGGCAAAAGATGGAGAGAAAAGACAAGAAGGACAAAAGAAGTAGGACAAAATCTTGCACCTTCACATTCTTCAGTACATTCATTAAGTAGGCTGCTAAGATATTGGACTTGAAAAATTCCAAGCATGCTCATCTACTTATCAAGTCTCTGAAAGTGTGCAAATAAGTAAAATTACTTACTTTGTATTTACTGCATGGTCTAGTGTGAATAGGCATTGTTCTGTGTACTCGGTTAAACAGTTCCATTTAGTTCATCTACTGTGTTTACCCTGCGTGTGACTCCATTTACTTGCATGTACACTTCCAGAGGACAGTTTGCCTCTGGTGTGTTAAAACATGGAACGGTAACTAATACATAACCATCGATAAATACACTATATGGCCAAAAGTTTGTGGACACCTGACCATCACACCCATATGTACTTGCTGAACATCCCATTCCAGTTTTAGTCGCCCTTTGCTGTTTTAATAACCTCCACTCTTCTTGGAATGGCTTTCCACTAGAGTTTGGAGTGTGGCTGTGGGGATTGGTGCCCATTCAGCCACAACAGCATTAGTGAGGTTAGGCACTGATGTTGGCGCAATGTCAGCATTCCAATTCATCTCAAAGGTGTTCAGTGGGGTTGAGGTCAGGGTTCTGTGCCTGCCACTCAAGTTCTTCCACTTCAACTTTGGCAAACCATGCCTTCATGGACCTTGTTTTTAGTTCCAGTGAAGGGAAATTGTAATGCTACAGCATACAAAGATCCAGCCATCCATTTTCTGTACCGCTTATACTTTGCAGAGTTGCAGAGACCCTGAAGCCTATCCCAGGGGACTTGGGGCATAAGGCAAATGTTACCCCACAGCTTCTGTCCACTTGCTGTCATTGAGTGTTTCTGGGGTTCTATGGAATAAGGGTTTAGATGTGTGGCCTAATTTCAACAGCAATAATGTATGACTATGATGCCACACAATGCAGAAAACCAATACAAATTATTTAACAAGATCTTGTCTTGCATTTAATGTCTCATATGAATGTGCCTTTTTTCCAGCAGACAGACAGCAAGATGTATCGGACAAATACAATGGTAAGTTCATTTACATCTTTACATCTTGCATGCACACATGTGCACACACACACACACAGTATATTACAAAATATGTATTGATCCTGTTTTCATTTTGTATTGTAATTGATTGTATGCAGTGATTTTATTTTTTTATATATATATATATATATATATATATATATATATATATATATATATATACACACACACACACACACACACACACACACACACACACACACACACGCGCGCGCACAGTATCTCACAAAAGTGAGTACACCCCTCACATTTTTGTAAATATTTGATTATATCTTTTCATGTGACAACACTGAAGAAATGACACTTTGCTACAATGTAAATTAGTGAGTGTACAGCTTGTGTAACAGTGTAAATTTTCTGTCCCCTCAAAATAACTCAACACACAGCCATTAATATCTAAACCGCTGGCAACAAAAGTGAGTACACCCCTAAGTGAAAATGTCCAAGTTGGGCCCAATTAGCCATTTTCCCTCCCTGGTGACATGTGACTTGTTAGTGTTACAAGGTCTCAGGTGTGAATGAGGAGCAGGTGTGTTAAATTTGGTGTCATCGCTCTCACACTCCCTCATACTGGTCACTGGAAGTTCAACATGGCACCTCATGGCAAAGAACTCTCTGAGGACCAAGACCCTGACACTGAGCTGCAGCACGGTGGCCAGCAGTTTAACAGGACAGGTTTCACTCAGAACAGGCCTCACCATGGTTGACCAAAGAAGTTGAGTGCACATGCTCAGCGTCATATCCAGAGGTTCTCTTTGGGAAATAGACATATGAGTGCTGCCAGCATTGCTGCAGAGGTTGAAGGGGTGGGAGGTCAGCCTGTCAGTGCTCAGACCATACGGCGCACACTGCATCAAATTGGTCTGCATGGCTGTCGTCCCAGAAGGAAGCCTCTTCTAAAGATGATGGACAAGAAAGCCCGCAAACAGTTTGCTGAAGACAAGCAGACTAAGGACATGGATTACTGGAACCATGTCCTGTGGTCTGATGAGACCACGATAAAATTATTTGGTTCAGATGGTGTGAAGAGTGTGTGGTGGCAACCAGATGAGGAGTACAAAGACAAGTGTGTATTGCCTACAGTCAAGCATGGTGGTGGGAGTGTCATGGTCTGGGGCTGCATGAGTGCTGCTGGCACTGTGGAGCTACAGTTCATTGAGGGAACCATGAATGCCAACATGTACTGTAACGACCCCAAACACACCTCCAAGACGACCACTGCCTTGCTAAAGGAGCTGATGGTGAAGGTGATTGACTGGCCAAGCATGTCTCCAGATCTAAACCCCATTGAGCACCTATGGGGCATTTTCAAACGGAAGGTGGAGGAGCACAAGGTCTCTAACATCCACCAGCTCCGTGATGTCGTCATGGAGGAGTGGAAGAGGACTCCAGTGGCAACCTGTGAAGCTCTGGTGAACTCCATGCCCAAGAGGGTTAAGGCAGTGCTGGAAAATAATGGGGCCACACAAAATATTGACACTTTGGGCCCAATTTGGACATTTTCACTTAGGGGTGTACTCACTTTTGTTGCCAGCAGTTTAGACATTGATGGCTGTGTGTTGAGTTATTTTGAGGGGACAGCAAATTTACACTGTTATACAAGCTGTACACTCACTACTTTACATTGTAGCAAAGTGTCATTTCTTCAGTGTTGTCACATGAAAAGATATAATCAAATATTTACAAAAATGTGAGGGGTGTACTCACTTTTGTGCGATACTGTGTGTGTGTGTGTGTGTGTGTGTGTGTGTGTGTGTGTGTGTGTGTGTGTGTGTGTGTGTGCGCATATATGTATATGAGCTTGATTAAGAAATAAACCTGTTGAAGGTTAAATAAATTACATGTGAATTGACTTCAGATATATGCAGTATGTAGCACTAGGTGGGATCAAGGAAAAGATGGCATCCCCTCAGGCAACTTTAACTGCCATAAATAATATAGTTTTTGTGAAGTACATGTACTATTCTCATACTGCTGCTGCTATTGGCTGTGCAGATAAAGATGGAGTAGGTGCTGAAGGCCAGATTCTCAGCAGTGAGGATGGGACAGTGGTTGAGGACAAAAAGAAATCCAGTCTGCCAAAGAAAGAAAAATCTGTACTTCAAGGGAAGCTCACCAAATTAGCTGTGCAAATTGGAAAAGCAGGTTAGAAATGATAAGTGGTGTGTTAATATTTGGATGATACTTTTTACTTCAATGTATCTGCTTATGTTGTAAGATCATTGTATTTTATATGAAGTATTATTTTGTTCACATTTAGCTTTTGAATAGTTGCATGTAAATACTATAACTCTGAAAACTTACACTTGTGTTTTACTCACCAGGCCTTTTCATGTCAGCCATCACAGTCATTATCTTGGTGGTGCTCTTTTTGGTGGACACTTTCTATATCCAAGGACTTCCATGGATTAAAGACTGCACCCCTATCTATATCCAGTTCTTTGTCAAGTTCTTCATTATTGGAGTCACTGTGTTGGTCGTTGCTGTGCCTGAGGGACTTCCTCTTGCTGTCACCATCTCATTAGCGTACTCTGTCAAAGTACGAGTTCAAGAGCATGAGCTTAAACCTTGTCCATACAATGTATAGAGCACATACACTCTAGATATTGCCAAAGGTTTGTGGACACCTGACCATAACACTCATATGTACTTTTTGAACATCTCATTCCAGATGTCCAGATTCCCTTTGCTGTTATAATAACCTCTACTCCAATGGGAAGGTTTTCCACTAGAATTTGGAGCATGGATGAGGTCAGGCACTGATGTCAGGCAAGAAGGCCTGGGGCATAGTTGGCATTCCAGTTCACCCCAAAGGTGTTCAGTGAGGTTGAGGGAAGGGAAATTGTAATGCTATATACATAGACCTTCTGTACAATTGTGTGATTCTAACTTTGTGGTAACACTTTGGGGAAGGCCTACATGTAGGTGTGATGGTGAGGTGTCCACAAACCTTTCGCCATATAGTGTAGTTCTATAAATGGCATTATTCATTTACTTGTAAAAGACCACAAATGAATTATTTTTTAATGCTAACTTGAAATGATTATACAGCTAAGAATGATTTAATGTGGTTGTCTCTTCATTTGGTTATGGTGCTCTGCAACTGTTCTCTTGATTTGGTCTCAGAAAATGATGAATGATAACAACTTGGTCAGACACTTGGACGCATGTGAGACGATGGGAAATGCCACTGCCATCTGCTCAGATAAGACGGGCACGTTAACCATGAACAGAATGACTGTGGTGCAGGTGTATGTGGGAGACAGACACTACAGGAGGGTACCTGAACCTGACCTCGTTCACAGCAAGATCTTGGATCTACTGATCATTGGCATTAGTGTTAACTGTGCATATACTTCTAAGATCATGGTGAGAAATCGAGGCTAGTACAGTATGCAGTTTGTGATTTATTTTCCAGCTTATTTGTTATCTTTAAAAGTTAATGTTGAACCTAAAAAGTTGATCAATGTGATGATTGTTGTTTTGTTTCATTTCCATTGTACTAAATACTATTGAATGAAATCTACTCTCAATACTATAGATTTTAACTACAGTGTTTGCTGGCTTACTGTATAAATTTTTGCTTCTGTTTGTGTGTACATTTGTAGCCACCTGAGAAGGAAGGTGGACTACCTCGTCAGGTGGGGAACAAAACGGAATGTGCCTTGCTGGGGTTTACGCTTGACTTGGGCCGAGACTACCAAATCATCCGCAAAGAATATCCAGAAGAGAAGCTTTTCAAAGTATACACCTTCAACTCTGCGAGAAAATCCATGAGCACAGTGCTGAAAAATTATGATGGAAGTTACCGGATGTTCAGCAAAGGAGCCTCTGAAATTCTCCTGAAGAAGTAGGTTTGCAATTGAGATATTTTGGACTCAAAACAAGAAATGTGGTTCCAGCACTGTGGGTGAATTTGAGTGAAGATTGAAACATTTGGTTTTGCAGCCTATACAACTTCTTGGCGTGATAACATCTGCAGTAGTCTAGGCCTTCTAGCTTATTACTCTCTTTTCTTACAATGACTGTATATACTGTAAAAACAAAAACCTACACTGTTTTGACCTGGTATATGGTACAAAAACCAATATATGAGCACCTCAATTAGCATTTGCTGTGTTTGCAGGTGCTGTAAAATCTTAACAGCTAGCGGTGATTCCATGGTCTTCAAGCCTAGAGATCGAGACGACGTGCTGAATAACGTGATCGAGCCCATGGCTTTAGACGGTTTGAGGACAATCTGCCTGGCCTACAGGGATTTTCCTGCCTCAGAGGGGGAACCAGACTGGGACAATGAGGCCGACATCCTCACAGGCCTCACTTGCATCTGTGTCGTGGGCATTGAAGATCCTGTACGGCCAGAGGTGAGCGCTCATATTACAGGTTTTGTGGCTAACTTCCACAGTTACATATTCCAACAATTTTAAATGGATCTGATTGATTGAAAATGATCTTATTTCAGACACTGAAAATAACCAGCCAACTTACCCACAGGAGTCCTCATTACTATTTATAAGTATGTATAAGTTTTTAGTTTCTAACTTGTGGGTGCTTTTACTGATTTAGGTCCCTGATGCCATTAAAAAATGCCAGCGGGCAGGAATCACAGTACGTATGGTCACCGGCGACAACATTAACACTGCCCGCACTATTGCCAGTAAGTGTGGCATCCTCAGTCCTGGAGATGATTTCCTTTGCCTTGAGGGCAAAGAATTCAACAGGCGAATACGCAATGAACTAGGAGAGGCAAGTTACCAACACTGTACATACATCTATTTAAAAAAAAGTCCTTCAAAACATCTTTATTAAAGTACACCTCATTCTATTATATTTTATGAATTTTACAATTTGTATAAAAGAACAAATCTAGGGTTAGTTTAATTAACTTAATTTGGATATTTATCCCATAAACTCTGATAAATGTTAAACAAGCAGTGTAGGTGAAAAAATACCATATCTACAAAATAAATAAATAAATAAAAGTATGGCTTTCATGGTGTTTTGTGTCAAACTGCTGTGGTGATATAATAATACATGTCCTCCTTTCAGATTAAACAAGAGCGTATTGACAAGATTTGGCCTAAACTGCGTGTGTTGGCAAGATCCTCTCCCACAGATAAGCATACATTAGTAAAAGGTAAGATTTTGGAACTAGCAAGGTTTGATACTGCAAGTTGTATCCCATTTATAGATGTAAATACTCAATCTAGCAATGTAACACGTGTAATTTACCATCTCAGGTATAATCGATAGCACAGCTTTAGAGCAAAGGCAAGTAGTAGCTGTAACAGGAGATGGAACAAATGATGGCCCTGCCTTGAAGAAAGCTGATGTTGGCTTTGCCATGGTATGTGTTTCAAAATGCTAAACAGGATTAGAAAAATAAAGAAGGGAAAAAATAAAAAATATATATAATCTAATACATTGAATAGAAATAAATTTAAAAAAAACATCTATCCAATCTGTGATGGATGTTGAGACACCATCTGAACACTCTGTTATTTGTCATGTTTCTTTAGGGCATTGCTGGAACAGATGTAGCCAAAGAGGCCTCCGACATTATCTTGACAGATGACAACTTCACCAGCATAGTGAAAGCTGTGATGTGGGGACGAAATGTCTATGACAGCATCTCAAAGTTCCTGCAATTTCAACTGACAGTCAATGTAGTGGCTGTAGTCGTGGCATTCACTGGCGCCTGTATCCTACAGGTCAGTGTTTTTCTCAAAATATTCTTCCTATCCTGGAGGTATTTTTGTGTAGATGGCAGAGTTTACAGCGTTTCCTCCCTATCACAGGACTCTCCACTAAAAGCAGTCCAGATGTTGTGGGTAAACCTGATCATGGACACATTTGCATCACTGGCTCTGGCCACCGAGCCACCCACTGAGGCTTTACTGCTGAGGAAACCCTACGGTCGCAACAAGCCCCTAATCTCCAGAACCATGATGAAGAACATTTTGGGTCATGCTGTATACCAACTCACTATCATCTTTACTCTGTTGTTTGCTGGTGAGAAGTGCATTTTGGGTTAGTTTGTTAGTAGCCATTTTACCGGTGTGAAAAGTGTATATTAGTAAACAAGAGTGTACTAAAACTCCCTGTGCAAAAACTGCAACATGAAGTAAAATGGAGGGCAAAAAACAACTGGAATCTTTATCCCCTAACAGGTGAGAAGATCTTTGATATTGACAACGGCAGGAATGCTCCTTTACATGCCCCTCCTTCAGAACACTACACAATCGTCTTCAATACCTTTGTCATGATGCAACTCTTCAATGAGTTCAACGCTCGCAAGATCCATGGCGAGAGGAATGTGTTTGATGGCATCTTCAACAACCTGATCTTCTGCTCCATTGTTTTTGGCACATTTGTTATCCAGGTAAAGTAAGATAGAAGTATTGGAGTATTATAATTTAGTTAGACTGGCCACAGCTAGGATATGGAATAGGGTTGCTTTTCCTTCTAATTTCTTTCTAAATAAATTGGATTAGAACCATAAGTCATTCTGTCATTAATAACAAGTGCTCTCTTTTGCAGATTGTGATTGTGCAATTTGGTGGAAAGCCCTTCAGTTGTGTAGGACTTAGTATTGAACAGTGGCTTTGGTGTGTCTTTCTTGGCTTTGGGTGCCTCATCTGGGGTCAGGTGAGCCTAGAGACACCTTGTCTTTGTCTCTTTGCTTCTTTTGGGGGTTTTATGGTCCTTATTCTTTGCAATATCAATCCACAGTTGATAACCACGATTCCCACAAGTCGGTTGAAGTTCCTGAAGACTGCTGGCCATGGTACCCAGAAGGAGGAGATCCCAGAAGAGGAACTGGAGGAGATGGAGGCACTGGATGAGATCGACCATGCTGAGATGGAATTGAGAAGAGGACAGGTCCTCTGGTGCAGGGGCCTCAACAGAATCCAGACACAAGTAAGTGAAAGCTGAACCACTATAAAAGATAATGGAGAGACATAGTTTTTCATTCCCAATCTAGATGAAATATTTCAGTTTTAGGTGGTCCATAGATAATTCACATTTTTGCATTATTTTATACTTGTATTGTGTTTTTGTGTTAGTTTTTTTCTTTCTTTTTTCTTTTAAGATTCGTGTGGTAAATGCCTTCCGGGAAGCCTTGTCCCCTTATGAAGGCTTGGAAACTCCAGAATCTAGAAGCTCCATCCACAACTTCATGACCCACCCAGAGTTCCGCATTGAAGACTCTGATCTGGCCATTCCCCTAATTGATGAAACAGAGTCTGAGGAAGATGGACCAAGAAAATGCAGTTTTGTACCATCAGCCATTCCTTCTCGCATATCTTCACCTAACCAGAACAATAATTCTGCCAACAGCAGAACATTTCATCACTACAAGGACTTAAAGACCATTCCTCAAACCCCTGGTAGTCCCATGCACAGTCTGGAGACATCACTGTGATTTTACTCATGCTAAAAACCCTGCTAAGATCACATCTATACCAACCATGCTATGACCATGTCAACAAAGAGCACAACCAGGAGGTCTGGTGAATTTGATTTCTTCAAGTACGACATTCCTGGATCAAAATCCCTTTGTTGTTACTAAAAAATTATTTATCTAATCACTGCCTAATGTAATAAGGGTGTGCCTTTTACTCCTCACTTGAGCATTTGTCCCAAATATATTGCAACTCTGCATTTCAGTTCTTAACAGTTTACATGAATCCGTAATGAAGCCTGACGCTGCACCACTTTTATCATATTTTGGTAGATATGTAGTCTTCTACACTAAGTACTGGAGAACTTAGCTGAACTAACCTTAACAAACTACTGAATGCTTATTCAGGTTTCAGCGAATATTGTCAGGTTTTTTTTTGTTTGTTTTTAAACAAATAAACAATATTGATTTACATTTATTCAGTGTAGCGCTAGACAGTAACTTTCTTCTGGAAACCGACAAAAATGTGTCTGGATGGCATTTTCAAGAGGAAAAAAGAATCAGAGGGTGGGTGTGAGTTTAATGTGATTGAGTAAAATAAATTTTCTAAAAACAACAAGGTGATGTTGGTTAACAACACATTTGAAGAAATCATGTTCACAGAGGAGGCAACTGGGTGTTCTTGTAGTGAAATGGGGATTTTCTGTCTGTGGATATATTTGGTCTGAAAATGTAGTTAATCTTTTGATTCGTTTGTAAATATTGTCATCCCAGGGGATCTATAAACAATAAAAGATTCCTGGTTAATGCATTTTCCTCCAGACAATTTTTTAGTGATTGACATTGGATTCAGAGTTCGACCCAAATTGCTTATTCCCCCATGCTTTTTTTTTAATTAAACACTTTGACATATTATGAATTTGTTGTTTATATTATAGTTGAAATGGTCTGTTTACATGCTTTTGGAGAATCTTACCTTGCATGAACTCGGGATACATATGAGGTTTAAACATGGTTGCTGCTGTATCTGTATGTGAGCTTTTTAAGGAGTATACCAATTGATAGAACTATGTTAAGCCTTCAGACTTTTGTTCAAGTTTAGTTGAGTCTGGAATAAATTGGAGGAAAGAGTTGTCACTCAATATGCAATTTAAGCACAAAAACTTTAAAATTAATAAAAACTTTGTACACTATAGACTAATACTTAACTGTTCTGTTCAAGTGATTGAAAGTGTTTGTACATTGAACACTACCACCTGCCTTTTTGATCATTGCATTGATCTTTGTCTCAGGCTTAAGTTCAGCAGTCCCTGGTTATTTTATCGTAAACAATAAACATATTCGGCACAATGATGCCAAATCAGAGTAGCTGCACTACATAAGAACTTGAAATATATTAAGTGTTTTAAATTTAGATACTTTAAGCTAAATTTGATGTAGTTTTGTAATTTCTTTCCATTGATACTCTCAGATAGTGCCCTGCGATGGGTTAGCACCCTGTCCAGGGTGTCCCATGGGTTGTGCCCTGAGTTCCCTGGGATAGGCTCCAGGCTCTCCTGTGACCTTGTGTAGGATAAGCACTATGGAAAATGGATGGATACTCACAGATATTGTTTACTTCTAAAAGATGAGCACACTGTTTTTTTTTGTTTGTTTATTTTTTTTTAAAACCAAATTATCCCACAGACCCTTTGGCAATATAACAAATTGACAATCGGTATATTTCTTTAGCAAAAGTACAGAAGTTTTTCACGTCATGACTTGAAAATGTTGGCTTCTGCTGAGAATTTTAAAAGGCAATAGGCTATGTTCTGTTGTGTTGCACATAATGTTAGAAAAGGCTCTTTGATTCTGTTTGTTTCACTGTAGTTTCATTCCTATTTTGGGAATTAATGTTGATCTGTCTGTTTATGGATTTTTTTTTCTATCGTAATATGTCAATTACTTACGGTCTTATCGTGATCAGTGTAAACTGTGATTGTGGTTCAATTTACATTTTGTAAGTGTGAGTAATGTGTGTGTTTGGCAATAAAATGTGTATTTAGTTAAAAAAAATTCACACAATATTGCAACACCAATGTTAGTTAAATGTTTGGCATTGTTGATTGTTTATTAGCAATAGTAGTTCAAGCATTAGCTACAAGGAGTGTCAGTCTCGTTTTCAGGAAGACAATTTGATACACACCTTGATATAAGTATGATGTTTTAAAATATATATTTAGTGCAGTAAACTATTTAATTCATACTTTAGAGCTGTTTTTATACAATGTGGTGTAATTTAATATTATGTAGTTTATATTTAATTGAAAATGGGTAAGCTTTAAGGGGTGACCAGGCCTTATTAAGTGTGATTGACATTTCAGAGGAGCATGGAAGGGGACAGAGAGACAGAAACGACCCTAGGCACTCATTCGTTAACCTCTATGTTTCCAACCATAGTCCTGAAGTACACCTGTTTAGTGGGTTTTTTTTTCATGCTCATATTTCACCTGATTGGCTAATTATCAGGCCTCTGAGTTGATCAGAGCAGGGAAACCGTTCAAATGTATAGGACAGGGGGTATTCTAGGATCAGGGATATGAGCCTGTGTGCTAATTTGCAGCAGTAATTTAAAAACATCATCATCATAATGTTGTTGGACATGAATTAAACATCTAGGTGGCGCTGTTGTGGAGATGAACTGGATTCTGTAGCAGCAGGTGATGCCAATATTCAATGAAAGGCTACATATTTTACTAACTTTCGCATACCAGGACTAATAAGTAGAGTAATTAAAGCTAATTACTTTATACGTGCAAATAGTAAGAGTGGCAAACTGTAAAACAGATTTTTTATAATTTGTATGGTTTTTCTTACTGAAAATTTTACTGTCGGAAGAGTTTGGATTGAGACTGTCCTTTTAGATACTCGCGATAGTATGTTAGGGTTTTGGGTTTTTTTTTTTTTCTTGGGGGGAGACATAAGTTTCCTTTGATGCATTCTGGTGGTAAATGCTGCAAGTCCAGAATAAATGAAATGAAGGTAGGTAGTGCTGTATATGGTCAAGTAAGTCTCTATAAAGTGATGTTTGAAAATGGCGGATGAGTGATGCATGTGTAAAGACGAATTTATTTTCCTTTTAAGTAAATTTGGGGCCGAGGAGACCGTTGTTCTTGTTTTAGAAAAGTGGAGAGAATTTTATTGCTAAAAATGTTCACCCTTTGTACCACCAGCAAACATGAAGATTTTCTTGGTAATTACAATAAGTATTTTTGGTGAACTTTGCATTCAGTACGTGTTTGGTAATTCTGACCTCTTGCTCTGTGATTAGATTACATTTATTAATATTACTGCCCACAATTTAGATTCTTTTCGCCAAGAAGTCCTCGTGAAAAAGTTGTACACAGTTATAGGTAATATGCTTGTAGCCTTTTTTCCCCCCTGATTTATTTTCTCCTGCAATACTACATTTGGCCACTGAGAGGCAATGCTACATAAGTCAGGTCAACTTTAACATCTTTTTAAATTCCACACGTTTGGTTTGTCTTGTGTTGGTCGTTACAATGGAAGGATATTTATCCAGTTTAAATGTTTGTTTTTAAAAACTACTTTCTAAACCAGTGTGAGTTTGTAGTGCGGAAGATTTTGTTTTCTCGTCTCTGATTGGGCAGTTTTTTGCATTCATTATCTTTTCCCTTTTTGTTTTGGTGTTAACTGTCACTTAAATCGCCTTGTTGTTCGCTAATATTAGAGTAAACCATATATTTGTCACGTTTTATACTGGTTTATTATACAATATTAAGAGTAATCAGCTTTTGCCGCCCTCGGGTTTACCGTCCTGTAGAATGACCCCGTTTGTTGTGTGCTGTAGTCGGTATCGCTTCTCGGCCTTTTGGCTAAGATCAAGTGTAGTATCTGTTCTTATCAGTTTAATATCTGATACGTCCCCTACCCGGGGACCATATATTAAATTGATTTTTGGAATAGGGAGATGGAATAGGGGCTTGCTCCGTCCACTCCACGCATCGACCCGGTATTGCAGTACTTCCGGGAACGGTGCACCCCCTCTATACTGTCAAAGAAGATAATGTTTGTCTGTCTGTCTGTCTGTGGTGTTAGTTCATTACATGGAAGTGGGCGCTATACTTGTGCTTAATTTGTTTGTGGCGTTTCCTGTATTTAAGCTGTTTATGATCTGACTGAATTCACAGTTTACGCTGAATTCATAGTTCACTAACGAAAAGGATTGTTAATTGTTCATACAGGACCAGTGTGGAGTTCGTACAAGTCTGTACTTTTATATACATCTTCATTTCTCTGCCATGAAAACCAAACTCGATACTCCAACGTTTGTCTGCAGTTTTAAGCCTAACTGTACATGACTACCGCACAGTAAAATCATTTATTTAAAAATCCTAGGAAAACAGCTGTCTTTATTGGAAGCCTGACTTTTATAGCGTGTCCAAATCATGTTTAAAGGTTAAATTATTGTATTTTTAAGTGAGTTAAAACACGCATTGTAGTTCTACAACGAAAAGATCAATTTCTTGCGCTTCATGTGGCTTAATTTAACTTATCCAACGGCTCAAATTCGTCGTAATATTAATATAAACTACTAACTTATCAATTTTTTATTCATAATCTATTACCCACCCCAATCATAATTTGTGGCAGACGGAACTATCAATCCGGAACTATATATCCGGACTCCCATAGCCGGTCGGACAGAAACTTCTACCTTCATGCGAGTTTTGTTCAGCTCTTTGTTCATAGACTGTGGTTATATAGTCACTTGAATAAAGCTGATTTTCTACCTCAGTTCCTTATTTATTTGGTAATTAAGTGAATGGAAGTGAGATTTCTTGTAGAGACGTCATTTTATTTTGGCTGTAAATCGCTGGCTGACCTGCACACCGAGGGGGCGGGGCTAACTGTAGCGAGGCTTTCAAACAACCTTAATAAAATTGTTGATTTTTTTTTTTTACTGACTCTCATGACTTACCGTGTAGCAATACGCTGCTTCTCCTGGACTGACTGTTGTGATTTTAGTGTACATGCTACAATTACAAAAGCCGTTTCTTGAACATAGCGGATCTTATTTACATATTCAGAAGCAGTGCATCATGGGAAGTATTATATCGTTTTGTTGCTAAGAAAATAGACGACCACACGACGTTAGGTGTAATATAAACATGGTGTGTGTTTCAGTACTTTTAGACTGTCGTGTTTTACACTTGGATGTTTGTGTATAATGCTTAGCGCTACATTCTTCACCATGATGGTGAACCGTGTGTGTTGTGGTGCAGTCGGTAGCCGCTGGAGCTGTAATTCATACTTACCTGGCAGGGGAGATACCATGATCATGAAGGTGGTTCACCCAGGGCGAGGCTCAGCCATTGCACTCCGGTTGTGCTGACCCCTGCGAATTCCCCAAATGTGGGAATCTCGACTGCATAATTTGTGGTAGTGGGGGACTGCGTTCGCGCTCTCCCCTGATCTTTACTGTACTAAAGTCAGAACTTTTATTCGTATTTTATTCATTAACGTGGGAGTTTTTTTAATACGCTGTTTCTGGGTATCTTGTCACAAACATATTGGGCGCAGTAATTCCAGATCACAGTAGCTGCACTACATAAGAACCTGGATTATATTAAGAGTAGTACTGTCAATCAATTCAACATTTCAATCGAGTTAATCACAGTCATGGGCTGTAATTAATCGCAAATTTAAAATACTAGGATTTACTTGTAAACGTGCAGTGTTGAAATTAATGAATGCACGAGAAACTGTTTTAAGGAAACAGATTCTTCAGTTGTATTATCGCAGCCATTAACATGTTTAATAAGTGTTCAATAACAATCTTAAATTGTTGAGGCACCCATTTGAACTTCAGACATATTTAGCAGAAACCAACAACTGTTGCAAAGTAATGTCTGCTCCAAAGTCACAAATCGCTTATCTGTAAGTTTTTTGGCATAGTAACATCAACTCAAATCAATTCAACAATAAGCAGGCCTATTTTAGAAATGGAATGCCATAATGTCTGTGAAGAGACAGTGTGAACAATCTCTACATTCTTGGTTAAAGATAATTACTTCAGTCAGTGTGCATCTGTACAACATGCCTCCTGTCAACCAATCATAGTCTACACTCTTCTTTCAACCAGTTGCTCATGCAACTTCAGGAATATTTTGAATAATTTGAATATTTGCTCATGCAGACTAGCTTGTTCACATTTTCAGATGATGGAGCTGACCTCTTCTTCTGCTGAATGTGGCCTGCCAAAGAGAACAGTCTCTCACATGGCAATGTTGAGGCAGGTGTAGCCAAGTAACTTTTTGCAATATGGGCCAGCTTACCTTATGTACCTGCTTGTGATAACCACCACTGTAGTGGACATATTTCTCTGCTGACACAGGGCTCTGCCTTGTACCTCTCTAGAGATTTATCTGTAGACAGTACCTCTTCATCAGACTCTGAATCTGATCCCATGAGTAGGAGGGCCATCTTCAGAGATTTATCTGTAGACAGTACCTCTTCATCAGACTCTGAATCTGATCCCATGAGTAGGAGGGCCATCTTCTTCTTTGGTGGCTCTGACTCCACTTTTTTTTCCAGAGGTCTGTGGTGCAGGTTCTCTATCCTTCAGCATCTCACTCAGCTTTTGCCATACCTCTCCCATCTCTGCCCTGGGCAAGCACCTAAGGTTTTTGAACTTAGGATCTAGAGCGGTTGCCACCTTTAACCACCATAGGTTTGAGTTCTCCTTTTGCCTGTTTAGGTCCTTTGTGAATGCAGCTTTGAAGCACGCTATGTTGGCAGGGTCAACATCAGAGACCTCCATTGTACGCAGGAGATGACATAGTGCTGCAGCACCACGGAGCAGGATACATACTTTTCACCACCTAGGAGCTCAGTAATGTACCTACAGTGCAAACAGAGCACCACACAATTGACTTATTGACTACAGGTTTCATTCAGATGGCATCTATTTAGGGTATAGGCCTTAAAACTATGTCTAGATGACTTATTTTTATCAGTAAAATTGGAGAAGACTAAGAAATTCCATTACCTGCAGTCAAGGGCGTAGATTTGCATATGGACGGTAGGAACATCTCCCTACCAATATTTTGGGAGGGCAGAATTGTGATCATGATCATTATTTGCGTGAACCCGTTCGCATTATCTTTGGAGTGAAGTCAGGTAAATTCCATAGCATACTCTCCCAGAAGCTCCAGGATTTAGGCATGCTAGCATTTGATTGGCTGAAAGGGAGGGGCTATCTGAAGGCTCACCTTACGTGCAAATATCGAGCTGCCAGTGTAGACTACAGACACGGAGGCAAGGGCTGATCGGCTGACAATGATGAGTAAGTTATCAAGGCTGTCAGTCCATACCTCAAGCATGGGCCAAAAATGTAGTCTTTCAGATGACTTTACTCCCTTTCCTCTATTGCCTGCACAGCACAGCATACATAAAGTACTTTTCCCATGCCAACACGTTTTGTACTTTACAGATATCATGCCACCAAAAAAACGACGTCAGGAGCTTTTTCCCCACCCAAAGCGTAAGTAATAAGTAGTAAACTAACTGTCCAGTAGCCACATTGATTTAAAATGAAAACCTGTTAGCGACCAAATTTCACCAGCCTTGCACTGCGGAAAGTAATGTCAACTGATGTTAGTTAACGTGTTAGCTAGCATTAACTAGCAAGCTAACCCTGGCTTCTGTCATCTGCAGGCTAGCAGTCAGGTTGCTAGCTGGAACATAAAATAGGTGCATATATGAAATTATGTTCAGTTGAATTTTAGTCTAGAAATCCCATGAAATTGTCATCATTTAATGAATTAGTTTGTATGCAGGAAATGCAGCAACAGGCTGAAGTAGAGCAGGATGAAACAGCTATGTCTTCAGGGTTTCAGGTGAGGTCCTAATTATGAATTATATTTTGGAATTGTAGGGAGGCATCAGCATTAAAGTCAGTCTTTAGGATGTTCAACAAATATACAGTATAACCTTTTTGAAAGTCAACATATTGGTCATGAGTTTGTTTTGAAAAAAATCTTGCATCAAAACAACCTATGATCGTATTCACTCAATATTAACATTTCCCTCAAAAATAAATGGGATGCAAAGTTTAACTATGTTTATGTATCTTCATCAATGCATAATTTTATTACACATAGGAAACTCAAAAATCAAGTAGGCCTAAAGATGCCATAGGGCAGGTTGAGGGAGAATCAGCTGGACCTTCAGGGCTTCAGGTGAGGTCTTAAAATGATACTCCGATTAAACATAGGCCTATATGAAGAGTTCATTTGCAAAGACCAATATCTCCATTCTTATGAATATTTAAAAATCATGTATTTTTATTGTGCATTCCAGGTAATGTCAATCAAACTGCAGTTGGGTTGTTTTAATTAAGTGAAATTAAATGTAATCAAAACAACCCAGTTGAAGCTTGATTTTGTATTACCTGGTATGCACAATTTAAAAAAATGATTTATGAAAATGAATTAAAATGGTGGATATCTGTTTTTGCAAATGAACTCTTCATATGCTATTCTGGATTAATTGTAAATGACCAATTTACATGTATTGTAAGTACCATAGTCTGCCTATTTTAATGTTAACTTAGTTGCAAGTTATTATAACACAGGATGCAAAAGAATAATTTGCAAATGTTGATGCAGACCAGGTTAAGTTTAGTTTTCTCTTTAGGAGACAGTCAGTGTGAGTGAGGATGATCCTGAAGCAAGTCAGTGTAGCAGTGTCATGGACATGGGGAGTAAGCCATTCCAGCCTGATCCAAAATTCATCGAAGTACAGCAACTTCCAGACAAGATTTTGCGGTTTCAGGTGAATGGAACAGTCAGTATTCATGGCTTCGCTTCAGTCCAACACTGAAAAAGGTTCTTTGTTTTGAGTGTGTCAAAGCATACACCATAAAAAAGACCACTTTGGAGAAAAGAATGACCCTGCCTTCTGCACAAAGGGTTTCAATAATTGGAAGAATGAAATGATGACCCTGTTCTTTCCTCATGGCTCACCTGTTGCCATGATTATGTCAGTCCACAGTGCCAAAATGAATACTTAACCTTGCTTGGTAACACCAATTGTCAGAGGCATTTCAGGAACAATCAGGTCCTTATCAGTGGTTCAGTTTTTCGTTATAATGGATGGCACTCAGGATATACTGGGAAAAGAGCAAATTTCCATGTGTTTTAGATATGTGGACCAAGACCTGGTGCCACAGGAAGTCTTTGTGGGATTGTATGAGGTGCCAAGGAGAACTGGTGAGCAGATAGCCAAACTAGCCATTGATGTGCTCCTGAGTTTGAATATTCCATTTTCAGGTTTATGAGGTCAGACATATGATGTCTGCTCGGGGGCACAGGCAGTGTTCAAAAGGGAACAGATAAAAGGGAATATCAGAGGGGCATACCAAAACCGTGAAACCTCTGTATCTGACTGGGTGGACAGTGCGTGGACAAGCTGTTGATACAGTTCTTAGTCAGTATGAGGCTGTGTTGTCCAGTTTGGAGGAAATGGCCTCAGTTGGTTCCGACTCTGGCACAAGGGCCAGTGGTCTCCTAGATCACTTCCAGAAGGCAAGACTGTTCTTGGACTTGGAGGTGTTGGGAGAGTTTGAGTGCCTAAACAAGTCATTGCAAAAGCAGTCCCAAACAATTGAGGGCATGCAGGCTGCTGTTGAGTATGTTAGCTCAACTCTTCAAAAAAAAAAAAAAAAGAGGAATGAGTAAAAGTTTGAAGTCGTCTTTCAGAAGGCAGTGTCCATGACATACTCCCTGGGTAGTGAGCCAGTTCAAATATCTCACCAAAGAAATCCCCCCCAAAAGATTCACTGGTAGGGCTAGTCAGCATAAGCAAACAACACCAGAGGAATACTATGAGAGAATTTTTCAAGGTGCTGGACAGTTTGGATGTTCAATTCAAAGAACGGTTTAACCAACCAGACTTGCAGATCTTGAAAAAAGTTTGAGAATGTTCTCCTTACTGGGCAAATTGATGATGTCATTGGACAGTATCCAGAGATGAACAGAGATCGTTTGAAGGTTCAGCTGCCAATGTTTCTCTCAAAGAATACCTACATGTCAAGTAGCGAAGCTGCAGATACCATAAGAGGAATGCCAAGAGAGGTAAGAGGCTTATTCGATAAGGTTGAGAAACTTGTTAGGTGGTTGTTAGTCGTCCCTGTGACCTCAGCTGAAGCAGAACGAAGCTTTAGTGCAGTCAAAAGACTGAAAACTTGGTTAAGATCTACCATGTCTCAGCAGTACCTTAATTATATAGCTGTATGTCATGTACATCAAGAGGCCTTTGACCAAGTAGATCTTAAAGATATTTGCCAACAGTTTATATCCGTCAATGACCAACGTCGGCATCTGTTTGGATTGTTTAAATAGACACCAAGGACCATCATGAAGAATGTTGATGTTGGATGCAAAACATTTTTTTCTCTCTTTTCTGTTAACAAGTAATTCCATAGTTACTTTCTTTTAGTCTTTGATCTGTTGCTTTGTATAATTTGTATTTAAATGTAAATACAGATCTTAATATAAATATAGATGTTATATTTTAATAAACCAGTTGGTTGTCAACATTAAACAGTCCCCCCCCCCCCCCCCCCGGGGTGGGTGTCCCTTCCAATATTGAAACCAAACCTACTCCCATGCCTGCAGGGCTCCAGCACCGTTTCCAACTTTGCCAGCTTGTCATATTCAGCTGAGGTTAACATATTGAAGTTGCGCTTCTGCTGTGCCAGCGTTACTCTCAGTGGATCTTTGTTGTGTTGAATCCACCTTATCATTTCAAGAGTTGAATTCCAGCGCGTTGATGCATCCTGGACGAGGGACTCCTCTATTAGTCCATGAGAGGCTTGCTGAGCTTTCAGCTCTACGGTGTTTGCGGGACGGTGTCTGAAGTGTCCTACTATTTTACGGCACTTGGCTTAAACGCTGTCAAATCCGCTGTCCCGTAAAGCCATGGTGATCACCCTTTGTATCATATGCGCTATACGGCACATGGTCGAATGGTAGACTCCTTGCAGCGGCAATCATATTGCGAGCGCTGTCTGTTCCTATAGTTGTGACCTTGCCCATTATCTCCCACTCATTTGCAACTTTGAGAAACTGGCTAGTGCATGCTTCTGCAAAATGCCTTTCTTCTGTATTTAACATGCCTAAAGTGAATGAGTGCAGCTGCCAGTTGTCATCGATTATGTGTGCTGTTACACTGAGGTAGTTATGGTTACTTACTGATGTCCAGTGGTCTCCAGTAAGTGCAATAAAAGTACCTTCTGCCAACTGCCTCACTTTTGTAACTTTTTTTCAGTGTGGTACAGTTCATGTATTCTTGTAACAATAGATCCATTTAGCGATTGCACTAGTTAGCTTTGCTGTTGTCGTTTTGTTGACAAACTTGCCCCGGCTGCACTTCACCAGAGTCGTTTGATGAGCACGGCTTGTTGACCCTGTCTCAGCACTAGCATCTTTGCTAACATCAGCAAAAATGTGTTTCACCCGAAGATGGTACTTCAAGCTTGTCGTGCTTTGGTGGAAGGACAGTTCGTCACTGCAATAAGTGCACACAACTTTGGTTTTATCAAAACTTTTATCTGGACGATTTTTATAACGAAACTTGCTGTTCAGGAGAGTGGACATCGTCTCCTCTGTCATCGTATTACTCACATTTTCAGTGCCCTAATCACACAAAGCCAGGCAACTATCCGTGCTGCAATAACGGGAAGAAGTTGGGGTCAAACTTGATTGTCAAATGATTAATTTGTGTTTTAAAAAAAAAAAAAGCGTTAATTTTTTGATTAATCGCATGCGTTAACGTTGACAGCCCTAATTAAGAGTTTTAAATTTAGATACTTCAAGCTAAATATGATGTAGTTTTGTAATTTCTTTCCATTGATACTCTCAGATAGTGCCCTACGATGGGTTAGCACCCAGTCGAGGGTGTCCCCTGGGTTGTGCCCTGAGTTCCCTGGGATAGGCTCCAGGCTCTCCTGTGACCTTGTGTAGGATAAGCACTATGGAAAATGGATGGATACTCACAGATATTGTTTACGTC
Source organism: Ictalurus punctatus (assembly GCF_001660625.3). Taxonomy (NCBI): domain Eukaryota; kingdom Metazoa; phylum Chordata; class Actinopteri; order Siluriformes; family Ictaluridae; genus Ictalurus; species Ictalurus punctatus. The sequence continues at coordinate 17,703,925 of NC_030423.2, forward strand.
TAAACGATGAGCACACTTTTTTTTTTTTTTTTTTTCTTCTTTAAACCAAATTATCCCACAGACCCTTTGGCAAATAACAAATTGACAATCGGTGTATTTCTTTAGCAAAAGTACAGAAGTTTTTCACGTCATGACTTGAAAATGTTGGCTTCTGTTGAGAATTTTAAAAGGCAATAGGCTATGTTCTGTTGTGTTGCACATAATGTTAGAAAAGGCTCTCTGATTCTGTTTGTTTCACTTTCGTTTCATTCCTATTTTGATCTGTCTGTTTATGGATATTTTTTTTGTCTATTGTAATATTTGTCAATTACTTACGGTCTTATCGTGATCAGTTTAAACTGTGATTGTGTTTCAATTGACATTTTGTGTGTGTGTGTGTGTGTGTGTGTGTGTAAATAAAATAAATAATAAAATAAATAAACAAAATGTGTATTTAGCTAAAAATTCAACAATTCACACAGTATTGCAACACCAATGTTAGTTAAATGTTTGGCATTGTTGATTGTTTATTAGTAATAGTAGCTCAAGCATTAGTAGCTACAAGGAGTGTCAGTCTCGTTTTCAGGAAGACAATTTGATACACACCTTGATATAAGTATGGTGTCTTAAAATATATATTTAGTGCAGTAAACTATTAAATTCATTATTTATAGCTGTTTTTATATAACGTGGTGTAATTTAATATTATGTAGTTTGGATTTAATTGAAAAAGGGGTGACCAGGCCTTATTAAGTGTGATTGACATTTCAGAGGAGCATGGAAGGGGACAGAGAGACAGAAACGACCCTAGGCACTCATTCGTTAACCTCTATGTTTCCAACCATAGTCCTGAAGTACACCTGTTTAGTGGGTTTTTTTTTCATGCTCATATTTCACCTGATTGGCTAATTATCAGGCCTCTGAGTTGATCAGAGCAGGGAAACCGTTCAAATGTATAGGACAGGGGGTATTCTAGGATCAGGGATATGAGCCTGTGTGCTAATTTGCAGCAGTAATTTAAAAACATCATCATCATAATGTTGTTGGACATGAATTAAACATCTAGGTGGCGCTGTTGTGGAGATGAACTGGATTCTGTAGCAGCAGGTGATGCCAATATTCAATGAAAGGCTACATATTTTACTAACTTTCGCATACCAGGACTAATAAGTAGAGTAATTAAAGCTAATTACTTTATACGTGCAAATAGTAAGAGTGGCAAACTGTAAAACAGATTTTTTATAATTTGTATGGTTTTTCTTACTGAAAATTTTACTGTCGGAAGAGTTTGGATTGAGACTGTCCTTTTAGATACTCGCGATAGTATGTTAGGGTTTTGGGTTTTTTTTTTTTTTCTTGGGGGGAGACATAAGTTTCCTTTGATGCATTCTGGTGGTAAATGCTGCAAGTCCAGAATAAATGAAATGAAGGTAGGTAGTGCTGTATATGGTCAAGTAAGTCTCTATAAAGTGATGTTTGAAAATGGCGGATGAGTGATGCATGTGTAAAGACGAATTTATTTTCCTTTTAAGTAAATTTGGGGCCGAGGAGACCGTTGTTCTTGTTTTAGAAAAGTGGAGAGAATTTTATTGCTAAAAATGTTCACCCTTTGTACCACCAGCAAACATGAAGATTTTCTTGGTAATTACAATAAGTATTTTTGGTGAACTTTGCATTCAGTACGTGTTTGGTAATTCTGACCTCTTGCTCTGTGATTAGATTACATTTATTAATATTACTGCCCACAATTTAGATTCTTTTCGCCAAGAAGTCCTCGTGAAAAAGTTGTACACAGTTATAGGTAATATGCTTGTAGCCTTTTTTCCCCCCTGATTTATTTTCTCCTGCAATACTACATTTGGCCACTGAGAGGCAATGCTACATAAGTCAGGTCAACTTTAACATCTTTTTAAATTCCACACGTTTGGTTTGTCTTGTGTTGGTCGTTACAATGGAAGGATATTTATCCAGTTTAAATGTTTGTTTTTAAAAACTACTTTCTAAACCAGTGTGAGTTTGTAGTGCGGAAGATTTTGTTTTCTCGTCTCTGATTGGGCAGTTTTTTGCATTCATTATCTTTTCCCTTTTTGTTTTGGTGTTAACTGTCACTTAAATCGCCTTGTTGTTCGCTAATATTAGAGTAAACCATATATTTGTCACGTTTTATACTGGTTTATTATACAATATTAAGAGTAATCAGCTTTTGCCGCCCTCGGGTTTACCGTCCTGTAGAATGACCCCGTTTGTTGTGTGCTGTAGTCGGTATCGCTTCTCGGCCTTTTGGCTAAGATCAAGTGTAGTATCTGTTCTTATCAGTTTAATATCTGATACGTCCCCTACCCGGGGACCATATATTAAATTGATTTTTGGAATAGGGAGATGGAATAGGGGCTTGCTCCGTCCACTCCACGCATCGACCCGGTATTGCAGTACTTCCGGGAACGGTGCACCCCCTCTATACTGTCAAAGAAGATAATGTTTGTCTGTCTGTCTGTCTGTGGTGTTAGTTCATTACATGGAAGTGGGCGCTATACTTGTGCTTAATTTGTTTGTGGCGTTTCCTGTATTTAAGCTGTTTATGATCTGACTGAATTCACAGTTTACGCTGAATTCATAGTTCACTAACGAAAAGGATTGTTAATTGTTCATACAGGACCAGTGTGGAGTTCGTACAAGTCTGTACTTTTATATACATCTTCATTTCTCTGCCATGAAAACCAAACTCGATACTCCAACGTTTGTCTGCAGTTTTAAGCCTAACTGTACATGACTACCGCACAGTAAAATCATTTATTTAAAAATCCTAGGAAAACAGCTGTCTTTATTGGAAGCCTGACTTTTATAGCGTGTCCAAATCATGTTTAAAGGTTAAATTATTGTATTTTTAAGTGAGTTAAAACACGCATTGTAGTTCTACAACGAAAAGATCAATTTCTTGCGCTTCATGTGGCTTAATTTAACTTATCCAACGGCTCAAATTCGTCGTAATATTAATATAAACTACTAACTTATCAATTTTTTATTCATAATCTATTACCCACCCCAATCATAATTTGTGGCAGACGGAACTATCAATCCGGAACTATATATCCGGACTCCCATAGCCGGTCGGACAGAAACTTCTACCTTCATGCGAGTTTTGTTCAGCTCTTTGTTCATAGACTGTGGTTATATAGTCACTTGAATAAAGCTGATTTTCTACCTCAGTTCCTTATTTATTTGGTAATTAAGTGAATGGAAGTGAGATTTCTTGTAGAGACGTCATTTTATTTTGGCTGTAAATCGCTGGCTGACCTGCACACCGAGGGGGCGGGGCTAACTGTAGCGAGGCTTTCAAACAACCTTAATAAAATTGTTGATTTTTTTTTTTTACTGACTCTCATGACTTACCGTGTAGCAATACGCTGCTTCTCCTGGACTGACTGTTGTGATTTTAGTGTACATGCTACAATTACAAAAGCCGTTTCTTGAACATAGCGGATCTTATTTACATATTCAGAAGCAGTGCATCATGGGAAGTATTATATCGTTTTGTTGCTAAGAAAATAGACGACCACACGACGTTAGGTGTAATATAAACATGGTGTGTGTTTCAGTACTTTTAGACTGTCGTGTTTTACACTTGGATGTTTGTGTATAATGCTTAGCGCTACATTCTTCACCATGATGGTGAACCGTGTGTGTTGTGGTGCAGTCGGTAGCCGCTGGAGCTGTAATTCATACTTACCTGGCAGGGGAGATACCATGATCATGAAGGTGGTTCACCCAGGGCGAGGCTCAGCCATTGCACTCCGGTTGTGCTGACCCCTGCGAATTCCCCAAATGTGGGAATCTCGACTGCATAATTTGTGGTAGTGGGGGACTGCGTTCGCGCTCTCCCCTGATCTTTACTGTACTAAAGTCAGAACTTTTATTGATATTAGTGTAAATATGTTAATTAAGATACATAGGGTAGGATCACTCTATGAAAACTGCAGTTATTAAAATGTATACAAATCATTAGTAATAAAATGTAACATTGCAGTGAGTATGCTCAAATATCATGATTATTCTAAGTTATTACACCTGGAGATATACATAAGATCATTTGTGTCCTCCTGTTCCTAATTATTGTAACAATGTCTTTCTAAATTCTCCCAAAGTAATTAGCGTCAGAAACTGTGACATTCCTTACCTAATAAAATCACTTTTTTTTTTTTTTTTCATTGCTACCGTTTACTGCAGTAAAAGTCTTCCTGTTTTATTACAGAAGCTACTTAATAGTTACCTGTGGGAATGGTTGTTCAGGGTCACAGCCCGTTTTGGGTGCAAGGTCTTTTTAAAAAGTCATTTCCCAATGTTGTGTGCATGGGTTACCTTCAAACTGGTTTAATAAAAACACAGTTCCCATTAGTAACAACAATATTTCTTTGTCAGTCAGTCAAGCACAATTAATTTATGGTATTAAAAAAACAACAGGAAAATGATTTAGAATTTAAGATTAAGATAAAAATCAACATTTTAAGTTTGCCGTGTCCTGTTTTGGGTATGTTTCGCTTGAAACAGCTGCAGCCTTATTCCCAAGCTTCGAATTTCCCATCAGACCTGACATTCAGGTATGATGCGCATCAGAGTACTTGTGGATCTATTATGATAATCGTTCTACATGGTGGTGCGCAAGCATTTTGACAACTTCACACACATGGACTCTTGCACTTTTATACTGAGTACATTTTAATGCATTTTATTTGAACTAATTTATTTTATTTGTAAATTTTGTGTTATTGTGCAAACAATGTACTAAAAATATTACGAGTCTTAAAGACAAAGGAGGTGTGGATGTAAAAAAAAAAAAAAAAAAAAAAAATTAATAATAATAATAATGCCGCATTGACGATCTGTTATCAGTTTAACTGATAACTTCACCTGTATCAAGGCTTTCAAAGAATCTTCATAAAATTGTTAAATATTTTTATTGATTTCTGGATTGACTATTGTGCTTTTAGAGTACATGCTAGGATTAAAAATGTAGTTCTGCTGAACATTATGGATCTCATTACATATCAGGAACAAGTGTCCATAAACAGTCAAAATTATAGTGCACTTAATTTGGCAGCGTTTACTGAAATAGTCAGACAAACACCAGAACAAAGTACTGTCAAATCATATTCTTATCTAGAGGTATTTTGGTGTGGTCTTTAGAACATTTAAAGACCAGGAACCAAAGTCTGAAAATAATTAAACCAAAAGCCTCCTGTGACTACCTGATGCATAAAACTTTTTGTCAAATATTAGTAAGGTGTTTTTATTTTTTTTATTATTTTTTTTTATAAACATATCTATTATTAAAATAATGGGTACTTAAGGTGGTCTAGGGGCTGGAAAACAACCACTTATACAGCCATATTACCTTGTGTTGATTAAACTGATCAAATTATTCATCCTGCTTAATACTACTTTTGTTTTCTTCCCTCACCGACAGATCTGGGCTTACAGACAAATCTGCACCTGCAGGCATGATTGTAGTAAGTGATTATTGTGATTACATACAGTCAGATACAGAATTTTTTATAAATAAAGTGGTTTAAAATGTGCTACAAAATTAAATGCCGTAATCTACTTTCTGGATATGGATGTTAAATGTTTCATTAGATTTACCATACTCTTTTCAAGGACATGGGCCCAACTGATCCCCATGTTGAGACTGCTGAGGATGCACCCACTTCAAAGAAAAAGACCACCTTGGGGAGCTTCAAGACCACTGAGGGAACCACACTAAGACCCCCACCACAAAAAAAGCTATATCCTGAGTTACAGTCTTATCTACAATTGGACAACATTGACAGTGAAGAGGACCCGCTGGACTGGTGGAGGGAACACCAGAGACTCTATCCACGACTCTCAAAACTAGCAAAAAAGTACTTGTGCATTCCAGCCACAAGCACTGGGGGAAATGTAGTGACCTACCCTTGCTCGTCTCTCAAGCCAGAAAATGTGGACAGGCTCCATTCTTGCCAAAAACCTGTAAACACCACGTTATGGGGCAGTGGTGGCTCGATGGTTAAGGCTCTGGGTTACTGAACAGAAGGTCAGGGGTCCAAGCCCCAGCACTGCCAAGCTGCCACTGTTGGGGGCCCTTGAGCAAGGCCCTTAACCCTCTCTGCTCCAGGGGTGCAGTATCATGGCTGACACTGCACTCTGACCCTAACATTGTTTGAATTTCACTGTGCTGTAATTTATGTGACTAATAAAGACTAAAGATATTTCTTTTTCTGCATACACCTGAATTTTCATTTGGTTGCATATTGTTATAATTGATGCATATTTTTCATTTGGTTGATGGCATTTTTATTTTTACTTATCCTATATTTTGCTTCTACGAGATGATGCACTTTAAGGATCGGTCTAATTTCATGCAAAGATTTGTAAATTAGCAGGAATGTAGCACAACATGGAGCTGAAAGCAGCGGTCTGTTTATTTAAATGTGAAAGTGCAATTAAAATGTTGTCCCTAATATAATCGAGAACTCAATATTGATCAAAATAATCGGGATTACCATTTTAGCCATAATCGTGCAGCCCTAGTGTGAAACAAAGAAAACACGGGAGTATTCGACTCCACCGGCAAATAACTCGTAAGCGCTAACAGGTCGATTTCCCCGCTTCTACACACACGCACAAACACGAAGGAAAACCTGTTTCGTCGCCTTCTATAACAGACTCGTTAAAGACAAACGGATTTTTAGAAACAACGTAATGCGGCTCTGGACTAAGTCACCGGTCTAAACTTAACTTTTTTACCGTTGTAAAATACACGAAGTTAACTCTTCAGCTCAACTCTCGCCCCTGCTCCAATTCTCTCTCTCTCTCACCATGCCACTCCTCGCACAAAATGGCGGCACTCACGTCAACGCAATATCAAAATAAAAGTCTTTACTGAATAGACTTTGTAGGCTCCCCTACACATGCATTTCCAAGTTGGTTTGGCTTGAGTTGTGATCGGCACAGAGAATGTATTGGGCATTTTCACAAATGTTAAATATAAAGATAACTTTACCGCACTGTGACATAAAGGGTGGACTAAGACATTTGTCTCGTTTTTATTTTCCCAACATTTCTTCAGAAAATGAAAATGCTTTAGACTGTTACGTAACGAGACTCTAAACGGAAGCAATTGCAGATGAAAGTATTTACACACCAGAACTCAATAATCAGGAAGCGCGGTCTAAACTATAAGAGATATACTCGAGGTCTAAAACATGGAACAAACGCATGACACGACCGCTTAGCATCCAGGTGGCTAACACATACAAAACGGAATTAGCTCGCCGAACCTTGATAATACTACGCGAAATGCGCAGCTCTAAATAGCTCACGTAATCAAACTTGAACTCAAGAAGCTGGAAACAATCGAGACGCAACCTCGAATATCTACCAATAACTAAACAGGGAGGAGACAGAAGAGAACCCAACACAAACACACGTGTCCAGTGTAAACAAAGTCATCATAGTTATACGCAATGCCAGAGCGTGTGCTCGCTCTGGTTCGTGCACGCGCGTGCCCTCCGGCTCTCCGTGCACGTCGCCGCCGCAGTGCCATCTGCAGGCGAGATCGTGACATAGACGGAACGTACACAGACCATGTAACAGCACAGCAAATGTTCAGTTTAGATAGTGAGTTGTTACACATAGTAAAGTATTTGTATTTATTGAAGGAATGTATGTAGCCGGTAGATAGTGACCCGTGCTCATGTTTATTTATAACTTGTACATAATTTGTCATTTAAAAAGCTTTAATCTATAGACAATGTTACACAGGACCCTAATTATTTAGTCAACACTCAGCACTGTGTTTGGAATCTTAAAGTCTCACAAAAGGCTGCCATTTTATTTTGAAATTAGAATTTAGAATTGGAGTTGGAATTTAGCATTGGAATTGTAATCGTGTGTATATCATCGAGACACGAGGACAACTACTCCAGATTTAAAACACGTTAAAGAAGACGTTAAGCTCCAACGTGCAGATATGCAGTCTATAATGAAACTGTGTTGTGCAAAAGATGTGGTTCACGAGAACACATTAACAAAGGAAAAGACTTCTAGCTTGAAGACAGCGATGGTAAAGTTTTACATTTTGACTTTTACATACAACAGTGTTGAGCAAATGTTTCCAAACCTGACATAAGGTTGCCACGCCTGTTGTGCTGTATTGAAAAATATAATGCTGCAATTTGTCCCATATTTTTGTACACAGGTACAGGTCTTAATGTGAGATGGGTTACCTGTACCTAACAATGAATACAACTGATAGGAAAAAAATAGCCATAAAATAATCATGCTTTAGGCTAGTGGTCACGAACACTGTTCCTGGAGATCTACCTTCCTGAAGACTTTAGCTCCAAACATAACCCTGCCTACCTGACCATTTAAGGCATCATAACTGGTCACTTTACTGAAATAGTCAGACAAACACCACAAAACAAAGTACTGTCAAGAAATCATATTCTTATCCAGAGGTATTTTGGTGTGGTCTTTAGAAAATTTAAAGACTAGAAACCTACGTTTGAAAATAATTAAAGCAAAAACCTCCTGTGACTGCCTGGTACATAAAACATTTTACCAAATATTAGTAAAGTTTTTTACATATCTATTTTTAAAATAATGGGTACTCAAGGTGGTCCAGGGGCTGGAAAACAACCACTTATACAGCCACATTACCTTGTGTTGATTAAACTGATCAAATTATTCATCCTGCTTAATACTTTTTTTGTTTTCTTCCCTCACAGACAGATCAGGGCTCACAGACATATCAGGGCTTACAGACAGATCTGGACGTACAGACAGATCAGGGCTCAGAGATATATCAGGGCTTACAGACAGATCTGGACATACAGACAGATCAGGGCTTACAGACAGATCTGGACGTACAGACAGATCAGGGCTCACAGACATATCAGGGCTTACAGACAGATCCGGACGTACAGACAGATCCGGGCTTACAGACAGATCCGGGCTTACAGACAGATTTCGGCTTACAGACAGATCCGGGCTTACAGACAGATCCGGTCTTACAGACAGATCCGGGCTTACAGACAGATTTCGGCTTACAGACAGATCCGGGCTTACAGACAGATCCGGGCTTACAGACAGATCGGGGCTTACAGACAGATTTCGGTTTACAGACAGATCCGGGATTACAGACAGATTTCGGCTTACAGACAGATCCGGTCTTACAGACAGATTTCGGCTTACAGACAGATCTGGGCTTACAGACAGATTTCGGCGTACAGACAGATTTCAGCTTACAGAAAGATCTGGGCTTACAGACAGATCTGGGCTTACAGACAGATCTGGATTTACAGACAGATCGGGGCTTACAGACAGATCTGGGTTTACAGACAGATCTGGGCTTACAGACATATCTGGGCTTACAGACAGATCAGTGCTTACAGACAGATCAGTGCTTACAGACAGATCAGTGCTTACAGACAGATCAGTACTTACCAGAACCTTGGGTGAAAGCTACACGCCACCGCAAGCGCCGTCCAAAGGCATCCACTCTTCGGGGTGCTCCTCCTACAGCTTCCACAAAAGCTCCACCTGGTGTGTAAATACAAATTTTAACAGAAAAGCTGGTATTTAACACTATCAAAACTGTTACTCTGACCTGTCAATTAAAAACATTTTAACAGAAATTCCATCAGGCACCTATTAGATAAAGTCACAGGACATGTTAGACTCATTAGAACGGTTGATGAATTAATCTAATTTTGATATGAAAACAATGCAGATGATAAACACGAGTCACTTTAAGAGAGATGTTAGGTTGTTGTGAATAATAATGAATGATACAGACATCTGGTATAATTCTCTGATACTGCAATAAGGAATTTTACTGATCCTTTATTAGTGTGCTGATTAATTGGGAAGACGTTACCAGTCTTGGCTGTGTTTAGACTGTTTAAATAGTCTTAAAGTCTTAAATATATTTGAACAAAATCAAAATAAATTCTATTGTTTGCTTATTTTGCCATTCAGGGCACGTTTATCAAAGTTTATCATGCTGAACTAATGTTCAGGGCTAAACAACACAATGTGTGCAATTCCCTTCATAAAATCTCTAAGTAAAGAGAAATGGAATAGCAGTTGGAAGGGATATAAAAAATCTTGCCTGATGTGTATTTTTCTGTGGTTTTACAGAAAAAACAGAGGAGCTCCTAGAGCAGCCTGAAGTACAGAAGGATAACACTTCTGGAAATGCTCAGGTGGAGCACCTCCCCGAGCTCCAGGCTCCTGCTCCACCCACTGTCCCCAGAAGAGGTACCTCTCACACCACTGCTCATTTTAAACAGTTTATCATCCACTAAACATACTGAAACAAGTAGAATTAATATTAATGAAGAGTATGGTGTAGGCTACACCTGCTCAATAAAAAATGCTCTGGGATAATGAATGATACCAGATGATTCAGCTGTACATTAGTGAAACTGACTTGACTTGATCAGAAAGCGTTGTAAAAAGGGGAGATTTGTAGTGAGAAATATGACAATTTGTAAAAAATAAATAAATAAATATAAAATATATTTTTTGTAAAGATTCAGAAGCAGATTCAGAAGTAGAGCCAGGACCCAGTTGTATGCCTATGCAGGAGATTGATGCTCTCACTGTGGAAGACACAGGTAAGTTGTTGTACCACAGTGTGTGAATAAGCAAACATGATCACATTAGTTGAAATAGGCCTATAACAACTTTCTATGCCCATGTGTTAGTGACCCATTATGTTTGTTTTTTTTTTTTTATCAAAAGATAGTAGCCTAAATATACAAAGCCCATTATTGAAAGGGAATAGGATAAAAGTCATATGAAGTAAGCCTGCAATTTCGCCATTTGGATATTTTAGTAGTTTAAATTAAAACGTGCTCTCAAGGACATTGTGATGTTTTAAAGAATACTGTTGGAGATTTACCCTTTAACTAATGTTCTCATATTTGTGTTTAAGTTGGAAAGTATCCGTTTCCTTAACTTATGCAAAGGAAAAAGAGATGATGGTGTCATTAGAAAGTGCAATACATTTTATTTTATTTGATATTTTTTCATTTCAAGGTTTAGATATTTATTAACACAATTATTTATTTATTTATTTATTTATTTATTTATTTATTTTACAGAAAATAGATTCTGATACTGTTAAACGTTACATTGTGTTGTTGTTGTAAAGAATACTGTTGTTAAATAAATCTTCACTGTGAAGCAACACTTAGGCTACTGTATATGCACTGAATTGGAAATGATAATATTTTTGAAAAATACAATGAATTACAAGGCTGTAGAGAACAGTGCACTAGTGCAGACTCATATACTGAGGTTTTAATTACATTATTTTAATATAGTCAGTCGTGAACTAAAGTGGGCCGGTCTAAGGCATGAAACTCCAGGGCTGAAAATGAGTCCCACTCCGGCCCTGATTCACCCCCTTTTTCATGTTTTATAGTTGAATATTATGGAATATGTTTCATGTTCATTACATATAATCCCAATTCCCACTTGGTCCATTTTCATTCTAGGTTGTAACACTATAAAATGTGGAAACTTTCAAATGGGCCAAATACTTATGCAAGACACTGCCAGCTGGCAAGATATTAAATGTGTATGGCACTACAAGTGCTTAAACTTTGTTCTATTGGACAGTCTAATCACATTTGTTGTGTTTCTAATACACACTATGTGTTGATTTGGTTGTTTTCTTGAAGAACAAATGTTGCTGCCAGCCCCGGAGGAGAGTCTAGAGAGTATAACGGCTCATCAGCCCGACATCAACATACCATGGTAACTATTTAAAAAAAACACTAACTGAGTCATCTTTAAGTTGTCATTATTAATTTATCTGTAGTGAACCTTGGGTTATTGTTTGTGTACCTTATGCCCAGATGAACCTGATTTCTCTAACTCTTACTCTTTCTCTCATTGCTATAGCGGGTCTCGGCGGGTGACTAGGTCTGCGAAGAGATTTGGTTCGCCACAAGTTGTCCACTTACCTCCGGTGAAAACTGCACGCCGTTTGGCCTCGACCTTTGGGAGCATACCTAACCCTCATTTTAGAGACAATCATCGACGCTCTGAATACGAGGACAGCTACGGTCCTAAGGTAGTATAAAACTCTGTACTAATTATGAAAGGGCAGTTACTCCAGCCGTTGTGTTTAGTGCTGACTCTCTCTGTTCTTATCATAACTATCCTACCATTATTATTTTTCTTGCCAATGAAACTGTGCAGGATATTGGGTCCCATGAAGAGGGCCAAATGGATTAATTACCTTCTCTGTTATCTGAAATTGTAATATAAATACTTTTAGTCATTCTTTCATCACTCTGTACCTTAACTCTCTTTTCAATAGAGACGCACCAGAAATTTCAGCCTTGCTCTGTACCGACAGCAAAAGGGAACACTTTAAAAAGGTACTTAATCAGAACACATAACAGTAGTATAACAGCACATTACTATAGGTGCTAACTTCATTGAGGGTTTTCATAACAGTTTACAAATTCATGACATCATAACCTTTATAACATCGTATCCAACTCCAATTATAAACATAACATTGCTAGAAGCTTACACTTTAACACAACTTGCTGTGTTTTTTCTCGTAGCATTTGTCTATTGCTCTATCAGTACACAAATTACAAAGCACAGCACAAACAGTTAGCAACTCACCATATTTACACTTGAATTATTTTTTATACCTTATCCACAGATGTAGGATGTAAAATATTTATACATAGCACATCATAGAGAAACATCAGCTTGATTGCGTGAACTTCTGCTTGATTATTCTGTTCCCTCTCCACAGCAGGTCTCCGGGCGGCAAATGTAAAAAAAAAAAAAAAAAAAGAGTAATTAATGACGCTTGTTCAGGACCACAACGTCAGTATTCACCTTTTTACTTTTGCCGCCCAATTCTCCATGGATGTGTGAGTATGAGAATAACTGCACATTCTTTGGCCTCATCACATCAGGATAGCCAATCTATTTTCAGAGAAGTACACACATAAAACACCAGCACTTCTAATGGCTGACAAAATTGCATAAAGGAAAATTCCCGGATTACTTATAATACCCACAGACTTTCACGGGAAGATTTAAGAAATGGCAGAGGACGGTCTTCTTACCGATAGATGGCATCTTTGAGCTAACAAAGCCCGCCTTCAAGTTATTATTCTTTCTGAAATCCACTTTTTACGTCTCCTCAGGAAAAAGAAATTTTGCCAAACCCAGAACTAGCCAGACGAGGTAGATTTTATGGCAGTACCCCAGGAGCCAGCTTGAGGACACTGGCAGGAAACTCCTCGACAAAAACCCCCAGCAAAATAGTTCTTTAAAAAAAAATGAACAAATAAAATAAATGTGACAGTAGTGTTTTTATTCTCTTTTTTATTTTTAAATATAAGAAATATATTTATTAAGTATAATAAATGAGACTAATAGTAAGTAAACATTACAAGCAGTTGTTTTTGTTCTCTTTATCAACTAATACAATAAACATGACAAATGAACAGTGAGAAAATGAACTTTACTGTTTTATGATATAATAACAATAATGTCCGCGACACAGTGGTCTCTGACGCATTATCGGTGTCTGAATTCATTCTCCTCCTGAACTCATTTTCCTTCACTTCTGCCCGATATAGTGGACTCAAATGTTATTCAATATATAGGGGATAGTGAACGAGTGAGCGGTTCCAGACACAGCATTGGTTTTTATGTAACTTCAGTGGCTCTGGGCATGTGAATAAAAGTGGAGCGTCAAAACAAACAAAAAAACAAAAACCCTAACCCTTAGATGTTAAAAAAAAATTACGCCACCCTGTGAGTGAGTGATCACTCCCATTGACAGCCAGTGATTTAGACATAGGGTGTTGAAAAAACATCCTGGGTATATAGCTCTCTATTCAATATTACGATCACTGAAAAGCAAATGCAGCATGCTTTTCAGTAAGTCATCCTAGCTAGCATTAGCTCACTACCGTAACATTAGTAGCCTATAGTGTGCTGTAATGACATAACATTAGCTATCTGTTAACGATCCTAGTAACGTTAAGCTTTGAAAAAATACATTTCTCCGGTTATGACAACTTGTAAAACTTGTACAAAATAAAACTAGGATTGTGCTACACAGTTAAAAAAGTGCAGTTTATATATAATTGTTACCTTTGAACACGCAAATTTACAGACTTTCAGCTGTTTGCAATTAACAAATCAAACTAAAGCAATTGAAATACTTCTACACAACGAATGCTTCAAGTGGTTTCCCAAAATTCAACTGAAAATGCAACTGATAATGAATTCTCCAGTCTTAAAATTATTCAACCCCCTGAATAGAATCCCTTACAACAGCACAAATATGCAAAACAGGTGTCTCAAGCACACCTGATGCAGCTAATCAAGGGCTTCATTGGAAGCCTGGAACACATGAAATACCTAAACTGGCTAGGGGTTGAAAATGTATGAAATACCTGGATGGGGCAGAATAAGGAAGCTATCAACTGCTTCAACCATATTTGTGAGAAGGCAGGTTGTGAAAAACCCTCAAGTGACTGCAGAAGACCTACAGCAAGACTTGGTGGCAACAGGCACTGATGTTTCAGTGAGCACAGTAAGGCGCGTATTAAACACAGAAAGTTTCCATGCCAGAACTCCAAGACGTACACCACTACTGACCCAAAAGCACAAGAAAAGTCGGCTCTAAATCATATAAATAAGCCACAGACATTTTGGGATTCTGTTCTGTGGAGCGATGAAACAAAACTGGAACTTTTCAGTACGATGGATCAGCGGTATGTCTGGAGGAAGAAGAATGACGAAAGAACACTCTGTACACAGTCAAGCATCGTGGTGGCTCAGTGATGCTCTGGGGCTGCTTTGCCCCTGACTTGAACCCCATAGAAAATCTCTGGTGGGATTTGAAGAAGGCGGTTGCAGCACGCAAACCCAAGAATATTACTGAAATGGAGGCCATTGCTCATGAGGAATGGGCTAAGAGTCCTCAGGAACGCTGCCAGAAGCTATGCAGAAGCTACGCATGGTTTGTTTGTTGGACAAAATGGTGGATGGCAACGGGGCCCATAATCTCGCCGTTATGATTGGTCAGATCGCCTGTCAATCAAACTGCCGGCAAAGGGTGAATTAAGTTTGCACTAAATTTAAATTTATTGACACTTGCTTCTGAATATGTAATGATATCCACAACATTTGGCAGAACTGCTTTTTTAATCATCACATGTACTCTAAAATCAAAATAGTCCAATACCGTTTTTAATGAAGTTTCTGTCTAACTTGTCAAAAAACCACCGTAAACATTCAAATACATATTGCGCGAACGCAGAGAGGGAGAGCCCAAATGCAGTCCCCCACTACCACAAATTATGCAGTCGAGATTCCCACATTTAGGGATTTCGCAGAGAAAGCCTTTGTATAGACATGGTGATGAAGTTTCTTGGAAGGTACATACAGACAAGAGATGCAAATTTCTAAATTAGATACTAAATTTCTCAGCTGATACCGATAACCAATTATTCAGAGTGAGATTGGCCGATACCGATAGTTCTGCCTTTTATGCCTTCTTTTAAATTAATTATAATTAATTCCACAATTCTAAAAGAAATGCAAATAAAAACTTTATTCTCTCCATTTCAACAAGTTGTTTCACAGTGACTGGTCTCATAAACAGAAAACACATTACTCAAATTAACATTAACATTAACTAAATTCTGAAGATTAAAGTAAGATTTCTTACCTTATTAATTTCTTATTATTTCTTGTTATTAATTCATATTAACAGGATTAATTGACCAAATTCTAAAAAAACCTCCTGTTAGGCTTCACATTCACTCTCCACAAACAAAATCATTTCTACTTCATCACTGAATATCAAACTGATAATATACTATATAAGCTTATTTATATATTAACATTAACTGGATATGAAATATACTATTCTACAAATATATTTTTCTGTGCAATATATTCTTTTTTGTCAACTCATCTTCATTAAAATCTTTCAATGGTGTACTGGTACTTTAATTCAGCACGAGCAGCGCAGCAAAAAAAATGCCGAAACTCCCGCTTCACTGCTGCTCACTTCCGGTGTAAGATTTTAGCAGTGTAGAGTTTACAGAGATTACAAACTGCAGTTCTGTTGTCATTCCACACAAGAGACATCTTCTTTACACACAGCACGAAATTTATGTGTTTTCCCGACCTCTTTTGATTGACAGGATATAATCGGCCCTGATTATTGGATGTTTTTAAACTATTGGCCAATAGCGTGAAAAATTGCCTTTATCAGCCGATCACTGGCCGATTCATTGGTGCATCTCTAATACTTACCCTTTAAAAATAGTATTAATCTTCAATCGACACATATCAGGAACATTGTGTTCATATGTGTCATTCACGGCTTTAGTTAAAAAGGCTACAATGGGCAAATAACTGTACTGACCAATTAATATAAACATCCATCACCACCAATACAGAAATGTCAATGTCTTGGTTTAGCCTACAGATGGCACTGTGATTTTACTTTAACACTCATTTCTGTCTGTACAGGATGCTCTTGTCAGTTGGAAGAGAAGACACAGCTGTGATGTATTGGGAAGTAATGATAAAGCTCTGCCCTCCACCCTAAAAAAATTAAGGAGGTCCCTGTTTTTAGGGGTCAAATAGCCATTCAGAATCACTTTGTCACTTTTTGAAGGCACATGTTTGTTAATACTAATGGATAGTTTAGGTCTGGTTCTGTATAGTAGGCTTATTTATAAGGGGAAAAAGGTGTTGGGATAAAATGTCACATTTTTATTACATGCATGTTTATGCATATTAAACTGCATAAGTAAGGAATAAAGCAATTGGGGATGTGCTGTTACAGGAAAGTAATCAGTGGCTATATGGGGAATGGGCGTTATGAGGTCTGAAGTGAAGCAGGGTTATTGCTACCACCCCAAAGTATTTTCCTATAACAGCACATACATAGGTGTTTTATTCATTTTATACTACAGCAACTTGCAGACAGTAATTACTTTGTCATTGAATGACGTTGCGATTTTTATCCATTTTTAATTACATTCAGTGTCGTTGAATGTCTGCGAGATTTACATTATAGTAGAATTATAGCAACATTTTATAATATGCACTACCTGACATGTACGGGTAAACAGCCATCTGTCTCTTTTTTTGTTGAAAGTTTTAGTTTTCCAAATGGTTATGTATGACAGTTGGGGATTTTAAACTTTTGCAGCCTTATATGTGGTTAAAAGTAAGATCTAAAGTGCAAGTAAATAAAATAAAATTACAATATCGTTTGAATATTCTTGAGTCAATCAGTTTTAATGGAAAATACTGTTCTTTAAAAAAAAAGATTTTTTAGATGAAATAAGAAATTCCTTCACCTGTTTACATGAAACATTTTAATCACTGTTCATAGTACTCATATGAAAATGCAAAGACGGCCTGCAGTTCCTTCAATAGTGAACTTTAGGTAGTCCATTTGAAGTGTGTTTTATTACTACACTTTGGAACGAAAAGTCTCCAGCACACAGATGTTTATAAAAAATACTTCTGCCTCGTGTTAGGGTTCGACGAAAGGTCTGCTCTTTTATAATCATTGATCAATTGTACAGTTTTAATGTCGTTTTTCAACTTTGCACACAGATTCCCTGATAATAAGCTGCACTCTGACCTGCGTTCGTTTAATGCCTAGTACTAATAATTATATAATCATTATAATCTTTTTTCATGTATAAAAACTGATGCTAAATCATTTTTTCATCACAACACAGACATCACTGAATCAAACTAAAACAAGACTTTCATCACAAAAACACAACTTTCATCATGCCGCTTATGAGATACCAATAAAGCACTATATATAAATGCTCACAATAAATGATCCACAACATCCCATTTTCTCCAAAGCCCTGATGGAGGCACACAGGCACGCACACACACACACACACACACACACACACACACACACACACACACACACACACACACACACACGTTTCCTTGTGAGAACCTTCCGCTGATATTATTATTAATGCTATGCTGCACCCAAATCTAAACCCTAGACTTAACCTCTAACTAAATGAAAATATTTTTGGTCTGCAGTTTTTGTAAAGAAAAACCATTTTCCTCATGGGAACCAGCAAAAAAAAAAAGGTGATACATGGTAAAAACGGTCACATATTTTTATCCTTGTCATCACATTTGGTCCCCACCAAGATGTAAGAACATGCCCACACACACACACACACCCCATAGTGATTTGCTGAACTTGCTTATTATGCTTACAAATATCCAGGTGTATCTCCTGTGTTATTAAGGGCTTGAGGCAATCACTGTACAAAAGGTGGGTAGTAAAAGCAAACAAGCAACTTTTCTACACACAGCTTATCAAGTGAAAGCTCATGACTGCCTCCGTCTGCCCCAGGAGTTTGAGCGCTGAAATTGGGTTTTAATTGGTTCTTCCCGCAATACCGCTCACTTTCAGCACAGGCTGGATGGAGCTCGGTGCTAAGGACAAACAGGTTGAGTGTGTTTAACGTGCTACATGACCAAAGACAAACTATAATCATTCAGCAGCCACCTGCCTAGACAGAGACACTCTGACACACTCTGAAATAGATCATTAAATTTGCATTTGATACCTCTAACATGACATTATGACTTATTTACTACAGTTCTGCCTACCAAAGCTATACATATCACAGTTTCAGGGTTTCTGGGTTGACCCTGAGCTTGTTTTTAGTCTGTATGGAGCTCCGCATGCTCTCCCTGCGTCTGTGTAGGGTTCCTCCCACCTCCCAAAAACATACCAGTAGCTGCACTGGCTACTCTAAATTGCCCCTAGGTGTAATGTGTGTGTGTTGTGATGGACTGGTGTCACCCATCTGTCCACAACTCTCGACACCCAGAGTTTCTTGGATAGGCTCTGGATTATGCAGTTACTGTAGATGAAGGAATGAAAGTGAATGAATGAATAAAAGCATTAATGAGCATTAATTAGGTTTCTGATACTGTGTGCTTGTGCCAAGGTAATGACATTAACGCAGATAAAAAAGAAGGAAATTAGGCTTAATGAAGTTTATGTAAATTTTACTCATTTGTTTTTTGGGCTAATCAATGCTAATGAATTTTTAGGTCAAATCATTTAGGTGTAAACAACAGCAATTTTGTTCCCCTCCCTTATTCTCAAGTTTGATGCCACAGCACAGATAGCACACAGTATTATTCAGTTGCTTACTATAGTTAGTCAAGTTTTAATGGCTAACAACAAGAAGTTTATGTTTATGTATGTCGATTAATCACATGATAAGTTATATGAAGGGACGTGAATGGAAGAGTGTGATTTAATAATTAATCAACAAGAAGGATGCTCTTTCACAATGCAGACCAGTTTGACTTACACATTATGATAATGATAATGAGTCTTTATTGGTCACATATACATTACAGCACGGTGAAATTCTTTTCTTCGCATGTTAGGAGGTTGGGGTTAGAGTGCAGGGTCAGCCATGATACAGTGCCCCTGGAGCAGAGAGGGTTAAGGGCCTTGCTCAAGGGCCCAACAGTGGCAGCTTGACAGTGCCAGGGCTTGAACCCCTGACCTTCTGATCAGTAACCCAGAGCCTGGTAGTGCTGGGGCTTGAACCTCTGACCTATACTCAAGGATGAGTCAGTGAGTTAGTCAGTGAATTGTTTTTTTTTATTCTAGAGAACTCTGTTTAGTTTATTCTTTGTCACACTTTTGCTCAGCTCTTTGTTTGCTGTTGCTGTTGCTGTTACAGTCTAATGACTGAAATACATGAAAAATATTCCGAGGAGAAGGAACAATAGAAATCAAGAGACAGGCTTCTCGTCGAATGTGCATCTGCCTGCTTGGTCTTGTTGAAATACTGTATGACCATCTTAATCATCCTGAAATCACCTTGGTTCAGACATGCTGTACCTCATATCTGAGCTGCTGAAGGTCTGTTCCTGTGGACAAACAGCTCCATGAGAGAGACACAGACACACACCCACATGCATGCACCTCTACCACTGGCTTTTAGGTCAATTCAATTTGGGATTCAATTTCTCCTGCACTGGAGGTAATGTGCTTGTCATGTTCAATAAGAGATTGTTTCCCCTGTGAAGAGCTGCTTCGGTATACTAATAAGCTGCTTTAATAGGGTCGTCCTCTGCGTAGAAGAAAAAAAAATCATGCTTTGTTATCACAAACAAGAACACACTGGGGGGGAAAAGCCTCAGCGTCTATCTTCATATGAAACAAATGATGGGGTTCATATCCTACAGGAATATAAGATCTTGGTTTTTTTGTTTTGTTCTCACATCAGTAGCAATTTATGTTTGCCATTCACTGAACTAATCACAGGCCAGCGTGCAGATCTGTATTGACCTGCGGCCAGTCACATTAAAACCTACTGAGTTTAGAGCTGCGGTGATTGAGTTCCTTAAAGAGCCACGCTTTAGTGCACGCTAAATTCACTGCTGTGCCTTTTAAGGATGGGTCTGTCATAGGCAGCACACGATCAATAGTGAAACTGACCGCTGCCTCTGTCATGCGTCTAAAGCTTTTATGCATATGACAACCTTTTTCCCCAAATACACACTGGCTTAAAAGTCATGAGGTACTCGAGCTCAGACTTTATGATTAATGTGGATTCGTCGATAAACAGACACTAGTAAATATCAAATGCTGTTTTTATTTTGAGAATAAGTCTTGACATTCACTTCAACTGACAAAAAAAATAGTACTCTTAGTGCCTGACCTAGTGAACCAGTATGAGGATGTATTTATTGATAGAGGCTTCAAAGCACTTCTATAAGTTGCTCTGGATGAGGGCGCCTGCCAAATGCCGTAAATGTAAATATAGAAAGCATAGATTCAGATCTCCTCCAGGAGCAGCTGAGCTCCGAATGTGTGTTTCCTAATTGATAAATTAGCTTGTCAATCACATGATTGAACCAGTCACTGACCAGTGATGCAAAAAAAAGAAATAAATCAAACAAAATAAGCCGGTTTAAAAGTGATCAGTCATCAGGAAAAATGACTGCATCTGTTAAATTTATTTGTTAAGAAAGACTTGGCTTAAAGGGTCATAAAATCCTGCTTTACACATCAATTCAAAGGCCTATGTTTTCCCACTCATCCCACATCTTAAAGAAACACACACCGTGCACACATCTGCAACTCAAACATTTTCAACCATCACAATCAGACAATGTGTCCTGCATATAAAAGTCAGTGTTATTGTGTAACTGGCCAAAAGGTCATTTGTTGTTGTTGTCATCGTTGCTATCGTCTTCTGTTGATCCTCCCCAGTTGAGCAGAGGTCTGCGGTCAGGCGGAACACACGGTCTGATCCTCTGCCAGCGGTTTGGAGGCCATATGATGTGAGATGCTCTGCCGTGGAGGAGTCCGAGTGAAACCTGCAGAAAGAGAATCCTGTTTACTGACCTTATAAAAAAAAAATTCACACGTCAATAAAAAAGAGCTAGAGTACTGAACAGTCTGTAAGAATAATTATGAGAGACAGATGATAAAGGCATGACCCCTCTTTTTTTATATCATTGTCCAAGTCTGTCTTTATTATATGATATTTACCAATCCCAGTGTGAAAGAGGGACTGTGAGAGTGCTGTCACAACATCACATCAGTTATCAGATTCAGTGAGCTTTCTTTATGAAACATTTTTACCAGGGATGCAGTAAAACCAATATTTTTTGACCAGGTATCAGTGTGTACAATGTTTTTTGATACTTGTTGATACCAATTCCAATAGTGATACTGAAATCAGTAACCTACTTTAGTTTTAAGCAATCAGGGGCATCATGGGAACATTTTATTTAGCTCTGTTTGTGTCGGTTCCTGCAGTATTTTGTAAAAATTTAATCCTCATGTGGAGTTTTACGTTTAATTTGTAAAGGTGTTTAAACAGCTTCTTTAATCTTTCATAGTGTGCAAGGGAGGCTGACCTGAGCGTTCACAGCAATATCAGTCATTAAAAATGAGCGCAAGGTACTGTGAAATCTGTGCACCTTGAGTCATAAGCAATGTGTAATCGTTAGTGAAAGGAAGCGTGTATGTCTCAGTGCTCGCAGAACTTAAATGCTCTCTCTCATGTGTGACAGTTTTTCTGCATTGTCATGTCGCTGCTCCACTGCATGTCTTCAAACTAACACTTAATAATGATAGGTCACTAATATTTGGGCCTGTCAGAATGATCTCCCAGGACAATTAATTGTTGTATTCAAAATTCTCTCAGATGATTCCCTATACCTATCTGTCTAGAAACAGGATATTCATTCTGAGTTTGTTGATTAATATATTTCTATAATTAGTCTTTAATCTATAAACTACATATTTAATAATTCCCTTTTTTAAATCCGTAAGTTAGCCAAAATTTGGCCACTCTCACTACAATGCCATGTAAATAACAAGATTTAGTACATTAGTATAGAATAGTGCATTATTTATTTCTATTTCTTTGGTTTTGCATTTTTTGGACAAAAAGCCAAACACAATTTTTATTTACTATAATGCACTCTGTGTGCATTATAACACTATGGCTATGCTTCTATTCTTGAAGAGGCATAAGATCAACAGAAAAATAAATTAAACTTTCATTATCATGACACGTCTACAACATGCTCTTATTTTTGCTGCCTAACCTATACTGGTACTGTTATCAGTTCTTTTATAAAGTTGCCAGATCTTTAAATTATGTCTAGCAAATCCAAGTGATTATTGTTTATTTATTGGCAAATGTCCATCTATTTTCTTTACCATTTATCCTGCACAGGGTCCCAGGGAGCCTGAAGCCTATCCCAGGGAAATCAGCATACAGGACGGGGGACACCCTGGACGGGGTGCCAACCCATCACAGGGCACAATTGTACATACACTCTACAATTCACACACTACGACAAATCAGTACAGATGCCTACTTTGGACGAGAGGAGGAAACTAGAGTGCCCAGAGGAAACCCCCGAAGCACAGGAAGAAAATGCAAGCTCTGGAGGAGGCGAGATTCAAACCCTCAACCCTGGAGGAGCGAGGCAAATGTTCTAACCAGTAAACCACCATTCCACCCCTACTGACAAATGTATAGTAATAATATTGGCCTTCAGGTCTCTGTATAAGGTTCTGTTAAGACACATGAGGTAGATGAAGCTGTGAGAGCAGCACAGCATTCAAACACTCCACATTTTGGAAGATTTATAAGTTTTCTGCTTATAAGGGAGGTGATATGAGCAGTTTAGCAAAACACATGATGACAAATGTTTTATTGCCAGCGTCCTCAACTAAATTCCAGCTCCACTTGCAATCTCGTTGTTCTGTTGCCATTCATTGTGTGCAAGCAAGAGAGAGTGAAAGAGATGTGACATTAGCTTGTGTAGCCTATCCATAAATCCTCAAGCATCAACAGTAGAGGAATTCATATCTGACCTTGATTTTACTCATTTAAAACAGGTTTCCGCTCAGATCTGGGTTCTTCAGAGCATCCTTATCACTCAGACAATGTCACCCGGGTCAGCTGTGCCTGGAGGAGAGAGAGCTATCTGCCTTAATTTAAACACAGCTAGCAGACGCTTGTGATTGGCTAAGCTCTTTCACCCAGACAGACAATTATACTTTCATGAACTCCAGCCAGAGATTCAAAAACAACTCCAACTCTAAAGTTTAATTAAAAAGTAATAATAAAAAAATAATAATAAAAAATGATTTATACTTATAGAACAATTAGGGAGAAATTAGGGACAACAGTTATAATGGTTACATAATGGTTAAAAATTATAAATCACAATTATTTTGCTTGTTAATAAAATAATAATTATTTGCTACAATTATTTATTGTATAATTTAGGCCAATTTGTGCCTATTTAGGTATAAAAAATTGCACTCTATTTTTTATTTTTATTTTAACTCAAAGAGAAAACAGGCTCTCACTACAGACATCTGCACCACCCGGGAGCCCAAGTTCTATATCTTATAAAGTGAAAGCACATGCTCTTTACCATTCTTTGGCTTTAAGGATCAACCAGAGCCAATTCAATATGAAGTAATCAATCTGTCCTCAGAAGGGGAGTGAGAGCCCAGTGTTCTGAGAAAGCCAGACAAAGCTTCAAGTGCTTACTGCTCTCAGAATAGTTCAGTTTGGAGGATTTTTTTGCAAATACCTGGAAGGCCTGGAAAGGATTAGCTGAACAGGGGGTTAAGGGACGCCAAGGTCTCTGGGTTAAACATTCTTTAGTGCCATGGTACGGTATCACAGCTAAATCCAAAGCATATACCTCCTGAACACTATGTGATGAAACACATTAAACCATTATTGAGCTTCTGAAAAAGTTAATAAGTGAGATGTCATTATCAGTGGCTTAGTGAGATTTCATTTAAACAGTGCAACTGCAAAACCAAAACCTGTAGCAACACAGAAGACATGCCATTAGTGTTTCAGTATCCACACATGTCGTCCAACTCGGCTCAGGAGATTTGTGCTTTCCCTCTTCTAACACAATTAATTCACTCCATTTAGGCCATGATATTAAGCTGATGAGTCAGATATGTAAGGAATAAAAGACTCCAGGAAGTGCTGTTATAGGAAAATAAACAACAACTGGTTGGTGTGATGCATCTAGATGTGAAATGGAGTTACTTTGACCACTCTAAAATTGCATTCTTTTCCTATAACAAACACATCCTGAAGTTTTTATTCCTCAAATACCTCAGCAATTTGACAACAATTACAATTTTTAATCTATTAAAAAGTCACATCCTCCTTTTTATCTGTTTATCATTACACTTAATCTAGTGCAATGTCTGCAAAGCAAGTAAGCGATCACTTATGTCTCTCCTTTGTCTTTCTCTTGAAGTTAAACTAAAGAAACCACAAAAACTTTCTCACGTCAGAAAACTTAAAACGATAGTTCACCCAAAAATGTTAATTCTAAATGAAATATCAAATACTCACCCTCATTTTGTTCAAAACCCTTAAGACTTTTGTTCATCTTCAGAACATAAATGAAGATATTTTGAATGAAACTTGGGAAATTTCTGTCCTTCCATTTACAGTCCAGTAACCAAAACTTTCAAGCTCCAAAAAGTTCATAAAGGCATGGTGAAAGTAAACCATGTGACTACAGTGGTTTAATCCCAATTTTATGAAGCGACACGAATGCTTTATGTGCTCATAAAAACCTAAAATTAAGTCTTTATTCACAAAATATCTTCACATAGATCTCTGACGCACACTCACAAGAAAACCGTAATGCATGTGTGTTGTGTTGCCGTGAGAGAAAATGGGACCCGGAAGCACTTCATTGTTTACAGCAGAGGAAGAGGGACGCTGTACACAAACTGACTCACATAGAACAATCTCTGTAATAAAGATGTCTGCAGATTTTGGAATAGAGCAGGGCATGCATTTTTTGTCGTCAACACAACACGCATACATCGTGGTTCTCTTGCAGGGATATAAACTTGATACCTTTTGGTGAAATTCGCCGTTTTGGATCCAAAATAGGTCATTATTATGATTCAACTAGACCTGATGAGTTTTTGAAAATGGGGAGAATGGGGGGGGGGGGGGGGGGGGGGTGTTGTCTGCGAGGACAGTCTTTGGACAGGGTCACGGTGAATCACATCCTGAGAATCACGCCTTCTGAGTTCCTGGGAAGAGCGAACATGACTGAAGAGAGCCATCGCTGGAGGTCTGCCCACATGCCTTAATGTAAGAATCTCTTAATGTAGCATTATGATATCCTTAATTGGCATAAGTAACGATATGTCAAACTTGGGACTGTTAATTAGACTTACATGGCTGACTTGTTTTGATTTGACTAACGTTGTTAGTGTTATTTCCACCAAATCGAACGTTAGCTAACATACTTTTTATTCCAAATAAAACTTGTATAACACTACTAATGCCACGATTCCAAGGTGGAGATGGATGTAAGTGCAGAATTTCTTTCATTTTCAGCACAACCAAACACAAAAGAAGAACTGTGAATCAGCAGCAAAACACTAAGGCTAAGAATAAACATAAACCAAAGATCAAAACACAGCAACGGGGACAATGGCAAAGAAAGACAAACGTAAGACAAAGAATGCAGTGCAAACTGTGGCTATATATACAAGTGCTTGTTAACAGGAACATGATTGAGGTGCAGGTGGTCATGTGACTGTGATGCAGTGGCTGCTGGGAACTGTAGTTCAGAGTTCCTTCTCTGATTACATGACAACTAACATTACCATTTTGCCAACGAATACAACTTTAGTTGAGCTCTTCTATACTATACTATACTATACTGTACTCTACTATACTATACTGTCAAAACCACAATGTAAGTTTGCTTTTATATACACAAGATGTTCTGTGAAATTTCCTAATGACACGGTTGAAACTAACACCCACCAAATGTGGGTAAAAATCAACTGCAGCGGGTAATGATGTCAAATCACTAGCCAATATGGTGGATTATGTTTCACAAATTATGTTCACTCAATTGCTGGTGAAGTTTATGTAATCTGCGCAGATTTCACGCACATACTCAATTCATGAATCGATATGAATATGAATACTGCTGAATGGCGCGGCACTCGCACAGTTCTGGCTTACTTCAACACAAGGGTCTCTAAGCAACAAATAAAGGCGTGCTGGTTTGTTTGCTTTGAATGGACTAGTGCAGACCCAAGAAACTTAATAATGTTGGGTAACTAACCCCAGTGTAAAAAGGAAAGAACCACTTAGCAACGAAGAAGCACATCCGCCCATTTTATCAGACCCTGGCCTATCCTGTCTATTTGTACTTTTTATGAGACCACAGGTTTGTTTTGTTCGAGGTGGTGTTTGTCTCGCATCTTTGTCACCTTTTTCACCCCTGATGAGTTTGTATTTGAATAAAGATTTAATTTGGGTTTTTTTTTGCACACACAAAGCATTCCTATCACTTTATAAAATTGGGATTACACCACTGGAGTCACATGGATTACTTGTGCGATGCCTTTATGAACTTATGCCTTTATTTTGGAGCTTGAAAGTTTTGGTTACTTGGACTGTAAACGGAGGGACAGGAATCTCCCAGGTTTCATTAAAAATGTCTTCATTTGTGTTCTGAAGCTGAACGAAAGTCTTATGGGTCTGGAACGACATGAGGGTGAGTAATTGATGACAGAATTTTCATTTTTGGTTGAACAATTGCTTTAAAGGAACAACCTTTCCTCTGACTGTTACAGTGAATCTTAAATCTGACTGTAAGTAGAAACTCCCCCCAAAACTCCCAAAGAAACATCATGTTTTTAAAGTATGTGTACAACATACAAATGAATGTGTAATGCACTTTTTTTTCTAAATTTGTGACGCAACTTGCAGAGCTTTTTAATGCTACTGCTTAACTGATGAAATTACAATTGCACAAAATTGCTTTGCACAGTCTTTCACAGTGATGTTTGTTGGTAAATGAGATCTTTTAACTGTACTCATGTTCAACACACATGAATCGAAAAGGGCTTTGGCTGAATACATGTTGTGATGAAGTCACATGACAAGTCTTGGCCCAAATCTGTGGACAATCTGTGGTAGATTTGAACACTTGCAAGCTCCTCCGAATATTGTGACGTTTGCTTGAGATTGTGTTAATGTCTGCAACTGCAAAATCATGAAATCCTGGAGGGACTGTATAGAATGATAACATATTAGAATGAGTGCATCAAAATAAACCCATAATTCACATTTTCAACACAACTGTCAAAGCTGCTGTTGCAGAAAATTAATCAACACCTTCTGACCAATCAAAATGGAGAATTCAGCATATAGCTGTGCTATAAAATGTGTTAAATAAGACAAAATCTATACAGTACTGTGACCTTTAAGAACCAGAGGAACTCTCGTGTCCTGTACTCCTTAATTACACACTTTTTACAAAAAGTAAAAAACACAAGGAAGTGCTTAAAAGCCGAGATTTAAATCCTTTATTGAAAGGTTAAAAATGAAGCCCCACATCCCAGAACCGCAGACCCCACCCCCAACCCCAAACCCCGTCTCACCCTGTAATGCATCAAGTCAAGGTGAAACTGCAGTCCACAGTAAAACAGCAAAAACAAACTGCTTGAAACATTCAGCAGGTATATTTCTCCAGTGATATACGACCTGACAGGATTTTGGCAAATATGTCTAACATACCACTGTACATTGTGGTCTGTGTGCAGGAGAGCAAGCGCAGCAAGCATTCTGAGGACTGGACGTGCACCGGTAATAAAAGAGACACCATGAGAAGTGCATTCATTTACTTTCAGACAAGAACCATCATTTAAAAATGAGCCAGAGGACAAAAATACAGTGACATCACTAAGAGCTTCAGGCTACAGAAAAGGACATTTGGAATTCAGACACAAACTCTTGTCTCTGTAAAAACAGCCTCTGACCAGAAACACTTTCCTTAACACAAGCAGCACAACATCTAAAATCTTTCTGGGAAAATAAATCTTTCAGCTGATATAGTAACTGTTTGAGCAGGGAGGAAAAAAGGAGAGGGCAAAGTGACAGAAAAACACTGTTCTATTCAATAATACATTTAAAGGCCGTGAGTATGTGTGTGAGTGTCAGTATAGCGCACAGCGTGGGCGAGGTGGCAGAGCAGTGCACGGCTGTAAACAATGTCCTCAGGAAGCAGCTCTCTGTGTTCTCTACGTTTTTCATACTCTTCTTTTGGAGCCATCTATAAAGGTGGGATAAGTCAATGAAGTGTTTGTGTTTGACCAATTCAGAGGTGCCAACATTGCTAATAAGAAATTCTTGCAGGCAGAGAGATAGGCTACACAGGCTAATGTCACATCTCTTTCTCGCTCTTGCTTGCACACAATGAATGAGTTTTACAAAAAAAAAAAGCCCTTGTGTA
This sequence comes from Ictalurus punctatus, assembly GCF_001660625.3. Lineage (NCBI taxonomy): Eukaryota > Metazoa > Chordata > Actinopteri > Siluriformes > Ictaluridae > Ictalurus > Ictalurus punctatus. The sequence continues at coordinate 17,732,836 of NC_030423.2, forward strand.
TGTCGAGACAGATAAAAAAATTTCCAGATGTGCACCAAGCAACAGTAAGAAAACAGCAAGACAAAAGTTCTGTGTGACCGTTACAGAATAATAAGCAGTTCCTCCATTTCTTAATCTGCCAAAGTCTTGCGCAGTCCCATCCACTTCTTTTCAACTGGTTCACAAACAGGGTTGCCAAGTTAGATCTTTGTCACGAGATCTGGTGACTTTTTAGACATATTTTAAAGACTTTATTTCACAAATATACTGCCTTTATAAACAGATGTTAGTAACTGTCCTACACTCAATATGGCTCCCAGCTCACATGACAGCTGCTGGGCATTGATCACCATTGTTCCCAACATTAAACCACTGATCACCATTGTTCCCAACATCCAATCATTGATCACCATTGTTCCCAACATCCAATCACTGATCACCATTGTTCCCAACATCCAATTACTGATCACCATTGTTCACAATATTAAACCACTGATCACCATTGTTCCCAACATTAAACCACTGATTACCATTGTTCCCAACATCCAATCACTGATCACCATTGTTCCCAACATCCAATCACTGATCACCATTGTTCCCAACATTAAACCACTGATTACCATTGTTCCCAACATCCAATCACTTATCACCATTGTTCCTAACATCCAATCACTGATCAGCATTGTTCCCAACAACCATTCACTGATCACCATTGTTCCCAACACCCTATCACTGATCACCATTGTTCCCAACATTAAACCACTGATCACCATTGTTCCCAACAACTGATCACCATTGTTCCCAACATTAAACCACTGATCACCATTGTTCCCAACATCCAATCACTGATCACCATTGTTCCCAACAACCAATCACTGATCACCATTGTTCCCAACATTAAACCACTGATCACCATTGTTCCCAACATTAAACCACTGATCACCATTGTTCCCAACAACCAATCACTGATCACCATTGTTCACAACATTAAACCACTGATCACCATTGTTCCCAACATTAAACCACTGATCACCATTGTTCCCAACAACCAATCACTGATCAACATTGTTCTCATCGTGCAATCGCTGATCACCATTGTTCCCAAAGTCCCATCACTGACCACCATTGTTCCCAAAGTCCCATCACTGATCACCATTGTTCCCAAAGTCCCATAACTGATCACCATTGTTCCCAAAGTCCCATCACTGATCACCATTGTTCCCAAAGTCCCATAACTGATCACCATTGTTCCCAAAGTCCCCTCACTGATCACCACTGTGCTCTCCATTAAACCACTGATCATCATTGTTCCCAACATCCAATCACTGATCACCATTGTTCCCAACATCCAACCTCTGATCACCATTGTTCCAAAAGTCCCATCACTGTCCACTATTGTTCTCATCGAGCAATTAGTAATCTCCATTGTTCCCAAAATCCAATCACTGATCACCATTCTTCTCACTGAGTAATCACTGATCACCATTGTTCCCAACCATTGTTTTCCCACCCACAAAGCCCACCCTTTGTCATGTAACATGTTTTGGTATGCAAATGATCATAACAATGAACTGAACACGCAAATTAGTTTATGACATAATGTGAAGACTTCTAGCAACGTATTGACCATATATTAGATACTTTTACCTAAAAAGAGTTGGCAAAACTGAAACTGAAAGTAAGCACTACCAGAAGCAAATGCACGTGTTTGCCCTTCAGCGAAGAGGCTTTATAGCTGGGCAAATTTTATTTGTGTTTGGTGTGTTTACCATACTATCCCATACATGCTGGCACCTCTGTCAATTCTAACAATTTTATGTAGAATAATTCCTCACTATCACTAACAAGTAAAAAGCTACACCACATCACCAGATTATGAATAAATCAATTATTTCTTTGATCAATATACTATATTATGTGAGAAATTTATGATAGATTCACCGGTCCAAAGGTGTTGCTGTCAAAGCTGTGGCCATGATGGTCGCCCTCGATCCACAGGTGTCCGTCTGGAACTCTCACGTAACGGTTTTTATAGCCCATAGTCCTGCAAACAGTAAAACAACCTGGAGTTAAATGACCCTGTAGCATTTAAGCAGTAACATACTCACCTAATCTTTAGAAACACAGCTCAGTGAAAACAAAATATGCCTATGTGATATCTAATCCTTGTTACAGGACTGATGTATGGTACAATATGAAATGCAATATACCATTTGCCATCAACTTTAATTTTGGATCAATAATCAACAGCAATAAACCAAGAACAATCTTTGTTTTTCTGGATGAATCTGAGATGTGCCGCGGTCTCATATCTGTAGTGGTGATTTGGGAGGACACTGGTCTAATTGGACAGGGGCCATGTGGCTGTCGATATAAGCAGGAGGAAGAGGAGGTTAGACTTTCAGCTTGGGCAACAGGAAATACACCATCTACAATTATAGCTGAATTGAATGCTACTCACTTACTGTGCTCATATTAGTGTTGTGCTGCAAAAATATTATATCTCATTACTTGCAGACATCATTTCAGAGCCTAATGTCTGCAACAAATGGTTCTAAGCAGAAAAGAAGGGAAAATGTAAACAATTGTTGCATACTGTAACTACATTATAACTAATCGAGGGGTGTCAAAGTGCGCAGGCCAAATCAGTATTTTGTGTCATAAACTAAGGCTATTCATTTTTAAAATATTTTATTATCTATTCTATTCATTAACTCCAATAACTCCAATCTCTAGATATAGATTAGGAGAATTCTATGAAAAAGAAGGGCTAACAGAAACTATTCAATTGTATGCTTAACTAGCTGAATCACTTTGATATGACTTTGCATGAAATAGACTACATTAATCAGGTTTTAGCTACAGAATAGATGACTAGTATTGAAAATCATGCAGATACAGGTCAAGCGATTCAGTTAATGGGGAAAATGTGATCTCAGTGACTCTGACTGTGGCATAGTTGTTGGTGCCTGATGGGCTAGTTTGAGTATTTCAGAAACTGCTGATCTCCTGGGATTTTCTCACATGATAATCTCTAGAGTTCACACAAAATTGTACCAAAAAACCCCATGATGTGAGAGGCGGTTCTGTGGGCAGAAATGCCTTGTTGATGAGAGGGGTCAGAGGACAATACCCTGACTGGTTCAAGCTACAGTAGGCTGACAATATGTCCTCTTTTTCCCGGACATGTCCTCTTTTTCAGACCTTAAAAAAGCTTCCGTCCGGCTTTAGTTTAATTATGATGTGCTTAATACCGCATCATGTGTGTGCATATTTGCATTGCTTTAAGCCCTCTCTGTAATTCCCGCCTGCTTGCACACCAATTGGTCGATTATAAAAGGCTTGCAGCAACTATTGTCCAAATTCCTGCCTCTCAACCCACCTCTCACCGAACGCATGAAGGTGAAGCGCTGTTGTGTACGGCGTCAAAGAGTTACTTAAGAATAGCAGCAAATGACAACTCTCCTGAGTCGAAACAATGTCCATAGCCATAAGGTATGAATTTAGTTTCATGTTATCACATTGCTTCATATTACATGCTCATTCAAATGTGTAAATGATGGCAGAAGGTACACTCGTGGCATCTGATATTTTATTTTACTCCATGGACATACAAAAGAATGTAGGAATAAGTTTAAATATTGGGCAGAGTGAAACCAATTTTATTTATACATATTTATGTGATGCTAATAGTGCAGCTTTTTCAGTGTATTAAAGTCTGCATTTATAGTAACACCGTTTCACTGAAACTGGGCAGATGAAGATTGGAAACAGACTATACAATATATCAAGGCTTAGAAAGACATTTAAGAAGACCTTACAGTGCATTATCTCTGCAAAGAACATTTGTCTTTAGTCTCCTTCTCTTTTTTCGCAAGTTCATGTGGGCTGAATGAAATTAGGCAGAGAACTATATTTTGCCTGTAGGCCTTGAGATTGACACCTGTGGCCTAATCATTTTGTTGTGAACTACAAAAACAACTGATATAAAGAGAGAACATTTTCTTGCTGTGTGTTTAAATACAGCCAGAAGGATTTTGCCTACTAGTCAATACTCTAAGAAGGCAAGAGTAGGTAATTAGAGCGCAACATCTCAAATTCAGGTTGTGTAGAAATCCTGGAATATAGTGTTATTGGTGTCTGACTGTTTATAACACAAAGTTATACATTCCAAGATGCTTCGTACATCAAGCTTTATATTAGAGGGAAAACTAAATCAGAGCTGGTTAATGCCAGCAGATGAAATGTAGTATTTAGTAAAAAAACAAAACAAAAAAAAACACACACACTCAAAGTGCTCTTATACATAGTACATGTATCAGAGAAGTAAAACATTTCAATTTAGCCTAAGGGTCTCAAAAAAACAAGTCATTTTTGTCAGCCCCTTATAAAATATATTGAGGGCTTGAGGGTTTTTTTTTTCTTTACTGTATAATACATTTTGGACATCCTAAACGATTCTTCTGGATTTTGAAGTTGGACTGATAGCTTTTGTACCTCAAAATACCCTGAAAGAGTGAGGACAAAAACACAAGAACATCAAATAAAATAAAATCACCGATCCAATAGGATTGTTGGCGTAAATATGAATGGAAAAGCATAGCATTATGGCAGATGGAGAGATGCCTGTAAGAGCCTGAATCAAGGTCTTTTCAAAAAGTAATGAAGAGCATTCAGATTTGTGTCTAACATTCAAATGCAACCGGAGAGCAGACTTTAAAAGAATGTTTTAAAAAAAAGAGGTTTTCTGTTTTGTGGCTGGCTGACTGCATGTGGGACTATACTGCATTAGCACTCATTGTGCATAGCTTAAATGATTTCTCACAGACTGCACAATAAGCTTTCTGGGCATTTTTATCAACCACATCTGAAAATCTTCCAACTATTTATGTGAAAACTTTGCATTCCCCCCTATCTTGTAGAAACCCATACTCTCCTAGGTGCAGTATTACTTTGAGCTAAAGCTTGTAATTTAGCCATCTTACAGCTGTACATTTGCTTTCAGCTAACTTTCATCTCACTTGGAACTCCAACGAGCGCAAGAAGCCCAAAGAAACATTATACAACGGTTCTGATCCAGTGATTTGATTGGAGGCGAGGCAGTGATATCATGCATATAAGAGCACTGAAAGATTGTTCTGTATATTAGAGTGCTTTCAGGTGTGCTGATACGATCACTGATTACACAACATTTCACAAATATGGATGTGGTTATGAAAATTAGCATTAGATTGAAATTATGAATAGCGGTCAGATAAGAACGAGGGAGAGAGAAGAAAGGGGACCGACTTCATCTGTGTAAATCACGAATACTGATATAAGCAAGTCTGCAGCTGGGAAACAGTTGATGTGTTGCTTGGCAACACTTTTGTTAACTAATGGAATCATAACCGACCTATTTGTGTTGGTAGAGCTGAAAGGTAATCACAGCCAGGTGGATATCTAGAATCACGCCACTTCTGTCATGTTGCTCGTGGATATTTATAAGGCTCCACAAAACAATGCCATTACACAGACAGGCTGTGTCCAAATTTAAACAAATACTTTGGTTAGATCTAGTCAAATTAAAATGACTTTTTACTGCTAAAGTCTCAATTCTGGTTGGTTAGAAGGTGTTGATTAATTTGCTATAAAAGCAGATCTGACAGTAGTGCCGGCTGCAAGACAATCTCAAGTTTATATTAAGGCACTCATTATTGTTCCTATAGTAACAACTTACATAGGAGAATGCTCCATGTAAATGTATGAAAAGTATGTGTAATTGTTGACTTTTTTTTGCATATATTTTATTTTTTTACATTAATTATGTCTAAATTTTGCAATTTTTTTTCTTTAATGCAAACAACACATGCTTAGTCTATTATCTAAGCTTGTGGGTTATGTTCATACATAGTGAATTAAAAGGTGAAATTAATCGATCTTGGGTATCATTGAACTGATTCTCATTGAACTCATTCTCACAGATATTTTTTATTTATACCAATATACTCTATGCAATAAATTCATGCTGTATTCAACTCGAAATTCCTACTCAGAAAGTCAGGAAGGTCTCCTCAACATGTCAGCAGCATCAACAGTAAATAAAATAAAACTTTACTATTTTAAACAGGTTTATATTTAATATTTAATTTAGATCAACCAACATACACAAATCTATAACAATGACCATAGAGTTCCCTGTTTTGCAAAAGTTAATATATCATAAACTCATGATCGCTAATGTTAGTCAGCTAGGTTGTTGCTAACAAAACACCCTTTCGTAGATGCGTCTATATCTATGGAAGTATTTCGCGGACAATTTTCAAAAGCAACTGAAAGCTGTATTTGCAATTGTGTTTCCTAATTGTGGATGCATAAATTGAGACATTCAAATGAACATGCAAATCGTGTATTACTGTTCATTTACGCGAACGTACAGTATCTGCCAAATTTCAAATGGAAACGCAAAGTCCATTTGCAATTGCATTTCCCATGTCTTAAGAGTTGATCCTGTCGTATCAAAATAGCAATAGCAATTACCCCGTTTGCTATTTCACTTCTTCAGGGTCGCGTATGGAGCCTGACAAAATTCAAATGGAATGTCAAATCCCTTTGCATTTGCATTTCTGATGCCTTCCACAGAAACCTGCCAATCAGTGTTGGGGGTGGGAGTATACTATGGGGCGTGTTTGGATTTGGAAGTGATGTCACTCACAATCGACCGCATGTTAGAGCGCCTTGAGGTCATACATGGCCATAGATAAAGCATCGACGATTTAAAGTTTTTTTGTTGGGATGTAATGTGTTTTTTTGTTGGGATGTTAACTGTAACAAAAAGACTTCCATACATGTTTTTTTCCCCACTTTGCAGCTCCAAAGTGCCAAGCGTGGAAATTATGGAATTAGAAGGTCAGACTTCATGTTTCTGAGTCAAACGCAGCACAAAACAATTTAAGAAACTTGCTATAACAAGCTATATAAGTATAATAAGTATAACGTATTGTTTTAATATGGCTCCATTAAAATGTAGCCTGTTGTATGCTATTATAATGTAATAATAATTATAATCATGTACTTTAAGCACAGGGTTTGGAAGGGTTAAATTAAGTTTTGGAATTACACTAGTTTTATTGGCCACTGGGCTGATTTTGTCAGGCAGATCTGGCAACTCTATAACTAAAGAACAAAATCTGCTTGACCAGTTAAACAATTAATGGGGGGTTGTTTGAATGAAAAACTGCACCATTTAAGAGAAATATACAGAGTCAACATTGTATGCAACATTAGTGCTAAGAGCTAGGGGTGCAAAGCCTCTAAAAGCTAAAACACAAACAGTTAATCCATACAATTGTTATAAATACAGAATGTTGCCTAACACTGATTTTGATTTTGATTTGGATGACAATTTGGATTGATGCTTTGAAAAAATGACTGAAATGAATTGAGGCAGCAATCAAAAAGCGATGATCAAATACTGTTAATTATAACTAGATCAATTATTATTGATATCAGCATACAAAGAACCTGAGGTTTACAACCCTACAGCTTAATGCTACTAATACATTTGTATTGTGATAAGGTTTCAATAACTAGCATCCTCTGAATATGTTACTGGCGCTTTTTTTCACTTAGATTCAAATTCAGCCCTTAAAGCACGAGTGGTTTTTGTACGGATATTATACTTTATAGCTGTTGCAATGAATACTAGTACCTAAAGATATCAGATTTTTACAGAATACTCCACAAAATTATTAAGTCATGTGTACCTTCACTGTTAGCTTGCATTGCAGACACCATGACCCCTGGCTCCTATCACAAACATTCTAAATAATAATAATAATAATAATAACAATAATAATAAAATCAATTTTCAAACTTCTCTAAAATGAACTCTTTAAAACACCCTCATAACGCGGTTTACTTCTCAACAAGGAAATTATACAGAAATGTTTAAGGAATATCAGTGAAACCGCGTTCACCAGGGCACTACACCACGCTCAGCTCACTCTTATTGACTTTTCAGAGCTCTGTGTGTAATTGCAAGCACCTAAAATAAAGTGTTATGCAACCTTCTGTGGACATCATAGTGGAAAAGGCGCACAGATGGAACCTTTAGTAAATGGCACTGCTGTCAATTGCAGGGGTCTGAGGAGTCATTAAATCGCTCCTCTCAGCCATTTCAGGGAGGAAAAAAAATAGCATCCATTTCTCCCCCACGTATCTCTGAACCATCAGAAAGGTAATCAGTTTCACAGACCCATCAGCGCTGCCTTTTCAGCTGCCGATTCAAAGATCACCTTGGGATGTGACACTGACGAGCCTGGGCGATTTAATGAGCGCTGCGAGCTTCGGTGTGCATTCACAGCCTGAGCAATTCAGACCAGGTTATTATGTGTGATTATAGATTTTATGTGTTGTTTTTTCTTCCCTAAGTGGCTACAAAGACATAATGCAGTGGCTTTAATAGTCATTCATCAATCCATGGTGAGGCTTTAACTGAATAAATTACATTAGATTACTATACAGCCGACTGTACAGACGTCCCTAACAGTCTTGATGTAAGGACATTACATTTCTGAATAACAATGATATCGCAAAAATAAAGAGTAAACTGACTTGATGAAGTCTCCTTCGAGAGCAATGACTCGCTTGATGATCTTCTGTTTTGGGTTCTTGGGAGACCTGGAATAAAAAAGAGAAATAACACTTGCTTAAATGTACGTTTTAAACTATGCTAAATTATAAATAGGAAATCAAATGAAGGGTGGTAAAAATCTGAAGTCGGAGAAAATGCATTTGGGGCCATTTGAGGAAAATGTTTGGGATCACCGGGTTTATACAGTGATTTTCAAGGTCACTTTACAATAAAGAGACTAGGAGAAAGACCTGCCCCCACTAAAGTCAATCAAAGTCTAAAAACAAGTATAGATACTTATAGATTTCAGAGACCATTCAATTCAGTGAACGTTCATAAAGTTAGCTGAAGCTATCTGTTTTGAAGCACAAACTACAAATGCCACAAGCTGAAACCACTAGAAAGATAAAAAGCTTGAATGCTAGTGTAAGAGGCGGATTTTGTGATTTGCCAGGCAAGCACCTATGCCTCTTTGACCTGATTGGTTGACTGTTGGTGGTCCACGTCATTTGTTTTTTCATCTTTTTACAGAGTTCGAGACTCCACATGGACCAGAGTTTCTCCTTTGAGCACATTTTAATGGCGTGTTCTGATTGAAAAAATTAATAAATCCCTAATGATATCTTTAAATCTCAACTTTTATGATCTTCCATTCTTAAAAAGCAAGCTGGAAAAGACTTCCTTGGGATGCACACATCCCTGATTCTGCTGGGTTGAAACCGTTCTCCATTTCTCGATTACAGATTCTCTTTTGACTTCTTCTCTGTTACAATGATCTTCTGGCACCATGTCAGAATCTATACAGGACTCAGAATCAAAGCAAGCTCCAGCACGCGCCTCTCCATCACCTCCTGTGTCTCCTCCTCCTTCTCCTTGGTGGAAAGGGTGATTTGTGCTCTTCATTAGTTTTAAAGGTCTCGATGTTGGAAGTGCTTATCGCAATCGTTACAAATGGTGAACGCTGGGATTTATCCAGCAGAATTCTTGCTTGGAAGATTGAATCGAAAAATACCACTACTCATCCTTTTACACTTCTTTTCCATCTTTTTTTGTTTATACTCAGCTGCATGGAGTACAGCATGTAGCTTACAAAGAATAGTTTGCAATGGTTTCTTCCATCCAATACTAACCCACTGTCCTGTGTATTTATTGTCCTGTGTTTTTAGCACTCATCTCTCACTGTTTTGTGTTTGCACTTTATGTAGTCCTATGTCCCGTGCGATACTACTGTGTTACACTATGCTCCTGAAGAAACGACATTTTGTTTCAATGTGTACAAGTTATACAGAGGAATGAGAATAAAAATGACAGCAAAGACGACCCAGAAACAGAGTCATAAATAAAGTCAGGACAGAGAAAAAGCCACTAGTCAGCATTCAGTCCAGGAGCTGCCTCAGGCAATATGGCATCTTAGACACACACACACACACACACACACACACACACACACACACACACACACACACACACACACATTCCATAGTTAACTGGGTCACTAGCTCATTGCATTTTCAGCAAGCAAGTGAGGAAAACAAGGAAGACAGGGATAGCAGAAATAACAAAAATAGGAAGCTCAAAAGAGAGTGTGTGTGTATGTGTGTGAGAGAGAGAAAGAGAGAGAAAGGGTGACGAGACACTCTGCGTGCTTTCTTCGTCTGTGCGAGCTCTGCTGTGATTGACAGCCCTGTTCATCCAACCAGCTCGTAGCCACTGCTTGAATGATGGGTGGTGATTTGTCTGTCCTTGGGGAGGCTGGGTTGTGCATGCGTGTATCAGGAGCACAGCACAGGCAGTGGTGTTTGAGGAGCGAATACACACTCTGTGTGCTCCCAGTGTGAGAGAGAAAGAGAGAGAGAGAGAGAGAGAGAGAGAGAGAATCAGCTCACTCGTATCTCCCTCCCTCAACCAGACCTCTACCTTTATTCTTCTCGCTGTTGATCACACGCCGAGTTTCCTTCCTGACTGGAATAATACCTTACTCAGACCAGGAGGATCTTCTTCCCATACGGTAAGCTCTTCTCTTCTCTTTTCTCCTCTCTTCTCCTTTCCTCTCTTCTCATCAGATGACTCACTGCTTCATGTCATCAGCGTGTTAGAGCAGCATGTCAATGCAGAGGCGCCTCGCTAATGGTTCTGACGGCATCATTTTCTGGATTCAAATGAACACCCTCTTTTCTGTTTTTTTTTTTTTTGGTTGTTGTTGTTGCTGTTAGTCTCGGTGGCGAGCTTGTTCTCTCGACCTGCGTAGGTGCTTTTAGAGGTTTATACAGTGACTAGCACACACACACACACACACACACACACACACACACACACACACACACACACACACACACTAAAATGCTCACACTCCACAGGTATCAAGCAGAAACACGAATGTGTGAACAATGCAATGCTTATCTGAGGAAGGAGATTTCATCTTCAGGTCTTCAAATCAGTAAGAATGGTATCGCAAGTTTGCCTACATCAAATGAAGTTTGGATTTAGATTTTATAGATTTAGATCAAAAAAGGCCAATAGATGTGAAGTTAATATACATGAAATCAAATGAAAGGAAATTATTTTACATATAATATGTAAAATCCATGAATACAGCAAATAATTTTAAGCTATTATTCTTACACAATCTTACTTAAAGTATTATTCAAGTGAGGGATTGTTTTTTGTCTATCATCACATCTGTAATGTATAATAATTTCCTCAACATCTTTTCCTGTTCTGATAAAAGATCAGAAAGTTGTTGGGGGTAGTTATGGACTTCTCCAAACGCTTGCCTTTAGACCTCCATTATACGTGAGTGCCATGTAAACAGGGTTATGGGTCATTTCTCAGTACAAGGAAACGTGTAAAATGACTTGTTGCTATGTTACAGATGTGATTAGGTTTAAAAACAGACGGAATATTCCTTTAAGGTAGCTTTAAGAAAATTTGTATCTTGGTCATTAATGGTATACACGTTATATAAACTATATAGCATAATATTTATGTATATGTAGAGGCTAGCATAATGAGATCTGGTCTTTATGGTTCTTTGAGCTTAACTATTAAATGTTTTGCTGCACTTGGAGTAAATCTTCCTTGGGCGCGCACACACACACACACACACACACACACACACACACACACACACACACACACGGGCGCGCGCGTTAGCAGCACAGTCTGTTCTCTGCGCACACTCTCATGCTGCCTATGGCAACCATGCTCGGTATGCACCACTCTGACAAATCCCAACACCTCACACTTCCTAACCATCCTGATCCCATCTCCCATCCTTTGCTTGGATGGCGGAACCAATTGGACACATTTGCATAAACCCAAACCTCTGATATGTTTAGCTGTATTCTGGGTTTTGATCACATATCTATTAAAATCTATTTTAAAGGTGCATCACGTAGCATTTGAGCCCTTCATTAACAACCTTCAGTAAAAGATTCCATTAAAGCTGCATTTGTATATTATGGAATTATATTCCAAAGACATGCCACGCTAATGAGAACATAAGAAATGCTTGGATTGTGTAATCAATCCTAGAAACAATAACAACAAAATTCTAAATCACGTGTTTATTCATTCATATAGTATAGTATAGTATAGTACAATATAGGAAAATACTCACCATATGGTGGTGTGATGATTATTTTCCAATAACAACACATCTTGCAGTCTGTTATTTCCTTTGTAACACAACAATTTGCTAAAATTAAATGTATGTATTTATTTATTTATTTATTAAAGAACAGCACATCATACTTTTTATCCATTTATAGTTACATTTAATGTTGTGAAATGTCTGTGAAACAAGTTAGTTCTTGTATCACTTACATTATAACAGTTTTAAAAAGCCGCTTCCTCGTCAGTCTCTCTCTCTCCCCCCTCTATTTGACAAAGCAAATACACAGTTTTCATGCTACTAAGAAACAATAACCATATGTAAAAACATTACAAGTCTGTCATGATGACTTTCCCACGGTGAAAATAGTTTAATTTAAAGCACTGACACTGGAGACTCTTTCTAAAACGGCCAAATAAATGTCTAATTGGCCAAAAACCACCCAAAACATCACCATATTTAAAAACAATTACACATTTTTGTGGAGCATCTGGCATACAATTACCTGTGTATGTTGTTACTATAGAAATGATAATGTATTAGAACATGCACATTAATATAAACCTGCAGATTTGTTTTGTAGCCGGAACTACTGACAGAACTGCACCTTCTGACCAATCAGAATCGAGAATTCAACATCGCTGTCGAATAAGTGATATTGTTTAACACAATTAACATTCTCCTGGACATTTCAAAAAACCATGTTGTCGATTTGTATTTCTATGACTGGAGATAAAGTATACCACATGGAAGCCTCATCTCTTTTAAGGTTCCCTATTGCCAGAAGTGTCCTTATCAGAGTAGCCAAGCCAATAGTTATATAACATATTAAGAAACGTGGCAGGAACAATTGTACAGTTACAATATGCAGTGTTTTTTTTTTTAAATAATAAGATATTGCTATAATATCATAAACCATGATAAAAGTGACAGCTGATGAAATGTAATATCCGCACATTTCCATCGCCGAGTGTGTACTACTTTCTCCCCATAGAACATGCTTTTCATATTCACATACGAAGAATAGGTTTAGCACCGGGTGATAAAAGGAGCAGAGAAAGACAGAAACACAATAGAAAGAACTGCAGACTTAAACAGAGGTGAATAATTGCTGGCTGAAATAGTTGAAACATCCATGGGGATTCTGTCAGCGGTGTGAAGTGTAATTAATTGCATCTGTGCCGAATATTTGCTAGCTGAGCCGAGCAGGTGAGAGCGGAGGGACTTTATATTTATACCTGCCTTTTATACCTGCCTTCCTGTTCTCTCTATCAGCACTGGGTTCCTGCTACTTCTAGGTTACTGCTAAATCTAAGTTGTATACATGCAAACTCATCACATAACTCCATAAATGGTGCTCTTCGTATATAATAATGAAATAAGATGAGAATACAGAATGATACAGGCGAAGGGGAAATTGTGCTTTGTCTGTGAGACTGTAATAAACACTACAAGAATATACGACACAGTTATCATGACTATTTCACTCCATAATAAAATCAGGATTATTTATCTCAATTATGCAGGCAGTGTAGGAGTAAAATAGTTTTATTTATTTATTTATATATCATATTAACTGTATCAAATATACCCCATTGATTCACATTATAATTGAAAAAGGTACACTAAATAAACAATGTAAACAATTAGATCCATTAGCTGCCTTGGTCGATTATAGTTCGTTAACTGAAAAAAGCAATGAATTGCGCAGCCCTATACTGCAGATATTTAATTACTGTAACATTACTGAAATGTAAGAAAGGCTAATAGCAAAGGTTACTCATGCTAGAAAAGTAAATTACTGGTGAAAAATAGTCTTCATTTATGGTCAACTAAAATCTTACACATGCTACACTGGTAGTTCCTCCTAAATTAGATTATTACCAAGAAATTAAATAAATCAACTTTGCAAGCAGGAGAGATATAAAGAAGTGTACGGTGAATGTAGTTGAGTTTATGTCCATATCCACCATGATTACCAAAGACTGATTTTACTCAAACTGCATTTTGCAAGTTTGTTTGTCTTTCCACATAGAAACCTCTGAAATGTTCATTTAAAAGGCAAAATGAGTTTGCCAATCATTTCCTTCACCAATGAAACTTGTATTTCTGTGCATTCACCACCGTTATCCATCATTAGAAGTTACAGCGCCCTCCACTAATATTGGCACCCTTGGTAAATATGAGCAAAGGACGTTGTGAAAAATTCTTTATCGTTTAACCTTTTAATCTTTTGTTCAAAAAAATTCACAAAAATAGTCTGCTTGCATGGATATCAAACAACTGCAAACACAACACAGGATTATAAAAAATATCTTTATTAAATATAGGTGTGCAACAATGATTTGCACCCCTATGAATTCATATGAAAAAACGTATTTGAAGTATATTCCCACTGATATGTATAAAAAAAAAAAAAATTTGTACACCTTGGTGACTAGGACCAGGAAATTGTTCAACCATGACTTCCTGTTTCACAGGGGTATAAATATGAGTTCACACATAGGCCAAATTCCCTTAGTCATTCATAACAATAGGTAAGACCAAGGAATATAGCTGTGATGTGTGGCAAAAGGTTGTTAAGCCTCATAAAATGGGAAGTAGCTAAAAGAAAATAGCACAAGCATTGAAAATGCCCATTTCCAGCATCAGGGCAACAATTAAGTAGTTCCAGTCAACCGGAAATGTTATGAATCAACCTGGAATTGGATGTGTGTCTATATTGTCTCAACACACTGTGTAGAGGATGGTTCAAGTGGCCAAGAAATCTCCAAGGATCACAGCTGGAGGGCAGAAAGTCTCAAAAACTACAATCTGAAATCACCTATATCACCACAAGTTGTTTGAAAGGGTTTCAAGAAAAAAGCCTCTACTCTCATCCAAAAACAAATTCAAGTGTCTTCAGTTTGCCAGACACTACTGAAACTTCAAATGGGATCGGGTTCTATGGTCAGATGAAACCAAAACAGAGCTTTTTGGCAATAAACACCAGAGGTGGTTTTGGTGCACACAGAGAGGTAGCCATATGGAAAAGTCCCTCATGCCCACGGTTAAATATGGTGGTGGCTCTTTAATGTTTTGGGGCTGTTTTTCTGCCAGACGAACTGGACATTTTGTTAGGATACATGGCATCATGGACTCTATCAAATATCAACAGACATTAAATGAAAACCTGACTGCATCTGCCAGAAAGCTTAAAATGGGCCGTGGTCGGATCTTCCAGCAGGACAATGATTCAACACATACAGATACACATACACACAATGATCCAACCTCATCAGGCATTATAGTAGAAGACTCAGAGCTGTTATCTTAGCAAAGGGAGCTAGCACAAAGTACTGACTAAAAGGCTTCCAATAATTGTTGCACACCTATATTTAAAAAAGGATATTGTTTCTTGATAAACCCGTGTTTTGTTTGCAGTTGTTTAATATCCATAAGAGCAGAATATTTTTGTGAATTTTCTAAACAAATGATTGAAAAGCTCAACAATAAAGACAATTTTTGTCATGTTTGTACTTCTTTGCTCATATTTACCAAGGGTGCCAATATTACTGGAGGGGAATGAACTCATTTAAACCTCCATAATTTACTCATGTCAATAAAAACAGAAAGGAGCAATAATGTGAGTTGTAATATGAACAAAAGTTATCTCCAACTACAAAGTTTCACACTCCTCCCACATGGCAAGGAATCTGATGGGGAAATTGTAGCCAGAGTGGGCCACTTGCTTTCTCTGGAATTAGCATGTGGTATTTCAGAAGAATGATAAACTGCTTTATACCACATAGTGGTATAATCTGGTAAATCTGAGTGGTCAGAAGTGGTTGATTCATTTTCTATAACAACAGCACCATCAATAGTGTTGGCTGTAATTCAAATCGCAGGTTATATTAATGCGTTTGTTACAATATGTTAGCGTTTCCATGGAAACAATTCATTCACAGAGATCTGAGTTTAATAATAGAAACATTTATTTAACATTGGAGTCTCCAGTGTCAGTGTTTTATAACTTTTAATAAGTTTTTCAGCACATGATGGAGTATATCTTGTGCTTTGTGGTTTCAGTTTTTTGATTTATCAACCTCAAGAGGGACAAAAAGAGGCTGCTAATAAGTGATTACAGGAACGAACTTGTCTCATAGATGCTCCAAGACATTAAACGTATAAACGGATAAAAAGCACAGCATTTATAACCAAACGAATTGGAATCGCTGTCAAATTGCTATAGTATAAGAAGAATAAAACACTTTGTGTGTTGTGTTTTATCCCCTACATTATGGATAATAAGTAAGAGACACACTAGCTCCTATGCAAGAAAAAGTGATCATTATGCTACATGTAAAAATGACTTGACTACAGCAAAAACACTGATAAAATAGCTCTGCATGAGACTGTCACAAATTAGCACTTGAATTCCTGGGGTATACATAATACTGTATACATTTATATAGCGCTTTGTAGACAGTCAAAGTGCTTTACATATTATGTGGGGGGGAAGGGGGGGGGGGTCTCCTCAACCACCACTAGTGTGTAGCGCCTGGATGAGGTGGAGCTATTAGTGGAGAGGAGAGAGTGATGTAGCCAATTCAGGCATGGGGATTATTAGGGGGCCATGATAGAGAAGGGCTAATGGGGGAATTTCATCAGGACATTTCTCTTAAAAGAGTAGGGGTATAACCCCAGTGTCCTGGGATTTTTAATGGCCACAGAGAGTCAGGACCTTGGTTTAACGTCTAATCCGGAAGACAGTGCTGTTTTTAGAGTATAATGTCCCTGTCACTACACTGGGCATTATGCCCCACACAGACCACAGGGTGAGCACCCCCTACTGGCCTCACTAATACCCCTTCCAGCAGCTTCCTTAGTTTTACCCAGGTCTCCTATCCAGATAATGGCCAGACTCAACCCTGCTTAGCTTCAGTGAGAAACCAGACAAGAACTGCAGGGAGATATGGCTCTGAGTAATTGAGTTATAAATCATAAGTGCAACATATTTATGATTTTATTCTTCTTAGTAAACAGAAATCATGGCACCTTGATAATAATGCAGCCAAAATTGAGGAAAAAAAAAAAAAACCCCAAAATGAAAAAAGCACATCTCTGAATTTTATCCAGACACTAGTCTTAATAACAAAATGCAAAGCAATAACTCAAAAACTTCAATATAACGCATTTACCACCATTTTAGAGAAAAATTCCCCCCACTCAGATCTCCATCTCAGCTAATGTGCAACAATGCACAGCAGTTAGGGAAAGCTCTTAGAAGTGAACATTCACCGGCAGAAAACAAAGAGGAACTAATTTAATTAGTGTGTGTGAGTGGAGCAAAGGCTTAACAGCAGAGAAGGGTGGAAAAAAAATGCACTCACGCTGTGTGACTGTGCATATCTCAATGCTTTGTTCACTTTAAAGCGCAGTAATCCGTACGTCTGCCTTCACAACAAAGAGATCAGACTCACAATGAGACTTTCTATTGCATAGGGTATATGTGACTTTATAGAAAGACACCAAAACATTGCAAATGCAATGATGTGTGAGAAGCAGTCAGTTTTGTCTGATCATACAGTAGATGTGGCCATGAGCTCTATTGACTGGGGGTTAATTGAGTAGATCTTACTGAAAATGTACAGTGTATTGGGGAAAGAAATGCTAAATGGTTTGCAGCAGCCTTTGACATTCAAAGAAATTCAATTAAGCACATAATTAGCTGTTAAAAGCGCCTTTTACATGTTTAGCTGTTAAAAGAGCCTTTCACATTTTTCCGTGAGGAAAGACAAAAACTGCCTATGCACATAGAGCAAGTCTTTGATGATCATGGATGTGGTCATAAGCTCAGGTATAGTCATCTATAATCATGATGTTTGGTGTTGTCTGAAAAGGTGTTTATGTACAATTTAAAAGCTTTCATTTCTTGGTAATAATTTTGCCTACGTACTATTTGACTATTTGACTGTAGACATGCCTTAGAGCTGGGCAATATCATGATATAATAACGATATTAGGAAAAACTGTGTCACAATACAATTTCCTGAGATATCGCAGGTAACATTATAACTTTTTCTAACACATATTAAAAATGAAAATCATTACAAACTGATATTGGATGTTTTTTTCTTCCTCTCATTTTTCATTTGTCTCATTATCAATTTTTGTAGCCGTTAAAAAAAGATCATCAAACTCAGTTTTTTATTTTTGCTCGCAGTCCTATATATTGTGATATGCATAGTATGTTGTGGTAATGTCTTCGTATATATTTTATTCAGTTATATGATATCTTTTGAATACCACAGCACTTCTTAATGATTGATTCTGATTGGTAAGAAGGTATTGATTCATCTTCTATAGCCTCCTGATGGCTGTGAAGGTAGTTCCAGTTGCTAGGTTTATATTAAAGTGTTTGTTACAACATATCACCATTTCTATAGTAACAACTTCCTTGTTACTGGAAGATATGGTGGATATGCCACACAACTTTTGATATGGTGGAGGCTTCTGCAAGGGGACATACATTTTTTTCTGGAAGGAGTCTCCAGTGTCACTGCTTCGTAACACTTGGAAGTAAAGCTGTACAACGTTTTCCGACATGGGGGAATCTTCAGGACAGAGAACTTTGTAGTTTCTTGGTAACATGGCAATCTGCATTTTTTTTTCTTATTAACTTTAAGAGAGGAAAATTAAGGTAGGCCGGTGAGGGGAAACATGAGAACAGGAATTAACTTCCATAGACTGAACACAACCACAACATTTAACTGAACTATTAAACGAATAGAAAGTATGGTGTGCTGTTCTTTATTTAATAAACGCAATAGTGAATTGCTGTGGTATAAAAGGAATAAACCACTTTGGGACATGATGATATATGAAAATAACTTTGAGGTGGTTGTTGATTATTTTCCTATAACAACACATCCAGTCATGTTTTATTCCTTACATATTGCCCACAACCTATTCAACACTGACACTACGGAACTGCATCACTAATGAATTTTTCTAGCATAGGTAACCATTTCATATTAGATTATACATCATTTCTTAAATTTCAGTAATATAGAGTATGGAATATTACATAAATCACTACCATTCAGTTATTTGACTAATTGTACCTTTGATTACATAATCACAACTTAAAAGGCAAGGATGAGGAACATAAGCTGTTCAGTACTGAGAGTTTGAGAAGCAAACCAGGTCTCTGCTTTAAACAGATGGCTTCAGCGGGGAAAAAAAGGAACGAATGCTTGTTCCCACCTGCCCATGTTGACTCGTTGCCATAGACAGACTAAGGCATGCATACTGTCATACAGGGAGGGGGGTCCTTGGCAAAGCTGCTTCTGTAGCGATACTGACAGCTTCATCTAACATTGCCCTGGAGTACCATGGCTTCTGCTCTCAAGGTTACAAATTAATCAAAACATCAATACATGGCATCAACACAGGTTAAGCCAGAGTGTACTCTCAACTGGAGCAACTATCAATCGGCTCCTTATACATAATGCAACTGAAGCAAGCACCAGGGACCTCCTTAATAAATAGCTTTTGCTGTGAAACAACCTATGGGCCTTCTTTTGGAGATGTACACACAGCATGTTTGTACTTCTAGAAAGCATTGCACAATGATTTGATACTATAGATATGTACTCAAACAAGACAACATAATAATGGCAGTTGTCACAGAGTACACACGATGGTTATTACTGAGACCAGCGATGTGAAATAATTGCTTGGCTCATTCGCTTGCCTTTGATGACTATATGTAGGCGATATAAGCAATTCTGCCACTCACTGGTCCATAACTGCTTACAATTATTAAATGAACTATGATGCTGTTTGACTCATTAGACATATAGGGCAATATACTCATGACACAAGCATTTAACGCTCAGGCAGAGTAAAAGATACAAGTCTGGATACAAGTTATCCAATACGGCATCTGTTAAGAAGTACCTCAGTGTCTGCAATAGTACGGTACTGATTGGAAAGCTGTGAGTTTGAATCCCTTGAGCCTTGGTCATAAACTTTATTTGCTCAGTTACAGTGTATTGTAAGCCTCTTTGGAGAAAATTATCTGCCAAATTAATAAATATAAATTGTAAAATACACTGGGCATGATGGGCGTGTTTATTTCTACACACATACCTTCATGTGTTGGGCTTCAAAGAGATAATCCTAATATATAACCCAACAATCCAGTTTATTTTAATATACAGCCAAAAAAGGTCTGTGTTCATGTTCGGTGTGAAATGATATATGAGAGCACTAAGCAAAGCAGTCATAATTCACTTTTTTTTCCCAGTACAACTGAAAAAAAAAACAATAAAAATCTCCTGCTTAACGTCAATATTTTTCAATATTCTTAAATGCCAATACCACTCTGTCTCAGCTATAATGTGACATTGTATTCATTATATTTCTCCCATCTCCTGTTTTCTGCAGATGGAAATTGATGTGTGTGACTGATTGAGGATAATAATGAAGGCAGAGTGATACATCTCCTACAGCAACCTGAGCTCCCGATTTTCTCCATTTTCACTCCTCGAAGGATACAGTGACCTTCACATATGCTGCCAGCTTGACAAGCTTGCACCAGGTAAACTGAAAGGTTGTTCCTCATTGCCAAGGAAAACACAAAGAAACTGGTGCATCGGAGAGACTTGGCGTCAGCAGAAAAACAGCCAGTTGTTGTGGGAACAAATGACAGTGTACTTGTGAAGTTAACAGCACTAACCCTACAATCAATACGGACTAATTTGCTGAGGGGAAAGGGGCCAGGATGAAAGAACTGCTCTTTGTAGTTTGTCTCTTAGCGGGACTTGCGTTGACTGGCTCTGTTCATGTGTCTGAGTGGACCGGGGCATGTCACAATCTGTGCAGATGTGGAATCCGACCCTGGTTTTCACCTTTGTCCCTTTATATGGAGGTTTTAACTGTGGACTGTGATGATCTGGGAATTGTATCTCTTCCAGAAAAACTTCCCTCAGATACACAAGTGCTATTGGCACAGAGCAACAACATTGTCAATATTGAGAAACCTTTGAATTATATAGTTAACTTAACGGAAGTGAATCTATCCCAGAACAATATAACTTCTCTTACTGACATCTATCTAGGTGACCTTCTTCAGCTTTTGTCCTTGCACTTGGAAGAGAACCGAATAACCAGCCTTTACGACAACTGCCTTGCGCACCTACCGAACCTTCAGGAGCTTTATATCAACCACAACCTACTCTCTGTAATCAGTCCTGAGGCTTTTCAAGGACTCAACAAACTTTTGCGTCTCCATCTCAACTCAAACCGACTGAGGGTGATCAGATCAGAGTGGTTTCATGCACTCAACCAACTGGAGATATTGATGCTAGGAGAAAATCCCATTTCCCAAATACAAGATATGAATTTCCAGCCCCTGAGTAATCTCTGCAGTCTTGTACTGGCAAGGATGAACCTCACTGATCTACCTGATAATGCTCTGGTTGGTCTCCATAAATTGGAGAGTATCTCGTTCTATGAAAATAAGTTTGCAAAGGTTCCCCAGGTTGCACTCCGAAAAGTCCAAAGTCTCAAGTTTCTGGATCTCAATAAGAATCCTATTGAGAGAATTAATCGAGGAGACTTTGTGGATATGATCCATATGAAAGAACTGGGTATCAACAGCATGCCAGATCTGGTTTCAATTGACAGCTTTGCTGTTTCCAACTTGCCTGAGCTTACAAAGATTGAGGCCACCAACAACCCCAGACTGTCCTATATCCATCCCAATGCATTTTATAACCTGCCCAGGCTTGAGACACTGATGCTAAATGATAATGCCCTCAGTGCACTTCACCGTGTTACAGTAGAGTCCTTGCCCAACCTGCAGGAAGTAAGCTTGCACTCCAATCCGATTTACTGTGACTGCGTTGTCCGCTGGATCAATATGAACAAGACTAAGATTCGCTTCATGGAGGCTGACGCTCTCTTGTGCACGGGACCTCCAGAATTCGAAGGCCGTCATGTCCGACACGTACACTTCCGTGAAATGATGGACACATGCCTCCCAGTTATCTCTCCGGAAAGCCTTCCAGAACGTATCATTGTGGATGCTGGTCGCTCTGCCTCATTCCACTGTAGGTCATTTGCAGAACCGAATCCGGAGATCTACTGGGTCACCCCTTCAGGAGAAAAGATCCTACCTAGAATGGCTTCAAACAAGTATTTGGTGCATCCTGAGGGAACACTGGACATATTTAACATTTCTGAGAGTGAGGCAGGCCAATACACCTGTGTAGCCCACAATCTCATAGGGGCAGATATGAAGTCTGTTGTAATGGTAGTGAATGGGTACTATCCAGAACAAGTAAATGGATATTTGCATGTACAAATCGATGTGATACAGCCACATTTTGTAAAAATTTCATGGGTACCACCTAAGAGCAGCTTTGTGTCAAATATCAAATGGTCCACCACGTCTTTGCGCTTCACAGCTCATGTACCATCTGATGTAAAAATGTTCAATCTAACGCACTTGCAGCCACTGACGCAGTATGAGATATGTGTAGAAATTACAGACCTGCAAAAGGGGCATTTAAGAAATTGTATTAATGTCAGTACACCTGAGCAAGCTGCTCCAGTGAGCAAATCTGACAAGAGCAAAGTGGTGATGATCAATGCCATTGGCCTGCTTTTAATAGCATCTGCTGTGATATGTTCACTCATTTACAAGTCTCTGAAAAGTGATCATCTTTACAGACGGTTAAGTAATCAACAAACAGGGACACCACTGGGTCCTAGTCCCTGCACCTCTTCTAACTTCACACTGCACGTGAGGTCTGAAGTGGATGCCAATGTTCTGGACTTAAACAACACCATTTAAGAAACTCTTTTAGAAAAAAAAAAAAAACAAACAAGGTGGGATACAATGGACACAAGGCTGTGTGACTCACAATCCCACTTTCTGAGTTTCTGCTGGAACACTGCGGGAGGAAATCAGAGGCAGATCAGGAGTCATCGTCCCTCCCAGAGCGTTTTGTGACATTGTTTCAACTCAACACCTCCTTTAGTGTAAATGTCACATGTGGGAATCAATATCCTCCAGATTGAGCTGCCTGGACAGCACTGTTTCTTCAGGCAGGATCAAGGCACAGAACATGAAAGGTTGTGTCCAGATGCCTGACTGTTCATGTATAATGCAACTCCACAGTGGCTTTTGTTTCTATTGTGGGCTTGTAGCAATACTCTTTGCTCTGTCTCAGTGGGAAAGTAAACAAAGTAAACTTTACGATCCACTATGTTCATAGAGTAGATCACAACACGATGTACAACACTTTGTGGGAAAAAAAAAAATACATTTATACAAAATTAACTGTGAACTAGACTTTTTTTTTCTATTTTTTGAACAAGACACATTTAACCATTTAACCAGTTAAAAACACATAATCAGCCCCCCCCCTTTTTAAACAATATTCTCTGTGAGTTGATGCCAGTTTTGCTGCCTTTTTAAACATATAGTGCAAATTAGATGCTTGCTTAAAAACTCAGTATATGGAGTATGTGATCTTAACATCACACAGCACAAACACACATCAAATGTCTTTGAAGAAATTGGCTTTAGCTCCCATCATTGTGTTTGTGGGGTTACTGATGGCTTCACGTGCATGGATGACGACTGGAGATGTATGAGAGTGGAGGAGGTAGAAAGGAAATAGGGGCTATCACAAAACTTATTGACGTCAAATTGCATTATATTCTTTTTCATTAAAAATCCAATATGAATTCCCAATCGCCAAACACCCACAGGTGATGAATCACCGTCACAATGCGAATGATGTGGGGGATTTATCAGGCAGGCATGGCTATATATCACCGGAGGGGTTTCAGCACCACGGACAGGGCTTTTAGAGCTCGGCTATTTGTCACAGACGCAAAAGCTAAAGCATAAATCATCAGAGCGGGAAGTAGAGGATAGGTCAGCAGGAACACGATGCAGCTGGACTCAACTTCCTACTGTGATCCTGCTGAGGCTGACCACCCTTATGGACATAGCTCAGCAAGTAGGACGCTCATTTGTCAGGACTCACACTGAGCATGAGCAGGACAAGTAACGCGGCAAAATAGCTGTGCGGCACAAAAAAATTCACACTTCAGGTTCTTCTCTGGGTGAGTGTTGTTAGTTTATGTTGCCTCCCATCTGTAAATACAGTAGCCAATACCAGTAATTTAAAAAGTCTTTGACTAGATGACTAGTAGTCTTAATTAAACTCATAGGTAAAGCAAAAACTATTTCAGGCCATTACTATTTTAGATTATTAATTGTATTTGTGCAGCAAAGGTCACATCAAACCACACTTTAATTAACAGACATACACAGGCTTCAAATAAAAATTCCAGCTTCAATGCTTTTTTAGGCTACAAAAGTAAATAAATCAAATAAATGAATAAATGTGCATATGAATAAATCTGTTTATCATACTATGACCTGCCAGCTCAGTTGAAATTGTTGTTTCTGAAACTCAGAGTGCACAACATGGGAGCTCCTTACAGTTTAAAGATGGATGGAGGATGTGATGTCTACAGCTGCGTCTGCAAGGATTTCTGCCATGTTCAACTCTGGCCTCTGTAGTGTCTGAAAACGAATCTGGGTCTGCCTCCTTGAGTTGGCATGCACTTCTGATGGACTATAAACTGGCTGACTGGGATTGGATAGTAATGTGCAACCCGTGGCTCTGAAAGTACGCTTTCACGCAGCATTGGTGACGATAGGATTCACCTTGGTCCAGTGTAATTTTATTTAGCTTTAACGGACAACAAAAATAACTGCAGTAGGAATTCCTTTGGGATCAGGCAGGAGCGGGATTAAAAAAATAGTCTGGAGCACACTTCTCCACTTCATGCAAAGTGATATCGAAGTGTTAACATGGCAGTACAGCAAAAGGGAAAAAAACAGACTTTTAGTTGATGGTAGACTTGGCTTCATCTAGCCTGAAATATTTCTAGACTAACAAAGTACATTTAGTACTATTTTTTCCTACTGTTTTTTCCACTGCCCTGACTAGTTAACATCACCCCATGTACATTTATTCATTTGGCAGACACTTTTATCCAAAGTGACTTACACATGAGGAAATACAATCAAAGTGATATATCAAGCAAAGAACAATACAAGTAGTGCTACCATACAAGTTTTGTAATTGAGTTCTAGAGAAGCAAAGTGCGCAGAGTAGAGGTGTACGTGCGGAATGTATTTTTTTGGTAATATATAAGGGAGTGGGGGTGGGAGGGGCAAGTTAGGGGTTAGTTAAGTGTTCACAGAAGAGGTGATCCTTTAGCTGTTTTTTGAAGATAGTGACAGACTTTGCTGTATGGATTGGGTTGGAAGTTCATTCACCATTGAGGGACAGTCAGTTCGAAGGTCCTGGAAAGAGAACTCATGCCTCGCTGAGTAGGCACTACCAGGCATCGGTTGTTAACTGATCGCAGGTTGCGTGAGGGAACATAAACCTGAAGGAGAGTGTTGAGGTAGGGGGGGTGCTGTTCCAGACAAGATCGTGAGCATCAAGGCCTTGAATTTGATACGGGCGGCTACAGGAAGCCAGTGGAGAGAGATGAAGAGGGGTGTGACATGGGTACTTTTGGGATGGTTGAAAAAAAGACATGCTGCTGCAATTCTGAATCATCTGAAGGGGTTTAATGGAGCTGGCTGGGAGGCCTGGGAGTAGCGTGTTGCAGTAGTCCAGATTTGAATTAACAGGAGCCTGGACTAGTAGCTGTGTGGACTGATCAGTGAGATAGGGTCTGATTCTCTTGATGTTGTACAGAATGTAGTACTACATGTAGTAGTGTTGCACTGACTAGTAGATGACTAGGGTGTGTAAGAACTTGGATATCACTCCATAAAGACAGTGTTGAACAAGATTATAGTATAGCATTTAAAGTATAAACGGCATTGAGGTCTATTATTTAGTTTAGTAGTGTATATATAAAGCTTAAACTACAGTAACACCTAAATCTATTGTTTTAAAAAGTGATAACAGCACAATCCATTCTTGGAAATGAACCACACACCCCAATAGACAGAATTAAAGCTCTGGTCTTCAATCCAGTACACACTCAATATTGGTCCACCTTGAGTCTATTAGTCTACTTAATTTTTATAACCATATGTTATAGTCATTAATATGACACACTGTGTATATGAAGATACACTACCGCTTAAATCATGATATTTAACTAGCAGCTGATAATATGTAAATGGACACAACCTTTAATGATACAAGAACCATTCACTTTGATTTATTTGCTTCTTACATGGGAGTGTTAAAGTAATTTATAGTTACATTTCTTACATTACTGTGTAAAAGTTTTAGGCACATGCAAAGAAATGCTGTAGAGCAAAGATGCCTTCAAAATAATGAAATTAAATGTTTATACATTAAAAAAAAAAATACCATAAAGAGGGGTAAACAGTAATAAATGAAATAAAGTCAATATTTGGTGTGACAAATAAAAAAAAATCGTAGTCTTCGGTACAATTAGTGCAGTTTTATAAGGAAATGAGCTGTAAGTGTTATTGAGCATCTTGCAGAACCAGCCACAGTTCCTCTGGAGACTTTGACTGTAGTACTTGCTTCTTATTTTTGCAGCAAAATCCAGCAGCCTTCATTAAGTTTATATTTTTGTCTGAAAAGTGGTCTCTTAAGTAATATGCTGCTATCTTTACTGACATACAAACATTTTTCTGTAGCATTTAATTTTGTGCTAGAAAACTAATGTTTGGGAGTCTTAAATGTTTTCTGTACTGACTTGATAATGTAGAAGTCATAAAATCAAAAATCTAGAACAACGTTTATATTAAATAAAATAGGGTGCCTAAAACTTTTGCACAGTACTGTACATCCTCAGTGTGTATCTGGATCACAAATTCAGCATTACTGCTGTAAAAACTTGGCTCAATAAATATATAGACTTCTTGATTTTTTTTTATTTTTTTTTTAAATGTACTATATAGTTAGCTATAGTGATAGAAAGGTGACACCTTTAAAAATGTCTTACAGGAAAATCTAAAATAACCCACATGCAACCTAAGTGCAAGATTTCACATGAAGTCTGTATATATACCCAGTCATGGGTTTTTTGGCAAAAAAAAATCTAAAAATAAAAATGCTGAAATGGTTCAGTAATCCCATAGCAGAACCTTGTCATGCAATTATCTCTTTCAATTTTCTCTGTTCACACTGGTCAAATAAATGTGAAGGATTACACATCACATAGGATAAATCAGAGAGAAATCGCAGGGCACACCATTTTCCCTCCCGTGCCTCGGCTGCTTTAAATGTCTCCAGTTACAACACGACATGGAGGTGACAGCACTAATGCGGAGTGATCTCATGAACCGAGATGCTCTGGCTGCACCAGTATCTTGGGAGGAGTCAGTGCTAAACAAGACAAGGACAAAATCTCCTGTTAATAACGACATCCATTTTCATTTCATGAATCTTGTGTAGCACCGTTGTTTCCTTGCCAACAGCCCGTAGAGACAGCAGGAAATATACTTATACCTTAATGTCCTGAATGCTGCATTCATTAGCATGTATGTAACATGCAATAGATGCATTGGGGGGGGGTAAGCGCAAACACAAAGCTTGATATTACATGCCCTTCAAGAGATGCATCGACCCGCAGTTAATCTTTTGAAAGAAAGGATGAGAAATTCCTGCACTGCCCTTTTCACAGCAGCCTCAGAAACCTAGTGCTTAACGCTCCACTGGGATTGCACATTTTGTAATGAATAATTTACCTTTTCCTAATGACCCTGCGAGACGGTTCGTTTAAGCGCTGCCTTTCGCTCTGAGCGAGGTGATTAGAGTCAGGAGGCAAGGTGAGAAAGCTAGATTAGAGGAAATTAGTGCGGTTCAGACAACGGTTACTGGAAGCTGCCTGCCTGTTCAGGTATTACCATGAAATGATGCCTCTGGAGAACAGCTTTAGATTGTTCCACAGTAAAAGAAGTTAAGGTTAATTTACCATGACCAGTTATTTGTACTGGAATTTGGGTTTTATGTGCCTGGCACGAAACACGGGCCTTAATGCCAATTTGTCTATTTGTGTAAACTGACAACCTAAACGCTATTAATATCTATTTGAAATATCTGACCTTATGCGGTAGCTACTTAATCAGGCAGTCAACGACTCAGCCAGCATTAGGGTTTGATTAATGACGACCATATAAATATATGAGCAATAAAGTAGACAAAAAATGCTTACTCTCTTTGTAGAACCAGTGGGGGGTACACGGATAAACACTGCACTAAATCAGTTTATAAAACCCTATAAATACAGAAAATGTCCACTTGAAGAAAAAATGATATTATTCCAATGTTTAAGTTGTGTATCTCAAAAAATACAAGTGCTCTGAAATGGCTCGAGTAATAAAAAAGAAAACAAAATTTTGCTCAAAACAAAACAATCACAACCTATAGCTTTATGACTTCAGTTCAAGGTACAGAAAAGTCACATATAAAAAAAAAGTCACATGACTTATGATGTGAAACTTACAAATGTGTTTTCTTTAGACACGTCACATGCTATGTTGCGCACATTTTTCACATGTAGTGCATTTGTTTTTATTATTCACGTGATTCTTATTTAAATGAGTTCATTGCATTTCATTTCACGTTCTTTTTTTTCACCTGTACGGCTTTATTCCCCCCCCACGTGATTTTCCCACGTGAATAATTCTTTTCCACGTGACCGCATATTGTTCATATGATGTCAAATGTTTACTTACTGTGAGTTGATGTCTGTGCAATTTCAGGGCATAACACTGAAATGCACGTTCACATGTGGTCACATTTGGTTCACATAATCATACAGTACGTGAAAAAAAAACGTACGGTCGTGTGAAATGTATGTGATTTTTCTGTAAGATAAATTAAACTCACTATAAATGTTTCTCAACATTTATGACTGTCCTAAGATGCATTGTTTATACTTTTTTCATATTAACAAAATGTGTTATACTGTGTCTCAGGCACAATGACCAACTAAGGAATCGCGGCAAATGCAAGTGCTTTGTGATGTGGTGTTTTTGTCCTCTGTTCCTTTTTCATATTGAGACACTTCTGAGGGTTTCACCTTCACTCAAACAATTAAATTTTATCACTACTTTAATTTTTTTTTGTTTTATTTAAAAAAAAAGAAAAGAAGAAAAGAAAAGAAAAGCAAGAACAAAAATGTTTTACATAATGTTTACTTATGACTCAATGATGAACAAAAAATCACAAACTGTCAAATCATCTTGCTAACTATCTAGCCCAGAGAACATATCAATAGGCTTCCATTATGTGGTTGTTGCTATCGTTACATCTTTCTCTTTTCTTTTCTCTTTCAGTTAAAATTTTTTCCTGGTTTGTACTCTATAAACAATTCCATTCTGCCTAAATCTGTCACATTATTTCCTTTAACTCACATTTAGTGGCATGATAGTGAAGGCAATAACTGAGCACAAATATAGGCCTTGCCTAAACAGTTATTTATGTTTGCTGTCATGGTTATACTCTGTTTAATGGACCAATCTATATTAGTGGTGTACCAGTATAAAAGGTCAAAATTAACAGTGATACTCAAACTCTTCCACGTTTCAACGAAAATATTCATTGATTAATTTTTTTTATTTACATTTAACTCATTTATACAACTGAGCAATTGAGTGTTAAGGGCCTTGCTAAAGAGCCCTGCAGTGGCAGCTTGGCAGTTCTGGGATTATGTGCTAGGATTTGAACTTATCTCCCTTCCATCAGAAGTCGAATATCTTAACCAGTTTAAAAAAAAAAAAAACAACACACACAAACACACTCTTGTTTTCTTCTTCTTCAAAAAACACATCACTCCAATTAATTTCCTAGTAATAACTGCCTTCACTTTTCCTTGTCTAACATGTCTGGTTCCTCTCCAGCACTGCACCAGGAACATCGAGATTGTTTAAGAGTTCAATTAAATTCATTCTGTTTTTTTGGGGTACACTCTAATAATTATTAGAATTATTAGAATTATTAACTATTAAAGCTTTCTTAGGTTGCTTTTAACATCACTATGCTTCTTCACCTAATTATGCATATGCTCCACATGTTCAGCTATGCTTGATGATGATTCAAAAACTAAAAATCAATTCATAGTTAAAATGTCCGAATCAAGCAAACCCACCTCACCTATGAGTGCAGAAACATGAAACACACCCAGAGTCTGTGTGACAGGCAGGAAGGCAGGAGGTCAGCTGTAGCTGGGGGGAGCAGGCCGGCTGAGTGCTGAAGTGCTACTCCAGAGTTTGACGTCTGGCAGAGTTTGTGTACAGATGGCCCAGAGTGTATAGCAGCCCACAGGCCCACGCTGCTCTTCATCTCACTGACACCGGATACATCTTCCTCTCAGTGAAGCAGCCACAAGCACACTCACAGCAGCGTGCCATAACCATCCATTCCTCGCACAAACACTGACCTTCTGCACCAGCGTCTGTCAGCAGCGAGCCTCTTACACCACAATCAATCATCACCTTTCTTAAACTATATCTGTCTATCCATCTATACATCCAACTATCTGTCCATCTGTTTACTGATGTAACCATCGATAAATACTTTTTTCTATCTATCTATCTATCTATCTATTGACTTTCGAACCATTCATCTATTTAGATATTTATTAATCCATTCACATTTATTGATCTGCCTATCCATCCATTCATCCATCCATCTACCCCTTCATTCGTTCACCTATTTATTAATCCATATACATTTACCCATCTACATATATTCATCCATTCTTTGCATGCATGAATGTTTCCGGCAATTTATCCATTGAACTACATGTTTACCCATTCATTTATTCATCCATCATCCACCTATTTATCTTATCGACTCATTCTACATCTATCTACATCGTGGCCTCTGGCTTGCTCATTAGGGATTAACTCATACATTTAAAATCTACATCCTGAATGTACATATTTCTGTAAAGCTGCTTTGGGAGAATGTACATTGTTAAAAGTGCTATACAAATAAAACTGTACTGAATTGAATTTATCTGTCCATCTGTTCATTATTCATTCATTCATTGGTAGCTCAGTGGTTAGGACAGTAGGCTACTGATCAGAAGGTCATGAGGTCAAACCCTAGCACCACCGAGCTGCCACTGTTGATTCCTTGAGCAAGGCCCTTAACCCTTAA
The DNA here is from genome assembly GCF_001660625.3 of Ictalurus punctatus. Taxonomy (NCBI): domain Eukaryota; kingdom Metazoa; phylum Chordata; class Actinopteri; order Siluriformes; family Ictaluridae; genus Ictalurus; species Ictalurus punctatus. The sequence continues at coordinate 17,764,229 of NC_030423.2, forward strand.
CTGCTCAGATGTATAAATGAGATAAATGTACATTGCTCTGGATAAGGGTGTCTGCTAAAAGCCATAAAATGTAAATGTGCATCCATATGCACATATTTTTCGATCCATCCATAATATATACACACATATGTATTTCCATTTATCCATCTAGTATGTCTATTTAATCTGTCTGTTTATCTAACTATCCATCCATCAGTTCAACCATCCATGAATATGTATATTTAACGCATGCAAGTACATTTCCATCCATCTTCAGCTATGAAGTGAATCAGAGAATAAGGTTCATTTCTATAGCGGGTCCTAGGGTTATCATGGTTATCTAGGTTGTCATGGACTAAGCGCTGAGCATATTCCAAGAAGAGCTCCTCATCAACCCCACCCAAATATAACATTAGTTACAGTCTTACAGCATTATTCGAACAAATGAATTATTGATTAAATAGCAAACAATATTTTCACTGAATTACAGAATGGCTCAAGATGCCCATTTTGTGTACTGCAAGAACCAACAATTGATTTGAAATCCATAAGTTCTGGATATGCAGTAAGGTTGCTAAGGGGAGCAGGACATGCTACTAGGTGTTAGCATGGAGACCTTGAGAGCACACTGGCAGGTAAATTAGCATTTATAGATCCACAAAATGGGTGTGCTGCTGGCATGCAGTAACATTACAAACTGACATTTGTCCATTAGCGTTTGCTACTAACACAAGGGCATCTCTAATTTAGATATGATGGCTAACATTAGTATAGGTAGATCACATGAAACTGTATAAACCTTTCAGATTAAATAAAAGCATCTTGGATATGATGTGATACGATACGAAAGTCTTACATATGCATGCACATGCACAGAAGCCTGGCAAAGTACTGCTTAGTTTCCACTGTGATACACAGACTTGTCTTGAAGAATATCACATGTTTATCACTTATTTTAGTATTATTATATATTTGTATTTTATATTTTCACAATTTTATATTTTCTACTACATTACGTTTTAGTGTTTATTTTACTTTTAAAATTTAATTAACTTGAACTATGAACTACCCCATGTACAAAAAGAGCCCTATAAATAAATTACATAATAATAATAATAATAATAATAATAATAATAATAATAATAATAATGTTTTGTAATATCTAGTTCTCTATATGGATCTTAATGTGCTTTGGTTTATGTTTATGCTGCTCTGGAGAAATGCATCTGTGCAAAGAAAAAAGAAAGAGACAAAAATCTGATGTTCACAAGTGCACACATTAGTCAAAGTGTGAAAGTTCATAGCGTTGTGGTTAAGCTTCTGTGCTTGTGGCCAGAAGGAATAACCAGACTGCCAGGAATTCCACTGAACAAAGACCCCTAACCCTCAACTGTTCAGTTTTAGAGAAAGGCATCTGCATCACAGAGTAAACCAGAAAGCACATGATCTTAAGAGAATACTCTTTTCAAACCTCACAAATCATATTTTATTCAGTGTTCAAATATAAGTGTATTTTCTTATCCAAGTGCCTAGTTTCAGAATTCCATGATGGGTTTTCGGTTAAGAAATTGTTGTTGTCTCTTCTAAGCGCAAAGACGGATTAGTAATATAATTTAGTTAGGTTATTTTGTGTTTGAGCTCATATTCACTAATTAGTTTAACACACTGCTGTAGACAGCTAAAATAACAACAACTTTGTAAATGTCCAAATATTTATGGACCTGGCTGTATCTGCCCTAAAACTATGAATCATTATGATTCAATATTTATGAATCATAATTAACATATTTGCTTGACAGCTTAGTATCATAACTATAGTATGTGCATTGAGACAACAGTCTGTGACTGAAAATTGTCTACCAGCTGATAGTTTGCCCATTTCTTAACCAAAAAATGGTACCACCAGATCAGTGGATTCGGGATCAGCCTATCCCGGAGAACTTGGGGCACAAGGCGGGGGACACCCTGGACTGGGTGCCAAACCGTTGGAGTGCCCAATCACATACACATTCATACACTTTTTTGGGAATGCCAATTAGCCTACAACTCATGTCTTTGGACTGGAGGAAGAAACTGGAGTACCTGGAGGAACCCCCCAAAGCATGGAGACCACATGCAAATTACATGTTGACCAAGCCTTAGTTACAACAATCTGAGTTTTTAGGATCACCGTTTGCAATGCTGTCTTTTGTCTTTCTCCCACATATAAATAAACACATCTCTCGATATTTCTTTGAGCTGGATTACACCAATGAAAAACTGGCACCATATTTAGAGTCTGAATTCATTCCCTGTTTATCACATAATGCACTATTTGGGTGTCAGCCATTTTGTAGTGCAGATCGAATGCTCAGTGGACAATCGTATTCCTCAGGTAGTTCATTATATTATTACCCACAGTGCATTGTAAATCCAGTGTAAACACTACTTCAGCATAAATGCACCACATTGCATAGCTATTTCTTTTAGCTGGAATTTTAATTGGCCACTCTTTAAACTCAACCAGCAGATGTTTAGCTTTTTAATACAGAAAACCTCCCTTAACACAACCGTTAGCTGACAGTAATGTTAATCTTTAGTAGTGGAGTTATTGACAGTTTCACAGACATTGATAAGAGTCTTATGATGACGCCGCCAGCCCTTTTGATGATGTTCCCTATGTTTATGCTACTGCAGGTCACGATGTCTTTCCAGGAAGTGTTGTTGAAAATCCATTACGGTCTGCAGTACAGCCGATAGAGTAAATAGTGATTGAGTGAGTGAATGTACAATTCAGCCAGAGCTTTTTACTTTCCTGCTGACAGAGACTCTTCGTGTATACTTCCTGCAATTATGTCACACATCCAATGCTCACATCAGATGCATATATCGGTACAAGGAGATCCAAGAACAGTATCTCCTTGTACCGATTTTTGAAGTAGTGGTATTGACAGAGGGGATAGGCCAAAAACAGCTCAGATAATGTCAGTGTACTAGAGTTTTTTTCCAACCAAATTCTTCAGACGCTTCTGTTTGGAAGTGCGAAGTAGCAAAATCCAATTCTTATAACGTGTGTTGGGTTTAAGCCTTTCTACAAAAACACCAGCCACCAAAATCAACCAATACTGAACAACACCTCTATAGGAGTAGATAACAATTTGGCATGTTGTAATATCATGAAAGCATGATGCAATACCATTTCAACATTTATATCTGCACATGCTGTACTTCGGCTGAATAGAAAATGCGATGAACCTGAAAAATTCACCACTAACCACAACATTCGATCAAACACGGAGAAGAATCAAATGACTAAATTTCATCTCTGCGTTAGTGCTTCTTTTATGTTTCGTTCATTGTGTTACTATTATATGCTGTAGACATGTATAAAAGATCAATGTTGCATCATTTGTAATAAAAACAAAAAAAGGGACAAAACTACTTCAGAATAAAAGAAATGATATAACCAGAGTTGCAAACATTGCTAAAAGAAACGTCTTTTCCCACATAACAGCACCAACCTATCATTATGGTATCATCTACAAAAATGATGCCATCCTTCCTTTACTTCCTTATCCTTAAGTAATGGTGTTTCCCAGCAACAACTTCTGCGTTATGTTGTTGGGGGAAAAACACAAGCACGCTCCATGTTGCACCAACAAGACTGTGGATGCTGTAGTAACCTATTAAAATAATCAGGAGAGATTCTTGTTTAATAAATTGGCCCCAGGCTAACAGCTGCCTCAAGCCAAGTAAGGAAAGCTGAGTTCATATATCACAGCAAACTAATGAAGTGCTTTGGCTTCGCATTGATCGGCTTTAGTTACCGAGTAAAGCTGTGTGTATTTTCAGATTTACAGTTTTTTTTTTTTTTTTTTTTTTTCAGTTTTAAACAGTTTGTAAATACATTCTCTTCAAACAGGTCAAAATGTAGAGTGTAGATTGATGTAAATGTAGATTTACTATTACAGACATGTAGTAACTAGTGGTGGCTGATGTGACAAAAATATCATATGATGATATACAGTATCTGAGGACATTTCTGTGATACATAATATCCATCCATCCATCTTCAACCGCTGTCTCCTTTTCAGGGTCACGGGGAACCTGTCCCAAGGAGCATCGGGCACAAGGCGGGGTACACCCTGGACAGGGTGCCAGTCCATCGCAGGGCAGTGATACATAATATGTATCACATTATTATACAATAACAAAACAACCAACAAAACAGTAATGTTGCATTTCCTTTAAGCTGTGAAAAATTGAGTTCAATTACATTTTTGTGTAGTGTTTACAACAAGTGCTGAAAAGCAAGGAACATTTGAAGTTATTTTTCATACATTTTACAATTACAAAGATTTGGTGTAATAATTTGGTGTAATAAATTACCGAACCAGCTGTTTCCAACAAGAATTTGTAATTCAAACACAAATACAGGTATAAAGTGTTAAATAAAATAGTATACTTTAAAGTGTAAAATAAAATACTAAGTGCATAAAGTGCCAAAACGAGATTTTTCCTTTTTCCAGTGACATTAGATGGGTTTTCCCTGAACACTATACATTTATTAAGCCCTTTAATTTGTAATTTCAGTAATCTCTTTCTAGACAAATTAAGACTTCTTATGAAAATGCAAACACCCTGCATAAGCTCATCAGAAGCTGCCAGCTGAAGCGTGACTCAGGTCCACATCCTAATCACATAAAGCCGAGGAGAAACAGCACCTATCAAAAAAAATGTATATTTTTTCATTCTCTTTGCAGTCAATATAATGAACTACTGAACAAGGTCATGTTCCTAATGTTCTACTACTGCTTGTAAATGTTTAAACCAATAAACAAACAAATTTCTTTCTTTTAGTGATGGACAATCAAGTTTTCCGAATCAGAATGTAATTTAAGGGCTTATGTGCACTAATTATACAGTACTCTAAATGTAAAAACACCATTCATGAGGAAAATTCTCTATTTATGTTAATATTGCAGCAAGAAAAAGACAAAAACTACATCATCATCCACTTTTCCCTGAATTTATATTTACTCATACAAATGTGTCTCTGTATATATAACTCAACAGAAGAAGGCTCAATATCAACCTTAGTTTAACACACACACACACACACACACACACACACACACACACACACACAAACATGTCTGGTGTGAATAATCCTGTTATATTCAGTGTACGCACGGTGTTGTTGAATGCTTTCCAAACACTCAATACCATATTTTAAAAAAACAAATACAAAAACAAAAAAATAAATAAACAGAAGGAGACCAGATAAAGAATACTTAAAATCCTTAAATCTGGACTAATGTAGATTTTACCTTGCACAATACAAAAAAAAAAATCACAATATTAATTATTATTATTGATTATTGATTATATCATCATATTACAAAGTCCTAGTAAAATAATGTAATAATAATTCCTTAGATTTTATATAACACATTCGTAGGCACTCAAAGCACTTTACATAGTATGGGGGTGGGGGGGATGGGGGGTGATGCGATGGCAGCCATAGTGCTTCAGAATGCCCACCACACACCAGCTATTGGTGGAGAGGAGAGTGATGTACCAATTCAGGGATGGAGATTATAAGGGGGCTATGATAGAGAAGGGCCAATGAGGGGAATTTCGCCTGGGGTTACCGAGGTTATACCCTGACTCTTTACGAGAAGGGATTTTTAATGGCCACAGAGAGTCGGTTTAATGTCTCATCCAAAGGACAGTGCTGTTTTTACAGTATATTTTCCCCGTCACTATACTGGGGTAATAGGACCCACAAAGACCCACCCCCTGGTGGCCCCTCTTACACCACTTCCAGCAGCAACCTTAATTTTCCCAGGAAGTCTCCCATCCAGGTACTGGACATGCTCAATGCTGCTTAACTTCAATGGGAAACCAGGTGAGAACTGCAGGGTGATATGGCTCTGGCCATAGGTAGTAGTACAATCCCCAACCCTCAGAGGTGTGAGGCAAACATGCAAACCACTAAGCTACAGTGCCCCTGCTTTGTCATCCTCACTGGTGCAAATCAAAACATAGATATACTAAATACTGACATACTGAATATGAATAATTATGATTTTTTTTTAGTCCTGACTAATTGGTGTCACTTCTGATTAAGTTTCATGAAGTGTGCTTAATAACAGCTGAAATACACACACTTTAATTTTAGTTCTTTAAATACAGTCTTATATCTGCTTATTGTTTCAGCATCTAAACATCAGAACAATTCATCTCAATCCAAAACTGAAACAGACCTGCACATGAACAACACCAATGTGCCAATATCTCAGAGGGAAAAACACAGGCTGCAGGCTAGGCAAACGCTGATGAATAGGAATTTTCTTCCAGAAAGCTCTGTGAGTTAAACGTAGTGCACAAATAAATGCAGATAGTGCAGATGAATAACTGGCCTGCTGATGGTTAGATATATTCCTGTGGGTGTTTGCACTGCGAGAGCTCGTCTGTCAGTTGACAAATAACTCGCTTTATGCCTTCTTAAGTGCTCAATTAATATGGAATGTGTCTCCAATGTTAAAGGCTAGATTTGTGAAGCAGCAGTAAAGCTAATTTGGATTGACGCTTTGCAGCTCCCGGCCTGGTGAGCACCTAACCACCGAGTGACACCATGAGAAGCTTCACCTGTCACATGAGCTGATCAGAAAACAAATGTACTGCGCAAGATTAACACAGCGGTGGGGGCATAAAAAAATGCATAAGGAACCTGCAAATAAATGCAGAGAAATGCACAGGAGGAGACTGCTAGGATGCTGACTAGTGCAAAAGCATGGTGTGACATATACACTACCTGGAGATCTGTAGCAGCTCAGCATAAATTGCGCTTTTGGGCTCATTTAAATCCACAACAGGGTGTCTGCAGGTATCCTGAAGTTGTAATGTAGTACACTTTGTCAAACCACTTAAAATGTAAAATTGCAGTAGTGATATAACAAATACACAAACACTTGCAAGAAACATTATCTATTAATATTTCTTCTATAACAAGAAAAGCGATAGAACAATATAATCTACAGAAGTCACACCATGAAAGTGTGTCACTGGTAGACACAGGTATTAACCAGAGAGTGTATTTTGCTGTAAACACAGAAATCTATGTGTATCTGTGTATGCTAGCTCAACAGCAGGTATCAGATATTAGCCTTAGTTAAACACACACGTCTGCCTTAGGGATGTAACACAATGTCATTATCTGTATCAGTATCTCTTTAGTTCTCCAAATATCTATATCTGCATTCGTATTTAAACCAAAAGTGGGTGTGGCCTAAAACCTGTATGGTTTTATTTGTCATTAAATATAAACCCTATTACTATGTTTCCAGAAACACTGGAAAAAAACAGATGTAGAAATGCCAGATCTGTCAGTGGGTGTCATGTAACGAGGTTGGAGACGGATGCAAATGCAGTTAAAGTTTTTCTTTAAGAGACAGGCAAACAAATCCAAAACGTAGGGCAATCTCACAGTCACAAAACAGCCTAGGGATCAGGCAATCGGCAAAGGACATAAACTAGACTTATACAAGAATCGAGAAACGCGAGGACAAAACAGGATCAAAACCTCAGAAACGCGGAAGAAGGATCAAAGGCTTGGTACGGGTCTGGCGATAAACACACAGAAACACACAATACTTCGCCCCAAACAAGGACACACGAGAGGTTTAAATACTAAATGTAATCAAGGGTAAAACATGAACATCTGAGACACATTAGGAGACAACCAATAACATGACAGGGGCAAAGACAGGACAGAAGCCAAAACAAAACACATGCGTAACAGTAAACAACATCAATGACAACCTGGAAGTGCGTGCTGTCGCGCTAAATGCTCCGGGAATCAGCCGCGAGGGGAAATCCATGACAGTATGGTGTGTGAAATTCTGTCTCTGACTGTTCCTCAACCTCAGCTACATCTCTCCAGGTCATAAAGTACTGATGTGAATGTTTTTTTAATTTTTACATCACAGTTATTTTTATCATTTGTATCTGCCTGCAATATTTTCTAACAAATTTAGTTGGTTCTATTTCCCACAACATAAAACAAGCTAATAACCTAATTGAAAGCACCATAAGCCTGAACAGGAAGTTACTAAGGATGAAGGAAGGAAAATTTCAAATGCATCATGCAGTACCGCATGTTCAGGTTAATGAACATAGTCTTTCTTTGTGCCGTGAGCCTCATATCTAACTGCTTGTTCATGCCTGGATTAAAGTAAAAACCTTGCACAACTTTTTGCGTCCTGCAAAATTCCAGTCTCGATGCACACCTCTAGTCTCATCCAGATGCCAAGTGAACATTTCCTGGAAAAAAAAACAACAACAACAACAACAACAACAACAACAACAGTGTGCATCCTATTCAGACCTATATTTGTTTAGAACACATTATCTGTTCATTCTGAGTAATGTGTTCATATTGGGTGACATCCCTTCCATGCCTCATGACTAACCATGTATAATCCACTGTGTATGATGTGTTGACTGTACATGAATAAAAATTCTAATGACAATATATTTATAATACTCACATACTAATATTAAATGAGCATGTTAATTTGTATGAGAAACAATGTAATACACGTGTGGCGGCCTGGGAAAACCCTTCACATTGTAAAAATTTGACAGTGTCAACAATATATATATATACATATATATATATATATATATATATATATATATATATATATATATATATATATATATATATTGCCCTGTATATTGTGTATATTGTATATATTTGTTTTATACAGTCCTAAAAATACTCTGAAAATGTCTTTTGCACATATCTCAAACAGAAGTATAGTTCTAATATTTTAAAATATGATTACAATCTTATGTCTATTTCATTACAACATTTGATCAAAGTATAACATTCACAGTGTGAGGAAATCAATCTTAAGCCTTATTCGAATTGGATTAGTTTATCAGGGGGACGTCAGTAATACATTTTTTACACGTCTCCTCGGTTATAAAACTCTTGCATCTGGATAGCAATACAATGACCACAGGAGGAGTGAGTTTCTAGCGGATTGTATTTTTTTTGTACGAACCCGGATGTTTGCGCCCGTGGTCATATGATCACGCTTTGTACACAATGTGGCATGCAAGCAGTCAAAGAGGTACTGGAGTTGAGAAGACACAGTGACGCTTATTTCAGTTTTGGCCGAACCAGGAACAATTTGAAAATACCATAAAACAATAAGAACAAAGTATACAAGAAGCATCCTTTTTTATGACAAGCATCAGCAGTCAAACATATTTTTTTTTTCCCCAAACACGAGGCACATTCTGCATAGAAAATCAAAGATAATTCTGTTCAGCCTATAATTTTCTCAGCGAAGGTCTGAGAAAAATACTGACATGGCCAATCTGGGCGGTAATAAAGTCACAGAGGAGCAACTAGGAAATAGGAAATTACCCCAGGACCCCATGTACAATTAATCCCGTCCAGATAGGGTTTAGCTAGCAAGGTTTTCATGTGAATAGCCTCATTCGAAATATATTTACTGAAAAAAATGTTGACGCGTTTAATAATTATTTCCCCCACTGTATATCTTGAGTTAGCAACCTGACAGCGAATCAGCATGTAGTTGCTTCTGACTTTTCTACTTGTGTTTATTTTCCCTGCACTTTCAGCTGTAGATGACAGTATCATCAGGATCATTCATTCAGACTAATAAAGGATATTTCACCTGCACTTCTCTCTCTCTCTTCCTTCACTTTCTCATGAGCATCGCTCTCTCTTTCTACACTCCCTCAGAGTCTTCCGTCTGATACTTATCTTCCCCCCACCACGATCAGTCATCTTCGCTCTACTCCTTCATCCATCTACTCATGCTTCCTCCATCTTGGCAGACGGGTCACTCCCTGCACTGCGGAGCGTGGCACAGAGCCCAACCTTGCTCGGCCGTGAAGCCATGCTCCCGCGAGCACATGCACACCACACACACACACACACACAGATACACACACACACACACACACACACACACACACACACACACACACACACACACACACACACACACACACACAAAGATACACATACACACACACACCCCTGACAATCCTGGGCACTTCTTATACATCTAAGAGCTTGGAGATGATGGGCATAAAAAAGAAAACACAAGACAGAGATAAAGAAAAAGGACAAAAAGACACAGACATAATATGAGAGAGAGACAGAGAGAGATAAAGAAAGAGAGTTAGACAGAGAGAGAAACAGAGACAAAAAAGAGATTTAAACAGACAGAGGGCCAGTGAAAGAGAGAGAGACAGAGAAAGAAAGATCGAGAGAGCGAAAGACAGTGAACAAGGTGAGAGGCAGAAAAACAGAGTGAGATGGAAAGACAGACAGAGGAAGAGTGTATGACAGAGAAAGAGAGACAGAGACAGATAGAGAGATATATAGAGAGACAGAAAGAGAGAAATAAAGATAGACACACACAGAGACAGTCACAAAGAGAGCCAAAGAGAGAGACCCCCCCCCCCCCCACACACACACACACACAGAAACAAAGTGTGAGACAGATAGACAGAGAGAGAGATATAGAATGAACAAGATAGAAATACATAAAGAGAAAGTGAGAGAGAGACAGAGAAAGAGTGTAAGACAGACAGAGAGATAGATACACTCAGACAGACAGATATAGAGAGTGCCAGAGAGAGAGAGAAATATTGAACATTAGAGATAGAGAGCTGTATTTTCATACTGTACCTCTAATGCATTAGAACCAAGCAACAAACTAAAATCTGCCGATTTCTGCTTAATTAGGAACAAACTGAGCCTCATTTTCCCACCATTTTGGATCCACGTGTCTGCTGAATTCAGTTAAATAATTCACAATTACCTACTGAATCAATTTATAATTATCTGACAATTTAGCTACACATAACAAATAATGCAATTATTAAAGAACTTGCAAAGGAGAAATTGATAAAGCATATAAAAAGAATGAGGAATGCACACTCAATCAAACATGTCCTTGAATCGGCCTCTGCTGAGATAACCATCAGCTCACAAAAAAGTTTTGGCACTGCACCCATCATCAACACCTCTCACTGGTCCTTTCAAAGCCCAGAGTTACAGAGTGATCTCACCTTTCATAAGTAATTTCCAAACAGTAATAGAGCTCATGTTCAATATAGTATCTATTTTGTTCCACTGACATTAACCGTACTGCATGTACCTATTAAGTGAACTTCTCAGTATTTTAGTGTTAGTGATATAGCTAAAAGAAATTCTCATACCAGTCGGAGTAGATCCCTAAGGAGGAATTTATTACAACACCAAGGTAAGGAGTCACGCAGCATGATTATTCACAGACCACAATCATCCCAGCTTGTCGGAATATCATCTCAGATCAGATGAAAACGTTTATTGTAACACAGTCCGAGCAACCAGTAGGCAAAAAAAAAACAAAAAAAAAAAACAACGTAATTTGTAAAGATCTCGTGGCAAACTGAAAGCACATCTTTTCAATACTCGACAAGGCTGACAGTTATTTCTGTCTACTCAATAATGTTTTGTGCTGAATTCCTTTCAGCTGTCTGTCTTCCGTGCTTCGCACTCCCCATTCGGCCTCTCCTCTAGCAAATTGGGCCAGAGTCAGTAGACACAAAAGGATAGACAATCTGGGATCAATTGCCTTCCCTGATTTGAGCGAGCTCGGCCCTGAAAACACATCTCATCCCTGCCATTTGTGAATGCGAGTGGCCAACAATGGAGCAGTGAGCTATTAAGTGGCGAATGGATAAACAAACGAGTGATGCCAGCAGAGTCAAAGCTTTATATTAGAGACCAGAGAAAAGTGCATTAAGAGACAAGGGAGGAACTCTCAAATGAACCATAAGGGCATCATGTCAGCTTCCCTTTTGCCATTCTATCTACAACCATATTAAACAAACTGCAAACACACCTAACACTCCAATACAGCTTTTATGGCACCATTGTTGACTTGTCCTCATTATTTGCCCTTGGGGGAATCTCTGTTCACATCGTATATAAAGCTGCACAGTTTAGTTTGACTGCTCATAAAGTATCAGTATCAGGGCTGAAACACTGGATTGGTTTATGTCAGGATTGGGTGCATTTCTGTGGAAATTACTTTTGAACTGCAGAACCTCCACTCTTCTCTCAATCCCTGAGAGAATACTGGCTCCCCTATCTTACAAGCAAAGTCTTTCTCTTGGTTCACAAATAATGGTATAACGCACTAGAGAAGCATTAGTGTGTCATCTGGTCATGGCACAAAGTTGTTACAAAATTGGCAAAGATGAGTCTCAGGATTCTCATTGTTCATCTGATTTCTCACCAACACGAGTATAACTTTGAGAAAGATTACACCAGTCCAGTCTAAACCTTGGGCCTTGTGCAGAGAGAAGAACTACAGAAGGAAGGGAGGAATATAATAGAGAAGTAAGCTGAGCCAGCGACTGCTGTTTTTAAATTCTGTGATGTACGAAGTCAGAACACAATAATGCACATGTTCACATGACATCGATTATGGTACTAAGAAGATGTCAGTATGTGGTATTAGGTGATTTGACAAAGCTTGACATAGCTAATTTTTTCCTACTAACTAATACACCAAAGCTACTAACATAACATTTCATTTTTAAGACTTTCTTGAATAACAACATTTGTAAATCCTGACTCCACCCTGGTTGGCAATCCTAAAGCTCACATTCTACTACAGAACTATAATACTGGCTCTCCAAATTATTTCACAGCCTTTGAGCATCACTCAGCTTTCTCTGCTATTTGTTGAGACCCAGTTCGTATTTGAATTTATGGAAAACTTTACGACTGGGTGTGAGGCCTGCTGTTGCTGCTGTTGGTGATTCATTGTGCGTAGCGTGATGATAAAAAAGATTATGGGCCAGCAGGACTGCACCTACACCAAATATTTGACTCAGATGATGTGCGAAAGGATTGAAGAGGAGGAGAGGAAGAGGCAGAGAAAGAAGATGGTAAAAGACCTTGCCAAATGCACAGCTGCTTTCCTCTGCTTTTTTCATGGCCTTTTAGAAAGGAATGAAGAGAAAGCACACTTCCTCCACGCTACTCTGAAAAGGCCTTTCTTCCTGCCCACATATCCGGATTGCGGCATTTTCTTTATGCTGAAAAAATATTATGTCAGTACAGCAGAAGCCAATAGGAAAAAAAAAAAATCTGTGGATGAGTAACCAAATGAGTCACTCAGATTCTGGTCTAGATTCCAGTGGTGGAGATGCAAGGTCTGTAAAGATGCCTGGATCGGATGCTGAGGAACGGAAATCCAAAAAAAAAGGACTGGTGCAGTATAAATTAAAAAGTTTGACTGCTGGTGCTTAAACTACAGCATATATGTCTGTCAAACCTTCTCTGTAATTAGCTGCGCTGTAGTGCAAAAGTGTTTGCCTAAGCAAAGCAATATCCTTCCAGCTCCTTCTGAAAAATTGGATGTCAGAGAATCTTTGTTTAGTCATTTAATTTTGTACACCCATTGTCTAGTCGTCATTTTAATTTGTCTAGTAGTGATTCACTCCACTTGAGCAACACCCCTGATTTGTAAAGGGAGGACTAATGCCAGTTGAGCGGAAAATACTGTTGCCTGTTATTAATGGAATGATGACAAACTCAGCTTGGGGTCTTTCACGTTACATAACAGCGGTAATTTACGGAAACATCACTCATTTCTCATCTCCAACAACAATGATATAATGATGCGTCTAGCATATAGAACCAAAACAAAGGAGAATGGAAACTTATTTTTGGATAGTGGTAAAAAAAAAAAAACAACAAAAAAACTTGGCTCATCATAGCAGAACCCCACGCAAACAGATATTGTTAATTGTGCTCAAGTCCTTCTGTTGTTTTTCAGCCCATACAAGCTGTCCTTTTTTTTATTTCTTTCTTCTTCTTTTTTTTTAAGCAACCACACATTAAACATTTGCACGTCGCCTACATCTCTGGATCTCTGAGGTGTACTGGCTGTTATCATGAAATCCAAACAAATGGGTGGCATATTGACAAAAATGTGTGGCATAAATACTAGGTCTGCGGTACTGAGAAAACTCTTCAGTGCATTCACGTAGAAGACATGGACATTGAACAGTGTTTAAAAGCAATGAAAGGAAAGCTTTTACAGAACGATCACAATATCTCTAATATGTCTCTAATATCTCTGTAGTTACACATAAACTATAGAGGCAAAACAATTATAATGTAAATGTTTATGGTTTACAGATGTATAATACATCGGTTTTCTGTTATTTAAATATAATCTTAAATATACTAAAAAAAAATACTAAGTGAAAGAAAAGGTTCTTTTGGCATGTGGCAAAAAGGAAACTATGATCTTGTTTCCTAAAGATCCTTCTCAAAGTGGCTCTCAAAGAGGGTTCTGGGTAATTAACAAATCTTAATCTTCATAAAGTTCTCATTTATGATTCCATACATTTTAAATTATGTTGAAATACTAGTTACCTCTCTTGAGTAACCAGCAATTAAAAAAAAAAAGTGTTGCTATTTGACAGATGTTCCATTAATTAGTTTACTTTTCTATACGCTGTTCAATCATTATGCAATTGTTGCACTTATTATTGTATCATGTGGTTAAAATTGATGTGAACTGTAACAAGTGCTAACAAAAGATCACATAGGTAATTGCACTGCCCCATACTCCACATACTGAACAGTTTCACTGGGGAAGGACCAGCGGACAGACTGTTAAGGACAAGGTTGCCAGATTGGGATAGGTTAAAAATAGTCAGCGGCCACCGAGATCATGTTTTACAGCAAGCCATCAGAATTAAATGTAACAGATTTTACAAAAACCAAACTGTAAATATATGCTGTGGATGATGTTCATAAATCAGAGATATGTGTGGAATACTTGTTAGCCCACACAAAGGCCAAGAAAAAGAAGAACCATAGCTAGTTCCAGGTCGTTTGTGTGGTTTTTGAGATAGTAGTTGGGCTGGAAATTTTATTGAAATCCATCAACCCTGGTTAATGATATTACCTCGAACACAGTTGAACAGAATGTATACGGGATGATTGTATGTTTTCAACTTTCAACTGCCTATTACAGGGTTACACTAAAAATTCAAAAGAGAGTAGCCTTTAGCATAATTCAAATGTTATAGCCTCTCGACTTAATTTTGATTGTGGCTATGTTGTTATTAATGTCATCCTGCCCCACCAAAATCTACAGGCAACTACAAAGTTATGGTATTTATTATTGAGTCTTTATAGTTATTAGTCTGTTTAACTGGTTCCATGAATTAAATGAGTTTTGAATCCAAATCTCAAATATCTCAAAAAAAGATTAGCCTATAATGCCGACTTGTACCTAATGGGTTCTGTCTGTGAAAAGCTCAGGAATGAAAATGCTCTGAAAAGCCAGAATATTACTGCACACAATTAAATTATTCCAATAATAAATAGCTCCAGAAATAAATCTGTACTGAAGGATTTTATTTTACAGTTAAAGAAGTTCCTGCAAAACGTTTGAGAACCCCTGCTATAGACAAATGCCACAGAAGAACCATGTTGTGGAGCCTTTGTGTTTTTGACACAACTAATTAATAACTTTCTACTATAAAGATCCGTTCATTTAATTGTAGCCTTTATGGTGGATCTTTAGTTCTATGTAGAAAAAAATGGTTATAATGGCAATAATGAAAGTAATATAAAAGCAATGTGCCAGTAGAAGTAAGGGAAATATTAAAAGCTAGTTAATTGCTAAATTAAAAATGCTGCCATCTATTCATTTTCTGCAACGCTTATCCTACACAGAACAGCAGGGGAGTCTGGAGCCTTTCCCAGGGGACTTGGGGTACGAGGCAGGGGACAACCTATCGCAGGGTACAATCACACACACACTATTTGGAAAATGCTAATCGCATGTCCTTGGACTAGGGGAGGAAACCGGAGTACCTGGATTCATGGGTAGAACGTGGTGGAGGCGGGAATCGAACCCTCAACCCTGGAAGTGCGAGGCAAACATGCTAACCCCTAGTTCATACACGGAATGTCAATGTTCTGAAGACACAGTGGTTTATTATACGGTTTATAATTCCTTTACCATTTTTGCATTGTAAGATGTTGGAATTTGACAGTATTGTCATTTTGTTCTGGTTGTAGATGACACTATTTGTGTATAACTTATATTTGCAAACAATCACATATTTTATTATGTCATATATCACATACTATTTAAACTCTTCAACAGAACCAATAAGCCAGTTTACACCTGATAGTTGTCTTTACACAGCCTTAGAAACCTGCAATTTTTAGTCATACAGCCATAAGCGTTTGTGTCCAATTCAATAAGTTCTCTCAATCTCTGGAGATGGAGCGTATGGATTCCTGATATTCACTGAGAGAGCATTTTTTATGTGCTCCACAGGAATGGAGCAGGCAGACAGCAATCGTTAGTTTTGCTTTTATCTCCAAGGACATTTAAAGGCCCAAAAGGTGGGCCATCAAGACATCAGATAAGCATTATCTCCATCAATCAATAGTCTCTGGCCAGCATGCTTTTCATAACCTTTATTTAATCCTGCCAGGGTTGCTGAACACGCTGCTCCAGAGGGGCTCTTTTCGGGTGCAGGAAACCTGAAATGCAGGGTTAAGTGTCCAACAGCAAGGGATTTAGACTGTGAACCTGTAACGTGGTGTGGCGGGTTTACCCCACTGAGCAGCTCAACTAGCACAATGGAGTAAACTCAAGACCTCAGAATAAATAGGAGTGGAACAATAGGGAAAAACTCACAGCATCATAAAGGCACAACCCAATATCACTTTATATACATATATGTCAAAAATATATATGTAAAAGTTACATAAAATAAATCAAGTTCTAGATATAAATGCTACAAAAAATGTTCACGTGCAAATTGCGCCTGCTGTCATAAAAGACTTCATGAGAATCAATTTCATGCAACAAGTAGCAATCTTGGCAAAGATGAAGGTTCTCAGCAATATTAAACAACAATCAAAGACCTTAAACATCCCTGTCAGTACAACTGGTTCGGTAATATGGGCAGTAAATTGAGAAGCTGTGGCTCAGGTGGTAGAGCAGGTTGTTCACTAATCGTAGGGTTGGGGGTTCAATTCCCGGCCCACATGACTCCACATGCCGAAATGTCCTTGGGCAAGAAACTGAACCCCAAGCTGCGGGAGATGGCAAGCTAGCATTGGTGTGTGAGTGAATGGGTGAATGGGTGAATGAGAACCAGTGTAAAGCTATGCTTAAAAAAGCACTACATATAAGTGCATAATAAGGAGGTATGACCACAACTATGATATGTGGTCATATAATATTACCACAACTCATTGTCCCTGGACAGGTGTGCCATGCAAGATTTCGCAACTTGCTCTCAGACTAATGATAAGGAAGGTAAGATAGAAGTCAGCAGTCACTCAAAATGAGTTGCAGGACAACCTGAAAGCAGCAGGAACAACAGGTACACTGAAAACAATAAGCAGTGAACTGCACCACATTCATCTCTATTCCTACACCTTACACTAAACTCCTCTGCTGAAAAAGATGCACAGAGATGAACGCCTAAAAGCATTTTGAGAAATCAGAACTCTTTCAGAAGAGCACGTATAATCCCAAGAACAGCACAGACACTGTGACCTACTGAAGTGGGAGCATCATGACATGGAGCTGCTTGTCTGCAAATTGAAGAAAACAAAAATGGAGAAGTGTACCAGGACATATAAGAGGAGAATTGAATCTCATCGACCAAGATAACAACCAGCCAAAATAACTCAGGCTTTGCATGACCTAGCCAATGTCCTGACTTGATTCCCACTGAAGACTCATGGAGGATTGTGAAATTGCAAGTCCATCAATAGGACCGTCGTAACCTTGGGGAATTGAACACGATTTGCCAAGAGAAATGGGACAAAATTAAACCACAGTGCTGCAAAAAGCTAATTACTTCTTACCGTAGACTCCGTGAAGTATCTTGAAGATGTAATTTTGTAAAACAAAGTACTAATGTTGGTCATTTGTGGTGTCTGAATACTTTTGTTCCTGGATAGTTCAATTTCATTTTTTAAATCATATCTTTGTTCACGTTTATGAATATATTCCTTTTTGCTTATATTTAGGAGTACACAGTCAAAAGGCACTGTGTGTACTTTTGAAGTGGATATATGCACAGGAAGTACATTAAATAACTGTAACAAAAGTGTCTTAACACTTATTTCTCCTCACTGTATTAAAGACCATGACCTTAAATAACATACAACATTACACTCCTAAGCCTTCTCCTGAAGGCTTACTCCTACTTCTAAGCCTTCTCCTGAAGGCTTACGTTCCCTCACGCAATCTGCGATCAATCAACGACCGACACTTAGTAGTACCTACTCAGTGTGGCTTAAGGTCCCTTTCAAGAACCTTCAAACTAACTGTTCCTCAGTGGTGGAATGAACTTCCAACCTCAATCCAGACCACAGAATCTCTCACCATCTTCAGGAAACAGCTAAAGACCCACCGCTTCCGTGAACACCTAACCGACCCCTAAAAAAAAATAAAAAAAATAAAATAATAATAATTACTCTGGCACTTACACCTCTACTCTGCGCACTTTGCTTCTTCTGGAACTCAATTAGCGGATCTTGTATGGTAGCACTACTTGTATTGTTCTCTGCTTGATATATCGCTTTGCTTGTATTTTCTCATTTGTAAGTCGCTTTGGATAGAAGCGTCTGCTAAATGAATAAATGTAAATGTACACAGGTAGAGCAAGTATTAACATTTTTTAGCTTGAAATTTTTTAGATTTCTTGTTGATTGTCTTGATAATCTTTAATGAAAAAAAACCCAATAACAGTTCTGAGCAATTTTCACCCGGAATGTTTTTTTTTTATGTAATTTTATTTTTTTATAATGGCAATTCTGAAATGCTTTACAGTCAGGGTGTCTTTCAACATTAGAAACATCATTTAAATGTTTACAAAAATATTTACTAAAAAATTGTGTTGTTTTTTTTTTTTTCCATTTCTTGACTTTTCACCCAAAGAACCCATTTTTAATAAAATTCTCATTAGATTCTAGTTACCATTATTTACAGCATAATAACTTTAATAATGGTGGGTTGTGTTTTGCACAGCTGTAATAAAATTAGAAAACTGCATAGGGTTAAGCTTCATAGACCCCACTTTGAGAACCATGGTTTTATAAAGAGGTTTACTCTAGGGATGGTCTATGTCAGAGCAAATACAGAGATTATTTAATTTGTATCTCACAGAACAAATACGTTAAAAAAATAATAAAATAAAATAGATTTTCATGAAATTGCATCATGAATTATCTCATCTCTCATTTAAAAGGAGAAAGAACATTTCTATTTTGTACTGTTTTTCAAAATCAACTTTACATATTAAATGTGTAGCTTGATTGTGCCCTGCGATGGACTGGCACCCTGACCAGGGTGTACCCTGCCTTGTGCCCGATGCTCCCTGGGATAGGCTTCAGGTTCCCCTGCGACTCTGAAGAAGGAGTAAGCGGTAGAAGATGGATGGATGGATGGATGTGTAGCTCGTAATGTTTAAAATGATTCTACATGTGTAACAATCATAGTATATAAAATATACATTTGAAGAACTGTTTCCAAGATTGAATCTCGCTCATTTATTCATTCAAGGCTTTGGTTTACATTTTTTCCTGTAAATTAGCTCTGCCTGAGAATATATATATATATATATATATATATATATATATATATATATATATATATATATATATATATATATATATATATATATATATAAAGGTAATTCACAGGACAAACAATTTCGTCATGGGGTGGGTTAGGCACCAGAGGGCTTAAAAAATTACAAACTGCTTCTTTAAATGGTTTTTTGTTCGAGCACATTTTAGCACTTCTTAACAAAAGGAGCCATTTCTACTACATAAATTCTTGAAGTGCTAAATACAAACAATTCAAGAATCTTGTGCAGACCCAGTCATTTACACTGTATATAATATAATAATAGTTCTCTTTTATCAAACAATACAAACAAATTAACAAATTTAATTTGGTAACCACCTCTGGGGTTGGGGGTTCGATTCCCACCTCCACCCTGTGTGCATGGAGCTTGCATGTTGGATTGGTTTCCTCTCCCAATCCAAAGACATGCGCTGTAGGCTGATCGCCATTTCCAAATTATCTGTAGTGTGTGAATGTGTGTGTGATTGTGCCCTGCAGTGGGTTGGCGCCACGTCTTGTGCCGTGTGTAGGATAAGCAGTATGGAAGATGGATGGATGGATGTTGTCAGGAGCATTTACACAATAAATGTGTTATTCATGAAAATCCAGTTAGTTCATGAGAATAATCTCATCCTACAAGAACTTCTGAGCTTGTGTAAATTTACTACAAGGTGTCACATATCGGGAAGCTCTGGACTCCACTTCCCATAAGCCACTGCACTGCACTAGTTGTCACATGACCACCTGCACCTGATTCTCGTTTTGGTTAATGAGCACTCATGTGTATATATAGTCCGTGTCTGCACTGTTTGCTTTTCTTTTGTTGTCTTAGACCGCTGCATTCTATGTTTCGTGATCTTGTTAGTTTATGTTTAGTGTTGCCACAGTAGTATGCCAAGTAGTCCTAGATTCATGTTGTTTATGACTCAGTGTTTTGTTTCATGCCACAGTGTTATTTCAAGTTGTCTTAGAGTCTTTGTTTCTTAGTACGTTGCTTCAATAAAAGTCATTATCTGCACCTGCTTCTGGCTCGACCACGACTTGTGACACAAGGAGAATCATTAATGTGAACCATATAACAAATCCTGCAATCATATGGCGATGAGTTCAGGAATTTTTATGTACAGATTATGTTGACAAGTTAAATTGCTCATTTATTTAATTTGCACACATGGATTTCGTGAATTTTTCGTGTTTCTTATTAACGACTTCAAAATTTGGAGCAATCCGAAAGAAATCCATAACTTAAAAGAAATAAAACTGGCTAGTCAATTAGAACAAAAGAAATGGCACCCTATAACAGGAGGAAGAATTGGTGTTTATGGTAGCTGACACACTGCAGCGTCTGAGCTACATTACTGGAAGCTTTAGCAGACATCACGCTTTGGAGGAGCTCTTTTACTGTTTAATCATAATTTTGTCATTTCAACTCTGTGAGCTTGTGGTAATCAATAAATTCTGTGAATGTGCTTTGCAATTTATGGGTGATTGGCATTTATCAACATATATGTGTGAGTATAAAGAACATCAGCTAGCTAAATTTTTGAAAATCTAGAAAGAATATTTTTTTTTTGGTCTATGAAAACATAATACATGACTAATTATTTACAAAAAGATTGATATATGAGGCCTATAACTTTTTAAAGATTTTCATACCATGATATACTGCTTTACTGATAAAACTTCTCATCCTGCCAGATGTCTTTCGACAGTCTGTGACAAACTATTTGTGATTTAGAATTGTTAATTAGATTGGATAAAGTCAACCATTTCTTTCTTACTTTCTTTCTTTCTCTCTCTCTCTGTCTCTCTCTCTCTCTCACACACACACACACACACACACACACACACGCACACACACACACACACAGAAATCCAGGTGATTTGCTCCAAGAAAACTGGACTACACCAAGACAGTTTCATTAAGTTTAGTTCTGGCAGATCAGAGACACATAGGCACTAAACACACATTCATCATAAAAGCTGTTCATTATGAATTCAGGCATCTGGAGAAGGACAGCAGACACACATCAACTGCTCAGCTCTTAATTAGACACACAAAAAAGTCTGCTATGCCTTTTGGGTCTACATTGATGTCCTGCATTTCTCCAGATGAGAATATGATAAGAGGCTATTTTTAACTACCTGAAGCAGAAAACTAATTAGGGTCCATATAAAAGTTATGTGAATCGACAAAACATACCATAAAACAGCAAAAAAACACAAAATTCAAAACTTTAATACCTATAGCAAGCCATTTTCCAAGGTTTTTTATTTTTATTTTTTAGAATTTTCAAAAAAATTGTCAAGAGCTCTTTAGGAGTTGTGACATTATACTCAGCAAAAGCAACAACAAAAAAATAAAGCGTCAGACTTTTTAAAGTGTAAGTTTCTTAAATATATGTCATCCAAACACTCACAGCTCCTTTCCCCTGGCCATGATTATTAGTATTATTTGTTTTTATATCTGAATGCTTAATCAGATAAAATCCACAAAGAGGATCCTGAGGGTAGGACTGATCCTCAGATGAACGACTAAATTGTGTGTGAACCTATCACAAATGGAGCCTATCACAAGCAAAAGACAGTGAGAGTGCAAGAAGAAAGACAACAGTAGTCTTGGTTATGGCTACTCCTTTTAGATATGAAATAGTTCTGTGAAGATGTAGGGGAAGCTAATTAACATTGACAAAAACATGAATGCCATTTTTGATACAGAATCCGAAACTCATTACAAACAAACAAACAAAAAAGCTTCCTGCTAATACACAATATTAAACCACAAGCTCTTATGAACTGGTTTCAATGGATAAGCAACTCTAATTGCTGCCTGCATCTCCCTAAACAATCTCTCCAGCCTCCATTTTCATTCTTGTCTTCAAAAACGGCAAATTGGACTGTCAAGACCTTTGAAGGTGTCCAGTGGTATCTGGCACAAAGACATTAGCAGCAGATGCTTTAAGTCCTGTAAGTTATGAGGTGAGGCCTCCATGGATCAGACTTGTTTGTCCAGCACATCCCACAGATGCTCAATCAGATTGAGATCTTGGGAATTTGGAGGCCAAGTCAACACCTTTAACTCTTTGTCACGTTCCTCAAACCATTCCTAAACAATTTTTGCAGTGTAGCAGGGAGCATTATCCTGCTGAAAGATGCCAGTTCCATTTTCATTGCCATGAACTTGGGTCTGAAACAATGTTTAGGTAGGTGGTATGTGTCAGAGTAACGTCCACATGAATGCCAGGACCCAATGTTTCCTGGCAGAACATTGCCCAAAGCATCTCACTGGCTCTGCCAACTTGCCTTCTTTCTATAGTACATCCTGCTGCCATCTCTTCCCCAGGTAATCCCACACACGCACTTGGCTATCCACATAATGTAAAAGAAAATTCATAGACCAGGCCCCTTTCTTCCATTGCTCCATGGTCCAGTTCTGATGTTCACGTGCCCAATGTAAGCGCTTTCGGTGGTGGACAGGGGTCAGTATGGGCACTCTGCAGCTACACAGCCCCATACACAGCAATCGGCAATGTACTGTGTGGTCTGACACCTTTCTATCGTCGCCATCATTAACTTTTTCATCAATTTGTTTTACAGTAACTCTTCTGTGGGATCGGACCGGATGGGCCAGCCTTCGCTCCCCACATGCATCACTGAGCCTTGGGCGGCCATGACTCTATTGCTGGTTCACCGGCTGTCCTTGGTAGGTACTAACCACTGCATACTGGAAAAACCCCAGAAGACCTGCCGTTATACACACACACACACACACACACACACACACACACACACACACATATACATATATATATATATATATATATATATATATATATATATATATATATATATATATATATATATATATATATATATATACACACTATATATATATATATAGTATCTCACAAAAGTGAGTACACCTCTCACATTTTTGTAAATATTTGATTATATCTTTTCATGTAACAACACTGAAGAAATGACACTTTGCTACAATGTACAGTGAGGGAAAAAAGTATTTGATCCCCTGCTGATTTTGTACGTTTGCCCACTGACAAAGAAATGATCAGTCTATAACTTTAATGGTAGTTGTATTTGAACAGTGAGAGACAGAATAACAACAAAAAAATCCAGAAAAACGCATGTCAAAAATGTTATAAATTGATTTGCATTTTAATGAGGGAAATAAGTATTTGACCCCTCTGCAAAACATGACTTAGTACTTGGTTTAAAAAGCCTTGTTGGCAATCACAGAGGTCAGACGTTTCTTGTAGTTGGCCACG
The DNA here is from genome assembly GCF_001660625.3 of Ictalurus punctatus. NCBI lineage: Eukaryota > Metazoa > Chordata > Actinopteri > Siluriformes > Ictaluridae > Ictalurus > Ictalurus punctatus. Next base: position 17,788,212 of record NC_030423.2, read on the forward strand.
AGGTTTGCACACATCTCAGGAGGGATTTTGTCCCACTCCTCTTTGCAGATCTTCTCCAAATCATTAAGGTTTCGAGGCTGACGTTTGGCAACTCGAACCTTCAGCTCCCTCCACAGATTTTCTATGGGATTTAGGTCTGGTGACTGGCTAGGTCACTCCAGGACCTTAATGTGCTTCTTCTTGAGCCACTCCTTTGTTGCCTTGGCCGTGTCTTTTGGGTCATTGTCATGCTGGAATATCCATCCACGAACCATTTTCAATGCCCTGGCTGAGGGAAGGAGGTTCTCACCCAAGATTTGATGGTACATGGCCCCGTCCATCGTCCCTTTGATGCAGTGAAGTTTTCCTGTCCCCTTAGCAGAAAAAAAAACCCCAAAGCATAATGTTTCCACCTCCATGTTTGACGGTGAGGATGGTGTTCCAGGGGTCATAGGCAGCATTCCTCCTCCTCCAAACACGGCGAGTTGAGTTGATGCCAAAGAGCTCCATTTTGGTCTCATCTGACCACAACACTTTCACCCAGTTGTCCTCTGAATCATTCAGATGTTCAGTGGCAAACTTCAGACGGGCATGTATATGTGCTTTCTTGAGCAGCGGACCTTGCGCGCGCTGCAGGATTTCAGTCCTTCACGGCATAGTGTGTTACCAATTGTTTTCTTGGTGACTATGGTCCCAGCTGCCTTGAGATCATTGACAAGATCCTCCCGTGTAGTTCTGGGCTGATTCCTCACTGTTCTCATGATCAATGCAACTCCACGAGGTGAGATCTTGCATGGAGCCCCAGGCCGAGGGAGATTGACAGTTCTTTTGTGTTTCTTCCATTTGCGAATAATCGCATCAACTGTTGTCACCTTCTCACCAAGCTGCCTGGCAATGGTCTTGTAGCCCATTCCAGACTTGTGTAGGTCTACAGTCTTGTCCCTGACATCCTTTGAGAGCTCTTTGGTCTTGGCCATGGTGGAGAGTTTGGAATCTGATTGATTGATTGCTTCTGTGGACAGGTGTCTTTTATACAGGTAACAAACTGATATCAGGAGCACTCCCTTTAACAGTGTGCTCCTAATCTCAGCTCGTTACCTGTATAAAAGACACCTGGGAGCCAGAAATCTTTCTGATTGAGAGGGGGTCAAATACTTTTTTCCCTCATTAAAATGCAAATTAATTTATAAAAATTTTGACATGCGTTTTTCTGGATTTTTTTGTTGTTATTCTGTCTCTCACTGTTCAAATACAACTACCATTAAAATTATAGACTGATCATTTCTTTGTCAGTGGGCAAACGTACAAAATCAGATACTTTTTTCCCTCACTGTAAAGTAGTGAGTGTACAGCTTGTGTAACAGTGTAAATTTGCTGTCCCCTCAAAATAACTCAACACACAGCCATTAATGTCTAAACCGCTGGCAACAAAAATGAGTACACCCCTAAGTGAAAATGTCCAAATTGGGCCCAAACTGTCAATATTTTGTGTGGCCACCATTGTTTTCCAGCACTGCCTTAACCCTCTTGGGCATGGAGTTCACCAGAGCTTCACAGGTTGCCACTGGAGTCCTCTTCCTCCCCTCCATGATGACATCACAGAGCTGGTGGATGTTAGAGACCTTGTGCTCCTCCATCATCTGTTTGAAAATACCCCATAGGTGCTCAATAGAGTTTAGGTCTGGAGGCATGCTTGGCTAGTCCATCACCTTCACCCTCAGCTTCTTTAGCAAGGCAGTGGTTGTCTTAGAGGTGTGTTTGGGGTCGTTATCATACTGGAATATTGCCCCGCGGCCATGCTCTGCTTCAGTATGTCACAGTACATGTTGGCATTCATGGTTCCCTCAATGAACTGTAGCTCCCCAGTGCCGGCAGCACTCATGCAGCCCCAGACCATGACACTCCCACCACCATGCTTGACTGTAAGCAAGACACACTTGTCTTTGTACTCCTCACCTAGTTGCCACCACACACGCTTGACACCATCTGAACCAAATAAGTTTATCTTGGTCTCATCAGACCACAGGACATGGTTCCAGTAATCCATGTCCTTAGTCTGCTTGTCTTCAGCAAACTGTTTGCAGGCTTTCTTGTGCATCATCTTTAGAAGAGCCTTCCTTCTGGGATGACAGCCATGCAGACCAATTTGATGAAGTGTGCGGCATATGGACTGAGCACTGACAGGCTAACCCCCCACCCCTTCAACCTCTGCAGCAATGCTGACAGCTCTCATATGTCTATTTCCCAAAGACAACCTCTGGATATGACGCTGAGCACATGCACTCAACTTCTTTGGTCGACCATGGCGAGGCCTGTTGTCAGTGGAACCTGTCCTGTTAAACCGCTGTATGGTCTTGGCCACCGTGCTGCAGCTGAGTTTCAGGGTCTTGGCAATCTTCTTATAGCCTACGACATCTTTATGTAGAGCAACAATTCTTTTTTTCCGATCCTCAGAGAGTTCTTTTCCATGAGGTGCCATGTTGAACTTCCAGTGACCAGTATGAGGGAATGTGAGCGCGATGACACCAAATTTAACACACCTGCTCCCCATTCACACTTGAGACCTTGTAACACTAACAAGTCACATGACACCGGGGAGGGAAAATGGCTAATTGGGCCCAATTTGGACATTTTCACTTAGGGGTGTACCCACTTTTGTTGCCAGCGGTTTAGACATGAATGGCTGTGTGTTGAGTTATTTTGAGGGGACAGCAAATTTACACTGTTACACAAGCTGTACACTCACTACTTTACATTGTAGCAAAGTGTAATTTCTTCAGTGTTGTCACATGAAAAGATATAATCAAATATGTATAAAAATGTGAGGGGTGTACTCACTTTATGAGATACTGTATATATCTAAGATTTCTCCAGGTTAAAGTCTTCAGGTTAAGATCATGTAATAAGTGATAAAATCCTGCAGTGTAAACAGTAGAGTGAACCTCAGATTTGTAAAATTATGTAGTGTCCGCTAAACAACTGTAAACTGCAGATATCATGCTGCTTTTGTTTATTTACAAGATGAACCGGTGGCATTAATATGTTAATTACATTTCTTTCTTCTGCTAGCATCAAACTTCCACCGAGGCTGGTTTTTAGAAAACGCCAAAGACACTGAAAGGGAATATTGTTCCCAGAAAAGTAAAACAATGTCCTATGTAAAGAACAAAACACAATGGAGCATCCTGTTATAGAAAATTATTAATGATGGGGTGGTGTGATGTGCCCAGATGCAAAGCAGAGTTATTGTAAGTAGCCCAAAGTTGAATATTTTCCTACAACATCAGGTGTTTAATTCCCCTTTGTATGTGTTCTGTATGTGTAACATACAGAAACGATAGCATATTAAAACAAGCACATTAATATAAACCTGGCAGCCAGAACTACTGTCTGATCTGTGTTGTTATAGAGGACTAGTCAACACCTTCTGACCAATCATTCAACAGCACTGTGGTATGAAGGATTATAGCACAGTGAGGATCAACTTAAACCCATCCTGTAGCACCATGGATGATGCAGAACAGATTTATACTTACTGAAGCTGTAGCATTTGTCAGTTAACAATCACTGGCACAAGAAGGACAATAATAATTAATAATTAATGATAATCCTGCAACGGTACATTGAGTAACTGTAGCATTTGTCAGTCACAAATTATTGGCTTCTTGTTGGACACATGGCAGCCATTTGGCTTGGCACCACACTGGAGGAGGAAGTGGTCTGTTTTCCACTCAGCCACTTAAAAGGAAGGAGTGATTCCAGAGCTTTACTTCTCCCCAGCTCCTCAGACTTGCAAAGTGAATCTCTTCAATATACACAATTGAGACCATTTACATCTTAAATCGCTAAGTATTTTTAACTACAGGTTGTGTAGCCTGATGGCAGCCCATTTCAAGTGGTTCACTGCCAATGCAAACTGGAATAACTCAACACATAAACCATGTTTTACTCATTTGAGCATTTGTGCAATACACTTGCAATACCTATACACACTTATCATGGTAAACATAATACCACTGAAATAGTGTTTATGAGAAATTATTCAGTAATATTTCCATATATATTGTTTCTTTATTGCCATTGCTTATGTGTTCAAACAATATTAAACACTCTGCATGCATTCAAATTTGACAGGCTAAAATCGAATGAAAAATGGGTTAATACAGACTCCAGATGCTGACAGCTGTAAACAAAACAATTAAATTGAACAGTGTGAACGGGAGGCTGGAGGTACAATGGATTAAGAAAGTGTTAAATGTTTGTATAAACAGCTCCACCATTGTAGGCAAGATACACTACTGTACATTCTGATGGAATACACAAAACTGGATATAAAATAGAGAATACAACAAAATAAGACCATTTTTTGGTATGTCTGACAAAAAAATATGCATCAAAATAACGGTTGGACCAAGAAAGTCATACTGCTTTGCTGTTCTATGGTGATGAGCGGACAGCTTCGATTCAAATATTCATATATAGCCCTTTCAACAATGGACATTGTCATAAAGCAGCTTTACAGTGAAGTGCCAGAAGTGACAGCTGCAAAGAAAATCTGCGTGAGACATAAGGAAGAAACCTCGAGACTCAGAATGGAACCCATCCTCTTCTGGGTGACAGCGGATAGTGCTATTATGAGTCATTACTCTTCCATAACTGTAGGCTATAAAGTCATACAGTACTGAGTGTGTTGAAAGGCTCTTTAGTTTGAGCATCAGGGTCTTTTTCGGTATTCAAAGTTTTCCACTAAAGAACGGATGAGACTTTAGCATAATTTTTAAGAAGGGCAATCTTTAGGGTACCCAGTCATAGTATAGTATAGGAAGTGAGATTTATCACAATATGGTTGGAAAATGTTTTGGACAACAATTACTACTACTATACTACTACAACTATTACTACAACAACCACTACTACTACAACAATTACTACAACTATTACTACTACTACAACAATTACTACAACTATTACTACTACAACAACTACTACTACTAGAACAACAACAACAACAACAACAACATCAACAACAACTACTACTACTACTACTACTACTACTACTACAACTATTACTACTACAACAACTACTACTACTAGAACAATTACTACAACTATTACTACTACAACTACTACTACTAGAACAACAACAACATCAACAACTACTACTACTACTACTTCTACTACTACAACAACCACTACTACTACAACTATTACTGCTACTACAACTACTACTACTATTGCTACAACTATTACTACTACTACAACAATTACTACAACTATTACTACTACAACAACAACAACAACATCAACAACTACTACTACTACTACTACTACTTCTACTACTACAACAACAACAACAACAACCACTACTACTACAACTATTACTGCTACTACAACTACTACTACTATTGCTACAACTATTACTACTACTACTACTACTACAACAATTACTACAACTATTACTACTACAACAACAACTACTACTACTACAACATCAACAACAACTACTACTACTACTACTTCTACTACAACAACAACCACTACTACAACTATTACTGCTACTACTACTTGTACTAATACTGCTACAACAACTACAACAAGAACAACAACAACTACTACTACTACTACAACTACATGTACTAGAAAAAAAAAATGAAAGTAAAGAAAATGAAACATGAGGGTATCCTGCAACAAGACAGCAATCCTAAACATAAGGTTAAATCAACAAAGGAAAACACTGAGACCGTTAGCAAATTGAATCTTAAATTAATTTAAATTAAATTAAATGTTTTGGCTGTAAATACACTCAAAATAATCTATGGAAAGGCATTTGAAGCCTAATGCATAAATATGCCACAATTCAATACTTAATAGTACTGTTCCTTTAAAGATCACAAAAAAAGTTGTTTTTTGTCCACAGTGGAGACTGACTGGAGGAAACCGAATCTTTGGAGGAGATGGCATCTCTGGCATTTTACTCGAGATAAGTCTGGCAACCTCTCAGACTACACATATATGATTTGTATCATTTGACTGGGGAGCACCAAAACTTAAGCACTTGTGTAACCAAATTCTGAATATGAGGAACTTTCCCCAATAAATGTTGACATAACTTCCGGACTTCAGTTTCTATATATGGCCCTCAATGTCTAAATGTTTTTAGGGAGGAACCCTCCTCGCGTTCATTTGACACACACTACTCTTCTAAAGTAAGTGCAGCATGGAGGTGCTTTGTGCTGCATGCTGTGTAGAGAGTAATGGTGTCTCAGAGCAACTTGTATGCTCTGATGTTGCTCAGTAGTTTCGTCCTGGCTGCGTGAAGCAGAGGCAGCAACAGCAGTGTCTGCCCTGATTTCTCACAGGGTTTAATTACAGCTTTAGGTCTGATAGACTCCAGCTAATCCTTCCAGGCTTAAAGTAAATACCTCATCTGAGGTGTAAAGCAGGTCCTCATAAACTCAACACACACACACAGATCTTATAAAAATGACACTGATAAACAGAGACGAACATGAACACAAGCTTCTTTTTTAGCATGCTATAAGAAACTGAATTACAGTGCAGTCTGTAAATAATTGAACAGTAAATAGGTTTTTGGCCCTGGACTCCATCTGAAATGAAATATGGAGCATGTACATTTTACACACTCACACACAGCCCTTTCTTCTTCGGTAATGAAATAAGCTGGATAGCACGTCATTCTATTTCATGACTCAGATACCAAAGCTGTGACATTTCCTTTAGCGTTTCTTAGATGTCGGAACATCACTGAGGATCTCACTGTCTTTTGCCCTCTCTCACTAAATCTCTCTCTCTCGCTCTCTCTCTCTCTCTCTCTCTCTCTCTCTCTCCTCAGTGTGTATGGACGCAGCAGTACTTTAAATGCATTTAAAAGTGCAACTGCGATTTTAAGCCGATTCCATGGTGAGCTGTCCTTCAGGCATTTCATTTATTCTACAGTCCAAATTCAAGCGAACGGACCTGAGAAACCTCAGCAGACACCACCACACACACATATATACACAAATTTACACACACACACAAACATACACACGTGTGATTCAGACATGCCAATGTAATTATCCGATCACTGACATAACATAAGGATGGTGTAAAACAACAAGATCACCATTACTCTAAAGGTGTCTCACTCCAGGATGTCTCACTCTGGATAAAAATCACATCGACAGTGACAGGAGTGTGCCAGCATGTAATTGCATGTGAACTGCACAGGATGATGGAGGTGTGACAGGCAGGCTGTCTCTGCTCTGAATGGAATCACTGCCACGTAAGTCATCTGTTCAACACTCTGGGATTTGCTGTAGATAAAGCAACAGTTTGGCTGAAAAACAATTTTCCATTTACAAAATGTTTAGTGAATGTTAGTTGAAAGTAATGCACACACTAATGCAACTAAGTAATGGAGGGCTATCTCACTCCAAAATCTTCTGGGTAAATATACTGTGTATATATTATATTGCACTATATGTACAAAATTATGTGGACACCTGACAATCACAACCAGACGTTCCTGCTGAACATCGCTATCTCTTTCCAAAACCATGGGCATTAATATGGAGTTGGTCCCCTCTTTGCTGCTAAAACAGCCTCCACTCTTTTAGGAAGTCTTTCCACTTGAGTTTGGAACATGGCTGTGTTGATTTGCCCATTTATCAACAAGAGCATTAGTGAGGTTGGGCACTTTGCAGGCCACTCAATTTCTTCCATATCAATCTTGGCCTATCATGCCTTTATTGAGCTCGCATTGTACACAGGGGCACTGTCATGCTAGAACAGGTTTGGGCCCCTTAGTTCCAGTGAAGGGAAATCTTAATGCTGCAGCATACAAAGACATTGTAGAAAATTGTCTGCTTACAACTTTGTGGCAATAGTTTTGGGGAAGAACCACATATGGGTGTGATGGTCAGATGTCCATGAACTTTGGTATCTGGCAAACCCTGTGGTATCTTAGAACAAAAAATGGTAGCAGCATATCATTTAAATCCTGTAAGTTGTGAGGTTGAGCCACTGTTGTTCCAGGACATCCGACAGTATCTTGATCAGATTGAGATCTGGGGAATTTGGAGGCCAGGGTATCACCCTGAACTCTTCCACATGTTCCTCAAACCTTTCCCAAATAATGTATGCACTGTGGCATGGTGCACTATCCTGCTAAACGAGGTCACTGCCATTGGGGACTACCAGAGCCATGAAGAGGTGTTCCTGCTTAGCAATGATGTTTAGGTAGGTGGAATGTCAAACTGACATCCACATGAACAGCCAGACCCAAAGTTTCCCAGCAGAAAACTTACCTCTCCCCCAACTTACACTCCCTCCACCATCTTGTCTTTTCCCCACAGTGCACCCTGGTGCAATCACTTCCCCAGGTTAACATGAGCACTCTGACTGTCTGGTGTCTACGTACCCCCATACACAGCAGGGTGTAATGCACTGTGTTTTGTGACACATTCCTCTTCTAACCATCGTTAAAATTTTATGTGACTTGTGCCACAGTGGCCCTTCTGTCAGTTAAGACCAGATGGGATAACTTTCGTAGGCCTCACGCATCAATGAACCTTGGGCACCCAACAGGCTGTTGCTGGTTCGTGGTTTGCTCCTCCTTAGACCACTGTCAGTGGGTACTCACCACTGCTGAACGGGACTATATACCAGACCTTGACATGTGCAGTTGATATGAAATAATTAGAGTTATTCGCTATTTCATCTATGAGTAATCAAAATGTTTTGGCTCATCACGTCCATCCATCCATTTTCTGCAACACTTATCCTACACAGGGTTGTAGGGAGCCTGGAGCCTATCCCAGGTGACTTGGGGCACAAGGCAGGGGACAACCCAGATGGGGTGCCAACAATCACACAAACACTTATACATCCATTCACACACTACAGACAAGCTGGAAATGCCAATCAGCCTACAGTGCATGTCTTTGGACTGGGAGAGGAAACTGGAGTATGTGGAGGAAACCTCCGAAGCACAGGAAGAATATGAAATGTCCATGCACCCAGGGCTGGAGGAATGGATCAAACCACTAACCCTGGAGGTGCTTTGATTTTTGCACTTTTATTGAGGTAAATATGTACAATACACGCTATTTTATGAGACTGTTACTTAAAAATAAGATTACAGAGATTGGAGATATTGTCTGAAGCAAGTACAGTATATGAAGATGTGGGCAAACATGGAGAATATTAGCCTTGTAGATTTTGGCTGATTCATTACACTTGTTGTCAGTTCAAACATTATGTAAATTAAAATTTTAACACAATAACTTTCAGGGGAAACAGATTGCTATAAGATGCACTGTGTTAATTAAGGAAGAAAAACCACGAGGTGTGCTGCTATAGGAAAATAATTAATGCAGGGGTTGTGTGATGCGACCAGACGCAAACTACAGTTAGCATTAACAACCCAAAGAATATTTAGTGCACCATAGTGTCTAAATCCTCTTATAGCACAGTGATTTGCCAGTGGTTACTTTTTGATTAATTAAAGAATGACAAATCATGCTTTTTATCCTTTAACAGTTATGTTTAATATTGTGGAACAACTGCAAAAAGAAAAAAGTGAGCTCCTGTTCTCACTTGTGTTACAACAGCTATAACCAGTGAGACAAAACTGTAACTTGGCATGTTTCTGAAAATCCACAAAGCACAGACTCATAGGGGTGTATGATAAGACAAAAAAATGTCATGGAATATCACGAATCTCAAAGACATTTCTAAGATACATGATATGTATCACGATATATATCGATTTTATACATTTTACATCTACAAAACATTTCTTCTCATTTTTGCTATTTAAAAAAATAACCTTTTAATTCATTAAGAATAATATGCATATAATAATAATAATAATAATAATAATAATAATAGTAATAGTAATAATAATAATAATAATAATATTATATAAAACACTAAAATGAATTTTTTATTTATTTTATTTTATTTTATTTTATTTTTACAATTTTAGAGATTAAGTATAAAATTTTAACAACAAATCTGCTGCTTCTAGTAGGTTTGTAATTCATCCATTCATCCATTTTCTGTACCGCTTATCCTACACAGGATTGCAGGAAGCCTGGAGCCTATACCAGGCAACTCAGGGCACAAGGCGGGGGACACCCTGGACAGGGTGCCAACCCACCACAGGGCACAATAACACACACTCTCACATACTACGGCTGCCTACGGAATTTAGAGATGCCAATCAGCCTACAGTGCTTATTTGTGGATTGGGGAGGAAACCAGAGAACCTGGAAGAAACCCTAGAAGCACATGGAGAACAAGCAAACTCTACGCACACAGGGCAGAGGTGAGAATCAAACCCCTAACCCTGGAGGTTTGTAATTATTTTAAAAAAATTCATAGAAAGATATCACAATGTCCACCAAATATCAGAAAATGTATTGTGACATAATTCATCACGATATTGATATTACATTGAGATATAATACAGATCAGAAAACTTAAAGTTAAAGGACTGATACTGGAGTTACAAAGGACTGACACTGGAGACTCCTTCCAAAAAAAGATGCTAAACAAACATTTCATTACAGAAAACTTCGCCATACAAATGAATGAACATGTTCTGACCAATCAGAACTGAGTATTCAACAATGCTTTGGTATAATGAAAAAATATAATAAATATACATTTTTTAATATGTCCCAAATCCATCCATCCATCCATGGATGGGTTAGGGTTGGATGTGATGGATGGATGGATGGATATCCCAAATATTATTGCCAAAAATGCTGGTCTGAAATTAGACATGCAACATGTCGCATGGTATATTCAAATCTTGTACATAATGAAGTTGTAATATTCAAGGCCAATTCACTCTACTGGGGAAAAAAATGTGAGGTTTCCTTTCTGGCATTTAAAAGCAAAATAGCTGAAACAGGGTTTTATAATGGTGTGAGGAGCGTACACATGTGGGAGGACGAGCCTCGAACACAAGTCTCCTTGGCAACTGCACACCTGTGGAGAGCCTATAGAAAAGGCAGGGCCTGAATCAGAGCCCAGAAGTGTGTGTGTGTGTGTGGGTGTGCGTGTGTGTGTATGTAAGCTTTATGCGGTGTGAAGAGCTGAGGGGAAGGCCGTCTTTTGAGGCTTTTTAAATGTCGCAGGAGAGCTATTCTGTGCTAAAATCAACAACCTGTGTGTTGGTCATGATAAGGCTGTTCTTAGATATGTGAGTATTCACCATATTCAATAAAAATATGTATAAATTTATACAAATAAAATGCTAAAATAATAAATATTCAATAAAAATGATTTACACTACTTAAAAAACCCCCAACAAACTAATTATATCATTTATCCGAATGTTCCTTAGGAAGCAATTTATAAGAGCTATGATGTATGAAGCAAGCTGATTTCCATTACAGTGAAGATTTAACAAGCATTCAGAAAGGTAAATAAAAGCTTAATTAAAGTGCATATATCATATGTTATTACTGCAAAATGCAGTGTCCCTTCCCAAGAGCGTACTCTCTCTGCGTGCAGACTCTAAGCTGCTTGAACATTACCTGTTCCTGCTGACATGCGAGCAGTTTGCGAGATAAAGTGAATTAATTTAATATTTGATGAAAGCCAGGATACCACACGCAGCTTGCGAACAGCACCGGCTCTAAGTGCATGGATACTGCTGAGGCTTTTGTGCAGCCTCGTGAAATCATGCTCTTTCTGACAAACTGCAGCTTTCCGAACGCCTTCTCTACCATCTGACATTTCAGCAAATGTGACGAAATTACAATGTATGAGATGCAATGTGTATGCAGCACCGGGGTACACCACATACACTCATTTATTGCAGGCCAATAGTTTCTCAAAAAAAATCAATGACTACAGGAAGAGCAACACAAAAATGTACTGATGAATATAAGCCGGTTGATCTATTAATTATACACAAAACAATATCTAGTCTGTCATTTATATAGCTCATTATATTTTAGCAAAAAAGCAAAAATAATCTACAGTTGAAGTTTTAAAGTAAGTTTTTTTTCCTTCCGGTTAGAAATTTCAATTTATTTTAATATACATAAGCTTGGGTGCATCTCTTCTTAACAATGTGATCAACAAAACAGAGGCCACACCTCTTTCACTGAGACTGACAGGCACAGAGTCCACACCTCTTTCACCGAGACTGACAGACCTCGTTCACCGAGACTGACAGGCACAGAGGCCACACCTTTTTCAATGAGACTGACAGGCACAGATGCCACACCTCTTTCACTGAGACTGACAGGCACAGAGGCCACACCTCCTTTGCTGAATCTGAAAGGCACAGAGGCCACACCTTCTTTATTGAATCTGAAAGGCACAGAGACCTAAACTAAAAGCACAACAACTACGTCTTCTTCCTTGAAACTGGCAGGCACAGAGGCCACGCCTCCTTCACTGGCACTGAGAGGCACAGAAAGCAGAAGACACGCCTCCTTTACTAAAAGTCAAAAGCAGAAAGGCCACACCTCCTTTCCTGAGACTGACAGGCACAGAGGCTACAGCTATAGCAACAGCATCTCTTCTACACTCAAAGCATTATTATCTGCAAAATAAACATGCTAATTAATTTGTGACACAAAATTATTAGAGCAATTAGGATTATTTCTTCTACATATTTGTCCAGAAATATTTATTGTTTGCCAAATCAGTTGATCTCTTCTAGAAATAATCTTCACAATAACACGCATCAGATATTAATTAGATAACACCAGTGCAGCTGCTTGCAGTGTGACTTATGGGGTTAAAGTGTAGTAATTAAAAACAAAATCTCCATGCTGAAGATGCTATTTCTGGGATAAAGCTAGAAGCCAACAACTATGATGGCATGACAGCTAAAAGGCTAAAGGGAAATCTGGGCTAATTAACAAGCACTACTGCCTCAAACCAAGACAAATTACTGTGATGGATAATATCTCCCAAAGAGAGACGTACACAGTGCCGGTGCTTCTGAACTCTGCAAGAAGAACAAGTTAAAAAATCAGCAATGGACATGAAAGAGTCCATTTTAGCTCAGCAGAAGTGTTCAGACTCACTGCACAAATATGGTTTGGGTGTAATGTGAGTTCAGGTGCTTTGATTAAAGGTCGGCTCAGTGATTTTTAAATAAAATTTTTTTTTGTAATATTCGTTCTTTTTACAATCTTCCATTTTCACTAAAATATCTACTTGGGGGGGGGGGGGGGGGTTACGACGACGTTGTAAACAGTGAAAACAATTAATGCAATAATAAACAAATATTCAACCAATCATGCTGCACCACCATGCCATGATAGATATTTTTTCTTAGCTTCAAAATTATTGGCACCCTATTAATTCCAAACTTCCTTAGCATGGCACACTTTATTGGCATTTCTACCTGCTTATTTATTCTTTTATATACTTACTGTATATCTACAAGGCAACAACAGTTTCTAGAGATTAAAAGAAATTTCTCAATTATATTTTGTCCCCATCAACAGTGACGATTGTCACACATCGTAGCAGAGATACGAAGCAGAGAGATAAGGCGGATGCAAGTGCAGGATAACAGTTGTTTACAGGCAGGCAGACAAATCCAAAACGTGATCCAAAACGTAATTCATAAACAGGCAAGAGGTCAGGCGATTGGCAAACAGGTATACACCGGGCTAGGCAGGAATCTAGGTCGATAACCAAAACAAGAAACAAACTATGACGATGAACTGGAAGCGGATATCCAGCGCGAACTGACTATGACTATGACACGAACTACACTAACGCTAAACATTCACTTCTTATTACTTACTACTTAATCTTCCGCGTTGTGTGCTGGGAAGCGCGCGGTATATATGCGGACATATATAGGAGAGGAGCGTGGGTCTCCCCGAAGCAGAAGGGGGGAACGCTATTTGCCATGGAGCAGGGGGGCTGAGCGACGACCTCAGTTGAACAGGCGGGCTGAGCGACGACCTCAGCTGAACAGGGAGACTGAGGCTCTGAGGTCACTAGGTGAACCTTGGGCATGGGCGGAGTTTGGCTGGCCGTGTCGGCGGACTGGGGCGTGAGCGGAGTTTGGCTGTGCGTGTCGGCAGACTGTGGCGTGAGCAGAGCTTGGCGGTGCGTGTCGACAGACTGGGGCGTGAGCGGAGCTTGGCGGTGCGTGTCGGCAGACTGGGGCGTGAGCGGAGCTTGGCGGTGCGTGTCGGCAGACTGGGGTGTGAGCGGAGCTTGGCGGTGCGTGTCGGCGGACTGGGGCGTGAACGGAGCTTGGCGGTGCGTGTCGGCGGACTGGGGCGTGAGCGGAGCTTGGCGGTGCGTGTCGGCGGACTGGGGCGTGAGCGGAGCTTGGCGGTGCGTGTCGGCGGACTGGGGCGTGAGCGGAGCTTGGCTGGGCGTGTCAGCGGACTGGGGCGTGAGCAGAACTTGGCTGTACGTGTCAGTGGGTTGAACTGGGGCAACTGGGTCAGTAGACTTGGGCGTGAGCAGCATTTGGTCCTTAGGCTGAGATATAAGCAGAGCTTGGGCCTCAGAGCCTGGAGGCTTGGCTTGGGCGTCAGAGCCTGGAGGCTTGGCTTGGGCGTCAGAGCCTGGAGGCTTGGCTTGGGCGTCAGAGCCTGGAGGCTTGGCTTGGGCGTCAGAGCCTGGAGGCTTGGCTTGGGCGTCAGAGCCTGGAGGCTTGGCTTGGACCTCAGGAACGTGAGACTTGACCTGGACCTCAGGGACGTGAGACTTGACCTGGACCTTCCTGACTGGAGGCTGGACCTGGAGCTCAGGGACTGGAGGCTGGACCTGGAGCTCAGGGACTGGAGGCTGGACCTGGAGCTCAGGGACTGGAGGCTGGACCTGGAGCTCAGGGACTGGAGGCTGGACCTGGAGCTCGGAGGCTGGACCTGGAGCTCAGGGGCTGGCGGCTGGACCTGGAGGTCAGGGGCTGGCGGCTGGACCTGGAGCTCAGGGGCTGGCGGCTGGACCTGGAGCTCAGGGGCTGGCGGCTGGACCTGGAGCTCAGGGGCTGGCGGCTGGACCTGGAGCTCAGGAACGTGAGACTTGACTTGGAGCTCAGGGACGTGAGACTTGACTTGGAGCTCAGGGACGTGAGACTTGACTTGGATCTTTTGTTGGAGCTCGGCGGGTGAGCCCACCTCGTGGGGCTCAGGTTCGAGCTCTGAGGTCACCCTGTCGGTCCCGGGCTGGGTCTCTGCACGGGCTCTCCGGTGGAGTTTCATATGCTCCCGCCAGCTGCTCTTGAAGCATTCCTGAGAGCAGAAGAAAGCTTCCTGGAGGCCCAGCTTCCTGCAAGTGGGACATTGAAGCTGAGTCACTCTCCCGCAGCCCTCGGTCATACATCTCGGGGATTTCGCCCCCGTGTTGGCCGGAAACTGAAGTGGATCGCTGGTTGCTGCCCTGTCCATCTCCTCATAATAAAGGTTGAATGGTGGGTCCACCTGGGGCTGTCCATTGACTCTCCACCCCAGTAAATCAAGACCACGAAGTTGTCCAGGCTGTGAAAACTCCTCCATAAACAGCTCTGTAAACTGAGTGACATCATGGAGGGCTGGCGACCCATCACTCACCAGCTGCTCCGCCCAGTCACGGGCCGGGCCGCAAAACCTGGACACCAGGAACCCGATCCACTCTCTCTTAGTAGGCTTGGGAACCGCCAAGCTGCAGAAATACTCCTGGCAGCTGAAGAGAAACTCCAGCGGGTAGCTCCCCAATCCCGCTGTCTCTGGCGGCAATTCAATGGCGTACCTTTGGGGAAATTGCACGGATGAAAAATGCGGCCAGTAATCCAAGCGTTCCCCGATGCGGTATTGTCCTACGATTTTCCTAGTTGCTGTGGCGTGCCTTCTCTCTAGTCCTCCTGCTGCATCCATGTTAAGGCGGAAGATTCTGTCACACATCGTAGCAGAGATACGAAGCAGAGAGATAAGGCGGATGCAAGTGCAGGATAACAGTTGTTTACAGGCAGGCAGACAAATCCAAAACGTGATCCAAAACGTAATTCATAAACAGGCAAGAGGTCAGGCGATTGGCAAACAGGTATACACGGGGCTAGGCAGGAATCTAGGTCGATAACCAAAACAAGAAACAAACTATGACGATGAACTGGAAGTGGATATCCAGCGCGAACTGACTATGACTATGACTATGACTATGACTAACGCTAAACATTCACTTCTTATTACTTACTACTTAATCTTCCGCGTTGTGTGCTGGGAAGCACGCGGTATATATGCGGACATGATTACCCTCGCAACTGCTAACAGCTGAGGGTAATCTGGACACACGTGACTTCCCAGCCAATGACGGAACAGGGAGGAGACATGACAAACATAAACAAAACACACGTGTCCCAATGTCACTACGGTCGACAGCGGAAAAGCAGGTGCTCGCGCATTTGCGCTTAAAGCACACTGCTTCAAGGGGGAATCGTGACAACGATGAATTTGCAGTTACTTTAAATATTCTTCAGGTTGTCGATTTCAGCGAATTTGTTGTTGACGGAAAATACTGTTATTTGTAGAGAATTTTTTTTTTTTTTAATTTGAATAACTGTATAAATCATTGTATGTAATGCAGTTCCCTTAACTAATATTGGCACCCTTGGTAAATATGAGCAAAGAAGGCTGTGAAAATTTGTTTTTATTATTTAACCTTTTGATCTTTTGTTAAAAGGGTGCCAATAATTGTTGCACATCTATATTTAAATCTGTGAAATGGATTGATAGTATTAAAGTAATAAAATTACATACTTTCTCATTTTAGGTCTCATGTCAATCACCAGTTTCTGTGTTTAGGAAAATTCTGTGGAAAAAATTCTTCTGCACAGGAACCCCTGAAACCACTGTATTTGACTTATATATATATATATATATATATATATATATATATATATATATATATATATATATATATATATATATATATAAAACGCCATCTTCCAGATTTTTCTCCATCACTCATTCCTTGGGTTCAAATTTCACCAGCTACTGGAAGTTAAGGAAATGCTTGATGCGAGTGCAGGATTATTTGAATTCACTGCTGAGTGTCAGTATGACCGAAGCATCAAATCCAGCAACACACGTACAAAACTTGTCGCTCCATTCTTCTATTTACAGCAGGTGACACATCAGCACATCAATCATCTTGTTTTTCTTCACTTGTTCTATTTTTGTGATGTTTTCTTCCAAGCGAGTGCTTTTTTCCAGAGAAATGGAAAAACACTTTGCATAATTATGTCTTTGCTTCAAACCTATGAAAGCTAATCTTCAGAACAAAGCACATGGGATGCTACTTGACGACTGCATGTTGTCTACTAAAATATCTAGGTGCACAATATTCGGTGGTAAAAAAAATAAATAAATAAAAAATTAAAGATATAGCAATATATAAGCTGTCATTCCAATTCTATGGAGATTTCCAAAGTGTGAAAACTTATAAAAGTACACAGGTAGACTGAAAGCAAAGAGGAAAAAAAGACGAGACAGTGAATGACATAAGGTTCAAATGCTGAGCATGAGAGTGTGATTGCTTTCAGAGCAGAATCTGTATACAACACTTTTTTTCTGCTTTTGGACAAAACCCTCTCACAGGAGTTTGACTAATGGAGCTAATAGTAAAAACAAAATCCTGGTGTTAGCTGTTAAAAGCAATGAGTAAAGGAAACAAATATAATGCCATGCCCCTTAGCCAGCTCCTTTCCCAGGGAGTAGCCATGCGACATGGTAAAGCTGTATAAAAATATAAGAAAAAGAAAAGAAAGACTGTAGACAGAAGTATTCATCTACTCATTTGTCTCATACTATATTGTATACTATACTCTGCTCTGTAATCTGTGCTATTCGCTATGTGCTATACTCTGGTCCATACATTGCTCTATACACTATACACTGAACTATACACTATACTCTGCTCTATACACTGCTCTATACACTATACTCTGCTCTATACACTATATGCTGCTCTATACACTATACTCAGCTCTATACACTATATGCTGCTCTATACATTATACTCAGCTCTATACACTATACACTGCACTATACGCAGCTCTATACACTATACACTGCACTATACTCTGCTCTATACACTATACTCAGCTCTATACACTATACACTGCTCTATACACTATGCACTGCCCTATACACTATACTCTGCTCTATACACTATACTCTGCTCTATACACTATATGCTGCTCTATACACTATACTCAGCTCTATACACTATACACTGCACTATACGCAGCTCTATACACTATACACTGCACTATACTCTGCTCTATACACTATACTCAGCTCTATACACTATACACTGCTCTATACACTATGCACTGCCCTATACACTATACTCAGCTCTATACACTATACACTATACACTGCACTATACTCTGCTCTATACACTATACTCAGCTCTATACACTATACTCAGCTCTATACACTATACACTACACTATACACTATGCACTGCTCTATACACTATACTCAGCTCTATACACTATAATCTGCTCTATACACTGCTCTATACACTACACACTGCACTATACTCAGCTCTATACACATTACGCTGCTCTATACACTATACACTGCACTATACACTATACTCTGCTCTATACACTATACTCTGCTCTATACACTATATGCTGCTCTATACCCTACACTCTGCTCTATACACTATACACCACTCTATACTCAGCTCTATACACTATACACTGCTTAATACACTATACTCAGCTCTATACACTATACTCAGCTCTATACACTATACACTGCTCTATACACTATATACTGCACTATACACTATACTCTGCTCTATACACTATATGCTGCTCTATACCCTACACACTGCTCTATACACTATACTCTGCTCTATACACTGCTCTATACACTATGCACTGCTCTATACACTATACTCAGCTCTATACACTATACACTGCTCTATACACTATACACTGCACTATACACTGCACTATACATTATACTCAGCTCTATACACTATACTCAGCTCTATACACTATATACTGCACTATACTCTGCTCTATACACTATACTCAGCTATATACACTATACTCAGCTCTATACACTATACACTGCTCTATACACTATTCTCAGCTCTATACACTATACACTGCACTATACACAGCTCTATACACTATACACTGCACTATACACTATACTCTGCTCTATACACTATATGCTGCTCTATACCCTACACTCTGCTCTATACACTATACACTGCTCTATACTCAGCTCTATACACTATACACTGCTCTATACACTGCTCAATACACTATACTCAGCTCTATACACTATACACTGCTGTATACACTATACTCTGCTCTATACACTATGCACTGCTCTATACACTATACTCAGCTCTATACACTATACACTGCACTACACACTATACTCTGCTCTATACACTATACTCTGCTCTATACAGTATACTCTGCTCTATACACTATACTCTGTTCTATACCCTACACTCTGCTCTATACACTATACTCGGCTCTATCCACTCCATACACTGCTCTATACACTATACTCTGCTCTATCCACTACACTCTGCTATAACCTCTGCTATATACTATATACTCTGCTCTATATCCCAGATATTCAGCTCCAGTGGCAGAGATTCTCATTAATATACATTAATATACATTTATGGTGCTCAGTATACAGTATACAGCTTCCTGTAATGGAAAACACCATACAGAAATACATCAATGTGTTTTTTTTTTCTTTTCCCCCTCTTACATTTCTTTCCCTTCTTCCATTTCCTTCATTTTCTTTTCCTTATTTCCTCCCCTTGTGCTTTTTTCTGTTTCTTTTCCTTCTCTCCTCCCCTTGTCCCTTCTTCTGTGCCCTTTCCTACTTTGCTTCCCTTTCACCGGTTTCTTTCCTTCCATTTTTGTTTTCTTATGTTTTCCTCCTTCTTTCTTCCTCTTTTTCTGTTTCTTTCCTTCAACTTTCACTTTCTTTTGTTTTTTTCTTTCCTTTATTTTTGATTCTTTTCCTATTTTTATTCGCATTTCCTTTTCTTGTTTGTCTAATTTTTCTTCCTTCCTTTGTTTTTCATATCCCCTTTCCCTTCCTTCCTACGTTTCCTTTCCTTTCTCTTCCATACATATTTTCTTTCCTTTCTATCTTTCCCCTTTTCTTTCCTTCTCTTTCCTCCTTCCTTTTATCTGTTTTTATCACTTTTTTTTTAAATAAATGCTTTTTATCTATTTATTTTATTTATTTATTGTCATCATTTCTTTCATTCCTTTGTTTTACCCCCTCCTCTATTTTTCCTTCCTTTATTTTCAATTCTTTTTTCCTTCCTTTCTTTTTGTGCAGCTTGCGTTACTCTTTAAACCTAAGAAGCAGACCCGTATCACTTCACCTCATCACCTCCAACACTGTTCTACTAAGTAAGTTTGTATAGGATTTGTTTTAACTTATGTTTAGCTATATTTTAATATTCATGTTTTATTCTGTTTAAATACTTAAATTGTTCATTTAAGGTTCATTAAAATTTATTCATTAAATATTCAGAAAAATACATCAACTAGCCATAATATTAAAACCAGTGACAGGTGAAGTGAATAACATTGATTAACTCATTACAATAGCACCTGTCAAGGGGTAGGATATATTAGACAGCAAGTGAACAGTTAGTTCTCGCAGTTGATGTGTTGGAAGCCAAAAAAATGGGTAAGTGTAAGGTTCTGAACGACTTTGACAAGCGTCAAATTGTGATACATCCATTGTGAGCATCTTCAAAACAGCAGGTCTTGTGGGGTGTTCCCGGTAGGCAGTGGTTAATGGTCTGGTCCAATTCCACAGAACAGATACTATAACACAATTTGCTGAAAAAGTTAATCCTGGTTATGATAGAAAAGTGTCAGAACACACAGTGCATTGCAGTTTGCTATGTATGTGGCTGCATAGCCACAGACTGGTCAGAGTGCTCTGAGGAATCTGATAAAGAGTTCAAGGTGTTGATTTGGCCTTCAAATTCCATAGATCTCAATCTGATTGAGCATCTGTACAAACAAGTCTGATCCATGGAGCAACGTACCGGACTTAAAGCATCTGCTGCTAACGTCTTGGTGTCAGAGGTCTTGTGGAATCCATGCCTCGATGGGTCAGAGCTGTTTTGGCAGCACAATAGGGACCTGCACAATATTAGGCAGGTGGGCTTAATGTTATGGCTGATTGGTGTAAGTTAGAGCTTTAGAAATTCATCATTTATTTTAAATGTGTTCAAATGCAGGGAAATTTGCTGTTAACACATTGCTGCTGTTAATCATGGTGCCTTTCAAACTATCCACACAGAAAGTGATCCCACACACAATTAGCTTACACAAACTTTATATAATCTTGCACAAAGGTAATGCATGTTATTAATATCCTGGTGGCTCAATACAAACATTTGCACAAAATGTTTACTGAATAAAGCATATCGTTTAGGCTCTGTGCTTCTCTGATGCAGTGCGAATTTAAAAAGCGCTCAACTGTTTGTTAATCACAGGGCTTGATGTGCTGCAGTTTAGCAACATGGTATGTTTTTAAGCAAATACACCAGTTAGTTTTGGAGTTTTTCTCTAGAGCAGTAGAACAGTTTTACTGTTCCTTTTTTCCAGAGAAAAAGTTTCCATTGAGAGAAAATATTCGTGTTGTGAGAAAACATTTGTTTGGAAAAAACTTTTATGCCTCTAGGGAACAGCAAAAATGCATTGTGAGAAAATGTTTCCCTACAATTTGTGTTGTCAGTTTTGGGTTGTGAGGTCATTTTCTTTTCTTCTGTCATTTTGTAGTGTTTTGAATATCTTTTCAATTACAGAAACCCTCCATTATGGTCTTGGTATTATCATGCAGACCTTATGAAGCTCAGACTCAAAGCTTTTGGAAACGGGAGCTAGGTGAAAGATGCTGCAGCTACTCTCATGACTAACAGCATCACATGGCAGTGGATTAAGAAGCACATTTACTTTGACTGAACACATTAATAGCATTTGAGTGGTACACTAGTTTCCCAGCATGGCACACACTGCTGCAAGGCATGTTGAGTCCATTCCATATAGAAACAGAAGATAAGTGTTGTGTGTGTGCGCATGTGTGTGTGGTTTTTAGAGCGAAGAAATGCAGCGGGTGTGGAGATGCTCAGTGTCATGGACATCCAAATTCAGCTGCAATGTTCCTTCCACATCACCTGTGTCTCTGTTTCTGATTTAATTGAGAGGAACAGGTCAAACACTGAACCACAATGGAGGCAAAAAGTGAAAAATAAAAAATGAAGGACAACACATTAGCCACACTTGTTTGTTTTGTTAAACAAGATAGCACCAATCATGACTGGTTACGATTCCACCAGTGCATTGATAATGCCTTCCTGTCAGAATTAGTTCACTCTTCCACCAACTGTATGTTTGAGATACTGTCTGTATGCGACTATATTGGTGTTCCACCTGCTGTTCCAACTAAGTTTTCTAACAGATTATGGTCTGCCAATTTGCAGGCCAGTCAAAGTGTCTACATATTTCATCATGCTTGTCAAACAACTAACACACGGATGTGTGGCCCTGTGCACCCTATTGCTGTCATCCTGGAACATCAGTGTTGATGTGCTGTCATCCTGGAACATCAGTGTTGACATCAGTGTCATCCTGGAGTGTATTGTGTTTTGCTTGGAGACAACACAGACACTCCAGAACAAAAGGCAACCTCAGTTTCTGACCAAAACATGCCAAGTTGTGAACATTTGTCCAGGTGTGCAAACTATTGAAATGACACAATAAGGCACTTCTTTTGCAGGATGTAACTCATTTTTTTTTATCTGGGGACCTCTTATACATCTTATAGAACATTCTAGCAGCCATCCCATGCTGAGTAAGTGACGATTATTGTATCTAGACCTCATTATTAGTAAAACTTCTAATCTTAGTGTGACATTACAGCTATGGGTAGATAATATAATGATGCACTATACGGCCAACGGCATGTGGACACCTGACCATGTCCCCATATGCGGGCCTCCCTAAACTTTTGCCAGAATCCTGGTTTTACCTTCACTGGAGAGGCCCAAACATGTTCCAGCATGAAGGCATGGTTTGCCAAGTTTGGTTTTGAAGAACTCAAGAGTTCTGCACAAAGCCCTGACCTCAACCTGACTGAACACCTTTAGGATGAACTAGAACGCTGACTTCCTTTGGAAAGCCTCCTCTCCTGACATCAGTGCCTGACCTCAGTAATGCTCTTGTAGCTGAATGAACACAACTCCCTACAGCCACGTGACAAAATCTAGTGGAAAGCCTTCCCAGAAGAGTGGATGCTGCAAAAGAAATGGGGGGTGTCATGGTCAGGACAGTCCTGACCAGGTGTCATGGTCAGGACTCCACATACTTTTAGCCATATATTATACATGGACACTGCAACAAATTATTCAAAGATAATCTTTCCAGAGAGTTTTGTTTGCATTGTAAGTACTTCCATTACACTGACATATTCCAATATTATGCACAGAAACAAGTAGCTAACAGTTAGTTGTTAATGTAAAATTTTTACTTTTGTTGCTTGTTTTTAATAAAGAAATTCCTATGCCTTAAACAATTTAATTAAATTACTCATTTGTACTATCCAGAATTTTAATAATGTGTCTCTCTTGTTCTGTTAGCAGTTTCTCTTCCAAACCTCAGCCAAAACTAAATATCAAGTACCAGTGAAAATGTCAAGTACCAGAATATCACAATATTAATTACAACCTTAACAAGAAGTTCAGTTCCTTTTAGTCCTGATTATTAGTTCCAGTGCAAGCTGTTTGCACAAATTCATTTGGTAAAGTCCACACCACAGTTTGACTGGTTGTGACACTTGGTTCAACTGGTTTCTCACTGCAATGAGTTTAAAGTGCAGGAAATTATTTGCACGTCTGGGTTTTCTTTGAAAAGTCATCGCGTTTTTTAAAAAGAGACCCCGCTTGTTGGTTTTCAGAGTTGTTTTAGGTCTGCAGCAAATGCAAGAAGCTCATTTTATTAGAGATTAAAATAAATATTTACATTTGTTACCTACCAGCTCTCATGTGCCAAAATTTACTTTTCAATCAACAAACCAGTTTCTCTGATGAGTACATGTGTATATACACACCGATCAGCCATAACATTCAAACCATATGCACAACTTTATTGTCATTGTCATTGTCAGAGTACAAGCCAGTGAAATGCAGTTGGCATCCAACCAATAGTTCAAATAGCGAATGAAGTGAATAAGGTTATGATGCAAAAAGATAACAGTGTACATGTAAAGGTAAGCAGAAAGATGCAAACAAGTATTGCAAATGGAAATTAGGTTAAATGAAGTAAACAGGAATTATTGTGCGATAAATTGTGATAACCAGTATACAGATAGATGCGATGCAATATGATACAGTAGATACATACAGTGGATTACAGTAAGTGTAGATGTCCAAATAGCAATAATGTGCAAATAACAGACTGATACAGTATAACCATTTACAGTGTGAAAGAGAATTGCAGTAAAGTGCAAATACTTGCAAATAATTGCAGATAATAGCAGTAATGTATAATACAGTATAGTATGGTGTCTAATGCTAATGTTTAATTATTAGGTGGACGCTCCCAGAAACTTGAAGCTACATACCCGCTCTACCTCAGTCCCATTAACGAAGATAGGGTGTGTTTGTTGCTCCTCAAGGACGTCCGGTAGTCCACAATCAGTTGTTTGGTTTTCTGGGTGTTGAGGTCAAAGTTGTTATTGGCACACCATGTTACCAGATGCTGAATTTCTTCCCTATAGGCTGTCTCGTCATCATCTCTGATCAGGCCAACCGACGTAGTGTCATCTGCAAACTTGATTATAGAGTTGGAGCTGTGCATAGGTATGCAGTCAGAACTGAAGAGGGAGTTGAGGAGAGGACTCAGCATGTAGCCTTGTAGTACACCGGTGTTTAGGATGATGGTGGTGCAGGAGTTGTTGCCAAGTCTAACATACTGTGGTGTGTTGGTCAAAAAGTCCAGTAGCAGATAGTGGTACCGATACCAAGACTGGAGACTTACTGTATATTATAACCAGTTATTATTTTTAGGCTCATTTCTATTGTTCATTAAGGTTATAGGATATTTAAGCCTTTTAAAGCATTGATCTACATGCACTCTAGACATCAATGCATTTTGTTCCACAGGGAGAGGTGGTCACAGAATTATACTGAGACTGCAGAACAGTTGTTGTGCCTAATTCTCTGGTCAAACCCTGTATTGGGGTACAACAGTTTCTGGGTGTATTCCCACCTCACAACAGTGTTCACTGGATAGGCTCTGGAGGCCCTGTGACTCTGACTAGGATAAAAGCAGAAACTGAAGATTCATTTACTTTTGGAACTACTTAACCCCTGCATGGTTGATGTTTTTGTTAGGTGGGAGGAACCTGGAGAAAAGGTGGCATGGGAAAGTCCTCGTGAGCTCACGATCGAACCGGGAACCCTGGAGCTGTGGATGTTTAACCCGCAGGGCTCACTTGGATGTGGTGCAAGACCCCTGATTTCTGGTGGATCATGGTTCAATGTGGTGAGCAAGCAAGTACAAATCTGGCAAAATAAACCCTATTAAAGAAAACATTTGAGTAGTCACAGCAAACAAGGTAGGTACATAACCACCTAAGAGAAGACTGTGAGATACATAGTGTGTTTCATCTCATTGACAGTCTGCAACACTCTCAAATGTACCAGGAAATAAATTAGAAATGAAACAGCCTTGCACTGAAAACTCATGCTGATCTGTACTGTACTGCTGAATGTGAACCCCCCATCACTGTAACATGCACTTCATAATCCATTTCTTATAATCCATTTAATCAGTCCTCTTAAGTGCAACCCATATAGTGGAAATGCAGAGAGAAAATTGCCCCCATCTCCCCAAAGCCCGGTGCTTCTACTGCAACGGGAAAAAAAAAAAAAGAACAATAAAGCGCGAGTGAAAAGCTGAAAAGAGCACATTAATAGCAGACACTTGGTTGATTGGATCATCATCACCTCAGCCAGTTGGTCGGTTGGGTGTCTTTCTTGTCCATAAATAATTCAGCAAGGCATAATAAAACAGTTCCGAAGGGCAAGAAGTCTGCAAAATGGGGAGGAAATGCTTTCTGCTTGATTTAGGCATTTACCGTCCCTGCATGACGTTAATGAATGAGATATGAAGCCATATTTGGACACTAGTGGAAAGCATTTTAGGCAACTGTGTGTGACAAATGAGTGAACAACAAATGAAAGGACATGAATATGACAGCGCTGTACTCAACCATGTACTTTACAACTGAGTCACTACCAAACTGAGGAACTAGATCAGTTCAGGAGGATTGCAGATTTAAATCAAGACTAGACAGAAAATAATTAATATTTTATTTTATGAAGCAACCCAGAGCAGATGAAATGCAGGTCACAAGATGAAGTGGTGAGTGAAATGGGGCACTAAAGGAGCCAAAAGAACATTCAGAGAAAGCGGTTGCAAGATTGAGAGCTGTGCCTTGACTCTGAACAACCTTCCCCTAAGGAAAGCAGTAACAGGGTGCCAAAGAGAGGGCCTGAATTTGTGTGTGTGTGTGTGTGTGTGTGTGTGTGTGTGTGTGTGTGTGTGTGTGCGCAGTGGTGTAAAGCTGGAACACCTCAGCTAATTAGCACCAAGGCCATACAAGACTTTTAAAAAAAAGCACAGCTACAATCCCCCTACACAAACCAACCGTTATTTCTAAACACTGTTTAGAACATTTCAAAAAGGGGTGCGAGATCTCCTTGACTCCCCCGCTGTATTCTGGTGTGCACCTCCGTTCCTGGAATTGCCTCAGAGCGAGAGAGCGATGGAGTGGGAGTAATGTACAGGGTAAAGGCAGCAGAGCAGTGCTGTTTGTTATCTGCCTGCCTCCATGCCTCGTCTCGGGCTGGGACCTGTGGGCCTTGCATAGCACTGTTTAATAAACGGGGATTTAACCAGGCAAAGATGGATCCCTATCCAATTTCTCAGCTGTCGGTTGCATTAGCCGCTGATCTAAGAACAGATCCTTGTACATGAAGCCTAGCCTTAAAGGAATGCAGCAGTCTGAAATGCTAATGTCACTAATAAGGAAGTGCCAGTAAGCAGTTTGCTGTGCATGCTTCTGAAAAATGAGGCAGCACCCACCTGGCCCAGGCTGGAATAGGATAATAATAAAACATTACCCAATGCTGTATATTAACCGTTCAGTTCCAGTGACGGCTGGTCGTTATATTAGATGGGAGGGTAAAATCGAATGTCTGTCAATAGTGTGACAATAAAATCTTTATATCAGGAGATCTCATCGATAGCATAATAAGAATAATGTTGGGCAAAGTATTACACACACACACACACACACACACACACAGACACACACAGACACAGGCATTTGTGACACAGTGATCTTTTCAGCGCAAGAGACAGTCATGATCGAAAAGACTGTTAAGTAAATAGCTGTTCATAATGTCAATCCAATGACTCTTCCTGTGAAAGTAGGTGGGTCTTGGCCTGAGACTTACTTGCTAGTAGGGTTTTATCGATACATCTTGACATGTGCATCATGATAGAGTGATAGCGGCGGATTGCAGTGACCAACACTAGAGGCTGTGGACAACTGGCATTTTAGCCACTTTAGAGCTCTTTTTTCATTCTTAAGCGTCCTTTTTCCTTTTTCAGCTCAGCCAGTTCTCAGGTCAGACACTTTTTGTCTATTGAATAATTTTTTTTGTGAGAATGTATACATTTATTTATTTGTTTATTTATTTTTAAGAAATAGTGAACCTGTAGTGTATTTTGTTACAATATTAAACCTCTGCCATTTTGTTTATGTTTCTGTCTTTTAGGTAATAATTATCTTCATTCACATTCTGTTCAAAATATTCTGAGAATTTAGTTGAATTGAATCGGATAGTGACCGGAGTGTATTGTTACACTCCTACTTGCAAGCCATGCTAGCATGATTGAGGGAAATAAAAAAAGCTGGTCGGAAGGAAGCAGGTCTTCAATCAAGCAGCGTCACTCTGATTCCACCAAAGCCTTTCCTCAGACTCCGTCTGGTGCTTGGACTGCCTGTACGGTTCATCACGATTTGAGGCTTAAAGACACACTTGGAAGAGCAGAGGGATGAGATATGTCTGATAGGATCAGAGGAAGTTATAAGGAGAGAGCTGTGTGTGTGTGTATGTGTGTGTGTGTGTATATATATATATATATATATATATATATATATATATATATATATATATATATATATGTGAGTGAGTGAGTGTGTCTGAGTGAGTGTGTGTGACTGTGTGTGTGAGAGAGAGAGAGAGAGACAGAGACAGAGAGAGAGAGAGAGAGAGAGAGAGAGAGAGAGAGAGAGAGAGAGATTTGAATTGGTGAACTGGTCTCAAATTTATAAAAGAAGAGTACAGTGTTTTGGGTCAAAATTGGATCATGATCATGACTTAAACAATATGGCCATCTCTGAATAGGTAAAGTATGATACCACTCATCAAGTTCACGTTCTTGTTTCATAAAATGTGCACTATTATATAGAAAGTTGATCAGATTTTTTCCACATTGTGTCTTTTCCTAGACCATCAGATAGCCAAGTTGGACCTCAGATAGCCAAGTTGGAACCTGAGGATTCGTCAGAAGCATTTAATCCATACATTTGCTTCACTGAACAAAGGATAAAAAAAATAGGAAAGCAAGTCACAAAGACAGCTATTTAACTGGTTTGTTTTCACTCTTGTAGCATTTAGGCTTCTCAGACTTTCAGAGCTTCGGGTTTTGTCAGACTCTCAGAGGTCACACAGATTAAGCTAGTTCACGAATTGATGCTGCCCACCTACATATGCTGCAGACATGTTCACAAGTCCCTGTATCCAAGTCCAAGTCAAGTCTCAAGTCTTTGTTCTATTTTTAGCAATAGTTCTTTCAGCTAGTTGAAATATTAAAACTGACTACTTCTATAGAATGTCTTGTTAATTTATTCAAAATTGTTTAATAAAGCACACAATGTTTTACTTAAATCATTAATGCAAAATTAAATCATCAATCATTAATTCAATCTATAATTCATAGAAAATTCAGGAAAGATATTACTTTTTTTGTCATTTAGTGCAAAATGCCAACATTTATATAACAGCACTTTTCCAATGGGTGATGAACATGCACCTTCAGATGCATCATGCATGTATATAATAATGCAGGTTTGGCATGTTTAGAGATGAATTGTTGTGATATTTGCTGCTGCAGCACATACTGATAGGGAATTAACAAATGAGGAATGAATAGAAAAATGTGGTGTTTGATGCTGTCATGTGGGGTAGTAAAGAGAGAACATAATCGGGAAACCAAAATTACTTTGGTGTCTGTCTTCAAGTCCAAGTCCAGTCTCAAGTTAGTTGTTCACGAGTCCAAGTCAAGTCGTAAGTCTTTTTTTTTTGAGACATAAGTGCGACTCGAGTCTAAGTCACAGACTCGAGTTTCCAACTCAGATATGCTGCAAATTACTTTAATAGATTTTGGGTTTCTTACTATTGTACACTCTGGGTCTATCTGACTGTTGAAGCTTTTGGGTTTCTCAGACTATCACGCCGTAGGGTTCTCGGACTGTCACAACATAGGGTTCTCGGACTGTCGCGCCTTAGGGTTCATGGACTGTCACGGTGTAGGGTTCTCGGAATGTCATGGCATAGGGTTCTCGGACTGTCACGGCATAGGGTTCTCGGATTGTCACGGCATAGGGTTCTCGGACTGTCACGCCTTACGGTTCACGGACTGTCACGGTGTAGGGTTCTCGGACTGTCACGACGTAGGGTTCTCGGACTGTCACGGCGTAGGGTTCTCGGACTGTCACGGCGTAGGGTTCTCGGACTGTCACGGCGTAGGGTTCTCGGACTGTCACGCCTTAGGGTTCTCGGACTGTCACGGCATAGGGTTCTCGGACTGTCACGGCATAGGGTTCTCGGACTGTCACGGCATAGGGTTCTCGGACTGTCACGGCATAGGGTTCTCGGACTGTCACGCCTTAGGGTTCTCGGACTGTCACGGCGTAGGGTTCTCGGACTGTCACGGCGGAGGGTTCTCGGACTGTCACGGCGGAGGGTTCTCGGACTGTCATGCCATAGGGTTCTTAGACTGTCACAGCCAGTGGGGTTCACGGACTGTCATGGTGTAGGGTTCTTGGACTGTCACGGCCGGTGGGGTTCTCGGACTGTCACGGTGTAGGGTTCTCGGACTGTCACGGCCGTAGCGTTCTCGGGTAAGCAATTAAGCTTTTAAAAAAATATTCATCTTTGAGTCCAACACTGTTGTCACAAGGACATCAGCAACCCCTGGAGCCACCAGCCAAACCAATCCCCCAACACCCTCCCTGCCCCACACTGTTTTTCCCTTCATCTTTCTCACTCCAGTCATGTACCAATGAATGGCCTGCAACGCCTCAAAGCAAAAACAAAATGCAGTGACAGAAGAGGCAGCAATATATTTCTCTGGAAGCCATATGCTAGCAATTAGCATAAGTAAAAGAAAAGAAGTAAAAAAAAAAAAAAAAAAAGAGCATAAGTGTAACAAACTCACAAGAAAAACCAAGCATGATATGTTTCATGGAGTTATTCATATAAGTGTTGGAGGTGCACATAGCATATAATCCTGATTCTAATTAATGTCATTCTCAGTGCTGATTTGCAGCGGATGTGATCAAACCAGCCAGATGAGTAATACCGGCCCAGCGATGCACACATAGAAGGAAGGGAAAGATCTGGCTCTAAGCAGGAAAGCACAGATCTGTGATGGAAACATTAGCTGGATGAAAACTTTTTCCTGAGGAGAGCGAGCATCTGCTGTCTTATCGGGGGGAGAGATGCCTGTGCGCATGAGCTTCATCATGCTGACTGGAACAGATGGTTGTCTTTTGTACGTTAGCACTTCCTGATGTTCTGGAGATGGTAAAGAGCACTGTCAAATGAGCTTTAGACGAGTACTTCAAATGAAGTAGCACAAAGAACACTATGTTTAGAGAATGTACCAAGTAAACACTATGACTGAGCCACATAACCGGAAACTCTGGGAATTGCTATTTATATTATATTAATAGTATCACTTTCAGACTTGCTTTTGATGGTGGCCTTGGAATTACAATCATATTAAATCAAAAGAAAGTGCAGAAGAAAGTCAGACAAAAAAAAAACCTACATGCAAGAGAGCAGGCTTTTGGGTTTATGATTATGTCTAGTCATTCACTAGAAGATACCTGCTACACACAAATCAACCAAACATTGCAACAAAGATCTGAGAAATATGAGTCCCTAACAGATGGTACATGCAATCAATTACCACACAAACACAACAAAAAGTGCCTTTGCTTCCAGCCCCGACTGTTTGAAAATCCAGGAATATGCAGGAAACAAAGAAGGTGCCGGTTTAAAGTATATTTAGACCTAAATTCATAAAATAATTTAGATGGCAGGTTTCATTTCAACATATGGGGTGTAAGACAGTATGATGGTGCAGTGAGTAGCATTGCTGCCTCACAGTTCCAGGTTTTCCAGTTTCCTCAGGGTTCTCTGGTTTCCTTCCACCTCCCAAGAACATGCTAGTACATGGATTTGCTATATTAAATTGTGCTAGGTTTGAATGATTGTATGTTTATTTAGGGTTTTCCCTACCACAGAAAGGCTTCGGTGCAGCGCCTAAGTGTTTTTGTGCAGCGCCTTAAGCCAAATAAAAGTTTTAAAAAAGGCATTTAGGCGACATACCAGAACGAATGTAAAAACAACGGTGAGAGTTCAATGCTCTGACAAAAAAACAAAAAACGAAAAGGTAACAGGAATGAGCGATCAGTGTTTGGACGTGCATTGTGTGATCGGTGTGTGACAGATGCTCATCGCCAAGCTAATCAATCAGCTGCTGGGATATTTCTCTGTGCTGTCACCTTGGGATTTAAGTTATAACCATTGACTCGGATAAGCAAGTTGCAAACCATCGATAAGGTAAACCTGAACAAAGAATAAAATAAGTATAAACTTTTGTTTGTTAGGGAGTAATTCTTGTGTATGCGATAGCAAAGATAGCACAGCAAAAGATATAACCAATGTTATAATACCACTAAAGAAATAGCTAACCTAGCTAACTTACATAGGCATTCATTTACTGAATTAAGTTAGTCAGTGAAGCTACTAAGCTGACGTTAGATAAATAAAGCTTGACTGAACTAACGGTAGTGTCTAACGTAGCTTGGTAGTTAAACAGAGTTAGGCTGTGTTCACAGGTAACATCTTTTTCATAAATTATTTCAAATGATTCCATATTTTTTTTAAAAAGAGCTAGGATTATTGTGTAAAACAGGTGCTGATTGCTTCAAAAAAGGTTGAAACATCATTTAAAGGTGATAAATATTTTAAGTCCACATATATTTTCATTAAATCTCAAACATGTTATTTGGTAAAATGAATAGACTTTGGACTGTAAGTACAATACGTGTTTCCAGCTTTCATTCACAAATATGGTAAGGATAATGGTCAAAAACAACATGAAAAAAATTTAAATGTCTTCAAACTGAAAATTTCCTTCGAATAATTTCAAACCTCTAACCACCACCATGTCCCCGGAACCCAGACTGCACCTAATCTAGGGAAAACCCTGGTATGGTCCCCTGTGCATCCCATCCATGGTGTAGTCCTGACTCTTTCCCAGTGTTCCCAGACTGGCTCCGGATCCACTGCCACCCTGGCTTTTACAAGCCAAACCAGAAGAGTTGCTTTAAAAAAAATTCCACTGACAAACATTCATTAGGAATGCTTACATATGCAACAGAAAAGAAAAGTATCTCATCCTACAGCATGGTCTTTACTTTCTGGAGCAGCAGGAGTGCGAATGCGGCTAAAAATTGATGCCATCACGACGTCCAAAACATACATACGTGATATCCAGCATCCAGCAGAGACGTCAGAGCTGCAATCTTGCGCAAGTCTATCTGGCACAGTTTTTCCCAACACCTCCTGCTGCTTAACCCAAATGAATTCTCAGTGGTGCAACAAATTAAGTTCCTATAAAATAAAGCGCTTTGATACGTGCTTAAACAGGAGTCAGCGTGCTGGAGCAAGAAAGTATAATCGTTTGCATTGCACCTTTCTTTCTCAATGAAGTGTACCCCGAATGCCATTAATCAAGATGCGTAACGAGCAGCTAGTGGAGTCAGAGACGCACCACGCTTGTTTTTAATAGAGTGATAACCTTCTAGTGCTGCTCTGATGCTTCATGATTACCGATACTGAGTCAATGTGGGCTTATGAGATTCCATTAAATAAACATAGAGATGAGGAACTGCAGTTGTTTCAGGGCTGTGGTTTATAACACGATGTGATTATCAGGCTGTGGTGCTGTTGGATGTGTAGTAGACCTTAAGCATCAATGTGATTCATTTTGAGATGCGTCTAGGGATGCATCAATACCATTACTGGCATCCGGTATCGATTTCTTCATTTTAGGCTTTGGATTGCATTTTTCTGGCCTGGAAATGAGGCATGTATAATTTTAAAGGAGGGTCAGGGGTCAAAGGGGCAGTGATGGCTTAGTGCTTAAGGCTCTGGGTTACTGATCGGAAGGTCGGGGGTTCAAACCCCAGCTGCCATTGTTGGGGCCTTGAGCAAGGCCCCTAAGCCCTCTCTGCTCCAGGGGCGCTGTATCATGTCTGACCCTGCGCTCTAACCCCAACTTACTAACATGCTGGTGTATGCGAGGAAAAGAATTTCACTGTGCTGTAATGTATATGTGACCAATAAAGACTCATTATCATTAAATGTTGCAAAGACTTGGCAGTATTTTCACTGAAAGTGAAATTAGCTATGGTTGCAGAAAAAAAAAATCACATATATAAGTATACTAAAAGCAGGAAAATAAACATTAAACACTGTATGTTCTTTTCCTCCACTTCATCGGTTATAATAATAATATCAGAATGCTTGCTAGGGCTTTATCTCTTACATACTTATAGGCACTTTTCTCCAAACGAACTACAAAGCGTAACGCATTTGATGCTTAACGGTTTTGTTCTTGTTGTGGCAGTGCTGGGATTCCAACGTTTCGGTCACTAGTACAAAACCTTAACCTCTGAACTACTCACTAAACCATGCGCAATTCGGTACAGACAAAAATAGCACTTTTTAGCACAGACTATGGCACATTCATAAACAGATAAGAAATGAAAGTAAATCATACACACCAAACTGACTTTCGGAACAAGCTTTTCAAGCAGTTTATTTGCAAATTTCTAGCTAGCTGGAAACATTCACCAACATTCAGCACTAGATGATCACAAACAATTTGTAGAACATGCTAATTAAAACATTAGCCACTATACACCTATAGAAGAGCACTTATTTTGATGTGTTTCAGGGCACTGAGTTCATGCTCCCCACCCTGAGCTGCATCATTTCCTCCATTTGAAGCTTTGTGTGGGTGCCTTGACAGATTGTGTCCCTCTCAATAGCTGTGCTTCATATTGATTTCTGAGAGAAACTGAAATTTCTAATTACACCAAAATGCATTAAAGGTCTTTAGCCAATAATGCTCAGTGGCTATAAAACGGGCTGGTATCAATAGTCTTGTGTTTTCCATCAGCAATGAGCACGCTGTATCGACACTTCTGGTACACTCTCATTCTCACAACAGTCCTCTTGACAGAGGATCAACAGTTGAGTTGTAAGTGTCTCGGTTTGCTAATCAGCTGAAATTGCAGAACTGACATGCACAAATCCACAGAGCCTCTCAACATCCCCTAGCCATCTTCGTTTTACGCTGTCAATCGAAGCCACACAGGCTAATTTGTCGGCTTTCTAACGGTTTTGCTCCGAGAAAGGCAAAGGCAGCACATTGCAAATTGCTCTGTGACAACTGGATCGGTCATGAGAACAAATAGTTGCGGTGTACAACGTACCAAACTGAAGTTGTATTCACATTCACGATAAGCTGCTATAAAACTTGAAAATAAAGGTTGCATGGATTTTTCTTTTGCTCTCTGTAGTCTTTCAAGTCACTGAGAATTCCTGCAACTTTTTAAAATGTCGACGCAAGCACTTAATCTCCCTGAGGCCTCCCTGTGAATCTGTGTTAATGACCGAAAGAGTAAACCGTGATTCATTTTGAATAATGTTTGTAATATTATCTGCTGAAACAGTAATTAATGTTTCAGGACCAGTAATTAATGTGTTTCACTGTGTGAACATCTTAGAACAGGTTGAACACGAAATAATATTTGTCACTGAAAAATGTTTCTGTTTCTACCTAGATATTTTCGTAAAAATTACATAGATAAAACATTGTGCTTGGAATAACATATAATTAACTGTGGAGCTGCGTCATGACTGAACACACTCTACCATTCTGTGTGGATTGTACAGCCTGAGCTGAAACCACATAAACACCTCATTCTCATGGTAGAAGGCAACAGACTGCTTTAAATAGAATAAATACAGGTTATAGGGGAGGAAACCAAACACACATTAACTCTCCGGTCATGTTAATGTAATTTGCTATGAATGTTCTCTAACAGCAGCAATAACATTAAAACTATCCCCCTTGTACCACCAAAACAGCTCTGACCTGTCATGGCATGGACTCCAGAAGACCTGTGAAGGTGTGCTGTGGTATCTGGCACCAAAATGTTTGCAGCAGATCCTTTAAGTCCTGTAAGTACTCCATGGATCAGACTTGTTTGTCCAGAACATCCCACAGATGCTTAATTGGATTGAAATCTGGGGAATTTGGAGGCCAAGTCAACACCTTGAAATTTTTGTCGTGTTCCTCAAACAATTTTTGCAGTGTGGCAGGGAGCATTATCCTGCTGAAAGAAGCCACTGCCATTAGGGAATTTTGTTGACATAAAGAGGTTTACTTGGTCTGCAGCAATGTTTAGGTAGGTGGTAAGTGTGAAAGTAACATCCACATGAATGCCAGGACCCAAGGTTTCCCAGCAGAACATTTCCCAGAGCATCACACTGCCTCTGCTGGCATGCTTTCTTCCCATAGTGCATCTGGTGCCATCACTTCCCCAGGTAAGCAAAGTACATGCACCTGGCTGTCCACACAATGTAAAAGAAAGCATGATTCGTCAGACCACGCCACCTTCTTCCACTGCTCCATGTTCTGATGCTTACGTGCTGATTGTAGGTGCGTTTGGCGGTGAACAGGGGTCGGCATCGGCACTCTGACGGGCAGCAAGCTATGATGCACTGTGTGGACTGACACATTTGTATCATAGCCAGCATTAATATTTTCAGCAATTTGTGCTACAGTAGCTCTTCTGTGGGATAGAACCAGATGGGCTTGCCTTCGTTCCCCACGTGCATCAGTGAGCCTTGGGTGCCCATGACCCTGTTGCTGGTTCACCGGTTGTCCTTCCTTGGACCACGTTTGCTTACATTAAATGGCTATATTTAATTATGTTTGGCTGTGTTATTTGGTAATACCAAGTTAAGACTAGAATTGATTCGAGTAACTAACATAAGTCAAAATTCTAGCTAATGATAAATATTACAGACTTAAAAGTTTTAGATTTAGTAAGTAATAAAAGTTACTTTTCACAACAATTTATACTCTTGTACATTCAAAAGTGGCAACTGTTTTACTTTCACTTGAGTACATTTTTGACTGGATCCTTGTTATTTTATCTATATTTAAGCATAATTTCTCAGTACTTTGCACAGCCCCTGTTCTCAACATAATACTAA
Source organism: Ictalurus punctatus (assembly GCF_001660625.3). Taxonomy (NCBI): domain Eukaryota; kingdom Metazoa; phylum Chordata; class Actinopteri; order Siluriformes; family Ictaluridae; genus Ictalurus; species Ictalurus punctatus. The sequence continues at coordinate 17,824,923 of NC_030423.2, forward strand.
AAGACTAGACTTCAAGACATATGTCCTCAATTTAAATGTGTTAAATATCACAATATAATTATATACAGCAGATATAAAAGGTCTACAGACCCATGTTAAATTTGCATGTTTGTTTTTTTTTAGAGAAAAAAGTGAAACCAAGTTAAATCATGTCAGATCTACTCTATTACCACCTTTAATGTGATATAGCAACCAACAAAATTCAAAGAAAACCTATTAGCAAGGCTGCATTAAAGAAACTGCAGGAATATATGGCAAGTATTGGTCGGTACCTGCATGTGACAGCAATTTTGTGTTCTTCACATGTCAAGGCTATGGAGAAGAGCAACTAGAGTTAAGTCATTTCTGAAGAAGGCAAAAAAAACCCCACCTAAATCATGACGGTAAAAAAAAGATATGTTTGGTATAAAAACAAGACCGTACCCAAATCACCCAAAGAACACCATACCCACAGTGAAGCATGGGGTGGCAGCATAATGCGTCGGGGCTGCTTCTTTTCAGCTGGGACTGGGGCTCTAGACAGGAGCCATCATTTATAGCTCCAAATATCAATGTATTTTGAGACAAAACCTGCAGGCCTCTGTTAGGCAGTTGAAGATTTCACCTTCCAGCGCAATAAGGACCCAAAGCACAAATCCAAGTCAACAAAGGAACAGCTTCAGAAGAAGAAGATCAACATTTTGGAATGGTCCAATCAGAGCCCAGATCTAAATCCTATCAAAGACCTGTGGAATCACTTGAAGAGGGCTGTGCACAGGAGCTCTTCTTGCAATTTGATAGATCTGGAGCATTTTTGTGAGGAAGAGTGGAATAAAATTGCCAAATCCATATGTGCTAAGTTGGCAGACTCTTAACAAAAGACTGAGTGATGTATTACAAGGAAAAGATGCTTTATTATGGTGCAACTATTATGGTTTTTTAAATATTACCTTTCATGCAGTGTTAAAGAGCTGTTTGTGAATGTAAAAACGTCTGCAAAGTTTCACGAAACAAAGCGCACGATAAACAGAGTTATTGACTCCCAAAAGAAGGAACCAATTCTGAACAGCTGAAACGAGTCGTTAGTAATTCCAGACTTACTTCCTGTACTAACCTACGTAGGTTTGTAACAAAAAGCCCCGCCTCTGGTCTTCATCATCTGCTCGCGAACAGACTGAGCTGAAACTCGTTATGGTAGTGGGCGTTTCCTTTTTGAAACACGCTGACAGTGATAGACCAATCACAGCAGACTGGGAACTCTGACCAATCAGAGCAGAGTATGCTCTCTGAAAGGAGGAGTTTAGAAGGAATCCTTTAGAACGGATCATTGAACGAGTCGTTTTGACACTGGGGAAAAAAAGGTAATGCTGCAGTTTAAATTATGAGCACATTAAAGTGCTTTTTGACCTTGGGTGCATGTAAATCTATTGTATGAGATCTTTAAAACAAAATTAGGCACATTTCAAACCCATAATAGGTGCACTTTAACAAAGGATTAGTTATGCAACTAGGTTATTTACCTTTTTTTCCTTTTTCTGTTTTTCCCCTAAAACATTTATGTGTATTTGTTTTCCACTTGAATTTTGTTGGTTGCTACGTCACATTAAAGTTGGAAAAAGGTCTTAAAATTAAGATCTTGGCTTAATTTTTTTTTACATCACAAAAACCTGCAGTTCTATTTTTTTTTATATCCACTGTAAGCGATTATCATCAGACACCTATGCAATACACAATAGACATTTCATACAAATCCCTACAGTGTAGCATTTAACAGAAACAATGCTATACAAGCTGACATGTGATTTAGCAGGAGTCCAGATCATACTGCAGGGACGTGCAGATTGGACACTGCCACTGACTTACATTTGAATGCAGAATTAAGACTCGCTGATTATTTGGCAGACAGAATTTTCTGGCTTCATGCTCCTACTAGTAACAGTTCCATTATGAAGAGGGAAAAAAGTGAGATAACGGAGCTTAGAAAAAGTGCATGCATGTGTTATCTTCATGCAGTTAAAAAAAGAAACCCGAGGCACTAATTAACCCCAATTTCCGCTAAAATGTAATTAAGTGCACCTCCATGTCCTTAAGAGATTATGCAGCATTTTCCAAACTGGCTGTTAGTCTGAGTAATATTCATGTTTCGGTTTGGAAATTGCTGCTCTGAATGACTGCTGCTGATCAGAGAAGCTCATCCTGCATTGAGAAATCTACTTTACTGAGATAGTATTAACAGTCTCCAGTGTGACCTGATAGACAAAGCAATAAAGTGAAATAAAGAGAGACATAGAGAGGGGGGGGGGGGGGGGGGATGAAGTGAATACGCTGCAGTAAAGAGGTGGACATTCTCGCTTCGCCTCAACAGGTTACCTTAGCAACAGCATGATGACTGAATGCAGGCTATGAGCCTGGAACACTGTTAGACAGATTTAGCACACACACCACTTATTAGAGGCACTACACATTTTCAAAGATTTCAATTTGCCTGATATGTTCATTTCAATTAACTTCCACTCTGCCACAAAGATCCACAAAATAATATATTATACTATATTCATTTACCTATAGGTTACCTTTTAATCTTTTATTCATTTACCTGTAATCATTAATCTATATGCCTTGAGATTATGGATGGAACTGTATGAAAGATTCTGTGATTGCACAAACCAATACGATGGTCCTTGATACAGCTACTAAAGCAGCAGTTATTATTAACCGGCGGATCATGGTCCAGATATAGCTGTAACAAAGTATTTCAATGGACTGAACAGAATACTGTAGAAGGACCAATAAATGTATGAAAAACATAAAACTTTTGATGTTTCGGCCTCTCGTGCACCTATTCTTTGTTGCTAGAAAACACACACACGCACACATGGAAAGGACACTGGTTATATATAATTACACCCAGAGGTGAAACTACTCACTGATTACCCTCACACCCATCTCCCAAACTCCCTCCAACATTAGAGCCTTCGCTAAAATCACACCCCACCTGCCACGCACACCCCTGTATGACAATACCACTTTGTTAAATTCATACTGACAAACAGGGCATGGTTAAGCCACATAACATTTCCAGTAATGACTTATGTTGTTAAGGAAAATATTTATCCATTTATGATATATTTACTTATATTTGGTATTCATGGATTAAAAATATGCTGATTTTAACAAAGAGTAACGTTTAATTGTCGACATGTTGAAGCTTTACATTTATGGAAGGAGTCTCCAGTTTCAGCACTTTTTCTTACTACCTTCAAGAAAAAGACAGTAGGGGGGCTTTTCTGGTGAGAGAACAACACACTTACTGTTATCACTTAAACTATAAATAGATAAAAATAAAGTATGAGGTCATTCATTAATACATTAAGAATTGTAATCAAATTGTAGAGGAATTGTAAAAGAATTGTAAGAGGAATAAAGCAAGGCAATTCAATCACAAGGAAACCTGACATAAGGAACAAAACATAACAGGGTATACTTATTTCAAATTTCTCAACCTCATACCACCATGTCATTGTTAGTATGCCCCTTGTGTTTTTTCCTTACTTCCTTGGAACAATATACTATCACATGACTAATACAAACATGATCTAAAGCAGGGGTCTCCAACCTTTTTTCATTTGAGAGGTTTTTTTTTCTCATATTAACAAACTGAAACACCTTAAGGAGTCAGAGAAGAAAACAGAATCAGAGAATACAGTTCTTTATGGAAAACAGCATTTATAATTATAGTTATAGTTGTCTGCACATAACTATACGCTTCTTTACGTATATATATTAATGAAAGTCAAGTCAGAACTAAATTAAACTGGAATATAAACAGCAGTAGCATTTCACATGTTGACCTACATTCTGAACTAAAATATATGCCACATGAATGAGAGTGCATGGTAAATGAGAAAAGTGCATGATGGGACACAAGTATGTCATGAAGTGCATTCACACTTTCTTACAGTTAATGGACACTGCACTGATTCCATAAGAGAGGTGTATGCTGGTGTGTATGCACTTAGGTTCACTCTTATGCAATCATTTAAATGTTCATCTGTCAGTCTTGTTCTGAATTTAGATTTGATCACATTTATATCAGAAAACGCTACTTCACAAAAGTATGTAGATCCAAACAAAGCTTGCTATGCTTTGAGGGCAGCTTGGTGAAGGTTCTTGTAGTTTTCTAGGTCTACCAGACTCCAGAAATGTTGTGAATGTTGCTGAGATTTCAACTGGATGATTATGATTTTGTAGATTAATAATCCTCCATCTCGACAGGATTGACACTGAACAGTTCAGCCATCTGCTTTTAAATGTGATCAATGTCTATCTCCATGAAATGGTTGGCAATGAATGCCACACATGGCTCAAGAGTTTCAAAATAACTGAACCTTTCCTCAAATTCCTGCCCAAGCCTGGACAGGAAATCACAATACTTGAATACATCCAAAACTTTGCTTGCATTTGAGCGGCTTTCTGACATCTTTTCCACTGAGGGGAAGTGCTGCAATCTTTTGTTTTTCAATTGAAGGTAAAATGAGAGTTTTGCTTTAAATGCCTTCACAGCACTGATCATATCACATATGGTTTGTCTTTACCTTGTAACTGAAGATTGAACTGATTCAGTTTCTCTGTCACATCGACCAAGAATGCAAGATCAAGCAGCCATCTAGCATCAGACGACAGGTTAGTGTCCTCCCAACTTGCTTCCATAAAAGCCTTAATTTCACTCAGCAAGGAAATAAAGTAGTGAAGTACCTTACACCTACTCAACCATCTGACTTCTGTGTGAAGGAGGAGATCGCCATACTCCGCAGAAATTTCATCAAGAAACAGTCTGAAACATCTGTGTGGTTTGGACTTTGCTCGAATTTAGTTGATTATCCAAAGAACCGGAGTTGATGTCATGACATGATCAAAGCCTATAACCTTAGTGCAGATCGCCTGCTGATGAATTATGCAATGACAGTTAAAAAATTTAGGAAAGTCTGGGTTGGCCTCGCAATGTACAATAAATCCAGAGTGGTGCCCTATCATGGCTGGAGCTTCGTCCGTTGTCATAGCTTTTCAAGGGGCACGTTTTTTTTTTTCCACCAGTAGTTCTTCAAAATGTTGTAGATGTCGACTCCTCTGGTCGTGGGTTTCAGAGGAAGCAATGTAAAAAACTTCTCTTTGGTGGAAAAATCATCAAAAACTATCCGGGCGAAAACAACTGGGCTGTATCACTCAAGTCCACAGATTCATCACATTGAAATGAAAACCATTTACACCTTTGCAAGCATTTACATGTCCTTTTCTAACTGTCCCATAGCATCTGAAGAAACCAACGAAACTCTCCTTGCCACTGTGTTGGCACTGAGCTGGACATCAGTGATAGCAGACATCATTTCTGTCTTGCTTTTGTGGTCTCTGAACAAAGTTTCGGCCACCGCAGTCATTGCTTCCTTCACCATGGCGCCATCGGTGAACGGCTTCTTGTGTTTTGTCAAGATGCGTGCCACTTTAAATGATGCCTCCTCTCTTATCGGTTTGGTGAATAATGATTGTTGTTTTTGTAATGTTGCTTTCGGCTGCTTCACATTTTCAGGTCGTAGCCCACTCCCCACAGGAAAGTTGTCATGAACCTGAGTGAAAAGGCACTCAACATTGCATTTTTTACCACCACCAATGCCATCGCAGCAAATTAGGCACACCCATCTTTCACTTACGTTTGTGAAGAAAAACTCATTCTCTCATTCCTCATGGAAATAGTATGTTTTCTTCCTTTTGTTTGGTTGAACTCTGTCTTCACTCATCCTGAAGCAAACACAATTTTCTAGCTAATACTATAATATAATATGGGTGTGGTGACGTGCTTGAGTGAAACTTTGACGTGATGGCCGATGTGGCAAATAAATACAAAATTTTCATTGGAGGGGGTGGGATAGTAAGTATTATAGCCCACTCTGATTGGATGAAATGGGAAAAAGGTTTGCAGAATGTCTTGGCGATCTAACTACAATCAGGCCACAAGCTATAGGTAGCTCGTGAGCGACGTGCTGGAGACCCCTGACCTACAGTTTTATACAGTTTGTCATCACTAGTAATCTATAGTTTCTTGAAGTTACTGGAACACAACAAGCATGATAGTTAATGCCGCTGCAGGATCTGGGGGAAATAAAACCCTCGCAGCTCATTTTTCTCAGCTCCATTTAGAAATAGGCTAAAGCTACCTGGGGGGCAGCCTCGTCATTGCCTCAGGCTCTAGCGTAATCCCGGTGTTTACTGTTGGGTCTGTATGCCGCAGTCAGCAGCAGCCTTCTGATCCCTGTCTCACACTGCGTTAGTCTAAAGACGCATGTAAATGTGATGTGCCTTCTGTGGAAGGCCGAGTGAGCTGCGTCTCAAGCACTAGGTCTCATGAGGCAAACCGTGAATAATAGCTGAAGAAAAGAAAAAAACAGGGGTGTGCACGCTTATGGAAATGTACTGATCCAAGTCCTACAATACCGTCATGATATCTTTTGTGCTGGTTTGAATCGTGTTGATCCACAAGCATGAGTGATACATTGTGTATAGATTAAAGCGAATTTTCGACCAGTAGAACTGATGTAGTCGCCTGGGAGAGCATCCAGTTGCCTTGACTTACTGCCATAACAAACGCTTTCAAATTCACACACCAAGGTCTAGTTGTCAAGGCGAGCATTTAATTGATTGTGTAACTCATGTCTATAAACACGACCTGCGGGCTGCCAATTAATATAATAATTGTACTTATATTCATGATAATTCATGTAGTTCATATGCTGGACATTCACCATACAAAATTAATGAATATCTGTGAGGATGTTTCTTTGATTGACAGAGTTATTAATATAGTGAACACCTCGTTGCTTCCAATTGCGAGCTATCCTAATCTACGTCTACTGATGTTGTTACTCAGCTAGGAATTTCTGTCTTAAAATAAAAAGGGCTTATAAAGAAAGCTGCCTATTACAGCCATAATGGACTGATAAATACTAATTTATGTTGGAAAAATTCGAATAGTGTTAAGTCTGGGTGTCTTTAATAGTATATTTAGTAGTATATGATGCCTTCTTAAAAGAAAGGAATGAATGAACAAAAGAAGGGTCCTCTATAGATAGGAAGGAAAGCAAAAGAAACGAAGGAAAGGATGAACAAAGGGTGTAAGGAAGGAAATAAGGAAGGAAGATTGTAGACAAGGAAGGTGAGGACAGATAGAAAGGCAGGAAAGGACCAATGGAAGGAAGTACAGAAGCAAAAGAAAAGAAGGAAGAAAGAAAGGAAATAAGGAAGGAAGGGTGTAAGGAGGGATGAAGGAAGAAAAAGAATAGAAGGGAGGAAAGAATAAACAAAAGGTATAAGGAAGGAAGGAAGAAAGGAACTATCAAAGGAAGAAAGGAAGTACAAACAGAAGGAAGGAAGGAAAAACAAGAAAGGAAGGAAAAAGAAAAGAAGGGAGGCAGGAACATGGAAATAAGAATGTAAGAAGAGAAGGAAGGAAGGGTGTGAGGAAGTAAGGAAAGGATCAAAGGAAGAAAGGAGGTAAAGACAGAAGGAAGGAAGGAAGGAGGAAAAGAAGTAAAGAAGAATGGAAGAAAGGAAGGAATGAACAAAGAAAAAATGTATTGTTGATTAGCTCTGTGGGTTCTCTGTGAATCAGTTAATGAGCTAATAGCTAGTTATAAATAGCTAACGGCTGTGAGAATATTTTCCTTTAATAGTTTCTTTAGTATGATTACTCAAACATATCTTTTGGTCTTGGTTTAACACATCCGATTTCTGCTCACTGTTTATTATGAGTGAGATGGATAAACACATTCTCACACTCTACACAGCATAAAAAGTACTAATATGAAAGATTTTTATTGAGCCTTTAAATATAGTTTAAATATATGGGGATAATGTAAAAGTTGTTCCTTTGGACCAGTTTAGAGGGGTGTGTGTGTGTGTGTGTGTGTGTGTGTGTGTGTGTGTGTGTGTGTGTGTGTGTATGAGTGTGGTGTGTGTGTAAAAAACACTGACCGTGCTGTCAGGATGTTCAGCTCGTGCACAGAGCCTCTTCTATTGTGTGGGGATTTCAGCACTCCTGCAGACATTTCAGAGCTAATCGTAATTCATGGTGTCGTATATATGCGTTAGGTTACTGACAGGAAATGGGTTTAGTGAGTGTTGGTGATGGCCTTATTTTTTTCAGGTTTTTTCCCAGCTCGCCTGCATGTGCATGCATGTGGCCTCTTTTAGTTGGCAGCACTCCTTGCTAAAAATACGTTCCCGCACGTCGTCTCAAGAATTTCTCTCTGCTGTTTCTGGAAAGCGAGAAAAGCTATCACCGCATCCCATATGCTAAAAAAACAGAAAGCTTCCTTTGTAACTTAAAGCTTCCTTTGTAACTTCTTGTATGTTTAGGTATTTAATTTAATCCCAAACCATCTGACACATTATTGTAATATTAACCACACAAAGCATAATAGTGATAAAACAATGGCTCAAAAATATCCTCATAGATGTTAAGCAGAGTAATTATAATTGGATTATACCATGGTCTGTCTGAGGCCCTGTTCACACTAGTGCCTTTTCATTTTAAAATGAAAATAATCCTCGTCCACACTGGAGTTTCCGCTGTGTTTCACTGCAATGTGACACAACCAAAAACGCATGTCACATGACCATCCATGCACATACAAGTGTAAACAGGAAATTGGTTGCTAGTCACCAGATGGCACAACGAGCATGATGGCGAGGAAAAGCAAGGACGTCTTTATAACCATCGGGTTTATTACTTTCTAGTCATTCTATTTTCCTTGGCATGTTTTTTCTTTATAAATATGGATAATTGAGGCTAGCATGTACGCTAGTGTGTACTTAATCAAATTCAATACAAATTCAAATAATTCACTTTATTTGTAACATTAGTACACTGGCATATTGCAGTGAAAACATAGCCGATACGTCATGGTAAAAACAGATGCATAGGTCACATAAGCGGTCATACACTCGTTATGAAATAAAACAATAAGGGATATTGTTTCTTTTTAATGTAGGCTGTTTCTGCTGCTCTTAATGTGGGCTGCTCAAATGGCTTATGGGTCACAAAACCTTGTCACCACACATCTCACTCGTTTCCCCTTGATTTCATTGTCCACTGTGCGCTCTCTTTTGGTCTAACCCAAAACCGGCGGTCCATGTAGGGCTTATGCCGCTTGAAATGAGATTTGTTGCCGATTGCTCTAATCATAGCTTGCCTTTTGCGCATGTAGTGCGCACCTGCAGTGTTATAAAATATAGAATTTAACTGCACAATGGCTGCTAAGAATGACAACAAAGCCAGCAAAGCTTGCGGCTTGTTGTATACGATCAAGGTAGCGTAATTGTCATATGGTAGGGGCTTGACGAATCAAGGAAGGATACGCAATGAACGAGAAGAGCCAATCAGGGAGCGAATGTTGGCAGCCACGCTTTGGTTTTCAAAAGTCTTCGTTTTGGTCTGTTTACACTGAGACACAAGTTTTCAAACTAAAACGGGGTCTTCTGCGTTTCCAAAAGTCTCAGTTTTCAAGGGTCAAAAACGCCGGAGTAGTGTAGATGACAGGCGTAACCGTAGCAAAAGTTATGTGTTTTAAAACGAAAACACACTAATTTAAACAGGGCCTGAATACTCGATTCTGATTGGCTGGAAGGTGTGCGTTCAAACCACTGAACGCACAGGTAGTTCCAGTCAGTTTACTCACTGTTCTAAATTAATGCGCCACCTATTAACAGCTGTAACCATAGTAACATACAGTTACAGTTTCATACAGTTATAGTAGTTAAACTAACAGCTTCATTATTAGTAGAGACACGGCACAGACGCAGGTAATTCACACACACAATCTCTCTCTCACTCTCAGGCTCTCTCTAATAGCTATTAGTAACCTTATGGCACTACTTTATCTCTGTGGAATTCTAGACCTAACGACCCGTACATAAAATAACTAATGAAAATTAACCGTTACTTTTATCCTTTCAGTCAGCTTCTTCACTGGAAACATCAATGACCGTTTTAACTTACATATATACCACACAAAAATGCGATTTTTTTTAGACTAATAGAAGGACGACTGCAAGCTAATTTAATCAGTGCAACCATGAGACAAACAAAATGTACATTTATATAAAGCTTTACATACATGGAAATGAGGAGTGAAATCTTTTTGTTGACAAAAAAATGGATGATTAATGTTTTTGTTCTGTTAATTGGAACAAACTTTCAAAAGAGGTCAAAATAAATAAATAAATAAATAAATCAAACAAAAAGAAAAGTTTCTGCCACATCTAAACCATGCCAGTGTTCGTGTTATTTTTGATTAGCCTACTTTTAAGTTCGACTAAAAGTAAATCTTCTTCTTTTTCACTTAAAAATTGTTCAGTGAAACCAATGATGGCACCAGTGGCACAATGAAGCGGGATCAGAGAAACAGAGCGCTTTAAACGGACCATTCAACACTATTTGGCAGCCATTAAATCCTGCTGCATGCGTACAAAGAACGACTAATGGCACAATTACACAGGCTGAGGAGTCAACGCATCAAAGACACAGACGAGATAAAATGGAACAATTTGTCATTCCCAAAACAAGCGATCATGCTTCGGAATAAAACCGCAGCGTGAAATCTTGGCAAACGCACAGACAAAAAGCAGCTGTTGTGCAGTTTATATCTATTGCCACAATCTGATCCCTAAATTTCCAGTGGTTTCTATACATTTCTAGATGGATAATCTGTAATCTATCTATCATTTCGGGGTTTTTTTTCAGTCCTTTTGAAGGAAGATTTAATAAATGACAAAACTGACAAACCACCCACAACACACTGATCTCCACACACAATGTAGCACAACGCCACTATGTGCATCAGTACCTAATGTATTATTTGTATCTTAGTGCTTCAATTATCCGTATCTGTATCCATATATATACCTGAAGTGGGCGTGGCCTAAACTAGATATTTTATTTATTTAAAATGAACCCTACCGTTATGACGCCGTCTTTGTTTGGTCTTTGTTTGTCTTGTGAGCTTCACATCTGACCGCTATGGTCCTGCTCACACAACATTTTAGTTGCACACTTCTAGCTTTCTAAATAAATGAACAGTGCACCTCATATTCATCTTAACATCTAGATAATGCATTCATCTTTGGTTGGTATCTAATAGAAAATACCACAAACAGCAGGAAGACCACACGCCATGAATATGAGACACAAAACGGAGATTCCTCAAAGCACCTCAGAAGCTCAGAGCTTCATTACAGCCCAATATGGAGCCTTGGGTACTGGCAAGACCTCATATGGTCCCACAAAGCTTCTCAAAAAGGAATGGGAGCTGATGCTGACGGCTAATCATACGCAACTCTATCCAGCTCAAATAAGATTCTGGTCTGTACACATCAAACACAGCTGAAAAATAAGAAACAAAAAAAGGTTTGGATTGGCAGTGTGCTTTTATGAATATTCAGCTTTCCTCGACAAGACGGGGCGTTTTAAACAGTCAGAACAGTCTTGCAGGTGCTTCTCTGTGACATCTCGTTAAGCATGAAATGTTGAGAAAACGTGAGTGACTACAAGGAGAAGTGGGGGAAAACATCTTGGCGTTGCAACATCTGTGATGACAATTTATGATCAAGGACACAAAGTGTGTGCTTTGGAAAGAACTCACTGTGGTGTTGAATTTGTTTTTCTGTTTGCCACAAGCAAGAAAACATGAACAAATGCAGAAAGGATATGTTTCTCTAAAACACGCAGAGCCTATCTGTTTTAATGAACTAGTAAAAGATTACACTGTACATGGAATGATTTGCATTTAAAACGAGTGTCTATAATATTATTAGTCTATATTCTTAAGTATGAAGAAAAACATTCATATCAGACACCAAAATTCATTTTGAGTACATGGAAACCTCTGGTTGCAAACAAGACAGTGTTTTTTAATTATGCAGAGTACTGATTCAGCTTTGTAAAACACTCAGGTATGGCTTCTGCTTGTTTGTGCAGTGGTGTATAAACAGCAAACGGCTAACCTTTGGCTGTAACATACACACCGCTTCAAGTTTTCATGCCTAGAACTAATTGGGCATTTGGCTGCTCAGTTGTTTATTCACCAGCTGTTTGTTATTGCATCATTAATTCATTCATAAGGGAATTAATGAAAGATGTAGAAGGATTTAAATCTAGATATGGTACTTGCATTTAGAGTCTGTTACGCTCACCTCTTCTAATGAGGACCAAACAAGAGCCAAAGCAGTAAAGCAGGTCAGCATGAGGCTAAGGAATCAGAAGAAACTGATCAGAAGCAGTGCTCATAACTGGCTGGTCTACTGTTAAAAGTACACAGATACATTTGTATTGTTCTCATGATTACAAATAATGTGGATATATCTAGAGAACATGATGAAACAATTGTGTTTGTTGTTGTTTAAAAAAATTGTTTAGTCTCATTTTAGGAATAGTGCTGTATCAATTCAGACATGTTGTTTAGTCTCACCTCATACATGTTGCGTAAACAATGTAATTAGTCTCGTCTTGGACAAGTTATTTAAACAAGTTGTTTAGTCTAATTTTAGATAAGATGTTTAAATATGTTTTTAGTCTCATGTTAGAGAAGCTGTTTAAACAAGTTGTTACTGTAAGTCTTAGGTAGGTTTTTTAAACAATTTATTTATTCTCGTCTCAGGCAAGATGTTTATACAAGTTGTCTAGTTTTTTACTCTCGCTGTAATCAAATTTCCCCTGTTTTGGGGGTGCTCGTGATTAATGGCTCATATGAAAACTGACACTTGGGGAATACTTATGAAGAATTTGCAGTTCATCATAAGCATTTATTTAGGTTTAAATGTTATCATTTTATTGTGGCAGTCAAAAAAGCTTTAGTAGTGCTGTCCGTTTATCTCTGGACCAATGTTATTGTGGAGCGCTGTGAATTGTTTGCCCAGCATGGGGCTCACACCCCTCCCCTTTCCCATCACGGTACTCACCAGCAGCTAAAAACAGTGTCACAATACTCTACACACAGAAACCCAACAGTGTCCTGACTAATCTTATAACAGACTTCTGGCAATAAAATAATTTATTTGTTTATACTGATTGAAAATGTCCGATAAGTTGATTTCCATTCCTCCAGTGGAATGGGAGGGATAAACAAGTTCTTTGATTTTAGAGGAAGGGTGCACATTTGAAAACCTGGAGAAGCTACAAAAAGGTCTGATGTGTGGTTATGTTTGTATGGTGTAAGGAGAAATACATATGGATCCAGTGGCACTGAGCATGCTTTAACGGTGTCAGTGAGGCTACAGCCTTATTCACTGGGGAGACCTGCATGGGTGTTTTTTCTTTTTTTGGTTGCATTTGGCAGACATGTTCATGATGGGCTCAAACCGGCAGAACGCAGGTGAGGAAGGGTATGATTTGAAAATCAGAAGAAGCCACAAGGCCTGATGTGTAACATTCCATGGAGGGGAATGCTGGGAGAGAGAAAGCAGAGTGACTGTTGTGCCAACTGGTTCACAGAAGTCACAGCACGTAAAGGTACTGGTGTTTTATTTGCTATCTTGGCTTACATCCATGGTACCGTATGCTTGTTGTCAGCCGCTGGCCATGCTCTGGCATTGGACTGGGGTAGAAATTTTTTTAAAAGTTTGTTGTTCCCTATGTTCCCACTCACTCTTTCTCACAATTGTCTTCTTGTTAGACATCATGTCTGATCCTGCATTTTCTGATTCTGCACATTAACCCTGCCAGTCTGCCATGTTAGACACACGCCTCTATCTTTACTGGTCAGAAATGTGAACATGGTGGAATTCAGTGTTAAACGTGCAGATAATACCGTTGAATACTGTGCTACAAAAAAGAAGTAATGACACTGAAACAAATTAAACAAGAATAAATGAAGTCTTGTGAATGGGTAAAGTTAGACACATGATTAAAATTTCTCCTGGACAAATAATATCATCAAAATAATATTTTAACCTGGTCAATTGTTTGTACCAACAACAGCAGAATCACATCAGCCAGATTAAATAAGATGACGGCAAGATAGCTACCAATGTGGATAAACTATTGTAGATTCTGGGATTTGGGGTTTGGTATATATGTGCATGGATGGGATATGAAGATCAGGAGTAAACACAACATATATAAATCAAATCATTATAACCAATGCTCATGTAAGAGGCTACATTAGTGGATGAACATTTGTTACAAGATTGTGAAGAATAGGAAACCTTTTTTGCAAGAGTAAATGTGGCACATTTGGCCTCAAAGAGTTTACCACAAGATACTGTTATGGCTTAAGAACATAAAAGCCAGGATAAACCAGGCAGACATTGGACATCTTGTTCTTTGACTCACACTGCATCACCAAGGTCTACAATTTATATGCTTACGCTGAATGTGAAACATAATGCATACGGACAGTTCTGTCCATTGAACAATCGTTAAAATTCAGGAAAGCCTTGGTGAATCTGTCAGAGTGGGACCACCTACTAAAACTCAGTGAAGAGGGATACCACAGGGACACAACTTTAACCTTTTTTTTTTTCTTTTCCATATGCTGTGCTCTTATTTGCAGTATTCTTTTAATGCTGTTATTATTGTTGTCAAACAAGAGGGCCAATTCAGTTTGTAGGGGGGAAAAAACCCACTCACACTGCATGCCAGGCAATTACATTTCTGGCATGTCAGAAATTCATTAGATTTTCCATTTTGAGATGTCTGGACAGTTAATCAGGCATTGCTAACCAACCCTAAACCCATCCTCAAGCCAAACTCAACTTCCCACTCCCATCCCTGCCAACACCGCTGCTGAAATTTGCCTAATTCCGAGAGCTGATTGGTGACACCCGAATCACTTTTGGAAAACGAAAATTATACATTGTTTGCCTGGCATTACAGGATCCTCAAGGGTTTTGTTAGATGGTGGTTAACTTCCTAGAAATTCTTTAGCTTTACAGATTACACATGAGAATTAAAACCCATAATTCTTTAGCAAAGTGTTAATGCGCAAAACATCCAACACATCCCATTTCCCCATTTCATCTAGGAAACATGGTAACTCCCACATTAGGCTCGGCTATTTATGGATGTTGACTGAGGATGACAGCTTCAGGACGAATTTCTGAAGTGTTCAGAAGGATTTTAACCACTAAGATCCATTCAAACACCTCAAAATTCACTGGACAGCAATTCATCTTTCAGCTGAACAAACTGCCAAAACAACTATAAAGGTTTTCAGGGAGAGGAAGTGAAAGGTTCTTGACTGGCCGAATCAATCATCCCATCCTGAATCACATCAAGGTGTATTTCACTTGAAGATATTGAAGACGTGACCTGTTTTAGTGTCATCACAGGACAAAACGAGCAAGGATAAACCTATGTGTAAACTTTCATGGGCTTATGATTCTGTTATTGTAAAAGCAGTGCCAGAGTGAATTTGTATGGATGAGGTCTAACTATGTATAAATTCACCAGTTTTGCTCAAGCTGGATGTATGTACTTTTCATTGATAAGGCTAATTCATCATTTCACAAAATCAGATAATATGTATTTTGATACTGTCAATGGTTATGATGTGTGTGCTTTGCTTTCTAACATAATTATTTTTTATAATTTGTACCAAGATAATAGCAGAGATAAGTGAGCTAATACTTAGATAATAAAGTTGTGAGAAATAGGATCGGATATCTTCACAGTTAGAGGAAATGAGGAATTCACCATGAGGAGCTCTTCATACAGCCACAGCTTCTCTTTTTCCTTTACCTGGATGCAGCTAATAAAGTGTTTGAAAAAATCCTGATGTTCTTGAGGTGGCGAGAGCTCAGCAAGTATGGTTCTAAGTGTTTCCAAGATAATGATTGGGAGGTTGTGAGGTCAGACCCCAGGAATTCCAGTGAGCCACAATTACTCAACGATATGCTTGGACTGGACTCATTTCCTGGTTTCCTGGTCTTAAAAGCTGTTAAACAAATAAATAAATGTATATAATTCTGCAAGGATTGAGGGGTTAACTACGAGTCACCAATTTCACACATCTTTTGCATGAAACTAAAAAGACTGTGATTTTTTTGTGATTTTTTTCCCAATACTATTTAATTTAATGTTATTTAAGATTGCTATTTTGTTTAAGTATGAAATGACCAACTGAAATGAAGTTAGTTCCTATAGTTCCCCCAATATACATCCAAATACCCTCATATTAAATCTGGCATATTGCACTTTAACCTCATTTCATGGTTTCTTTTCAAATCCAGTGGGCTACAAAGACAAAACAACAACAACAACTGTCACTGTGCAAATATTTATAGACTACGTTATATCAGTTTTTATAAAACAAACCAAAAAATAAAATAATCTCAGATGTAGACAGATCCTACTACATCTAACACTACACAAGAACATGCGTGTCCAGGTCTGTTACCACTTACACCAAAGCTTTCCAAAAATAGCTCCATCTAATTCCCTGAAAGGGAAGACTGCCATCTTTGGGTCAAGAAACGATAAGGAGTCTCCTTCTGACAAGTACTTCACATGCAAATCCAAAATATGTGAATCAGTCTCATGGGCGTGATTATCTGATGGTTACTCATCCAGTCTGTCACATGTTTACATGATTATGCATCTAATTTTGTATCAGACTTGTAAAGCTTAAAAACTAGAGCTGTCTGTGTTTAATAAAATGCTCTAATAATTTCACTGTTTCATAGAATTGTACAATATTCATTCTTCCCTGCTCAATAGATGCGTATTTAATCACCTTGTAACTATCATCATCATTAACATTATTAAATGTTCAATGTTAAATTTGACACTTTGTTGTAGACCTATTTATTCTTTTTAGCCCAAATTTCATAATTTTTTTCCTTCTATCATTTTTTTTTTTTTTGGTAAAAACCGAAAGTCATTTTCAGCCAAACTTTTTCAGTGACATTCCTAATAAATACAACTCACTGATGTTAACTATAACTATATCATGTTATCCAAGTCAAACATACATTGGTAGATTTTATTTCACATTAAAGGGGTCATGATATGAGAAATCAAATTCTCCTTGGTCCTTTGACATATAAGAGGTCATTATACTATTAAAACATCCTGCAAGTTTCATAGCTTTACACCTCCAAGACATCGAAACCTACTTTTACATAATCACACTGTTGGCCCCACCCACTGGCAAAGATGTTAGCCAGTTATAGCAGTGGGTGGTTACATTGAAGGTAAAGGACACAAAAAGCGATCGTTTCAGCCAGAGGGTCAGAGACAGGGTGGAAAACATTTTAAATTACTACATAATTGGCTACATTTTGTAAATTTTTTGGTGCAAAAAAACATGTAAATAATTACATGTCAGGGAAGATGAAAAAAAAAACATGTCATGACCCCTTTAATGAACTCACAACAATCTCCATTTACCTTGACAGAAATTGCGGGCGCAACAGATTGGGGAAAGGGGCGGGGCTTCCAGGTGGTGTCAGTTAAAATCGGATTATTCCAGATTAATATGTTGACTGTCTTATCGCCCATATTTTTTATTGCTGCTCATCATAAACTGCTCTTTTGGCAGATTTTTTGAGTGATAAATCATACTCGCATACTCCGATGTTCAATTGCAGCGCTCCTACACAAAATGTGCAAAGATTGGCAGATCTGATAATATAAAATAATCAGAGTAAAAATCTGATTACTGGATTTTGTGGTCGTGTACTATTGTGTAATGATGATAAAATTGTTATATCACACAAGCCCACTGTTTCATAATGTGTGCATATTCAGAAGAAAAAAAAACACACATTACAATATTCATCTATCCATTTTCTGTACCAGTTATCCTACAGGGTCACAGGGAACCTGGAGCCTATCCTAGGGAGCATGGGGAACAACGCGGGGTATCCCCTGGACGGGGTGCCAATCCATTGCAGGGCACGATTACACACCCATTCACACACCCATTCATACACTACGGACACTTTGGACATGCCAATCAGCCTACCATGCATGTCTTTGGACTGGGGGAGGATACACCCACAGCACGGGGAGAACATGCAAGCACTGCGCACACAGGACAGAGGCAGGAATCGAACCCCACAATCTTGGAGGTGTGAGGCGAATGTGCTATGTCCTAAAACACATGCTGCATACTAAGTAGCATGTCCAAATAATAACGACACCATACTTATTAGCATGTCAGTAATATGTGATTTGAGACTCTGAGGACACAATTATCTGCTGTTATTGTACTGTTGTCTTCTCAGTAGTACAGAAGTGTTATAATCTCGGTACTGTGGTGCGAGTTTACTATCCTCATGGTGTGCAGCTCTAATGCTGACATTAGTGACATAGCTATTTCACTTAAGCTGTCTAGCTAAAAGAACAATATAAACAACAAAAATGTCACACCTGGTTGCTTCTGTTGTGTGTATTTTTATTACCTGAGCTGTGCTATATCTCCTACTGATCTGTGCATTTTGTTTTCCGATCTGTCTTGTGGTCTCGGAGCTGTCTTTCAGCTACAAATTTCAATCTGCTTTTTGTGAAGGCTCTGACTGTGAGTTACTGTTCCAGGATTGCCAGAGTGACTCAGCTGAGAAAGTGACAGAAAGTGAAAAGTACCAGAGTGACAACAGCTCAGAAACTCTATGTGAAAGAGTATGTTTTAAATTCCCTGACGCAGAAATAATGGTTTTGTTTGTTTGTTTGTTTGTTTTTTTATGCCTCACCCTTGAGAAAACATGAGTTGTCAGTTTCTGGTTTGAGCGATATGAATGAATTTCTTTTTATTATTCAAACTCAATTTTTTTCTGTGTATTATTTTATATTGTATTCTGTGTATTTTACATTTCCTTTTATTCTATATGTGCATACTTGTTTATTATTATTATTATTATTGTTATTATTATTATTACTATTATTATTATTATTATTGTGGCAGTACAACACTATGGTATTACAAAAGTGTACAATATAATATAGCAGGGCTGTACAATACTGAATAAAAATGTGATATGTGATAACTTGTTTAAGGGTGTAAAATCAATAAATCAATTGCTATATATTCAAAAACTGAAAATGATATAACCAACATACATGTTTCCTGTTCTTTTGAGGAAAAGAAAGCATCCCCTGCTATCTGTGTTGCCCAAGCTTTTGCGATATGTACATTTGTGATATTTCAATACTTTCGATATATTGTGCAGCCCTATATTATAGTAGAATATTCAACTGCATTAAAAAATATTCAATCTTGTAAGCGATTGCAAGACAAATTTCATTTTAAAAACTGTTATAGAAATTTAAAATATACAGTGCTGACAATGCAACTAATGCATGCATACATTGTTGCGTCCACAACAAACAAGATCCATCAGAAGATGCTTTTAGGCATGTACTGGCCTGTGAACAAGAGCAAAAAGACAGACAACAACAGGGCACAGTTGGGCATGTACTAGATCAAAGAGAACTTTTAAGCTAATACTTGTGGCCTCCCTCGGTAGTTCAGACGAGAGCATACTTGGCTAATTGGAGTGGAGCTAATAGGCTGCAGTGCCTGACTCACAGCAGAGTTATGTCGACAGGCTGTTGGATGTGAACAGGCAAATGAGGGAGAGCACAGAGCAGCCTGTCTCCCATCTCCGAGAAGGTGTGTGTAACCTGCACGCAGAGGTGACCACTTGGTGTGAAAGTGTCTCTGAAGGATCATCCTGCAGCTGGAATTCTCATTTCTCACCTCACAATTAAGGCAGAAAGGAGGAAATTGGGTAGGACATAAGACTCTAATTTGGACCATCTAATGGCATGGCTGGCATCTTTCTCTCTCTCTCGATCTCTCTCTCACTCTCTCTCTCTCTCACACACACACACACGCACACACAGACTCGCACACACAAGACTGAAAAAATGAAGCTGAGTGAAACCACTGACTCAGCACAGACAACTAGAACTACCAGTTTTATAAATGCATTTGTTCTCATCTATTATCTGACATTTTAAATCATAATCTAGAATCCAATGATTCATTTTGCCACCTAAATTCTATGCACAATCATTTAAAATTACAGATATTCTCATTTCACTCCTAAATCAGCTAATAAAAAAGCAGGGGTGTCTAACATATGTCCCACAGGCCTGGAACCAACCTGTTAAAACCCCACATGAATTCAGAAAAGTATTCTAAAATAAAATCTGTTCTATGGACTGTAATTGAACTGAAAGATTTGAAACAAGTAGAAATGGTGGCAGAGATGCCTCAACCAGCATCAAGTCTAGTCCTTCTTGTTACTAATATGTATGCCTCAAATACCCTTTTTTAAAATATACTTTATCCTGGAATAAAGCTATGGAAGAAAGAACGTATTGGACTGATGGCAAAAAAATAAATAAAATAATAATCACAGCCAGAAAATGCTGTCCGGAACATGAAGGTGTAACTAACATCTCTGCATGACAAACAGAAAGGAAGCCATTGAAGAAAAAAACATTTTAGACCTTGATCTTCTTCTAATCAGCCAAAATCTAATCAGCTGGTTACACTGAGAATCCCATATAAATCCTACAAACATTCAACCAGTCATTTTTAATATACAGTGCTAATGAGAATCTCAGATGGCTGCATGGCCGGATAACCTGAAACCACTTCTCAACCATGTAGCGGCGAAAGCATTCAAAAAAGAGCTATTCTTTGTTCTTCCGTAGGGAACGAGAGCAATAAACCGAGCATAAAGTCAGCAACTGACAAAATGTGCGTCTAATGATTTACAAGTCTTCATTAGAAAGCCAAAAGGTTGATGCTGTAACTGTGACTCTTTTCATAAGGGATTACACAGCAAGGGGGGTGAATACTTATGCCATTACAACTTTGACTTTTTTTTTGCAAACTATATTGATTCTTCTCACCTCAATATTCTGGGCTATTTTGTGTAGATTCATGAATTACGATCCTAGACAAAATGTGGAAAAGTTCAAAATGTGGAAATAGTTCAAGCTAAATGTTGAACGAGCACATTAGGGCTGGGTGATATGACAAAAATGTCCAATCACTGAGGACACTCTACGATACTCTACAGTGTAGAAATGTCCCCGTAGAAAAGTATTCGTAGAGTGTAGAGTCTTTACTCTACGAATACCTTTCTATGAGGACATTTATACAATAAATGATGCGTATCGAGATATATAATTCAGCTAACAAACTATCTGCAATACAGTAGTAAGACAAACAAAAATCTGTTAAACTGAGTTTGATGACACGATACTGTTCTTTAATGGCTTTACGTTGTTTTGTTTTTAATTATGTCAAATCAACGGCATCCGTACAGTACCATTAGTTTTTAAACATTAAAACCGTAAAAAAAATACATCACCATACCAACGATATCATCATAATCATTTATCATGATACTGATATTATATTGATATATCGCCCAGCCCTAGTGCTCATATTAAAAGAGTAGTTGATGTGTAGGTCTGATTTTATTTTTTTGCACCAGACCCCCTGACATTGAACTATGTCTCAGAAGCCCAAAAAAAAAAATCTGCGTTTGGAATGTCTGTCAGATTAAGTACATGAGCAAGTGCACATTTCCTCCAAGTCAGTTAAATCCCAGTTACTCACACGACTGATACGATATCCCCTCGCTGCACCTCATAGTTCCTCACGCTCCAGCGGTTCAAAAGTACGACGTCAGACGACAAGGCTCCCTGAGGGTTCAGCGAGGGCTGATGGGAAGATAAAAACCCGGTTTTAGCACACACACATGCCACTTCCTTTCAGTAGTGACATGAGCCAGGCCCCAGAAAACACACACACACATACACAGGGTTAGAGAACACCGTTAGCGCTCATCTGTTTGCACCTTTTCATAAATTCTGCATGACTTTTTTTTGTTTGTTTGTTTGTTTGTAATTATTTCCTAATTTCATAATTCCTCTGCTGCCTGTGAGATAATTAGAAAGAAAGCGTGATGAGCCTTCCCCTGCCTCCTCTCTACAAACCATATTTTCAAGCATCGGTTGGATTTTTAAGAAAAATTGGCAGAATCGAGCGGTTCTTTTCGGGATGGGGTGGAGCTCGGTGTTCAACCGGTGTTCAAAAAGAACTACAAAAGTTATTTGAAAGCTTTTGCTGGAACTTCAAATCTCTGATGTTTTACCTAAGTCCAAACCCACACATGGTGCATACTAATGAAACCCTTAAAGAAGAATAGCTTGCTTTCCTCTTTGTGACAGTTTATGAAACAACTTGGGTGTGACGACAGACTCTCGAGCATGAGAGCGCACTGATATGACACACAGGCATCCGGCGCATCATTAAGCCAGATCTCCGCAAGTCATTTCACGCTTGCCGGCGTAATTGACAGAATATCTCTTATCTACTTTTTTTCCCAAAATAAATAACCTGACGAGAGCTTGCGGCTGGGGAATTTATCTCTGCCACAGATGGTTGCTCTATCATTTTTATTCAGACATCCTCTCTTATTCTGCACCGGTGTCAGCTTTCAGCAACGTCCAAGGAGTTCACTTTTTTTTATTTTTTTTTAATTACTTACTGGCTGAACAGGCAGGGAAGAGCCATTCATAAATAAAACGTTAGAAATGGGTGTGTGATGCCACAGCTGAACAAGCAGAGGGGAATTAAACAGGTGGAGGGCAAAAACACCTGACATATTCCTCTTCTGTTCAACAAACAACCAAATTAAAGTCTACTTACTGAACATGTATTCCCTTTAATATATATGTACAGATTTCTGGAGCAGAAATCAGTACATATCAGTTATTGATATTTTGATGCTGTGTTAATATATATGTACTGCCCCAGCTTTAATATGTTAATTCAGTTTTTAAAAAAAACATCAACAACACACATTTCTAATACATGTTGCCGAACAATACTGTGGAGGATTGATCTTCCTACAGAGAAGGTAGCTCGATAGCTCACCTGCATAGACGCGCCTTCCACCCGCGCCACGTAAGCGAGCCGATCCAACACCGTCACTGTGACAGGTACAGCTACAAAGAATCCGCTCACGAATGCTTTCAAGTATTTCCGTCCAAGTCCTGCTGTCTGAGCCATGTCCTGCAAAGACAAAATAGCGTCCATTCACTATAAAAAGCATCTGCACAGTTTTAATAAATAATAAATAATACATTTTAACTATAGTAATAACAAAATGTTGACTGAAATGATTATACTCTCACCAGCTACTTTAAAAGGAATACCTTTTCACCTTTATCAGCCAGTCATGAGGCAACGGCGCAATGCATAAAATCATGCAGATACAGGACAAAAACTTCATTTAATGTTTACATCAAACATCAGAATGAGGGAAAATATGATCTTGGTTGGGGTCAGATGGCTTGGTTTGAGTATTTCAGGAACTGCTGACCTCACACTGGAATTTTCACAAACTAGAGTTTGCACAGAATAGTGCGAAAAACTGAAAACATAAAGTGAACAGAAGTTCGGTGGGTGGAAGCACCATACTGTTGAGAGTTCAGAGGAGAAATACAAACGCTGGACAGGTAAAGACTTTCCCCTAACTGCATGAATAAACAGCGCTACAGATGTTCCTATTAAAGTGGCTAGTGAGCGTAAACGATAACCATTAATTTACACCAATCAGCCCTAATATTAAAACCACCAGCCGAATATTTTGCTGCTAAAACAGCTCTCCACCTCTTAAGATGTGCTGTGGTATCTGTCCACTTTCTTCCACTGCTCCATGGTCCAGTTCTGATGCTCACATGCTTCAACTGCTTTTGGTGGTGCACAGGGGTCAGCAAGTGTACTCTGACTGGTCTGCGGCTACGCAGCCCCATACTCAGCAAGCTGTGATGCACTGTGTGTTCTGACATCTTTCTATCATAGCCAGCATGAACTTTTTCAGCAATTCGTGCTACAGTAGCTTTAATGTGGGCTTGGACAAGACAGGCTAGCCTTCACACCCCACGTGCATCAATGAGTCTTGGGCACCCACGACCCTGTCACCAGTTCACCGGTTCTCCTTCCTTGGACCACTTTTGGTAGGTAGTAACCATTGCATACTGATAACAAGACCTGCCATTCTGGAGATGCTCCGACCGAGTCGTCGAGCCATCACAATTTGGCCCTTGTCAAAGTCGCTCAGATCCTTACACTTGCCCATTTTTCCTGCTTCTAACACATCAACCTCGAGAACTGACTGTTCACTTGTTGCCTAATATATCCCACCCCTTGACAGGTGCCACTGTAACGAGATGGTCAACATTATTCACGTCGCCTATTTTAATGTTATGGCTGATTGGTGCATATACAATGTCAGTATTAATTTTATTATCTGACAAAAATAATAGTTATATTTGGTCATTTGGTTATTTTCCAAAAGCAAAGTTTCCAAAAAGCAAAAGTATTAACTGGAAAAGTGCATTTACTGAAGAACATGTAGAGTGATTGTGCAGCTTTAGAAAGTCCCTGTTGTTGCTAGGTGGTAGACATTTTCTGTAAGGTGATTTTTAATTAACATTTATGAACGGAGTCTCCAGTGTCCGTGCATTGTAACGTCGGTACGTTTTCCACAGGGGAGTCCTCAGGACAGAGGATTCTGCGATTTCTAATTTCTCTCTAATATAACAAGCTGCATTTTTTTTTTGCCTTACTTTGTCTTACTAAATTCAAGACAGAGAAAAAAAAAAGAGGCTGATGAGAGAAACATTCAGAGCTGCTACAAAGTAAGTGATAACAGAAACAATATTGTCTCACAGATGTTCCAAAATATTAAATGCAACTATAGATGGATAAGAACTATTACACATCATTGATTACGAATCGTAATTGTTGGCAAATCCCCATGGCATAAGCGCTATCACTGTTGTTCTGTTATAGAAAAACAATCAACTTTGTGTGATTTTTTCCCCTAGAACACCATATCCTGTAATGTTTTATTCCTAATTTAAACATTTAATTTTTGTAAATGTTAAGACAGGTCTATATATGAATATTAGTCATGTGATATATTGTGATATTCTTTTTTATTTGTATACTGTTTGTATATCTATAGTTGTGTACGTATTTGTAGATTGCTATCCCATTCATCTACACTGTATCCATGCAATTACATTTATATCTGACCAGTGATCATAATTTGTGGTTGAATTCATGATCCTCATTATCAGTATCATCAATTATATTAATAATAAAAACAGAATAACTGTAGTCTACTGAATGCTGTCTTCCTTTCTGCTCTGTATCTCCATTCCTGCATAAATTAGGTCTTTTGTACAAACAGTATGTAAATAAGGGACTGCTGGGCGGGCTAAGGTTTCCACACAGCTCAAGATTTTACATTAGTGAGGCACAAATCACTGCTCATTTCAATGTTATATGACAATTTCCTCAATAATGTTGCAGGCGAACAGCTTGTACGTTGTTTTTGAATGAATATGAGCTACTTGCGCTATATTGACTTACTTATTTTATTTCATGTGATAATTTTTTTTTTTTAAATCATGACCCATTCACAGAACATTTTGCTCATCTTTACACTTTAAGTGCTTAAATTCAACATTGTGACAATATCATAAACCGTCATAAAAGTTTAGTAATATGATATAAACGTGTCATATAGATATATGTATCACTAGTAAGTAAGAGAAAATTTAAAGCAGCCTTATGGTTTAATTGTCTGAATCCTCATTGTACTACTAATTATTTCTGAAAATGAACTGAACTGCAGCCTTTCTTGTATTCTTACAGCACACCGCTTTTGCCTAATTATGAATTCCTTTGCTTAAACAGAGGACATAGTAATTATGAAAACCCCAAATAGACCTTTAAGATTCATAAAAAAAAAAACTATTTTGCAAATTACAACTGTCCTTTGTTCTGGCAGCTCAAATAAACTTATTAAATGCTAAGTGAGGAACAACAAATGCCTATTTACTTCATTTTAATGACAGTACTGGTACAGTGGAGGCTTTTTGGAAAAGGTCATTTCATGTCAAATCACTGTGGCTCAACACCATGTCATGTGGATCATCTGAACATACAGAAGGTACTATTGGATATTAAAGATAATATCGTATATAGACTGTAGCAGTTGAGTAGCAGTGGAGCAGTTTGTTACTATGTAACTGAATGTCAGTTAAAGAAGATGGCATTGTAATTTTGTATCTTTATCATTTTGAGTGTCATATTTTCTGATAAGTGAACGGAAGCAAGACCAATTAGACAGGGTTTACAGAGAAATATGTGGAACTACTTGTGTCTTATTGGCTGACAGCTCTCAATTCTGCCAAACGCTAGCTCACACAGACAATTAGTGTGAGGGGAAAAATGGATATGCGCCAATTTTAATTTTTTTTTTACCAGTATGAGCTGGTAAAAAGAGCTATCAGTAAGAACTATCGTACTTTACATGACACTGTAGCAGCTAAACCCACAGAATGACAGCTTAGTTCTGCCTCCCCTTGGCTAGCAACACCAAACTAGCCTAGTCTCGTGTTAGATAGCCAAAATGTTTTATATTTTATTGGTCTGGTAATGCTGCAAACAGTGATAACACCCGAGGCAGGTTTTGTGATAAATCTTCTTTTTAACCAATTAGACCATGCATGCAAGAAAAAAAATGCATTTAAACAATCTATTTAGAAGTATGCCCTGCTGAAAAAATAACAATCGAAACCCTCATCGAATTTGCAATGGTTTTAATGGTTATAATGGGAATTGTATTGGTTTTAATGGAAACTGTAACGGTCTCTGTAGGTCTATACTTGTAATTTGTTGCCTTCTATCGATGGCATGTTGTGTCTAGTGGATACCATTAAGAACCAATCAAGGTAATGGTTTTAATTGTTAGCTGATGGATTGTAATGGTACTGTATTTGTTATGGAAACCATTAGAATTTCTTTGATGGTTTCTGTTGGGGGCTTTTTTCCAGCAAGGCATTTTAAAAAGTTTTTTGATAGAGAAGAATCTGAGCTCAGCCTCGGATGATAAAAAGTCCAGCTAACGCCCCTGGTATATAGTTACATTTAATTTTGTAGAACATCCATGAAACAAGCTAGATCTTGTTATCACTTATATAAACCGCTATAAACGGCTTTACCCTCACTAGACTCTTTTTTTCTGTCTTGAAAAAAACCCCACAAAAAAACCCCGCAGCTTCTCATGTAACAGAGAAACCAGAAAACGCATAGTCCTCTGTCCTGAAGACTTTGCTGTGGAGGAGAACATAGTGACACTGGAGACTCCTTCCATAAATGTTAAACAAACATCTCCTTACAGAAAAAGTCAGCATAACAATGATTATACAGTTTCTTCTGTTAATTAATTATCAAAATAAATTTAGGTTTCGATTAGATTTCGATTCGTATAATGATTATACAGCCTAATGACTGCATATATGACTGGACAAGAGACCCCCCATGTACTTCCACTGTGCAAGTTTGAGGACTTTTTTGATCAAAAAGGGTATCGCCATACTTCGAAAATCAAAGAAAGAGTCTGCCCAGTAGATGGTCGGACAGTGGGTCCGCATTTCCCCCGCACACACTGGTGACTTATTCATATGAGGAGCGTGTGGGCAAGATGGTGCATCAGCTAACTCAAAGTGGCAAGTACTAATTGATTATTATTAATTAATATGTCAAATGGTCAATTGTAGTTGTATAATTTTCACAAGTATATTGATTTTACTGTTGTCAGGAAAAGATTTTAGTGCTTTAAGTCATGACTTAAAGTCATTAAGCTGACACTGGCCAATGCATCATTTTAATCAAAGTATTGCAAGTTTAAGTCGCTAATGTAAGGTACCAACTGAAAATATACTGATAACAGCAGTAAACATGCTAAAATCAAAACCACCTTTTTTTTTCAAAGCGAAAAAAATAAATCACTGCTCACCATTATTTTCATCTAGCTCTGGGCAGTAAGTTACCCACCTGAATGGGGACGTGCTCTTTTATGCACTGCTCATTCTGTATGCGCAGTTTGTTTAAAAAGGAGCATTTGGCTAACTTACGAACTTCCTGTGTTTGCTAAGGTCATAGTCAATACCTTGTTATGATATTTAGCTAGTGTTAGCTGCCTTGGTTTATGCCATCACTTCATTCATCCATGTTGGTTTGCTAGTTATAATATCAGTACAACGAGCTCATGAAGACATCAGAATGAGCAATTTACCGCATGGGCATAACCACGCATTCTTTTTGGGGGTTTGTTCCTAAACTCTACCGTTTGTTAAGGAAAATCGGTGTGTGCCCCCCCTCCAATTGTACACTTGGTTGCGCCTATACTCAACGCAAGTTCGTTGATATATTTTAGCAGCTCTGTCTGTAAGAAATGGAGACAGCAGCCAAGCGTAGAAAAGTGCAGCAGAACATACTTTTTTCAGACAGTAAGTAACTAGATACCTAAATAGTAGGTAACCGTAGCTTAGTATAGAAGGCATCACACCTTGGCTTGGTTTGTTCTTAACGTCAATTAACTTTTGTAATTTGCACACCCACGAAGTAGGCTAGGCTAACGTCAGTTCCAGTTTTTGACCATTAGCGTTACTTTCACTTGCATATCCTCCCGCCAAGTTCGCTGTGAACCCTCACGTTGTGACAGACTGTTATAAATGCGAGTGGAAGTGAAGAAAGTTGCACAGCATTTTGTTCCTTTACACTACATTTGGCCTAAGGACAACTAAGTGATTTTACAAATATGAGGCTCAGCATAATGCTGAGATGTGCTAGCTTAGCAACGAGAGATATGAAACTAACGTCTGAGTTGTGGCCATATTGAAGTTATCCATGGCAGTTTGTCTTTAGAATTAACAAAAGAAAACTCCAGTACCCTTTACATAGCTAACGTTTCAGGTTACCACTATATATTGTTGTACACTGTGTACACTTATAACATAGCAAGCTAAACAGCATGATGACATTAACATAATAAATGATACCAGTTACACAAACAGAATATTCAGTTTGTCAAATTAAAATGATCATCTAAGTCAGTCATTGCTCTTCTGGGAAAATAATGGTACCTCGTCACAATGCAGGCAGCACAGCAGCAAGACATTGAGAGGGAGAGGCAGGCTGAATGGAGTGGACATGCAGATGATCAGGTGAGAAATTGTGTTATGGACAATAATGCAGTTAGTAGAGCACATAGGTACCTAGCTTAATAGGTACCTTAGTAAAGGCACTACAGGCATCTTGTGCCTTTATTAACCATCTTGTGTATGGATTACTGTAGTTTTATGGATCTTATTTGAATCTTAAGATCAGCATACTGCAGTCCATTTAACTGCGATCATTCATTCATTGGTGATAAGATGCAGTTATTTCAACACTACATATGTTTATTTCAGGAGACTCACAGGGATGTAGGGACAGAAGTCGTGATTGCATGTTTAAATGTTAGCGTGTGTGGTTTGCCTGCACACATCTTAGCTCGCCTCTACTTGGTGTGGTAAGTTTCATGGTAGGTTATGGAGCAGAGAATACATCTGCCCACAGGACGTCCACAGCACCATACAATTTCCACATGCTGTATGAGCTTCTATCACTCAGAAATCACGTGAATTCACACGATAACTGTAATCCTAAAACTATGTTCTAAATAAGCGAATTTTCAGTATCAAACTTTGGATGGGGGGTGGCTTGGACCCCCCAGTGACCATACCATGGTTACGCCCTTGACATACCGGGAAAAACTACAACGAACTTCTGGATGATTACAATAGTTTATTGCAGAACAAGACATGGCTGTAATCTCAGTGTGTAAATGCGAACATGGGAATTGGCAGGGTTAACAGTAGTACTACGGCCAGGTACTAGAGGCCCTCAAAGACATTTTGGCTTCGCGTTTAAATTCCTGTTAAGATTTTGTGCCACGCCTATACTGTATACAGTGATTGAAGCTATACAATGCCTGTGAATTAACTCTTACAATACAAACAATAACAACAAGTACATTAATATAAACCTGTAATCTGAATTAAAGTCAGCATTACTCTCAGAGCTGCTTTCATTTTACATTTACGGCATTTGGCAGAGCGATTTCCGTTTATCTCATTCATACAATTGAGCAGATGAGGGCTTGATCAAGGGCCCAGCAGTGGCAGCTTGGCAGAGTTGGGATTTGAACTCACAATGTTCCAATCAGTAGTCCAACATCTTAACCACTGAGCAACCACTTCCTGTCATGTTCCTTAGTAAATATTAAGACTGAATGGAGCCTCGAGAGCTGTAATGCCATTCAAACCTCTAATCTTGAAGAGGATCTGACACACCTTAAACCCTAGGACAACAAAGCAGCACAGTAAGCCCATTCAAGCACAAAAATTTGTAATGTCAGGTGCATGCTGGCAATTTAAACCCACTTTCCATTAAAATCCATTAATCAAGGTTATTTCGAGACAAATACTGAATGAAGGTAATAATCCAATTTTTTCCAACAAAGCTCACATGCAGGCTCGTGCTAAGCCGCCTGACGGGTCTGAGGATACCAGCTTCAGAGGGGCTGCAGGAGCTGAGGGGATAATAACAACTGCCAGGATGGAGTTCTCGGAAATCTGAGAGAGTCCTGCTGGGAAAATCTGAACCGAGTAGCTCAACAGAAGGGTCGCCACCATGGCTGTGCTTTGGCACTGGCAAACTTTGCCATGGAAAAGACAGACACTTTCTTCCCCAGTCCACAACATCCCCTCCCACCCCACCCCCACCCTTCCCACAGTTCACAGTTCTATGTTGATGACTGAAATTGTATTTCTCTTTATTTCTTTATTAAACAACTCACTGTGAAGTTTTCATCTCAGAAGCGGGAAAACCAGGCGAAGGGGAAAGAGCTAGCAATAAGCAGTGCTAAATTATCTGCGCTGATATATGGAGAACCCTACCAAGTGCCATCTGTCAAGCCGTTCTAACCGTAATCGCTTTCCAGAGCCTGGTGCGAAATATTTCTGCTTTCCTCACAGCAACACATGACAGTCATTTTTTGCATCTCCCAGGATGCTATTTTAGTTAATCTCTCTGTAATCAGACAACCCACATTCTCACCAGGAGCCCACACGCTGAGAGGTGGACTGGACCAAGTACTGCAGACCAGCATTGTATTCAAAGCTTATAAAAACATCCACTTAGTACTGATAATTAGTGTTAGATTTCAGAGTTATTTCAGGGTGTATACACTGAGTTGCGAGTTTATTAGACAATAGTCTTGTATCTACGCTCCATCTGTTGCTACAGTTGGTAACTGTGAACTATAAAGCAATCTATATGGAAAGTTTACAAGACAAAATGGCCAATGAGCATAAATACAACGTTGGTGAATTGACAAGGGTGGACCGATCAGTAGCTCAGACGTCCAAAAAGCTGAACATTTGTTTTTATTCGAAGTTGCCCAGCAGACAAGTAGGATAATCAACTGAAAGAATAAACAAAACTACTCCTGTCGCAAAATAAATTTTTTGCATTTGACATGTAGCTATGTTTACACTCATACAACAAACCTCAGAGCCATAACTATAACTCATGCTTTTGAATCGAATCCCACAACCTGATGCACTACATGATCTAACTGATGAAGAAGAATTAGCGTATACAAAATATAGTTGATCATTTTAGAATCAGGAATATGCAGGTATGTGGAAAAACATTTTTAAAGTCACGTTTTGTGGGTTTTTTTTTTTTTTTTTTTTTTTTTACGTACAATGCACAGCTTACAACTGAAGACTTGGTCAACAACTTGCTAACTTTTTGTCGTGGGCTCAACCATGATGTGCTACATTAGAAACATTGTTAAAGGATAACAATCAAGTCATAGTCTAAATTAATTCTTTCACCTAACTAACTAGCTTAGAGGTCAACTGACTGATCGGTTTTGCAGACAACGGACACAACTGGGAAAAAGTATCGGTGTGGATTTTTGCCGATAACCGATAGTTGATAGATAACCAGTTGGCTATCGGAAAAAATCCACACCCATAGTTTTTCCCGGGGTTGTGTCCGTTGCGGGAGCGGCTGAGAAGGGTCCGCTGTCATTATACAGTACGAGAGCAGCCTCTAGAGGCGAAATAAAAACTATCACTTACCATTTTTGTTGTATTATTTGAAGTGTTTTTTTTTTTATTCTAAATGGTGCACTTATATAGTGCTTTTATCCAAAGCGCTTTACACTGTGTCTCATTCACCCATTCGCACACAAAGTCACACACCAATGGTAGCAGAGCTGCCATGCAAGGCGCTAACTTGCCATCAGGAGCAACTTGGAGTTCAGTGTCTTTCCCAAGGACACTTCGGCATGTGGAATCATGTGGGCCGGGAATCGAACCGCCAACCCTACGATTAGTGGACATCCCACTCTACCACCTGAGCCACAGCCGCCCATATTTCTTTTGGATGTCTCTATTTTTATTTGTTATATAGAGTGTTACTTTTTGGTTCAGTTTAATAATTTATTTACTTAAATATTTATTAAAAGTTAATATTCATATATTTATTTAATTTTAAAAAGTACAGTGCATTTTCATGGTACAGTCAGTACTGTTTACTTTTGTAATAAAGTTCAGCAATATTTTACTTTGAGTGTTATGTTTTCATTCAGTATCGATTTTCAGTTGAGTTATCGGTAAGTACCGACCACCTTATTTATGGTATTGGTAAAATCCACTATCGGTCGACCTCTAAACTAGCTCACCTATTACATTATGTTAGCTAACATTTTTTAGCCTGGTCAGTGAGGTTTCTGGGCAACCAAACATTAGTGGTCTAGCTAATAAATTGATTATTAGTCCATCCCTGACTGTATATATGCACAGAAACACTTCTTCAATTCTACAGAATTCGATTTTTTTTTAAGCCACAAGGAACACACACCAGTAAGAGCCTGATAGATTGAAACCTAATACATCACTGTACACATCTGCAATTACAACTAATTAAATTAAATGGTGCACAGTGATATTACATACAGCAGAAACATGCTTGTTTATTCTCATCCTTCCAATTTTCTGCTCCTCAACCAGTGATTATAAGCAATTTCATGAATTCCAGCTTGAGACTGAAGCATCACAGTGACATACTTTGATCTGTAATAAATTCTGCTCATTCCACATGGATTCCTCTAAAAATCATCCTTCTCACCTTAGAGACATTCTAGCAGGGGGTGCAACAAGATGCTCTGTTTAAGCACTGAACTGAACTATGCATTTATTTTCCAGACTTTATGAACTCCATGGATTAATATGCAATTACTATGTTGGATACATACCTATTTAAGTTTGCACACTGTATGAGATGATGTTGATAAATTCTTGGCCGATCTCTAGAACAGATTGTGCGATAAGATTATATGATGCAGATCCTCTAACAACAGATCTGCGATTAAAGGAAATGGCTACATTCTGCTTTATGTCATCATTCGAGCTTATGCTGCACATGGAGTTGCATAACCATAAACATCCTTCTAAGTGAGCTTGAGGGTATTTTTCTGTCTGTGTTTTGTTTACGTTTCAACACCACTACTACTGTATTTGTAGCTGTCCCGTGACTTTGACGTAATGCTATGTTATCCTCCTACTGGTGGCTTTTGGAAGAGAGTTGTAGCAGCACTCACATTTTTAAAGAGATTTTCATCAAAATTCTTGTCGTTGGTTGACTTTGGTTGCAATATAATTGGCACTAAATTGGCTGATTATGAACACATCACATTACGTGCTAATATCATGCAACTATGACTCTTACTTTACACTCTCATTTTGTGCCAGGTAAGTAAAAAAAAAAAAAAAACTAAACTAAAACAAAGCAAAAAATCAGAAACATTTTATTCTATTTTCTTTTCACTATTTCTTTACACATTAAAAGAAACTGAAAACTATGCAGTTGTGTACACTTACAGCTACACTAACTACTAGTATAGTTTTGAGGGGTTGTTCATATGAATTCTGTTTGCAAGATTGTGAGAAATCATAAGTGAAACTTGCGGTACAGTTGTAACACCTGTAATAATTGTACAGATTCTTGATTCAGAATGTCCCAGTCTCTTATTAAGAGTAGCAAAACGTGGCAGCACAGAGACAGCAAAGATGCATGCACTAATTTCCGTGAATTGCATTTGATGCAGAGCTTATACAGATGTTACATTTATTTTATTTCTTAAAATCATAGAATTATGATTAAACCATGCTAACCATATGCCATACCATAGTAATCATGGTTACTATAAGAAAACAAAAAAACAAAAAACAAGTATCTATTGTAATGACTTAATATTTTCCAAACCAATGAATGTATGCTGGTTTAATTTTGGTGTTTTAATTAAACGTATACATACTGTAATGTTTTGTGGAAAGTCTGTCATTTGAATCAATGCTGAGTAATTTAACTCGAAGTATGCTACAGCGGCACCAGCTCTACCCTACAAACTGATTCTTTCAGATTAACACCTGCAACCTGTAGCTTTGTTTACTAATCCCAACTACTGCCAGTTAAATCAACAATATTTCCCAGTTGATGAATGAACAATCACTAATTGCATTAAATCATCTTTATATCTTAAAATATGTTGTAATTACTTAGTCAGGTTCTGACCCTGGTCCTGGAATATAAAATATCCTGTCCTGCACATTTTAGAGTTCTCCCTGCTCTGACACAGTTATTTTAATTCAATTACAAAGCTATTTAACAGGGAAAATATTCAAATGTACAGGACAGAGTGGTACCCAATAGGCCAGGGCTGGAACCTGTGGCATAACCACTCTTATTTCATTGCAACAAGCTGCAGGAGGATGGACCTGTGTCTAATAGGTGATGGCAGCATTATTATTATTCTTCTGCATGTAAAAACAGTGCCAAGGTGCACAGACACACCACGTGAGAAATCAAAGCCTGGATTCATTCCTGCATGCATGCATATATCGCTGTCATATGTGCACGATGTATGCGTGATCCTTTCCAAGCGCGCGGGCAAGCTTTCGTGTCTTTATGTGCTTCTTTAATGACACGTGCAGAAGTCCAGCGTCCCACGCTTTATATAACCTAGCTAGCTATGCTAACGTGTCTTGCTAATATTATGCTAAGTGTCATACTCTTTAACTACTGTACTTCATTCGTGGACACTTTCATAGAGCTATATTTAAAAACGGTTCAACGAAAGGGGGAAAAGATAAAGTGTGTACGGTAGGATAAATCAGCACGTGGCGGAAAGGGAAGCTCGTCCCTAACCGACTGCACGAGCTATTCACTCACCTACACTGTGATCCGCTTGCCGCTCCGGTGCCACGTCACGGCCACTCGATGTACTTGTCCGCGCGGTCCTAAAGCTCGCCAGTCTTAACCCCATATACAACGCCGTATATTAGCATTGAAGGCTAACCTCATCACATACAATATATACTGTACAGTAGGGACCAAAAATCATGTGTGAGGGAAACGAAATGATCATATTTATATGTCTTTATACTTAAATACACATTTTTAATATTACATTTACAGCATTTGGCTGACACCCTTATCCAGAGCAACTTACATAGATCTCATTTATACAACTGAGCAGTTGAGGGCCTTACTCAAGAGCCCAGCAGTGGTAGCTTGGTGCTGGGATTTGAACTCATGACCCTCTAGTCCAATGTCCAATGTCTTAACCACTGAGCTACCACTGCCCAACTAGTTCACTAGGTTCACTATATCAACTAGTTTCACCTCCAGCAACATTGTACTGTAGGGTAGTTTTATATCCTGGTATGTTCATCTCTCAGTTTTGGGAGGCTGCGTTGGCCCTCATTAGGCAATGTTCTGCCAATGCTGGCAAAGCAGCACCTTCTGTAGTAACCCTGCCAATTTGGACCAACACTCAAACAACAGTGGCATTTATAAGTGGGTGAAGTCAGTTGGTGGCCCAACATTGGGTCCAAATTTGGGCCAGTGTTGACACCTAATGGAATGGCTGATATTGGCCCAAAATTGGCAATGTGGATTTAAAAGTGGATGAAAGTCTGACACCTGGGATTAAATTTTGATACTTGGGAATCATCACGAGTGAATATTATGGAAGACCCATTTGTTGAGTTGTCTATCAGGAAAAATGCTGGCCCAGGACCAAACCCCATCCTAATTAGCCAGTATAGATATTTCTGTAGTAATGTTAACTAGTTTCAATGCTACAAAATGTTACAAAGAACCCATATATTGACACAGGAATCATTAGAAAAGTAGACCAGTTTAGCCAGATTTATATGCTAATGTTAGGTGGTTAATGTTAAATACTAGTGTCGTGAACTTGTACTAGGGTACTGATGTAACATGCAAAAACTGTTTATTTTAAAGTCATCAATGGTTTTATTTTATTCAGGCAATTTTAAGCCATCTTGGCAAAGCCCCAGTGCAGTTAATTCCAGTCAGGCCTGACTACTATCTACTCAAATGGGGTGAGACCCATGCTCCAGATATTTCAAACACAGATTTGAAATCACTGTGAAAGTAATTTGTGTTATTCAGTGTCAATAACACCAAAAATAAATTACATTTTGGTTACTGCATGTTTCTCTAGAACAAATGAGGCAAATTTTGAGGACATCAAACTTATTTATGATTATTTTTATGGCAACTGTGATCATATTTCATTAAATATATGTCCAAAAGGTTTTTATTTAAATGTTCATATCAGTATTGTGTGATATAATATGGAAAAACCAACCCTGGTTTTCAGACAATAAAGTTTTGGGTTTTTTTAAAACTAATAAAACTGATTCAGTATCAAGTAAAAGTATAATAATGAACAAAGTTTGGTGGCCATAGATTTGTGTTATGAATGGAATTAAATAAGACGTTGTACAATTATTCAGGCATAAACTGAGTAATATTAGTTGATGAATGAGGAAAACAGTTCTGGATACTGAACTAATCTGGACCCTCCTGTGCATGTTCACTTATTTTGTTATATTGCACAATATTAAAGTTCAGCTCACAGATTTCGTTCCAGTTAATGTCATGAAATTATTAAATAACACAATTAATTATTCACACTATTACCTAATATGTGTTATAAGTGTTTTTAATAGTGGAATGTTAATATGGTTTTATTCTTTTAACCATTTGTACATCAATCAACCTTTATTCATTAATGTCTAATAGTCAACATTTACAAATAAAAATTTTCATTGCAACATTCAAAGCCTATGAACTGGTTACATTTTCATATAAACACAGTTTGTACAAAATCTGTAACACGGGCTATATGGAATACTTTCATCCCATTATATGATATAAAGTACAACTTTACAGGTTCAAAAAATTGAACAAAAAAAGATAAAACCTAATCCATACAAAAGGTGAGACAAAGTGAGGGAAAAAGAGAGATAATACAAGAATACTAGTTCATTTTTCTAAAAGTGGTCACTAGGCAATCCATTAAAAATTACAAAATTGCCTAGAATGAGCAACTTTAGTAGCATAGGCATATGTGAACACAACTGCAACACTGTTTATCAAGTCATTCACACAAGCAACGTACTAATGACCACCATTTACAGAGTCATGCGTTTCCAAGCCTGAATCCACTTTAGCTGCTATTACTTGGGTTTGCTTAAGAAACCATTGACCGATATGACTTAAAACTGTGCTTCTTCACAAGATCAATAAAATTGCAGTGATGTTCAAACAACAAACAAACAAACAAACAAACAAATGCCCTAGCTGTGCAGCTTCAATCAATATTATTAGTATTTAGTAGTTAGTATTAGTGTCACTGATACAATTGCTCAGTTTTAAATTCATAATTTTTTGGCACATACTAATATTTTTTCTGTCTCAGTGTGGAAAAATGATTTTAAATATTCTTGTTAGTGCTGGAATTACTCAAATTACCCTGTATGAAATTAATCTAGATGTTTATTACTCTGTCTTCCATCAAGTATATTTAAAATATAAAATTCAGACAATGTAAAGGGCATTTTTTTTAGGAAAATCCTTTTTTTTACTTAATAGGTGCAAACATTATAGTAACAATATGCTGATAAACAGAGTCACAGTAGTAACAGCGACTATAAACAGATTAAACAAGCATTAAAATGTCAAAAGCTTGTGTTGGGGTCTCTTACAATATTAAATCACCATTATATTTAAACCCATGAAATGATTTAGGTTTACAGATCGGCAGTGAACAGCTATTCGAAGTTTTGTCACTCTTGTTGCTTTTTCACTAAAGATGCTTTGCATTTGTTGTAGCATTTGTGGTGGCACACAGAAGGTAATATATTTTTACAGGAAAGGTTACTTTTCAGGCATCAGTACACATATACAGATATTACATTTTCATATCATGGTAATTGCCTAAACTGTTATCCCAGTTTACAATATTACCACCGTTAAGCTTTTTAAAAATACATTCTCTCACACATCACCTTATACTCTGTTCAAATTAAGGAAAATTAGGAGACAGCAGTCCTCATGGGACAGAAACAGTGTCCACAATAATAATACTGATTGTTAAGTATTGCAATCTATTTTAAATTTAACTGATCATCAGCACATGCCTAGTTAATTCTTGAGATTCCCTTGAGAACACATCATAATGTCAGTAAAATCTGAAAAGGGGGGGGAAATGTTTTAAATGTGGTATAAATTTGTCCTGCTTAATCATTAGAATGAAAATCCATCTATGAATATGAAATAAAAAATGTAATGTAAAAAAATAAAAAATAAAATAACAATAAAAATTATATCCTTAATAATGTAAAATATTTTTACATTCTTTAAGAAAGTTTAAACGAGGACAAAAATCAAATAAAAAAAAAAATCAGTAGTGTTCCTTTAATTCCATGTTCGCTGTGCTTTTGGCAGTCAAAAACTGGTTTAATGTTTGTGCATGACCGACTAAAATACAACTCAACATCACTTTCCTCTTAGCTCCCCTACACTCCAAAAAATGACACTTTAAAATGCCATTTTGTTCACACAATATTTTGTTTACCAAATTCTGAGCAAACGTT
Organism: Ictalurus punctatus; assembly: GCF_001660625.3. Taxonomy (NCBI): domain Eukaryota; kingdom Metazoa; phylum Chordata; class Actinopteri; order Siluriformes; family Ictaluridae; genus Ictalurus; species Ictalurus punctatus. The sequence goes on from NC_030423.2 coordinate 17,863,867, forward strand.
CTGAAATCACTGAAAACCAGTCTGTGCTTTGAATGTCACACTCTTGAGGAAACTACACTGGTTATATTGCTTGATGCTGTACATGCCTCATGCTATCATACTCTAGGCCTCAGCACACTGCATAAAAAGCACATTGTCAAGCACAAGCATTCACGCGGCTATGTGAGCTCTAAGCTGCCCTAGCTACTCCCACCGACAGAAATGTTAATACTGTTTTGTTTCTTTGGCACAATACTTGGAGACCACACAATTTCATTACATTGCACAATAAACGGTCAGGCAGGTTCGGCAGCTACAAGGCTACGTCAGAAAGAAACACTAAGAAATATGTAGCACCTTTCAGCCATTCCAGAAAGGACAAAGCGGTTAAAACAAGATGCAGGACTAGCTGCACATCTTGGTCCGTGTATAAGGCCTAAAAACAATGCTGTCGAAGAAGCAGAATACTGTACAGATATGAGCTTTTGTACATCTATCAAAAATACCGGTATGTTTCAGACCTTTGCTCTAAAGTGGTATGTGGACCTGCCAGATCTAAAGACTGAACTGTAAACTATATGCCCTTTTAGAGTAGAATTCTAATCTCTTAACGGCTATACTTGTACATGAGTCTCACTAGCCATGAATGTATACTTATGGAAAATATGTAAGATATATAAAGCTGAGTCAATTCCAGTTCAGCTGTAATAATTGTTCCTGGAAATAACTCCATGCTGAGTATGAATTGAATCAAAAATCATAATAAAATCACAAAAAATAAACATAAAGCCCAGCTAATGCTGCACTTATGCAGGTTATCCATTAATAACGCAAAGAAGATTGGATTCATTGCTAAAGCAAGCAAGACGGTTACTGCAGTAAAAAACAAACAAACAAACAAGCGCTAATGTTTCTTTTAATTAATACAAAAAAATAAAACTGCATCTGTAATATAGTCCTTCACATGCTCCGCGCGTAATCAGTTGGGTCTGTCTAGTAGGTAAAGTCAAGCCGAATGGATTTATGGTATCGTAGGGAAGAGTATTAGTTTTCAGTGACAAAACATCTTCAAGACTACACGTCAAAGTCCAGTCACTGTGACTTAGAACTTACTACTAAACATTCACAATAACCTGGATGAGCTGCACTGACAGTTCCAGGTACTACTCCTGTGCTATGGATAAATCTGCAATTCTACAGCTGCGAGACTTTCCGTGGCGTGATCCTGTGCCGCGGCTCCGAGTTGATTCTCTGCATGCGGCTTAGTTGTGGTTTGGCGGGCAGGTTGGTGCTGTCTGTGGCAGGTGGCACCGACAGGCTGTGGGGCAGCGGGGTGGCACGGCGCGGGTTGTTCCTCTCATACACGCTGTAGGGCGGCGGTGTCTTGCTGCCGCGCCGGATGGCATTATCGGCAGGCAGGACGGCAGGCATGGACGGCTCAGGTGCTGCATCGATGCCACACGTCTCAGACACACTGCAGCGGCTGAGAGAGGAGATGCCACTGCTGTAGCTGCCCGAGCGAGCGGGTGAGTGGGACGCTAAGCTGCCCGTGGGCAAACCGTCAGTAGGAGATGGGGTGAGGGGAGGAGCTGAGGTCTGTAGGAGCAACAAGATGACCTTTACTCTCTGAGTAATATGCTAGGATTATCTGAGGTATGGTTATATGTATTATGATCATTCTATAACCCAGGATAATAAGGTTTTTGATATATTACCCATATGTTACAAGCTGGAACCTTCATTTTTCTTTAAATTGCTCCATCTTCTGCATATCACCAAGACAACTCAAATACTCATAATGAATACTCATAATAACCTGATGTATGCACTTTAATTAGCATGTCGTTGGTTGCAGGGATCCCTGCTTAGGTTCCTGCCCAGGATTTATTAACCTGTCCTTGCCTAGTATGCCCTGCCTAGTGTGCTTTCAATTTCCTGTCCATCTCAGACTAGTGAAAATACACCCCCCTCTTTCTTAATTATTTAGTACTTCATGATTTTATGGTGAATTTGCCATTGGCGATATTTGTTAAATACTGTGTTTTGTTCCATTACTATCAGAGGACCAGATCTCACAGAATGATGCCTACCTTTTGAGGAGACTTTGAGGTTGGCATAGGAGACAGAGACCTTATGTTCTTGCCTTGAGCTGCTGTTCAGACAAAATACACACAGAGCAGTATAACAAAATAACACCCACATCACGTCGGCTCATAGCATATACAACATTGCACAAAGTCTTTTTTTTTTGTATAATCACACACAACTGGCTGAAACTGTTGAGGAGGTTCAGAAGAGTATAAAATAAAAAGGCCTTGCGCTTCTAAAAAAAAGAAAGAAAGAAAGCAGTGCAGAGGTCACTGTCTCTCTCTCTGCTTTAACTCCACAGATAATTCACTGAAAGTTCACTCATCTTCTATTTCTTTTTTTTTCTTGGAGTCTTCTTGAACTCGCTTCTCTTCCTCTCAAAATTCTTGAAAATCAATCAATCAATAAATAAATACTTTAATCCTAATCTCTAGTCTTTGAAGTGTTGGTGTTCAACTTTCGTGGGCCAAACATGCATTCAAAAATAATGAGATAAAATATTTTTTACATCTAAGACCATACAATAAAGTAGTACAGAGTAATAAATGAAATCAAATCAATATGTGGCATCAACATTCTTTGTCTTTACCACTGAATCAATACTCTAAGATACACTGCTGTGTAGTTTTATAAAAATAAGAGCTTCTGTTGTTTCTGGAGGTAATTCCAGATAGCATTCATTATGTTTGTTTTTCTTTTAGCTTAAAAGTGCTCTATTACTTAATACGTTATATTCTTCTCAGTAAAATGGACTTTTCTGGAAAATCTGTGTTTGAAATCCATTCGATTTTAACGCATACATTACACACATTCATACCTAGGAGCAATTTATCAGTAGCCAATCCACCTACTGGCATGTTTTTGGGAATTGGGAGGAAACTGGAGAACCCTGAGGAAACCCACATGGACACCAGGAGAACATGGAGAGAAACTCAGTTACCAGAACTCATAATAGAACCTGGATGGAGCTATGAGGTTGCAACGCTACCTACTGTGCCACCATGCCATACTAAAATAAACATCTAAGCAAAATTTATTTTAAAAAATTTTATCATCATGCCTAAGGCTTTTGCACAATACTGTATATGTGATTTAATATGTTCTGAGCTAACACACGAGTCATACCAGTTTCTGCTGTTGGGAAACTGGCCTCACAACGTGGTAGACTTGCGTCTATCTGGAATGGCATCATCCTCTGCGAGCGGGATACAGAAACAAGTCATAACGCATTTCACACAGCTGCTTATCTCAGAGAGTTTTATCTACTCGGCTCACCTGTGTGGGATCCAGAGGGTTGGAGAAAACCCCACTGCATAGTCGGTCTCTGGGTGAGAGACATGCGTTCTCTTTCGAATGTTTGTGTTTGTCCAATGGCAGTGGAGACGCTGATGGAAGAGAATCTACAGGGAAAAGGCGAGTGCTGAGAGTGTTTAAACGACAGGAGTATAAAGACCAGGTGACAAAACAGCATCCTGTTTATTCATCATGCTGCCCCATGACAACATATGATAAACATCCAAACTTGCCAACCTCAAAGAGGAAGTCTGAGGTAGTCTGACTGAGAGGAGGGAGTAAAAATGCAGCAAAAACACACTAACTCTAGGAGCTCAAGGAGCATGCTAACTGATGATGGCATATAAAAGATTTAGCACAGTAAAGTTTCACTATAGCTTGCTATACTGAAGCTTGATGAATCATGGTGTGGGATCTTTCCATGAATCCATACACTCACCTCTATTGCTTGAGGGAACTGAGTTGTTCACGTTATGAGAGCCGGAGTGGTTCGAGCTGAGGCTTGAGGTAGACGGACTTGGCTGTGGAAAGAAAAACAGGTAATGAGCAGGTCGACATGCCAACTACAACAATTTCATGAATAGGTCTCTGGAAGCTAATTCTAGTTTTCATAACTATTTTATAAAATCTAGTCGATTCAGCAGAACATTATGGGTATGCTATTAGATTATGGACCAGTGTTTCAATTATATTGAACCTTCCAGAAGGTGTGGTTTGCTGAATAAAAGAAAACCCCAATGTGATGACTACAGTAACTAAGCAGCTCAATTATGTCACACTAGATATCCTCTTCCACTGAGAACTGGTCCTTAGTCCATCTGAATGTGGACACACAGTGTTTCAGGGAGCTTATAGGGTATGGAAATTCTTCAAAGCATTAAAGTCAAATTCACAAATTGGTGCATACTCTGGCTGGAACCAGGAGAGTACCAGGGGAACACACTGGGAATAACCTCCACTGATTTTATAAATCAATAGGAATTTATAAGATGTTAAAAGCGAATTGGTTGATCACGGCTATAGCCTGAAAGCCTTTCCAATAAACACCAACTCAGATCTAAATGGTCAAATATCATTTTCATTATAGTTGTAAAGAACACTTTTGAGGTGTATACATTATGATGCAATAGTATGTGTAAGCCACTGTTTCTTAATGATAATTGCTTCTTTCTTAATTATCACTGGTGAGAAAAAAAATCACACTTAGGAAATGCAAGTAGTAGGTCTTATGGTTTATGTCATATCCATCTATCCATTTTCTGTACCGCTTATCCTACACAGGATCACAGGGAGCCTGAAGCCTATCCCACGGGACTCAGGGCATGAGAACACCCCTGGACAGGGGGGCCACCCCATCACGTCGCACACTACGGACAATCTGAAAATGCCAATCAGCCTGCAAAATATGTCTTTGGACTGAGGGAGGAAACCAGCGTACCCAGAGGAAAACACCTGAAGCACAGGGAGAACATGCAAACTCGCTAAAATGTGCTTTTAGCGTCTCTAGTTACTTTCTGACTAATGAGGGTAAATTAATGTGCAAGATTTTTATCCCTGAATACTACAGAAATCCTGCAACACATACCTGCATGTTGAAAACTTCATCCGAGCTCTCCGACTGGCCTGTGATGTTGCTCACATCGTTGGAGGCCTGTGATGACAGTGAGGATGACGAGTAGCGATTGACAGCTGGGTAACTGAGGGGGCTGAAACAGGAGAAACACATGAGAGCCAACGCTAAAGGACAGGATTTTACATTCTCAGAAAAAGGGTATTAAAAGGGTATTAAACTGTACCATTCCTTGGTGCTGGAGTGGTACTCTTAAAGGTGCATATTTTGTATCTTTAGCATTTCTCTTTTTCCTAGAAACGTGCATGTCGTCTACCTTTAAAGCTTTACTCTAAAATCTCATTATGGTCCATTTATGTACATACACATTTCCAGGTAAAAAAAAAATATATTAAAGCAACAAAAGATGTACAGTACCATTCAGGCCACCACACCAGCAACAACGTAAAGGCACAGTTTTCAGAGAGGGTAGCATCTTTATGACCTTTCTGTTAAAAGTTGAGCCTCAAACTTTATGAGCTTGAATGAATTTTATAAAAGTACAGGATAAATCATGACTAACCTGCTATGCATGAATCATTACATTTACATAAAAAAAAGTTTTTTGAATGGATTTTTAATTACTTGAATTGGTTCAAGTAATAAAATAATAATAATTTTTTAAAAATTCGAAAAAAGTTTTTTAGGGGGGTTAGTTTGTAAATTGTTGCCATATAGCAACAGTGTGCAATGGTGAAAAGTATCATATAGTCAAAAATAATACAACATGTATGATATTACAATTCCAGTTAATGCATTAGTTTTTTTGCCTCCTAGTAAACATCCATCCATCCATTTTCTGTACTGTTTATCCTTACTGGGTCGCAGGGAACCTGGAGCCTATCCTGGGGGCATGGGGCACAAGACGGAGACACCCTGGACAGGGTGCCAGTCCATCGCAGGCGCAATCACATACACATTCACACAGCCATTCATACACTATGGACACTTTTGGAAATGCCAAGCAGCCTACAGTGCAAGTCTTTGGACTGGGGGAGGAAACCGGAGTACCCGGAGGAAACCTCCGCAGCACGGGGAGAACATGCAAACTCTGCACACACAGAGAAGCGGCAGGAATCAAACCCTCAACCCTGGGGGTGCCACTAAACCACTAAAAACAACTCAAAATACATACAAAAATTTGATACAAACATGTTTTGGGAGCAGTATCAGTAGTTCTTTCTCTTGAAAAATAAAATTTCGTTTTAGGACGCAACCAGCAAACAGAGGTGAAATGATCAGTAAAAAAAAAAAAACAACAACAATCCAAATCATGTGTCGCGCGTTCAAATATTTAAGTTGCTTTTAATTGCTGTTGGCTGAATAATATTTTAGTAGCAGTGAACAAATTTATATCATTATATATATCGTCAAACCCAAGTAGAAGAGCAAGCTTCGGTATAATTTTTACACGAGGGCTGGGATATGTCTATTATGAAATTGTATGAATGCAGGCTGTTTTGATAAGGCTGTTTGAGCACCCCGAATTATGAATTTCATAAAGTTAGCGTTTATCCTTGAGGGTAATAAATAATTGTATTAAAAATAATGTCCTTGTAAATATGAAACAATAATCTGATTTCAAGCCCTGCCCCATTCCCTTCATCTCTAAGTTACACCTCACACACACCATCAGGAACATCTCTAACCAGGCAAAAAAATAAAGTTGATTATCCACTTATCTCAAAAGTCGATCAAGACATGCCTGCTGTTAGAAATTAGTTTCCTATGTTTTGTACCTCGAGCTACAAGGCTAATGCAGTCAAGCTTGAGCTTCACTGTCAGACAGAACATGAACACACACCTGCGCCGTGCCACTATTCGTCCTCCGTCTGGACTGATGGCGTTAGGGACGGGAGTCCTGCAGGTTCGAGGACTGCCGTTGGCAAAATGCAGAGGACTGACGCGCACGTACGCAGGAAACTCCTGTGGCTGCAGAGAGGAAAAGGACACCATGTTGTTCATCTCACTAATTCTTGCATATATGTGAACGTTATATGTATGTGTCTAGCTTGACCTGTATGCCTAGACTGGATCGCATCACATGGAACTGGTCGATGAGTTTTTTGTGCAGCGGACGCATATCCTGTGGAACGAATTTCTCGTGTACGGCCAAGCCGTACTCCAGAATATGTGCCTGCGATAGGGAGCAGACGTGTGTTAGAATCTTTTTTTTTTATTTTTATCTAAGATAACATCAAACGCATGGCTAATCACTTTTATCCATCAAAGTGCATGGAATTGCTTTTATGTAGCTAACAATACCTGCTCAAACATGAGCTCTCGGAGACGGGTGATCTTATCTCCATCCTCCAGGTGATTGGAAATGTAATCTTTTGCAAAGAATGCCTGGGGAAAAAAAAGTTAAATGTTGCAAATAAACTTCAGTGTGTAGTTCATGACTCTGAGGTATGAACTGAAGTTATGACAAACTTTTCAGTAACATCTACACCACAGCCTTTATACACATTGAGCACTTGCTTTTATGGACGAAAAGATCAGGGATAGAAAATGCGGACTAAAGAAGTAAATATTGTTGTTTCCTTTGCATGTTAAATGTAATCTGATGCAACATAAAAATCAATTAAAAAATTTTTTATATACAAATATATATGAATGAGAAGCGGTCTGAACTGTTTGAGAAGCATCTCAAAAATTAGAATATCATGGAAAAGTTCTTTTTTCCCCCCCTGTGATTTAATTAAAAAAGTGGAACTTTCACATATTCTACATTCATTACCCATAAAATGAAATATTTCAAGCCTGTTTTTGTTTTAATCTTGATGATTACGGCTTACAGATCATGGAAATCAAAAATCCAGTCTTTCGACTAAGCAATGTCTAAGATTAAGACGTTGTCTCCTCTGATCTCTTGTGTGTGGAAGAAAATGATTTGTTCATTTTAAAGGGATCACACTATTAATTCATTAATACTGCTATATTTCTGTACTTAATATCAGATTTCAATGGCATTGCATAGGTATTTTAAGTGTATTTACAGCCCAAAAAATAAACATCCATTCAATATGGCATACTGTGGTTACATAATATTATCAGACAGTAGCACTGGACTTACTCGCTCAAGCCAATATCATACAACTAAAATGTGCTTAAGTCAACTGAATAGCACTTAAGACTGTAGGTACATCTGATATGCACAATTTCACTGTTAAATCCTGTTTATGGAACATTTAACTCATCTCTTAACACAACCGTGTATTTATTACTGAACATTATTATGTTCAGTAATAAACATGCACAATGATCCTAATGCTCGATCACACTTTATCACAAGGCCTGATTTCCAGAATGCCACTGATGCAAAGATAATGGCATACGCTCTCAGTGTATACAGCAGATCTGTATGTCTAAACCCTCTGTGGTGCATGCTGGGAGTCCTTCTTACAGCACTTCCCTTTTAAGTGCTTCAGGCAAGCACATGGCAGGCTAACACACTGTTGCCTGGCAACTGTCTAATACTCTATAGCGTGAGAGGGTAAAATATAGTCATTAGATATCCGCAGCAGGCTTTTTACAGGTTTCACCCACATGCAGAAAACGCAATCTTCACTTCCATCTATTTAGAAGTGTAAAGTCTACTTGTCAAATATGCTGAAGTGCAAATGAGTACATACAGTATAACCTCATCACCACACAGCATGTGATACTTATTCAAGAACACATCTTCGTTGGTTAGTACGTTACCGTAAGATAATGACAAATCAGTTTGAATAGCCTGTGTACACATATGTTTCCTTGTTTTTTAAAGCAGTGTAATGCCATGTAGTTTAATGACGTAAGAGCAACACATACTGTATACGCTTAACAAATCGTTAAATTCACAATGTAAACACATGACATTGATATGCACTCTGTGTAGGTCTTATCAACACTAAAGCTTTGATTTATTTGTATTTATTAGTAAATAATTATGCAGTCCTGTTTCCAAGACAGAGTTGTAATGTTTTTTAATGAACAGTGAAATAAAACCGTGACTGATGATGAATGAAAGAAAAAAAAAAAAGAAAGCGTACTTTACACTGACGTTCTTTTCTTCACTGCTTGTGTCCCTGCTTGTTAGGAAGTTGGAGTCAAAACAAAAGGTCAGCCATGATACGGTGTTGCTGGAGCAGAAAAGGTTAAGGGCCTTACTCAAGGGCCCAGCAATGGCTGCTTGGCGGTGCTGGGGCTTGAACTCATGACCTTCTGGTCAGAGCTCTAACCACTGAGCCATAACTGCAGATAGTGAAATTCTTTTCTTTGCATATCTAAGCTTGTTAGGAAGTTGGGGTCAGAGCGCAGGGTCAGCCATGACATGGTGCCCTTGGAGCAGAAAGGGTTAAGGGGCTTGTTCAAGGGAACATCAGTGGCGGTGCTGGGGATTGAACTCATGACCTTCTACTCAGTAGCCTAAAGGCATAACCATTGAGGCATAACCAGTGCATATCAGAAAGCAGTAGATACTATTCTGTAAAACCATAAAGGTGTTCTCTTCAACTAAATCCCATATTTTTATCCCAAATTTTAATTTCTGGGTCAAACAACCAGTCTATTAATCTACCGGGTGTCCAAAAAGTCTCCATACATAGTGGGAAATGAACGCTTTTTAGCAAAATGTCTTCCAAAATTTTTTCGTCTATATTATATATTGTTTTAAGAACACCTTTGACAAAAGAAGAACATATTGAAATCATTCTCATGGCTGGATCGGGAAGCTGCTCTGCCACAAGGTTGAATGGGCTTTAACGGGAAACATGGCAAGCACATCACACACGACACTGTTACCAAACCGGGAGCCAAATTCGGGAGAGACGACAGTCATGTGGAGGATGTTTTGCAAATAAAGTTCAGTTTTGCTACAAGGTTTTAACTTGCCCTATGTATGAAGACTTTTGAGACACCCCGTATTTATCTATCTGAAGCCCGTCTAGATCCAGAGTCTAAGGTTAAACCTTGACTTGCTTTAACCTAACCCTCACTCTACAGTCCAGAGTGCTGAAGGAATACAAGCAGACCTGTTCTCAATATGAAGACCTGATGTATTACGCTGCTGCTGAGCCAACAGAAAAAATCTTTTTATTCTCTATATGATTTTATATCAAATGTTACAATCAAAGAAAATCTGGTGGTCAACCAAACTACTGCCCATACCTCTACACACGCATTTTAAATCAAATGTTTTCTATCTGGATTTGTTCTTTATAAGTTCACTTCCTCTGATTAGTACCTTAATGCTTCCTGTGTTAATTGTGTTCTGAGTTGTTCAGTCTGTTGTTAATTAATAGTCTTGGCCAGGATTCCGGTGCAGAAAAGAAGTCTCAGCGGGACTCACCGGATAAATAAAGGATGAATAAATAAAGAAATGCAGGAAGCGGGGGGTTGAGATGGAGAGAGAAAGAGGTGGTGGTACCTCCTGATAACGAGTGAGTCCTCCATTTACTGCAGCGTCGATCACCCCGTTCAGACACATGGTCAGCGGGTTGATGTTCTGCATCTGCCGCGTCTGGCACTGCGCGATCAGCGTGCGCAGCTGCAGGGTTTTATTCTCAATCACCTCGCTGGCGTTCTCCAGAGGACTCATCTCCACCTGCAGAGCACACACAGTTCACACACCGGCCTTGGACATCCTGGATTTTTAATGGTTATCCATTCAGGAGAGTTCAAAGTGACTGTACTAATGATAGACTGAGCCTGGTATTGGACTTTCGCTTTGACGGTGATATTCAGGCGAATTTCTGAAGAAATAATACAGCCTTAAGCCTGCATTTTTCTTCCCAACTTAGTTTCTATTTACATATCTGTACCATTCCCTGTGCTGAGGAAATGGAAGCAATCATGTAGAAGACCCTATAGAAGCTATATACATTGTACTAGTGATGTAACTTCTGACAGGACAACGACTGTAAGCAAACTGCCAAAGCTTCATTGGAGCTACACTGGAGCGGTTCAAAACCAAAAATGTGAAAGTGTTAGAATCTCAATTATATTAAGAAATCATGGAAGTTCTTGAAAATCACTGTTCACCTATCACCAATTCAGACATGCAAAGCTGACAGCGACATATCTCAGCTGTAAATACAGCCAAAAAGAGGTTCTACCAGGTATTGACCCAGGGGAATAAATACTTGTGCAACCAAGAAATGTCTGCATGTTTTTTTTGTTTAATTAGTATGTTAGACATACATAAATTTTAGACATAGTGTGTAACTCAAATGGTAAAAATCTGAAATCCATTTCAGTTCCAGTACGCAACACTGAGAAATGCGAAGGGGGGGGGGGGGGGGGGGGGGGTACTTATGCACAGCACTGTAGTTTTTCTGTTTCTAGTCACATATTTTAAACATTTATTGATGGAATTGAACAAATGTTTTGATCTTTTCATTTAAAAATGAATTTTCAGTGAGCTTTCGGTTTATTTCTCAGTACAGGAAAACATGTTGAAATGTGTTTGTATGCTACAGATGCAATAGCTAAAGATTAGGTTGAAGAAGCTGTTTTTATTTCATCTGTGGCCAACAAATATAACTTTATGATGTTATAAAAGTGTCTGTGTGTTTTATTTTCCCACAGATTTGCAGAGGAAAAGCAATAAGAAGAGGTCAGAAGATTTTGGGCTCTCACCAGCTCCCGTTTCTCCACCTCGAACCAGCGAGATATGCCTGGGAGACTCTGTGCCAGACTCAGTGTGGTCCTCTCCACCCATAGACTCTGCGCGCACACACACACACACACACACACACACACACATAATCTCAGTCATCCCTTATAGAGAAAACAGTGTGGAGAACCTTTAACTCCACTGCTATATTTATATTGGCCAGCATGCACTCTGTGTGCATGCGTGTGGGTGTGTGTGAGTATGTGTGTGAGTGTGATGCATTGGACAAAACCCCTCACACTGTTTAATTACCCTAAAGAAGCAGAGGAACATAGACACTGGTGCTGAAGTGACACGCAGGCAACAAAGAAGACCAAGTCTTTATTCTTACATCACTGTGTGTGTGTGTGTGTGTGTGTGTGTGCATGTTTGTTTGTGCACATGTATGAGAGAGTGTGTGCTTGTGTGTATGTTTAAGAGAATGTGTGTGCATTTCTGTTTGTATGTCTGAAGTTTGTGTGCGTGTGTGAGAGAATGTGAGCTTCTGTGTGTGTGTGTGTGTGTGTGTGTGCATGTGTGGGCATGTTTACTTGTGTGTGTTGTGCGTATTTGAGAGTGAGTGTGCGCTTGTGTGTGTATATGTGTGGGTGTGTGTGTAATAGAATGTGTGAGAAAGTGTGTGCTTGTGTGTGTGTGGGGGGGTGTGTGGGTGGGTGTATGAATGTTTGTGTGCATGTGTGAGAGGGAGTGTGTGCTTGTGTGTGTATATGTGTGAGTGTGTAAGAGAATGTGTGTGTGTGGGCGCGCGTGTGTGAGAGAGAGAGAGAGAGAGAGAGAGAGAGAGTATGCTTGTGTGTGTGTGTGTGTGTGTGTGTCCTACCTTGAACTCATCCTCTTTATCTTTAGTACCCCTGTGAAAGGGTTTGTCGTGTGTGTGTGTGAGAGAGTATGTGCTTGTTTGTATGTGTATGTGTGTGTGTGTGTGTGTGTGTGTGTGTGTGAGAGAGAGAGAGAGAGGATGTGCTTATACGAGTGTATGTGTACATGTGTGTGTGTGTGTGTGTGTGTGTGTGTGTGTGTGTGTGTGTGTGTGTGCCCGACCTTGAACTCATTCTCTTTATCTTTAGTACCCTTGTGGAAGGGTCTGTCATAGCGGAACCTCCAGATATGGTTGACTTTGTAGAAGCTCTTGATGTTACTCGGCACTCCGTCTCTCTGCAGCACGTCCTGATTCTCCGGGACAGGAGTGACCGCGTAGATCTGCAGGTCTGACCCAGAGCCACTTAAGGAACATAACACACAAGCAAACACACACACACACACACACTCCATCGATAAAAGCATGCAGGCTGTGATCGGAACCACATTGTTTTCCACAACCTGTCAGCCAAGAACAGGAATCTGAAGGTACAGCGGACACAGAGTCAGTCAAACTGGACAGTTGAAGATTAGAAAAATGGCACGTGGTCTTTTCCAATCTTCAGCTGGTCAGTTTTGGTGAACGGAAGTAGAACCCGATGTGGTCTTAAGCTGTCGTAGCCCATCTGCCTCAAGGTTTGACATATCATGTGTTCTTTTTAGCTCACCACGGTTGTAAAGAGTGATTATTTGAGTTACCGTAACCTTCATGTCAGCTCAAATCAAATGTCTGGCATTCTGCTCTGTCCTCTCTCATCAACAAGTCGTTTCCGCCTGCACATTGCTGCTCACTGGATGTGTTTTGGAATACCTGGATTCAAAAACCAGAATGTCTGACACCACCAACTATACCAGAGCCAAAAGTGTTTGATGTGAACATTACCTGAAGCTCTTGCCCTCTATCTACATGATTTTATGCACTGTGCTGCTGTCACATGATTGGCTGGTTGGATAATTGCATGAATGAGCAAGGGCACACGTGTACCTATTAAAGTGGCCATATACTGTATATGTACATGTTAGCGAGTGTTTGAGTGTGAGTTTGTGGAGGATACACTGCGCCTCAGCCTGCAGTATGGTCTGGTCAGGCTGGTTGGCGTGCTGCATGGCGATGGCGTGAGGAAACTCACTCAGCATCCTCTGCTGAAACGCCTCCAAGCGCTCGTAATCGTTCCCCCGACACACAAACTCCTTATTCTGCACAACACCAACACACACACACACACACACACAAGTGAAAATGAGAGGCCTGAGTCACTAAGGCTCTCTCTACAGCGATGACTAGTACATCATCTCCATGAGCTCTAAGTGAGGATGTAAGGATAAGTGCTTGGTGAAGCCTGCCACCTAGTGGGCTAAACATGAAAATGCAAACGGCAAATTAAACAAAATGCAGGGATATACATGAACGCAACAGTGAACAGTCAAGCATTTCGGCCTATAAAACAGCTTTATTTACATCGTATACTAATATTTACCCGTAAGAAGAAGGGGAACTTCTTGCCGTAGAACCCAATTCTAAAGAACTCCGGTTCAAGCCTCTGTTGATTCATTATCTTATCATAGAGAGAAGCCTCCATCATCTGGAGAAAAAAAATAATCACACAAATAAAAACTCACATTTAAGGCTGCACAAATAAGTACCTCTAAAAATTACAAATTAGGATTTGCTGTGATTTTTGTCAAGCATCATAATATACATGTTATACAGAAATGAATAAATACACCATGCCTCATTAGAACACTGATCAATCCTGAAAATCAATCCTGATTTTCAGCACAGTCTCTTATTATTATTAAACAGCCCAGAGTCTCCAGAAATAGGTCATACATTCAGTCTTGCTATAATTTTTATTCATAATAATAATTTAGCAGAGAGAGTGATAATGAGGGAAGTGTGATTTCCATAAAAGAAAAATGAATGATCACATAATTTCACAAAATTACGTAAACAATCAAAATCACACAATTACGTACACTTAAAAATGCTACTCTAGGAAAGCTGAAAAATCAATCACTCACCCTCATTTTGCTCAGGTTCCTGTAGTCGTAGTAAGCCTCGTACTGATTGGCCAGCTCTCGGCAAAGGATGATACAGTTCTCCCAGCACTGCAAGTCGTAACAGCTCATCAGTCAACATTCAAGTTTCGTAATAAAGGCAAAACTACATCATTATAAGATGACAGTATCCATCCATCCATTTTACATATCACTTATCCTACACAGGGTCGCAGGGAACCTGTAGCCTCGGGGCACAAGGCAGGGGACACCATGGACAGGGTACCAACCCATCATAGGGCACAATCGCACACACACTCACACACTATGGACAATTTGGAAATGCAAATCAGCCTACAGGGCATGTCTCTGGACTGGGGGAGGAAACCGGAGTACCTGGAGGAAATCCCCGAAGCATGGGGAGAACATGCAAACTCCGTGCACACAGGGTGTCAATACCTCCAACCCCGGAAGTGTATGGTAAACATGCTAATCAATACACCCCCCATGCCCCTCTAAAACGACTGAATAAACTTATAATGAATTTATACATTCATTCAGTAAGTCGACCCCGTCAGAGTCATTGTGAATCCGGTGTCTATCCCAGGAACACTGGGCATGAGGTGGATGATGGACCACCTGGATGTTGGGCCAGCTCTTGCCAGACACCACACACACACACGCACACACACACACACACACACACACACACACACACACACACACACACACACACTCACACACACACTCAAACACACACTCACACACACACCCTCATTCATACATAACTGCATGGTTAAAACTGAACCCCAAGTTGTCATCTTACAACACAGGAGCACTATTCTTAAAAAACACTTTGGTGGTAAAGGAGCATCTGGAATATTGAGGTTGGACAACAAAAGACGTCTAGACGTTAGTCGGGAGGAAAAAAATAGAAGTGAGTCTGAAGTTTAAAAAAAAGTGCATGGAGGAAAAAGAGAAAAAAGTGTGATTTCAGTGTACTTTCTGGCAGATTAAGAAAATGTGAATGCAATTATTAATGTCATAAATACTTACACAGTTAATTGTTGTGTGTGTGTGTGTGTTTGTGTGTGAGTGAGAGAGAGAGAGAGAGAGAGAGAGAGAGAGAGAGAGAGAGAGAGAGAGAGATTTGCCAGCACTTTTGTTGCTATCATGTGGAAATATTTACATGACAGTAGTTAATGAAAATATGTAATAATTCATATTTTCTTTCAATTATTTCACAGTAAACATATCCTAAACATATATTATATACATACATATGAATTTTTCATTTAAGATCAATTGAATTAATTTGAATGCAGCACATTCTTCTAGTTCAAGTGCAGCTTTTTGGCTCAGAAGTGGCGCAAGAGAAAAGTGTTCATCCTATTATCAGTGTTTGATTCCTGACTGGGAGTCCAAACTGGCAGTGCTCTGTGGGCCAGAACAATGGCTTTCACAGCAACACTAGCCTATCATGGGTCTGTGAGATCATGTATGAGGAAGAGGGCAGATAGCACTTTCCTAACAGTGTGTTATGCTACCCTGTGACAAAGCATGAGCAGCAGTTTGAAAAGGGATCATAGCTGGTTTTGTGTGTCTCAGAGGAAGCATGGTAACCTTTACTGTCACTAATTGGTAGCTGTTGTATGTTAGTGGAGAGCTGACTGGTGGGCGGGTCTTGGCACATGACCAAATTGGGGAGAAAATGGGGGGAGTCAATCTTAACAGATCTAGAGTCTAAAATGTTCTTTTCGAAATTTTAAGATTACCAAACACCTGGGGGGGGGGGGGGGGGGGGGGGGGGGCATAAAGAGTGGACTGACCTTCCCCCTATCGAAGTTATGGATGATGGTGAGATGTAAACACTCTTTCCTCTGCCACTCGCTCTGCATGGGGTAGGTGAGGAACTCCCTCAGAGGCCTCTCTGTCCACTCCAACAGCTCATCATACAGCAGCAGAGTGTAGGCTGCCTCTGATACACACACACACACAAACACACACGCACGCACAAACACACATGAATGTACATCACTTAAAAACTTTTACTATTAAAATTCTGGCAAAGCAACTTTGGTACAGAGAAAATACAGCTGTATGAATAAAACCAGGAGGCACAATAACATCAATAGTAAATATGTGGGAAAAAACAGCTTTGTAGTGTCAAATACTATCCAGAAATAGATGCTATTCTACAATATACTGTAATATAACAGAATATAAACACATAGAACACAATACAAATATACAGTATATATATGTACTGTTCAGTATGTACTGAATAATTTTATACCACAGCGTGGTTGAATTCTCGAGTCTGACTGGTCAGAAGGTATTGTAGTATAACCGCACGTCTCGGACAGTAGTTCCAGCTGTAGCATGAATGACAGTTTTATAATAATGTGTTTGCTCTAATATGTTATTGTTTCTATAGTAACAGCTCATTGAAAGGGACTTATGTGTGGTCCATAATAAGAAAATTGTATAAATTGTTAATGTGGTGATGTTTTCTGTTAGGAGACATTTATTTAACATTTATGGAAGGAATTAAAGATTGTAATTGCTGGCAAATCGCTGTGGTATTGACACTATATGTATTATATATAGTGGGTCGACTGATTGATCGGTTTTGCTGATTAATCAGCACATAACCGATTGCTGGAACTATGGGCTATCAGCAAAAATCCACAGCGAAAGTTTTACACAGTTGTGTCCGTTACGGGAGCTGCTGAGAATGGTCCGCTGTCATTATACAGTACGAGAGCGTCCTCTAGAGGCAAAATAAAAACAATCACTGAAATATTTTGTTGTGTTATTTGAAGTGTTTTGTAAATTCATTTTGGATGTCTCTATTTTTATTTGTTATTTGGAGTGTTACTTTTTGGTTCAGTTTGGATGTATATCTTATATTTACTTTAGTATTTGTTAATAGCTAATATATATTCATATTTATATCTTTATTTCATTTAAAAAAAAGTACAGTACATTTTCATGGTACAGTAAGTACTGTTTACTTTTGTAAAAAGTTCAGCAATATTTTACTTTGAGTGTCGTATTTTCATATAGTATCAATTTTAAAAACTATCGGTTGATTAATCTGTTATCGGCAGGTACCACCCAACTTAGTTATTGGTTTTGGTAAAATCAGCTATCATTCTACCTCTAATAACATAACATAACACAACAACAGAACATAAGATAAGATAAAATAAGATAACATAACAACATAACATAACATGACATAACATAGCACAATAATTATATTCTAATTGTTATTATATAATATAACATAGACATTGTATAAGTATAATACATGAGTTTTCATAGTGAGGGTTTGCTCCCACCTGTTTTCATGTGAAATTAAAATAAAAAAAAATTAAACTAACATTAATGACTTCATCACTAGAAATTAAGAATCCAACCCCACAAACGTCACACAGATCTGTGTGCTTACTTTACCCATCATTTAAATATTTTACAAACAACAACAGCAACAGTATCAAAGAGAGCATGTGATCCAGTTCCCAAATAATGTTCAATGATCACTATTTTGTTTTAAGATGCTAGGAGTACAGTAATAACGGTTGTGTGGTTATTTTTTCTGAGGTATTACTCAGGCAGTGACTTTAGTGAGGTACCTGTGTAGTTCTGGACTTTAAGGTGGAGCTCATAGAGCTTGTGAATGTAGCGGATGTACATCTCCTCTTTATTCAGCTCCGTCTTGTAGAAGTTCTAATAGAGCAGAAGAAACCAGTGCTTAATAAATGATGAAATAATATTAATCAAAACATAGCATTCAATCATTACATAGCATTTTGGGTAGCATCGCCAGAATATATACATAAATAAACGAATAATAACAAATAAATTAATTATATATATTATATATATATTAGGAGAAAAATAGTTTCAGCATTTAAGTTGGTGTGTTGATAAAAATGTGATAGGCATAATGCATAATAATTTTTTAAAAATAAATAGTAACATAGTGTGTTTGTATGTGTGTGTTTAAGTCTCTCCATGAGTGTGTTATGAAACTGAATCAACCAAAAAAGTGTCAATCAGGTCACTGAGGCAGACAGAGCAGACAGACTAATAAGCAGGAAAGCAGGAAAGTCTAATTTACCAGCAGGTTGACTGTACAGCCGATCTTTTTCCCATCAACCTCTCCGATCTTCATACAGTCCCTGAAACACACAGAGGGAAAAACAGCTCCATAAACCTAGTTTTCTGACAGTCTGTGACAAATTAGACTCTTACAGAACATTTTTTAGGTTTATGAGCATGTGTGTGATAAAATGTGTGTTGTGTGTGTGTACATGTGTGTGTGTGTGTGAGCAATGTGTTATTGCCTGTAATCGAGTAATCTCTCCATAAGCCGTGTAACCGTGGCTATATGAGACACACCACTCTCTCTCCATGTTTCTCTCTCGATCTTTTTCAGCAGGCTACGCCACAAAACACAAAACAAGGCAGCGTGACACGATTTAAAGCATCTCACAGTAACAGGTTATGCTTTACATTCTATGCTAATATATTATTATTTATTTAAGCAAGTTCTATTTAAAATGTTATACAGCAGTACGTACAGTATGTTAAGCATCTTACCTCGGATACGGACCAAACAGTGGGATTCTGCTCCAAAAAGCGTGAACAGGAAAAGGATTTTAGTGCATTGATTTTCACGAGTATATGTGAGGACACTGCAGTAATCAGATTCTTACATGTTGTTAAAGAGCTCCTTGTAGGTCTCATCTCCTTTACCCTCTGACATCAGACTCTCCAGCTTGTCTATCAGCTTTGCCTCCACCTGATTGCATGAGGGGAAAAACAAAAAGAAAAACGTGTTTTTATATAAATTCTTAATACATGATATGAATATATTGCACTCAGTTCAGGTTACTCTTCTATATTTGGATGGCTGGGATGGGATTCAAACATTTTTACACAACAAATCTCTCACACATGAATAAATTATTGCAAAAAGAGCAACTTGCATTACACATGGTTATATGTTGTTTTTATATGCATTCATGCTTTAAAAATAGAAAATGACTGGCTCATTTGTGATTATATTCATTTATTTGGCACCATCTGATGTTAGAATTTCAGGAGCTGAAAGCAATACAAACCTCTCATTCATTTATGTCTAACTAATTAAATTAAAATTTATGATATTGTAGAAGGTGTGTGAACACGTATAAAAGTGTCTTTATACGCGCACTTATCGTTATTATAGCCCTCAATTCAGGGGCACTGTGGCTTAGTGGTTAGCACGTTTGCTCGCACCGTCAGGGTTGGGGGTTCGATTCCTGACTCTGCCATGTGTGCACGGAAATGGTGAGCATCTTCCAGTGTTTCGGGGGTTTCCTGGGTACTCCGGTTTCCTCCCCTGTTGTAGGCTGATTGGAATTTCTAAATTGTCTATAGTGTGTGATTGTGCCAGTCAAGGGTGTCCCCTGCCTTGAGCCCTGAGTTCCCTGGAATAGACTCCAGGCTCCTCATAACCGTGTGTAGGATAAGCAGTACGGAAATGGATGGATGGATTTCTCAATACGGAAAGTGTTTTTGAGAATAGTTTTTGAACATTTTCCCAATTCAAGAGGAGGCATCTCCTTGCCCAGGTGTCAACTGGACAGGACTACAGTGAAGCGACCACCGCAGAGTTCGCGGTGTTTAATTTTCTCAAGGAAGAAAAAAGCTAACACGGCCAATCCAGATGTAAATAAAATCCCAGTGGAGCACCTGCAAATGGTGAAATGACACTCCATGCATGCAAGTATAAAATTTGCTACACAATTGAATCTGCCTTGTGGTTTTGCGCCAAATAGAACTAAACCTTCCATGCTAATACAAGTCAAATATTACGAGTCAATAACAAGCATTAGTAATTCAATAAATAAAATAAATAGCATTTACTGCACTGATTTATTACTTGTTTTAAATTTTATAACCAAATTTGATCTATACCAATCCCAAAAGGAAAACATCTGCTTTCCCAGATAAATCCACTGCATGTTTTCATGCATTCTGCTCAAGATTGCTGGGAGGACACAAAGTGCTCAATTATAGATGAGCTATTAATTATTGATATCTGTAATCAGCTGGCATTGCTTTGATTGACAGGTCAGAGAGGAACTGGATAATCCTACTGTATTGGAGCATTGCAGTACTCAACTCAACAGGACAAATGTTTAGACTGTGGTTATTAGGAAATAATTTTTTCTTAAATATATGTTAGCATATAAAAGAAATATGTGACTGTAAAACAACTATAAATGAAAAACTGAAGCAAATGGTGTGCAAACAGAAAAGTCATATTCTAATGACAATTTCAGACTAGCTTTCAGAAGCATGATTTGGGTCAGTTTTAAATAACAGATCCTTAAATAATAACCATAAACTGAGCAAATGTTTGCATTCATTTTTGATACACAGTCAGCACTGTTGGCATTTTGATTAGTCTGAAGTGATATCGGGGTGAACTGTTCTCATATAATGATTTATTTGACTTTGTAAGATGATTTCTTCATCGTCAAGGCTGTTTTATGAGTCGATCAGTGAGATCATGAGCAAGGTCACACAGTAAGGTCATCACCTGTTTGAAGTTGCCACTGCGGCGTTCCTCGCTGTCCATCATGTCATGGAAGACAGGGATGAGGACGTTTCTCAGGTCAGGCTGTGGTACCAGGGTCACCTCCAGGAATGGACCAATCAGAGAAGGGATCAGATTCACTTTATAATCTCCTTGAGAGCCAACAGGGAACAAAGTCTTGGTTTTATTCTGTGTGTACTGAAGAGATGAGGAAGTTTCAGCATAGAGGATAAACACAGAGACAATTTTACATGTGTAACTCTATTGGACAAAGATAGGCCATGTGGAATTTCTAGCGCTAACTGATGCCAACTAAAATCACCTTCCCCCATTGACCTTTCTCTATCACGGCCCCCTAATAATCCCCATCCCTGATTTGGGTACATCAATCTCTCCTCTTCACTAATAGCTGGTGTGTGGTTGGTGTTCTGGTGCACTATGGCTGCTGTTGCATCATCCAGGTGGATGCAACACACTAGTGGTGGTTGGGTAGATCCCCCCCATACTATGTGAAGCACTTTGAGTTTCTAGAATGGCGCTATATAAATGTAACTATAACTAACTAACTAACCTTCCTGTTGCCTTGTGTCTTCTGTGTACGCTCTATAGTAAATACAACATAACTGTATATTCTGCAGACTGCATTTAGGAAAATACCTTGCAATATCATAAGGTAGCAGTAGTCCATATTTGTAATGATAAAACATGGAAAAACTAGTAGAATACCCAAAATGACAGGAAAAGTCTACCAAATCATATATTACTACAACAGATAGTACAGCACAATAGTACACCATGATAGATACTGGTAAATGGTGTACAATTTTGAACTCCTAGCTCTTTGGTGTATTCGAGTTTTTAGACATGGCATGGCAAATTGAGGCAAAAGCATGCTAACTGATGGCAGCACCTATTTACGTATAGTATGGTTGCATTTGGGGGTTTCTCTGTGTAAGGCGTGGTAAGTAGTAAAATCAAGCAAATGCCGCAATATTCGAATGAGCTTGCAATTTTTCAAAAGCATCATTGCGAAACAGAATTGCATTTTGCTTTTTAAAAAAAACTCTTGCATCGCTAATTTTGAAAAGATCCACAGCAAAATTAATTTTTTGGCCGCAACCATCACAAAAACCTCTGTACGGTCTGAATAAAATCTCTTACATTGTCAGTATTTATCAGGTTTGCTATAAGCTGATAGACAGCGTGTCTAAAAGGAAAGCCTCAATTAGACAATTGTTTAGTTTAGTTGTGGTCAGCAATGCCATTCTTCTGTGCATTTGATAGCTGCTGTGTATGATAAAGTTACACACATGTTAGGAGTGACTACAGCGGTAATGCTGTAACCTGCAGTGCAGTGGAGAAAGGGCGGTTGCCTAGTGTCGTGTGATTTAAGGTGAGTTCAGAGTGTGTGTGTGCGTGCATGCGGGGGGGAAGGCTAGAGGGTTGGGGGGATTGCTACATTTTTGGGGAGTCACGGCCAAACACAAAAGGAATGAGAACTACTGGAGTAAGGAACGTTATCAGGTAAGAAAAAATAAAAATAGGTTGATGTTTGTAAATGGAAATGCATTTTAATCAGCATTTTATAAAAGTGGTGTAACAGTCCAATCATACACCCATGACTAACCATGACTCTGTGACACAGTAACAACCCTAGTGGCAAGCTTTATTTCAACAGTGGCAGATGTGGTCACACCCCTGAACTAGCCTAGATACAAGTTTCATAGCACTGCAGATCTTTTTAAATGCTCTACTCAGCCATTTCCTTGCAGAAATATAAATAGTTATAGCAAATGTGTAGAAGTTAGTAAGAAAATTATGATACGGCATATGTGTACCCTCAAGTGTTCATTCATTTTGTCTGTTTCTCTTCAGCTATACTGTACTGATTCGCTCGGCTGATCAGCAAATCAGAGAGCTCTCTTAGGGCAATGGATGCTGACAGGGACCATTAACTAATTAACTAACTAGGGACCATTTGGCACTGAAAGTATGGGACATGCCACAAAAACTACAGCCGACAGCTGGCTTAGTGTGTCATTGACTCGGCGTGTCATTGACTCGGCGTCAGCTGATTTGTTAAGGGCTCTTGATCTATCTTTCTTTTTCTGTCAGTGGGTAATTTGGCTTTTTTTCTTTTTTCCTCACCCAGATTCTGCCACATGCTGAAGATCTCACATCCGATCATCACTCGCATGTCTCCGTACCTTTAAAACAACGAGAACTGTTAGGATCTGTTAGGACCTGCTGTTCCTGTTTGGAAATGATCACATTATTGAATGTAAATGTTTCATGTGCTTTATTTTTGATGAAGTGTCAAAAAGCAATCTGCTCACTTTTCCAGAACTTTCTTCCTCTTGGACGGAGGGAACGTCTCGAGCTGGAGACACGGCTGGATGACGAATATTATAGAGAGGTAAAAATAGGACTCCCATACCTGACGGAAAAAGGACAGGCTTATTTACAAAGCTGCCGATCACTGACTACACTGCAGACAGACATGCTCCTAGTGTAACTGATGGTCATGTGACCTCTCTTCATCTGAATGAACGGAGTGATTCAGATGCCATTGGAAATAGAAGGAAGAAAAAAAGGAAGAAACGTGACAGATGCGCAAGACCTGCAAATCAACTGCAAAGACACACAAGCACAGATGCACCACACACAAATGCACTTATCTCATACCTTGAAGTCAAATTTCTCATTAAGGAAGTTGCTTCTGAGAGTGTCGGAAAGATACAGGACCGAGGTGATGATCACACTGGAAAACAAATTGAAAAACGAAAACAGAAAACAAGTGTGTAAGGTTCTGTGGTCTGCAAACGGACAAACTGCTCTGAAATTTGATTATAGCTGGACGCTCTACATAATCATTTAAAAATATGATGTTATATAGCACAGAAAATCAAATACTTGTTGATATGGTGAGGTTTTCTGTCAGGAGATGTTTAGTTAGCATGTATGGAAGGTAAAACTGTAGCTTCAAGTTTTTCAACACAGGAAAGTCTTCCAGACAGATGGCTTTGTGTTTTCTTAGGAAAAAGCTGCCTCTTTTTCTGTATTATTAACTGTTATTAACTTATCGTATTATATGTAAGGGATAATCCAAGGCCAGTTGTGCATTGCATGATTTTAATGCACTACGTGGAGGGAAAGAACCACACCACATTACAATCACGTAATGCACACCTAGCCGTGGATTATCCCACTTATACCATGGCCAACTGCCAGCACTGAAGTTAAAGCTGTCATTGATGTTTGCAGCGCAAAATTTGACTGAAAGGATAAAAATAGTGGTTAATTTTCGCTAGTTATTTCATATACCTAGAATAGACCTAGTTAGACCTAGAATTCTGCCCGCTCTAAATCATACACAGAGATGTGATAAGTGATACATGTGATAATGTGACACACAGGAGTATGATAAGATTACATTTACATGAATGAACTGTAATAAATAGTTAAGAGAGAGAGAGAGAGGAGAGAGAGAGATTGTGCATGTGTGAATTACCTGAGCCTGTGACGCATCTCTACTAATAATGAAAGGTAACTGTATGTTTCTATGGTTACAACTGTTAATAGGCAGCGCATTAATTTAGAACAGTGACTAAACTTACTGGAAATATCTGTGCGTTCAACGGTTTGAACACACACCTTCCAGCCAATCAGAATCGAGTATTCAGACAGACCATGTTATACATGTATTTATGCATATATAATATAATGGATTTTCCACTAAATTAAATGTAACTATTAACGGATAAAAAGTATGACGCGAATTTAATGAATAAAAATGCAACAGTTGCCAAATTGTTTTGTTATAAAAGGAATAAAACACTTTGGAACATGCTGCTATTGGAAAATAAACAACTTTAGGGTGGTAACAGCCTATAATTGATTATTTTCCTATAACAGCACACCCCCAAGCTTTTTATTCCTTAATTATCACTTTAACCACTGACTGTCTGGGGTGTTTTTTTGATTACAGACAAAAACCTGTAACATTTGCTTTGGCCTCGTGATCACTGAAATGGGGGACATTGCTTTGTTTGTGTGGGATGTGATATTTGCCTATGATTTTTCAGGACTGTAGTAGTATTAGTGCAGAATTTAGTATTTGCATGGTCCATCTAAAGTGCATAATGATGTACATGTATTTTTAAAATGGTAAATGGTGCACTTATATAGCACTTTTATCCAAAGCGCTTTACACTGTGTCTCATTCATACACACCAATGGTAGCAGAGCTGCGATGCAAGATGCTACCTTGCCATTGGGGGAAACTTGGGGTTCAGTGTCTTGCCCAAGGACACTTCAGCATGTGGAGTCAGCATGGGCCGGGAATCGAACCGCAAACCTTGCGATTAGTGGACGACCTGCTCTACCACCTAAGCCACAGCCGCCCCAAATTTTTAACCAGTAAAAATAATTTATGTTGAATCATAAATTGTTTAAGATAATCATTTTAATTGCTAGGAAAACCCTAAAACTTCCTTTATAACAAATGCAATATATATCATTCTATAAATATGCAATTTGAAACACACCCTCATCTAAAATCCCATCTATTGCCCCAATACCCTGATTACTCTATGGAGTATTAACCTGTTTGAAATAGACAAGGAAATACATTGATGAAATCTGAGCCTGTATGTGTGACTGATCCGTTCGCCAACATCAGGGAATTAAAATAGTATTAAAGTGGAGTATTGAAATTCCATGTCCAGATATTTGGGCAGCTCGCATTTGGTCACAGGTAGATTTCAGCACTGGAGTGCTGAATTGCATCATCATAATCTGGGCAATTTATTTATTAGTAACTAAACCTGTCAAAATACACCATAACAACCATGATGTGTTTATAGCGTTGCCTAACATTAACAGAATTAGTACTTTCTTAGAGGTTCTGTGCCTGATATATTCCATGCTGTCATCAAATCATTTGGATATCTGACACATTTTATCACTACTGACAGTAGTGATCAAAAAACTATGTTTTACACAAAACAAAAACTCATATTCACCCAAGATATTTAGTATTATCTACTGCATATAATCTATATAATCAGAATCAGCTATCCAAGACAAGTTTCATGAGCTTACTTGTTGGTGACCAATCTCATGACTGTCCAGTCTTTAGGAAACATGTCTGGCCTAATCAATATTCTAAAGACAGTGAACAGCTGCAGAAGAAAATTCTGGAAAAAAAGAAAGAAAAGACTTAGTTTTCCATAAGAGTGATATATGACAAAAGACAAATAAGACTCTGTCCTGAGAGTACCGTGTGTAAAGTTTACTCCGAGTGACAAGAAACTGATTGGACATTAAAGTTTCCCTTACTGATCATTTTTAAGCAGCTCACTGCTGCAATCATCAAATTTAAAAAAATGATTTGATATATTATTGTTTATAATCATTTCATTGATTCGGTCGACTCACCGCCAGCTCGTCTTTTGTAGGGAATCGGCTCAGGAGCTTCTGGTAGTCCTTATCACTTAACTGCCTGAGGAGAGTCAGCAAACAGGCCACAAACTCACCCTACACACACACACACACACACACACACACACACACACACACACACAGACTCTAAACATACTGTAAAAATACTGACAGTTCCTTATTAATCTAGATATAAAACATGCATTTAGTAAGAAATAGGAACAGTGAGTTACTGAAAATATTTTCCACACTGCATTATTAGGGAAGACAATTTAATCCGCTCATAGTATGACAATCTACGCCTCACATGTCCAGACACAGCGGAATCCTAATTGAGACGATGCTTAACTTCAGATTATACAACCAATAATCCGTCATGTCTTGATATGTCTTTAAACTGAACCATGTGTTTCAGTGACTCTTTGGAGTGCCTTTGTGATCAAAAGTCCTCACTTGGATAGAAACATCTGACAGTACTGACCTTTTGGCTGGTTCTCATGAGTAAAACTGCTGTTTTTCATTTCTTTCTTTCTTTATATATATATATATATATATATATATATATATATATATATATATATATATATATATATATATATATATTTTTTTTTTTTTTTACAAAAAATGCAAGAACTGAATGGTTTCCTTTTAGTTGCTGAGGCTAGGCTGAGGCTACAATCAGTTAGCTACATTCATAATTATATCAATGGAAGGTCCTCACAACGATAGCAAGACACTATTATGTTGTGCGTGTGAGACTCACGGTCACATCCTGATATTGCAGACGCATCGAGGTGGCGGCTGGCTGGGGACGGTTAGTTACCTCCAGTATCGTCTTCAATAACACTCCAGACAGACTGTCCATTATTACATTAACCTCTTCAGGTGCCACACACTCCTACATTCAGACACACACACACACACACACACACACACACACACACACACACACACACACACATAAGATCATGTATATGCATGTGTATGTATGCAATTCACACTTTGAAGTAAGTGTTAATTCTAAGTAAGCTTAATAAAAATGTGAGTGAATGAATCACAAACATGAAATAATATAACTTTATAAAATAATAATAATTGCACAAGATTAATAATAAAAGTTAAATATAATGTATTAATCAATAATATCATTAATTTAAACAACATTCTTACTATTGTTACTCTTGTTTAAGATATTGTTATTTATTTTCATATTAACAGAATACCTTTATGAATAATGATTATCATTTCTATCATTATAAATATTATACATATTTATAATCGCAATATTTACTATACTGTATTATTATTACTATTACAGTAAGACAGGTGTTTAGTGATATTCAACATCGATTGATTTTGGTGTTTGCCCTTTTTGCTATGACGTTCATGGGTGAAGCTCAGTGCCTACCCTCCTAACACAGGTGGTGAGAACATCTAAAGCATTCTGGGTAGGAGGACATGTGGTGTGTGAAGCTGGAGTACGTACTGTGTTTGGGTCTCTGTGGACAAGAGACAGCATGCTGGTGAGGATGTTCGCACATAGAACCAACTCCTTCTGCTCCTTCAGGTAAGTGAGGAGGAGATGGAGGACCACGGGTAGGAGCACACAACGTGACTCTGCAAAGACACACACACACACACACACACACACACACACACACACACACACACTATTTAAACACAGCTGCTGAACAGGACATTAAATATGCATAATTTCAAGAACATCAGGAACATAAGCCCAAGCACCTTGTCAGTGTGTGTGTCTGTGTGTGTACCTGGGTTGGTGTAAAGTGGGCTCTCCACAGTCTTGGCCATGCACTGCAGCTTGACGGCCTGCAGAGGGCAGTCTGTGTGTGTTAGAGTGGGCAGACTGCTCAGTGTGTCGCGCGCTAGATTCGCCACCTCACGGACACCGAACACCTTCAGCAGTTCACAGCACACGGTGGGAAACGACCTCAGGAACACAGCCTACACACATACACACACACAGGTCATGCCCATAGGTTAAGTGCACTGTTTATCAGACACCAATAATATGTGTTACTATGGCAATACCTCTCACAGGATGAGAGTGTATATTCGGCATCTAGATGTAATAAAGCACTCAATAAAGGTCATAATAATTACACACAAAACAGAGCTTCTTTGCTCTTCCAAAACCCAGCATGTTTATTATTTTCAATTTATTTAAAAAAAAAAAAGAAAAAAAAAAGAAGGTATTTCACTAAATCTGAAATTAGAATAATTACTGAGCATTTAACATTCTGGCACTGACATCCTCTCATTTTTATTTGATAAGCCTGTACTGTACTATATTAATATATTATCTATTATAATTATCTATATTAATTATAAAATATAGAATTATAATAGAACTTTTAAATAAAAACAATTATAGGAAGAATAATAAAGTAGGAGAATAAAGGAGAGTTTAAAATCAGATATGGATGAGCAGTCTCTGACACTAAATGACCTGTGTACTATAGTGGACTAATTAAACTTGTAGATGGAATAAGATAAGTGATTACAGTAACTGTTCTTGGCAGGTACAAGTCTAAAGACTGTCCTGTGTGCATCCCAGGACTCTTAATCACAATCTGCTGAAGAGATTGTATTGGATGTGGATTGAAACTGGCAGCGTGTCTAGATGACACTATAATATGCGAGGACTAATACGAAATACTAAATTATTTATACGAAAAGAAATACAGATTTATACTAAAATAATACATGGCGTATTATATACAAGAGGATTATTTTCCTATAGCTCTACGGTCTGGAGTGTGTTATTCTACTTATACCACAGCAATCTGCTAGTGATTACAAGATTTCATTTATTAATGAATGACATGTTCCTTTTCTCACTTATGTTATAAATTCTCTCTCTCATACACACACACACACACACACACACACACACACACACACACACACACACACACACACACACACTAAAAACACAGCCTTTTCCTTTCACAGAGAAACTGGAGAAAGTGTAACTCTTCTCTCCTGAAAACGTTCAAACTGCAGACACTTCTGTAAATGTTAAATAACAAAAAACATCCCCAGATCAACCATTTTTGAAACTAGTTGATTACATTATGTGGAGCGTCTGCTTTACTAGTGTCTGTGAACGAGCTGTTACTATAGAAACAATAACATATTAGAACTAACGCATTAATATAAACCTATGATTTAGATTACTGCTGGAACTACCATCTGAGCTGTGCTGTTACACAAAAATAGCGCACATCTTCAGACCAATCAGACTGGAGCATTCACCCGCACAGTGGTATTGTACAATAGACAACACTACTGTCATACAGGGAAGAAGTCCTGTGGATGGGATTTGTATATATTGTACTGAAGCTGCTGTACGGTTTTGTAATGCCAATGTGAGTCTCAAAAAGAATGAAATGGAGGAAAGTTATAGTAATGTCTCAAACAGGAGAGGATTTATTGATCAGAATGTCAGGGTTCATGGCAATGGCTGGAAATCTAGCAAATAAGGGGATCCACTCATTCTAAGACATGTCCATGTTTGGTCTGAAAGAGTTTCTGTTAATCAGCCACAGACAATTAATCATCTAAGCAAAGGTATGTTTTTACACCAACACTGTAACCAAGGCATACATTTCCATGTTGATTTGTCCTAACAGGCACTGATATTAGACATTAATGACAAAAGAATACATTAAAACATTCCTATTTTTGGCACATTCCTGTATATATGCCTTACACACTGTTTAGTTTTAGCTTCAGTTCTACAGTACACGTTCCTTCTGTTTTGCATTATCATTAGTCTTCTTTTTTACCCTTTTCTTATTCATTTCTATTTTTAATGCACAGTATAAAGAGGAGTAGGCCAGGTTTTCATTTCACTGCAAGTATACATACTAACAAATAAAAATCTGAATAAGAACCCTGAATAAAATGCAAAATATGTATAAAAAATGGTCTAGGGTACAGAGAAGGGTTGATGTGGTGTCAGTATGGATCTAAAGTAAAAAAAATAAAAAAATAAAAATAAAAATAATAATAATAATAATAATAAAAAATGGCCCCTCAACTTGGAATTCCTACTTGGGATGTTCTCTTCAACCCCGAGTTCAGTAAGTGACCTCAAATAAGCATGGCTGCTCACAGCATGAACAGTAAACAAACTAGCACTTTTTACCATTAAATGAGCTGTACTGTGTATACAAGTATTTGCTTCCGATCAATCAACATATTTGTTCGTTAAATCTATAAAACTGACTATACAGTGTCATTTCTTCACACAGGTAAAGAGTGCGACACACAAAGGAAGCATGCTGAACCGGACAACAGCCCACATTGCCCAGCAGGGTACTTCAAACAACAGATGTAAACACATGCATGCTTTCTCATACACACACACACACACACGCATATACCGCCTAAAGCCTATGTGTAAACACAGTGTGTGAGGTGACAGGGTTGGCACTGATCCCGTGGTCTCCATGTGCTGCTGAGCCGTTCAGCGTTCCCAATGATGCTTCACTCATTCAAGCGTGTTAATGGAAATCTGCTCTCCTGCTGCGCTGCTACAACAGCCACGAATGTGTGTGTGTGTTTCTGTATGATGATATGGCCACATTCTGCTGTTATTAACATACACAGCCTGTGTGAAATGAATTGTTTTCTATGGCACGCAGAGCTGCCATACATAAACAACACACACACACACACAAAATTATACTGATATCCACAGTGATAGTACACAGTTTAGGATCTGTGAGTGTAAAACTTTAAACAAGCCTTTTGTATACAAAGCATATGCGCATGTACTGCATTATAGCTCACATGAATGTGTGTGTGTTTGAATGTGTGTGTGTGTGTGTGTGTGTGTGTGTGTGTGTGTGAGTGGCCTGATGCCCCTGTTCTCTGCGTCCATGTAGTGTGTGCGTGTGTGTTACCTGTGTGTGTGTGACGGGGCTGATTCCTTTACTCTCATGAGAAAGGAACAGATGGATGGATTTGAAGAGTTCATGGATGGAGCAGCGGAACTCGTCTTCACCCTGTGCCACAGTCGCTGCCGCATAGAGCCTGCGAGACTGCACGATGTATTTAAACAGGTACTCTGCAGCCTACACACACACACACACACACACATACATACACACACAAGTTAGTATCTGACATTAAACATGTCTTGGTTGGTTGACTATACTTTTTAGCTGGTGAATTTTTGTAATTTGGCCTATAAATAAGACTCGCTGTAAGTGGTGGATCAGTGCTTAACGCATTACTGATTAGAAGGCTGTTAGTTCAAATCCTAGCACTGCCAAGTTGTCACTATTTGGTCCTTGAGCAAGATCCAAAACCCACGAGTGCATTTCAATTGTAAATCGCTGTAATGTCAAATGTTAATACAAATGTTTCACTGAATCACAAAAGTGCAACCTGGAGCTTTTGTTTTTAAAATGTCTGAACTAATGTAGAAAGGAACAGGTTGAGGGTACAGCAAAAGCAGTTTTACTGAACCGCACACATTCACGGGGGCTAGTCAAAGTGGCCAGGCGCCGGACGAAACAGGACATACACCCAGCAGAAGGCAAGAACTGACTGCATGTGCGTGTATACATGTGAAAAGTATATGATGTGTGTGGGTATGAACGTAACTGTGTGAAACGGAGACAGAGCGTGAAAGAATATTATATTAATTAATAAGGCAAGTGAGTGGGCGGAGTTTACACTGAATGGTGTCAAAATGAAGATTCATGTCTTAAGTTTCTTCATCTCAAAACTTTTCAGTGGTGAACTCATTTCATATGACTGATTCTGATTATACAGTCAAAATCTTTTAAATACATATTTTTATGTTCTGCTACAGATTCCTCACTACTGACAATTAAATAAGGAATGACAAAATGAAACACACATAAAATGTCATGGACATTTCTCAGAACATATTTCTTGCTTAGATTCTCTAATTGTAGAGTATTCTTAAATGCAATATATTTCTTGAAATTTAACCAAAACATGCGAATACAGAGGGTTTAAACACTTTTGACTAGCAATGTAGATTAGATTTTGGGGAAAAAATCTGGGAGTAATAGTTTGTGATCTTTCACTGAACGATCACATCTAAACTTGAAAGATTTCAGCTACATAACATGTGACGTAATTTTAATGATGAACAAAATCATGATTGTGAGCAGTGTTATTGAGTTCAGTTTGTGATCGCTGACTGAAGGATGACATAGAAACCTGAAACTTTTATTCACAGAACCTGAAAGCATAAAATAGCTAGTAAATCTGATCATGTTAATGATGAACAAAATTGTGGCTATTGTGGTAACTTATTATACTGTGTGGAGAATCACTGGGACTACCATAATGTTGCAAATTGAGACACTGAAATCCCACTGTGATAATGTAGCAGTTAACTAGCCGGCTAGCTGTTTGAATCAGCAGGATAACATGGGGGGTTTTACAAAATTGCTTATTCCAAGATCCTGGCTTTTAAAAAAAATTTTTTTAATGAAATTCATAGCCCACTATGGCCCAGTAACATTCATTTCACAGGCATGAATGAAATTAAATAAATGGTTATTATACATTTTTATACAGATTATTTTACATTTTTTAAATGACACGTGCAGAAGGACAGGATACACATATCTGAGAAGCTGTAATATGTTTTACTTTTACCTTCAGGACCTGCTGTATCTGCTCGTGGTGCTCAGCATCGATGATCCGGTCCACATGCCACTTCAAAACTCGGATCAGGTCTCTACAACAATAACGACATCATACGAACATTGGAAAATGACAAGTAGCAAAGCACATATAACACACAATGTATTTCTAAACATAATTTTATTTTAAAACGTATACAATTTTGAACCCATTTACATTTGGCCCTGTTTTTTCAGGAGTCTTGTATCTGCATTGTATCCTGATAAGATAATAACCACATGCATTTAACCTAATACTTAAACATGTTTCTGGTTGGACAGATAGGAATCTGATTGAAATCTGAAATGCTGTATTAAGCATAATATGCAATAAGATAATGACGTTGATAACCAACTTGTCCTATGTGAAATATGGCTGCTGCATCAAAAATGGAAATTTTGCATTTGCATTTCATTCCCATAAAATCAGAGAAAGGCGCCAACTTTCACAACACTATCTTTGATCTTTAAAAGAAGACACTACTTAGATCAATGGTTCTCAAGGTGGGGTCCAGGGAGCCTCTATGGGTCTACAAAGCAATCTTCATAATTTGTTACACTAGTGGAAAATCATTATTAAAATGATTATGCCTATAAAAGTGTCATCTAGAATCTAATAAAAAAATTATAGAGAATTTAGAAGAGAGAAATCCAGAAATTTGGGGAAATAAACCTTTTTTGTCCTGAAGGGAATTCTCTTATATCATGTACTCTCTTATATTATGAACTGCTATTAAGACACCTCGGATACGGGGAATACTGGGTTATAGATTCTGCTTGTGTGTCTCTGTGCTGTCAAATACCTATGAAGAATGTATTCACTTTATTACGTCTTCTGATAAGCTGATCAACTGCCATCCTTTATTACAGCTGACACATGTATTTTCTATACCATGAAAAGACTTATTTTTTGTAGTATGACTGTGTGTGCTTTGTCTGAATCTGTCTAGCACTTGCACAAGTAGAAACCCTCCCACGCACTTGCTTATCTATGTGTATAAATACTCCTGTTCTACATGAATTAACTGGACGTCTCTGTGAACAGCATGTGTGTCAGTATGTGTTCATTTAGACTCTCCAGGCCTGAAACGCTCTGTGGGCAACCACACATAGCACAGAACTAAGAGTTAAGAGAAAGAAAAAGGCTGTAAGGTTGACGGAAGACTGAAGGACATAATCTGAGATTCCTTATCTCTAACATTGTCCCATTTCATGATAGATATTTAATGAATGCCTAATTTGTAATAGTTTGACTGTTAAATTAATTTTTAGTGAGTGTTTGAGAATACCTGATTTAGCCTGTTTACTATAGCAGTGACTCAGACTTGAAAGTGAAGAGAAAGCTAGCGTTGTTCAATTTCTTAGGAAAAAGAGCAAAAGTCTGCTAGAGAAAATGGCAAGTGCTTTAAAAGTTCTTAAGATAGTTACAGTGTTTTATAAATACCAAAATGTCCTTTCTAAGGTGTTGTTGGCAGTGTCTGACCCCCTCTAGTCTCCAAAACAAATCCGACATAACAGCAGTCAACATGCCACAGAGAACACGGTGACATTTCAGTTGAAGCTAGTATACAAACAGTTTTTGAACATTGAAGTCTGTTGCACAATAATATGATTACTATTAGTGCCACAGACAAAACAAAAAGGGACAAAACAGCAACAACACACATGCAAAAATATTAACAAATTGTTCAAAGACCATCAAAGTGTTGCATTACATATATTTGACCCCTTTCCACTTTTATCCTAACGAGATGTTTATCCTAATGTCTTTTTAAATGCTAGTAATCTTGGAAGATAAAGCCGTTTATACAACCCCAATTCCAGAAATGTTGGTGTAAAATGTAAATAAAAACACAACGCAATGATTTGCAAATCTCATAAACCCATTTGTTATTCACAATAAAACAAAGAAAACACATCAAATGTTTAAACTGAGGAAATGTACCATTTTAAGGAAAAATATGGTCATTTTAAATTGACCAAAAGGATGGAAAAGTAAGTATGGAAAAAAAGTGTTGTGATTCCATAATTTTTGCCAGGGGCTGTAAGAGGTCCAAACCTGTTCCAGCATTACAGTGTTCCTGTGCACAAAATGAGCTCCATGTAGACAAGCTTTGCCAAGTTTGGATTGGAAGAACTTGAGTGGCCTGCACAGATAACTGACCTCAACCACATTGAACACCTTTGGGATGAACTGTAATGCAGACTGCACCCCAACATCACGGCCTGACCTCACTAATCATCTTGCTAATCTCACTGACCTCACTAATCATCAGCTGAATGAGCAAATGCCCACGGCCATGCTCCAAAATCGAGTAGAATGCGTTCCTAGAAGATTGGAGGTTAGTATAACAGCAAAGGGGGACTACATCTGTTATAGGATGATTGGTCAGGTGTCCACATACTTTAGGCAATATAGTGTATATGTTCTTGCAATAAGGTCTGTCTTCAGAGTTGGCTGCTTATGTTCAAAAGTTACATCAATATTTCCACAAGAAAAGTTAGACCTAGGAAGGTGTTTAACCCTGTCTATACAACTATAAGGGTTGAACTCACTGTAACTGGTTGCAAGCATTTGAAATAGCACTTAAATACAGAATTCTGCATTATATTGATGACATATATGAATATTACATACTGACAGCAGAAAAGTGTGAAGCTTAAGCGAAATCCAATATGTTAGAGCAAAGTCTGACATCATTCATGAATAATATCCAAATGAAACAGAATTTGTGCAGCATTAACAAGAAAAGGTTCTGGGTTTTAAAGTGAAAAATGACACCCAATGCCCCTGTTGATGAAATTTTTAGTGGCAGCAGCAGTGACGCGTATTTTCTTTCTGCCTTATGGATCCCAGGCTGAAGCTCCGAAATAGTCTGTGAGCAAAACCGTTCTGCAGCATGCCGTCATTCACCCATAAAAGCTCCCCCAGCCAAACTCTTTGAACTGTTTGACGATACAAATGCGTCTCCGAGGAATTATCCGCTTGAGCCTTTGTCAAAAAAAGTGAGTGCAATTTTCAGCCCGAGCGCCTGAGAGAAGGTGAGTGCTAAAAATATAATGGTGTAATCTGACAGAAAAGAAATATTCCACTGCTGTGTTGTCTTTGGGAATCTGTGAGTATATAATAAGATAAGAAATCTGGGTCTGTGTGAGTAGGACGGCTCATTCTGAGACCCAGTAAAGTAGTTTTCATCTTACAGGGAATGCTAGTATTTTCTAAAAAAAAAAAGGAGGGATTTGCTTCATTTGAAGTCTGGGGTAGCACCACTTTTTATCCTCTATGATTAAATACAAATTCAAACTAGCCTGTAATTAAACACAAAGCACCAGATCACTTACAGAGAGAAAGTGTGTCACTGCATTTTTTTTTTTCAGTTTTCTGCTGTTTCAGCAATTCAGACATAATAATGAACTTTTCCATGATGGATAACCAAAGTGGGGTTACAAGGGTTCAGGTTTATTCAGGATTAGTCAGTTAAATTGAAAAGTTGTAGCCATATATACACACAGAACATTTTCTGTATTCTTGTAAGATGAACTAGAAATAGTATGATATTTTGATATTTTGTACTGGGCAAAAACACAGAAGTAAATGAAACAGTAATAATAATAATAATAATAATAATAATAATAATAATAATAATAATTCTTAACTTTTTTGTGTGCTAATGTAGTAAACTGGACGCATAACTTATGAGAAACAGCTTAGAAAACGTCGGTTGTTTTTGGTCCCAAAATGTGGTCTTGCCAATTTCCTAACTTATCACGACACCTACCATCCGAGGAGGGTGAAGGCTAACACGGGCTTCTTCCAAGACACGTGTAATCAACCTCTGCATCTTTTCAAACTGCTGCTCATGCTACCTCACACAGCAGTAAAAGACACTCAGAGGTAACCGATATCTACCCTCTTACGGATACATGAGCTCACAGCAGATAACCACGATTACCTGGTGTCACTGTGACTTTTGAGTGTATTTCCATTGTCTAAAACATACATTTCAGCATGCCATACCATGGAAACTTTCTTTTATGGTTTCTCTGTTGTTCCTGATCTGTATCCAGTTATATTGTACATCATCAAGTCCCATGACTCACGAGACCCATGAGTCTCACTGACTACTGTTTACATGCACATCAAATTCCGTTTAAGGTCTATATTCGGGTTGCAGCCACATTCTGAATATGATGTTTATATGTGTACAGGCATCGGAATATTCCTGTATACATGGCTGCTGTAAGTATGCCTGAGTTGCCATTTCTACAGCTAAGCTTCTGTTAGCAAGATTTATTTTTGCACTCTGATCAACAGTTTCCTACATGACCCACAATGCTGCTTGATTGCCTGATATAGTGGTGCAGTGATGAATTTAGCTAACAAAAATTACTTGTGGACTGAGCATGAGCATATAGCTGAATAAGGTGTTTTCTGAATAAGGTGTTTACATGCAACAAATTTCCAATTAAAACAGGTATTTTCTGCGGGTGGGAATCGGAATTTGGGGAATCAGAATTTTGTCTTAATCTGAATCGAGCAGTCGGATTGCGGTGTTTACATGACTCAATACTAATTTGAATATTGGCAAATTCTGATTAATATTGGAATATTGATGTGCATGTAAAGGTAGTCAATGTGAAGAGGTGTGTGTGTATGGTCAGTGGTTATACACTGAACTACTAACTGCAAGAACTCATTATTTTACCTCATTAGAGGATTAAAGAAACGTAGCCCTGTGTTTATCTCAGCTACAATCTGAATAATAACGTTTCAAAAGACTGAGAAACGAGAGAGAGAGAGAGAGAGAGAGAGAGAGAGAGAGTGAAATTCGGAAGGTAGAAGAGACAGGAATTTTGGGGAGAATAGAGTAAGAAGAGGAAAGGAAGGAGAGCAAAAACGTAAGGCAAGGAAGGAGATAAGGAGAAAAAGAGAAGTAAGACAGACAGGAATAAGTTAAAGCGAGGGAAAAGGAGGAGTTAAGAGAAGGAAAGGAGAGTGAAAAGATAGCAAGAGGGACAGCAAAAGAGAACAATGAGAGAGAAAAGAGAGGTGCTAGCAAAGAGAGAAAAAGAGAAAAAAGTGTAAGAGCAATTGGGAAGGAGAGAGCGAGAAAGATTAAGGAGGGAAAAAAGAAAAGGGGAAAAAGGGACAGAGAGAGGGGAAGAGGGGAATTGAGCACTGAAAAGAGTAAGAAGAGCAATTGAGCTAGCTAGAGAAAGAAGGAAGAGAAGAGTGAAAACGGAGAAGAATGATAGAGAAAGAAGCAGGAAACAGACATGCAAGCAAGAGAGAAAGAAACAAAAAGAAGAAGAGAAAATGGGAGGAGAGTAAATGAGACAAAGAAGGAGCGCATCTAATATTCATGGAGAGAGAAATATTAAAGCGGATAACAAGAGAGAAAAGGAAGAAATGTAATTGGGGAAGTGTGCAATAGAAAAGGAGGGAGAATGAGAGGGAAAGACTTGGAGCGATGAAGAAGTGGGAGAAAGAGAAAAGGAGACAGAGAAATGAATGGTTAAAACAAGGAAGAAAAGGGGGAGGGAGGAGGGGAGGAACAGAGAAAGAAAAGAGTTAGCATTGAGAAGACAGAGAGAGAAGAGAGCAAGGGATAAAGGGATAAGGAGAACAAATGAAGAGAAACAGAGAAGAGAATTTCATGAGAGATGAAAGAGAGTGTGAGAAAATTATCTGTTGAAAGACACCCCCCCACACACACACCTCCATCAGTGTTCACACACACGTGAGAACATGATGCTTTACTCTGTTACCAAGTCTCATCCTACACACCACCAACACACACCCCCACACTAACACATACCGCAAGCTCCCCTGCCGACACACACATGGAGGAGGCATAAAGCCTGAGCTGGAAAGGTGAAGGTGCGGAAACAGGGACAGAAGAAGAATGAAAATGATGAAATGAATAATCAGAAGAATATTATTACGGAGTGGAATGAATAAGTTATAGAGAATGGAAAGAATGGAGGAAGAAGGAGTAAATAATGAGAGAAGTATAAAGCAGTATTAAACCAGTGTTTTTCAACCAAATTTCTATTGATCACATCTGCAATGTATGTGTGATTACCACAAACAAGAATTCTGACATGTTTTCCTGCCTTGAGAAAAGATCTGAAAACCTGACTAGTCAAGATTCAGCTATAATGGAAGTCTCGAGGCAGGTTTTGTTGCATTAATGTATGTTTATGCAAAAAATATTTTTGTAGAGCACATTCATGATTTCTTCAAAGTTATATGTGAAGCTCTAAATATGTACGATTGCACACACACGCGCACACACACACACACACACACACACACACACACACACACACTCACACACTCACACACACACATAATCGTGTGAAACCTATATTGCAATACTGATCAATGATAATGCCTATAATGCCATTAATATTTTAAGGAAGTGTGTAAATAGCATTTGGGACAATTTTTGGAAAGGTGGAGGCAACCGGAAAGAAAAGATTTAGCACACAATTCAATCTGATTAGTTATTATTTTTAGATAAGGCATACATATAAACCTATAACAGAAAATATATTTTTCAAAATCCTCATATAAACCCCAGATATCCTCAACCAATTTAAATTAAACACAAGTCATCGAAGCTCACATGCTTTTTGGGCATGAGTCTGTGTGCTCACCTGTATGACAAAGCGCCTGCAAAATGATTCTCAATGTAGTTGTCCATGACGGGTTTGAAGTGCTGGAATTTACTGTCCTGCAGCAAATTGATGACATGCACCTGTAGAGCAAATCAACACGGATCAGGTTTACACCAAATTTTCACTCTATTTAAAGAAGTACCCCTGCAACTGATGCACAGTCAGAGACACACAACTCTCTTAGTAATGTATAACCACATGGTCCTTCATTAAAAAAGGATATGCTTCTCTAAAAGGACAAATGACTCAACCAATGCCCTTAGACATGCATTATAGGAGAGATTTACATATATTTTAAATACATTTCCACTCATTTCTCAATATATGTGAATGTTTTTATACATGATAATTATATATGTATGCAGTATAGTATATAGTGTACTCCTTTAATTGCTCATTTGGAGCAATGCACCCACAACTTAAAATGAATGAAGATGTGAGAGCAATACTTTTTTCCAAAACAGTAGAATCAAAATGTACACATTTGGCAACCTGAGTAATAAATAAACACTTTTTACTAGTAATGCAATGAAATGTTAAAAGCGTATCCCACTACATGTCTGAAATTTATTCAGACACGCCGTAGGTTGTGAATTTCAGTTTTGCATACAGTGCTTTACTTATATTAATATTTTACAAGCCAAATATACTATTTTATATTTTGATGCAAAGGGTAAATGCGTAGACTGTTACATGTGTATGTGGGATATATGTATAATTAAATCTAGTGAAATAACCGCTGACATTTCTATTGAAACAGCTGTATCTATAGAATTAATTAACTAACTAAGGGAAATACATATATACTGTACATATATAAAAATACTTTTATTGTATAAATTTAAGCATGTTCTAGAAAACATGCTTTCAATTCTGAGAAACCTCAACTTCAGATGATCCTTTAGGAATGGTGCCAAGATTAGTGGAGGGCACTGTATCTGCGGTCATGAATTTTGGAGTTTACTACAGGGTTTGAGGATTTCGAGAATAGGAATTGGACCAGTTTTCTGAAAATTTGTCTGGTTACTTTCCACACAGATCTGGCAACCCTGGTGCAGTGTGCCTTAATTTATCCGTCCGAGATCTATAGGAGATCTATACACAGTTATAACACGATCTAAGAATTTATTTTTCTCCAAACATGACCACCAGCATTAACCGGTCAAAGATGACAAGAATTAATCTGAGTTTTACTCTTGTGGGATCGTGTTAATATTTAATTATGCTGTGTTGCGTTAATTAAACTATTAGCCTACATTTAGTTTCAGCCTCTAAGAGGCTCTGCCTGCAGTTCTAAAAACAGTGTACAGTGTATCATGAAACCAAGGAGTGAGCTCAAATAGCTTTCAAAGCTCAAACGGTTATAACACAACCCCCTGCCACGGTCCCATGCAATTAAATATATTTGGCTGGCGTTTGTATTCGGCAACACAGCATGTGAGAAGGATGAAAAAAGATTGGTCATTAAAATCCAAATCGTAAAACATTCTGCTGAGATATGAGATGGGGTAGCTGTAAACGTTCATCTTACCAGGCAGTCAAACACTTTCAGTCCGTATCTCTGCGGGCTCTCGTCTAACACGGCAAACAATGTGTCCAAGGTGTCCTGCAAAAACTGAAACAGAGACAGAAACAGACGGAAGACGTTTATAAACATCGCAACAACGAAAATTAATGGAGAAAGTTAAGAACGTTGTTTTTTTTTTACATTTACATCTGACAGACAACTTAAAAGCAAAACGGCCTGCATTCCATTTGAATTCTCTGCGATTCTGAACATGTGTATTGTTTTTGGTCAACATGTGTTTGGCTAAACAGTTTATATTTCCTTTGGAGCAAAAAGAGAGCAAGAAAGAAAGAAAGAAATAACAAGATGCACAACATGTGGCGTTTCTATGAATTAGTTATTATTAATTAATTATATTAATGCCAAATTCTCAAGGGCCCTGTATAGAACTTTAACATCTGATCTTACCGATGTTCTACTAATTCCAGATGTCCTCTCTACTAATTCATTCATTCATTTTAGTTACCGCTTATCCTACACAGGGTGGCGGACCTGGACCTGGAGCCTATCCCAGGGAGCTCGGGGCACGAGACGGAGGACACGCTGGAAAGGGGCAAGCCTATCGCAGGGCACAACTACATTCACACACTACAATTTGGAAATGCCAATGATGTGTTTTTGGACTGGGGGAGGAAACTGGAGTACACAGAGGAAGCCTCAGAAGCAAGATGCACAAAAGATTAATGAATGGCAATACTTAAACTGCTAATGTGATAAATCCAAGCAGACAAATCTCACTTTAGCACTGAGTCAGTTTTCCCAGTGGAGCAAACCATAAGTGTTGCTGGAGTCGTAACAACAAACATATTCAACATAAATAATTGATAAGAGATGTAAAACTGTGATTGACCGCATGGTCGCTTTTGAGGGAATCTGCAGAGGGATCAAATAACCATTTTACCTTAACTATCTCTGTGCCATCCATGTCCTTCAGTTTGGACAAGCCGTCCATGATCCGATCCGGATGGGTTCTCCACTTCAGCAAATCCAACATGTCACCTGCAGATTGAGATAAAAACAACAGCTGATATATAAATCGTGCAATAAATGTGATGCAAACATAGCTGCAGTCATAGATCATATGTCACACAGAGTGATGCATGAGACTTAAAGCTGGCAAATCATTAAACCCTGCATAGATGTAGCCCTCCAGGACTGAAATCTGCCACACCATATCTATGGATAACTCAGTAAACCATGACACATGATCATAAATTCCTTGAATTGTAATATCATTCGTTATGCCACAGAGCTTCGTCAGAAGGTGTTGATTAATTTTCTATACAAGCAGCTCTGACTGTCGTGTCGGCTACAAGCAATTCACAGGTTTATAGTAATGCACTCGTCCTAGTATGTTATTGTTTCTATAGTACCAACAACAAATTTGCTGGGACTTCTACAGTGGATGTGTAATGTGAGATGTTTATTTGGCATTTATGGGTGGAGTCTCCAGTGTCAGTACTTCGTAACAGTCAGAGGTAAACTTGTTCTTTTAATTTGTTCAGACATGGGAAAGTGTTCAGGATGGACTAGGTGCATTTTTTTTGTCTTATTAACTTCAAGAGAAGCTGATGAGGGAACAACGGTTTATAGTTGTACTAAGGTTACATTAAATGTAACTATAAACAGATAAAATATATGGTATGTCATTCTTTACTAAATAGTAATTGATAGCATTGGTAAATTGTTGTAGTATAAAAGGAGTAAAACACTTCAGGACGTGCTATAATAGGAAAATAATCGTGTCAAGCCACATCACACCACCCTGTCATTGATTATTTTCCCATAACAGCACATCTCATTGTCTTTTATACTTTGCATAACACACACTACTTTGTACAGTTTTTTGTCAAACCCTGGATGTTTTTGTTTCAGTATGCAGTGTTTATGGGCTGATTGGAGCCCAGCTGCTGGATTTATTGGATTGAGCTCCAAGGTCAACAGATGCAGGTGT
Organism: Ictalurus punctatus; assembly: GCF_001660625.3. Classification (NCBI taxonomy): domain Eukaryota; kingdom Metazoa; phylum Chordata; class Actinopteri; order Siluriformes; family Ictaluridae; genus Ictalurus; species Ictalurus punctatus. The sequence goes on from NC_030423.2 coordinate 17,907,296, forward strand.
GCGATCAGCATGCAGCCACCCCCCATCACACACACACTCTTTCATGTGTACCACTCATACAGAGAGCATGTCCATAAATAACACAAAGGTCAGAAATGAAAGGTCACAGAACGTTTGTGATTATGGAGTCCAATTATTGCTCAAGATTGGAGTGATGGGCTTTTAAGAGGCAAGTGGTGTTAAGCTTATTAGTGATGACTTAATGTTCCATAAACCTTATGAACAGCAAATTCAAGCACTTTGCACCTTTCTCAGACAAGTCAATACTATGCCATTTATGCAAACAGATCATGAACAATTCCAGAACCAGGAGGTTTGTGATCAGTACCGTTCTGCGTGAGTTTGGTGGAGCAGAGCGTCGAGAGCATCCAGAAGGACTCTTTGCTGCTCTTCATGGTCTGGTTGGTGCCAGGCTGTAGACTGGCTTTAGAGAATGGCAGTTTCAGGTAGCGAGACAAGTCCTGCAGGTTTGCAGTCTCTTCACACTAACAGGAAAAAGAGTGAGCATTAAAGGGATACATAATTGCTATCCACCGCATCTGTACATGTATGTACAATCACCATAAAGAATTTCTAATCATTTACTCACTTATAACAGAAGTCTAAGGGCAATTGTTGAACTAATGTAATAGAAAGTCAAACTAGTGTAATAGAAAAATGATCCACCACAATCAGATTGACCATAAACTAATCACTTCCTGATTACTACATCAAACTAACATTAATTCCATAAACTGTCTATCCATCCATCCATTTTCTGTACCCCTTATCCTACACAGGGTCATGGGGAGCCTGGAGCCTATCCCAGGGGACTCAGGGCACAAGGCGGGGGACACCCTGGGTGAGGTGCAGGGCACAATTGCACGTTCACACGCACATTCACACACAGCAGAAAATCTGGAAATGCCAATCGGCCTACAATGCATGGGGAGAACATGCAAACTGTGCACACACAGGGCAGAGGCAGAAATCGAACCCCCAACCCTGGAGGTGCTAATCCACCATGCCCCCCTTGACAAAGAAACATTATACCTAAATCTTTATTTGCATCCCAACAACTGACGTACACCTCCATTATAAACGATACACAAGTAAACAGGATTGTCATTCATTTCCCTGTACAAGGAAACATGTTAAAATACTTGTCTGTAGTAATCACACAACTGATGCAGTACATAAAGATTAGTTTGAAAAACCCTGGAGTATTCCTTTAATACAAATAGGCATATCCATATCCACACTATACCTTGTGGACGATGAGTTCATGAGTGCCATCAGGCAGTGTTCTCCCGTCCTCTTGCATGAGCGGCACAAATGAGAAACCAAACAGCTTTTTCTCTCCCTTCTCCTTCGCTAAAAGATCAGAAACCAAGTATTTTAGCATCACAGTTTTAGCTTAACTCTAAGAACGGTATTTACATGAAAGTTACTAACAAAGCAGCGCATATCAAAGTAACACAGAGACTGAATACTAACCAAACAAACATAATGAAGAATATGTCTATACACTAAATAAGTCTTTATATACACTAAATTAGGAATCGTTACTGAGTCTGTCATTAATGCATACCATTCAGTAGTATTACTACTGCTTTAAACCCTAGAATTCCTGGTTATAAACAACAACAGGCAGCAATGTAGTACTGCAATGACTCAATAAATCCTTCAAACTAGAAATTGTGTACACTGATGTATTATTTGAGAATTTTATGATTCTTCTATTGTTTTTTTAAAGTAAATTTTTTTTGTTCTGTTTTTAATTACTCTCATTTTTGTATGTCTCCTTTTTAAACACTGATTGTATCGTTTTTTTTTTTTTGTCAAAGTCATGGAGTGTGAGCTCTTACTGGAGCAGTGTCTGAACTCGAAGCGCAGGTGAGCAAGTCTGAACAGCTCAGGAGGAACACACAGCTTGATCTGCTCTGACCAGCGAGGACTGTTACTGTGGTACAGGACAAATGAGTGGAACTCATCCATCCCGGGCTCACCTGAACCTGAAAACACCAGACCCTACAAAAGAGAGCAAAACATATACTGTATTAACCTTCCCAAAAGGGTTTATAGACTAATAGTACATTAAGCCCCTGAGCCAGTCAAGTAGCATAGGATGTGTTTTGAATAGAGACTACAAAGGGTTTCTGTAAGTCACGCTGGATCAGGGTGTGTGCTTAAATGCTGTAAATGTAAATGTGACTAAATGTAGAAAGGGTAAGACAGGGTGAAACTAAGCAATCAATATTTTAGACAATTTCTTGAATGTGTTCTCATATAGATGGATTCCTGCTCATATTCCTGTAGTATGTTTTACCTTCAGTACCTGGCCATCAGCTCCCAGCAGATACACGGTGACTTCCACGTTCCTCGCCACGCTCTTCCCCCCTTTCTCAAACTCCCCTCTCTCCAGGGTCACATAGAGGTCGTTCCTGATTTCTCCTGCAGTCAAAACCCACAACATTTACATTTACAGCATTTGGCAGACGCAACAGAAAACACATTCAAGGTTTTGTTTTTTAAAATGAGTGTCCAGATGAGATTATGTTTTCCTCCTTCATTTATAAATACAGCTTATATATATATATATATATATATATATATATATATATATATATATATATATATATATATATATATATATATATATACACACCTGTGACTGATGAACAAATTAGTTTTTACTTTGATTAGGGACTCACTCAAGATGAAATAGCTCTATGTCTGTCAATGATCGACGACTTCCACATTAGTGTCAGACACTTGAGAAGGGGACACCCCTCTCTCTTAATGCAGAGATAAAGTCCATCTCTACAGCGGCGATTATTACATTAATGATGGCGATGGCGAAGATGCCAACGTGCATTCAACACCAGCCCCATTCACAAGGTGCGAGATTTTCTCATGAAAAAATTATGTTGTAAGAAAACAGCTTTTTTTATGTCGAGATCAAGAGAAAATTAAGTTGAGATCATGAGAAAACAGTTTTTTGTTATGTCGTGATCACGAGAAAATGAAGTCATGAACATGAGAAAACAAGAAAGAAAAAAATAATAATGCATGGCCTCTTAGGGCTTCCATTTGAACATTCTCATATGAGCCGAATGTTGCTTGTTTATAGTGATTCTAAATTGGCTTATAAGCATTTTGAATATGTGAGTTAACTAATGTACAAATGTGCATTTACATTTGCAATATAGAAACAATAAATCAGCACAGTAAAACACACATGTAAAGCAAATTACACTACAAACTACATAATTGTAAAATATTATTACATCTAGAATATTGTAATTATATTGTATATATTATTTAAAATATTGTACTTCAAGCTTAGGTACGTCAAGTAAGCTTAATATACTTTTCCTGATATGTAATACAATACAAGCCACTCATTTTCAACATTAAATTAACTTAATAAATACAACAAGGCTGTATTAGACAGTGTTTCATATCGTTTGAACAACACAATTTCACAACTTTCCTCTTAGATTATAAAATCAAAAACGTGAGTTCAGCTGTATTTCATGAAGTATAATGACTACTGGCACCTCTCACTCCAAATAAAGTGACTCTATCTAACACTAAATCTGGGCATGACCTCTCATCACTGCGTCAACACAAGCTGAGGCAAGTCCCACGTGAGCCATGGGAGAGTGTGAAAACCAATAAAGACATGTAAATTGTGGACAAATGTGTGGATAGATAGAAAAAATGGCATGTTAAGAGACACATCAAATGAGACATGAAAAAATAGAATTATACAAATGCTATAATGGCAACATACAGTAGACAACAGCGTCCCTTATTGCTGCTATACACGAGACATGAGAAGCCTCATGAGCAGTCTGCATTTGCACAAAAATTTGCAAAAGCAAATTTCAAAATTACATTGAAATTTAAATTAAATCTTAGTTAAGACATCTTAACTTCTTGAAACCAAATTTGGCCGATCAACTACTTTAAAGGGTAAAAAGTAAATGTAATTATTGGAAGATTAGCATTGGTCTGCCACAAATTCTCTGCTGTTTTGCCATTACAGCATAGTGTCACTGTTCCCTATCTACCATCTAGTACCTTCAAATTGTTCATAAATACGCTTCTTAGTTAAAAATAAAACAGAATGTAAGCAGACACAAATGGAAATATTAAAATACTGGATCTGCATATGACCTTGGATTGAGTTACAGCAAAATTTTCAATGACGTGAAGTTAAATTAAAATCAAGAAGAAAAAAATGCTGTTCACATGATGCATCCAAAAAGCTTTTATCTCACCTGGCATGATGATCTCAGAGAAGCCAAGCCTCCTTGTGATGGAAACGTTGCGTGTGAAGAGACGCATGTATTCCTTCTGAATCTGCTCCAGGTCTCCGTGCAGCAACTGCAGTGAAACAGCGAGTCCTGCAGGAACAAGAACAAGCACAGGCAAAATATAATCACTTAAAACGCAATACCTCTAATCCGATATGCTCGAAAGCAGAGTGCAGAGCTCAGGCAGTTTAAAACAGCAAATGGAAATCATTTTCAGGAAGGACCATAAATGAAATCCAAAACAATCTGCACCATTTTAGCTAATCTTTATAGTACCTAATAATTTTGAGAAATATGTAGTATTACCCATTAATAATAATTAGCAGCAGAGTTACCTTTTGTCTGTAGGGATGATCATTTAGACTCTGAAGCCTCAAGGAATCACCAAAATATAGTTTTTAATCAAACTGTAAGTCTTAATGTAGAACAGTTTCATCCAGATGAAAATTTCATCAGAAATTCTTTCAGCCATTTTACTAATTGATGTGACTTTTATCTGCTAAACATTTTTCCTACATGCTTGAATTATACAGGAACCATTTAGCTGCTCTCTTTGTCTCTTTCATCATTCTCCAATAAAGATACAGCCACCCATCTAACTATAGCTAAATTACATGAAACAGAAACCTTATCTATGTCTATCTACAGTAATCTAACTAATCTTTGCATCTGAGCACAAAGCCTAATTGTGGCCACTTTTATTTCATAACATTGCAAAGGCACTTCCCACACATGGTCACTCAGCAACACAAATCCATTCATATGTATTATATTATTTAGATTAGCAGTACAGTGAGACATTCTTACATAAGATACTACACTTCCTCCCCCATAAAACACAACCACAGACAATGTGGCTTACAGCGTACCTCTGAACACACACTGTGTTGCTTTCTAAGATACCCCACTTGTATCTTACACACTAAATCACTAATTATATTATTCACAGGTAAATATGTTACCAAACCTATTCCTCCCACAGAAAAATAATGTCTTTGATGCAAATTTAAGCTTTGCTACAATAGCTAGTGATGCAAAAGAGATGCAATTAAGAATGGTGAAATAAATTATAAAAACATTTTATTAAAAAGAAAATTGATGCTATAATGATTTCTGGGTGTCATCATTCTTTTCTGGGTTCTTATTAGTTAAAACGTGATCCAGACCAACTATAAGAAAAGTAGCTAAGGCAAGCATATTGGCTAACTAGCTGTTAGTTTCACTTTTGTTTTATATATATGTATATAAAATATCAGGTTTTACACTTTACTTGTTTACAAGGGTACAAGAGTGGAGGTAATTGGAAATAAATGAACAACATTCAGCAATCATTTTGAGGCTAGGGACCCTGATTGTAAAATAAACTCCACTGACCCCTTCAACACAGTTTTGTACTGAATGTCTAAATATTAAGCTCCTAATTTGCACAGTAAAATTTGGCTATGTACTGGAGCCAAACAACTTTTTATTCTGGAAAATTCAGTCCAACTTGACATTGTTTATACTTTACATCAGTGGTCACCAACCCTGTTCCTGGAGATCTACAGTATCTTTCTGCAGGTTTCACCTCCAACCAAAATCTATTACACCTGTCTCAGTTGATCAAGAACTTCTTGAGGCAGTGATTAGATGGTCAGGTGAGCACGATTATGGTTGTAGCTAAAGTCTTCATGAAGGTAGATCTCCAGTAATAGGGTTGGTGACCACTGGTCTACATGGTTTTCAGTTAGTGAGGTTTGGATTAAACCTGCTCAATTCATGTAACCAGGCAAACAGGTGGATTGTAAAGAAATAAAAATAAAAAATCATGGCGCCCCTGACTAGACCCCACTTTGAGAACCATTGTTAACAGAGGAGAGAGGAGGCCAACACATTCACAAAGTCTCAAAAGGACAAATAACATTTGCCTTGGATATCATACAAAATGGGTTGTTAGGTTAAGGCTGATAAACTTTTACTGTTGTCAAAATGATCAGTACTAATATTAACAAATTGACAGCAGATGTCCCTCTCTTGATAAGCTACCCAAAAGGAGAGATAAAGCAGAAAAGCCTAAGCAACCGATGTGCTTACTGTCACTGGTCGATAGGCCCTTCTAGCATGTATTGATAGCTAACATACACAAGACCGATAATTGGTGTTTAATGGATGACGGTTAGAAAAGCTCCATTTAGCATAATTGAATTTTTGGGCGAATGAATTGCTCGTTAATCAGTTGATGGGGAGTCACTGAGCTCCAGTCTGGCAGAATAAGCTGAAAGGATTACAGCTCTCTTCCCACGCAGCCTTGTTCAATACGCCTATTTTTCTCATTTATTTCCACACTGCTGAAAAGTCGGTCCCGGTTTACAGTAAAATGATGTTGTACAGTCATTAATGTAAAATACATAATGTACAGTAAAGCTCCTAAACAGTGAGAAAACACAGAACAAAGAGTTGCTTGGGATTTCTACTCATTACAGAGGATATTTGTTCAAGTGAAGCAGCTCTATTCCTCAGCTGATTAAATGTAAACATTCCCATTAGGCTTAATTCTGATAGTTTTATCATAAACTGGCATTTTGTTAACACAAATGACAATAAATAAATAAATAAATCATGTGTAGTATTCAGGAATATAAATAAGATGTAGACAGGACTGACCTGTGCCGGAGCTGACCTGGCTGTATCGGGAACTGACCTTCCGAATAATGTTGTCATGTATTTGATACCACTCGCTTTCAGTGTTGCATCTGCAAAAACGTAATATCATCACTCACATGCACACAGAAACACAAACTTAGGTGACATACAGTACTTCTGACTGACCAAATAAATACAAGCGCCGAGTTGCTAATAACTACAGGAATGTACTAACAGTTGGAAAAAGTAGTCATTCATTTAAGGAATAATAGGTTCAATTTCCCAACGAGAAAGTGGTTCAATCAAAAAATTCAAATGCAGCCCAAATATAGTTGGTTAGGCATTAAGATTTTTTTGTTGTTTGTTTGTTTTGGGTTTGTTTGTTTTTTAGTTGGTGCTGTGGGGGTTTTTTGGTACTAGTGTTACAAGACTTATACATGATGGAATTCTATTTCAAATCTTCAAAAAATGTGCAAAACTTCACAGTGTAACTGAATGCTATAATGTTGAAGATGGCAATCTTGGACAATCAAAATAACTTTTTTTTAAAAAAGTGCAATTTGGTATTATAACATTACATATCAACAAAGTCCCAAAGTGTACAGGTGGAATTGTAAAAGAAAGCTGGAAGTGATGAAGATGACAATATAATTACACTCTGAACTAAAATTGTATATACTATCTTACAAAATTGTTTATTTAAAAATGAGATCACATAGGTTGGCAATGTGAAGATTTGATCATGGATGTACATTAAGTACATTACCTATTAGCTACATCAGCTACATCATTTTCCAGGGAAAAACTAAAGAGGCAAACCTCTGACACTAAGCATGTATTGGCTGAACCATTACACTGACGAAAGTTTATGTCGTGTCACCCTGGCTTTAGTGGATAATCTCACCTTGATACTGTTACTGCTGCTGTAATCATAAAGACTACTGTGTGCTCATCCCAGGACATTTATTCACAATCTGCTCACACTAAACATCCTTTCAACACCCTTGGTGTTGTTTGTCTTTACCCTCCTATACCTAATTACACCGATGAGCCATAACATTAAAACTGCCTGCCTAATATTATGTAGTTCCCCCTTGTGCAGCCAAAACAGCTCTGACCTGTTGAGGCATAGACTCAACAAGACCTCTGAAGGGGTGCTGTGGTATCTAGAACCAAAAAACACCAGCAGCAGATCCTGTAAGTTGTGAGGTGGGGCCTCAATGGATCATACCTGTTTGTCCAGCACATCCCACAGAAGCTCAATCAGAATGAGATCTGGGCGATTTGAAGACCAACACCTTGAACTCTTTATCATGTTCCTCAAACCATTCCTGAACAATTTTTGCAGTGTGGCAGGGAGCATTATCCTACTGAAAGAGCCCACTGCCATTACAGAATAGCATTGCCATGAAGGGGCGTACTTGGTCTGCAACGATGTTTAGGTAGGTGGTACGTGTCAGAGTAACATCTGCCAGGACCCAAGGTTTTCCTAGCAGAACATTTTCCAGAGCATCACACTGCTTCTGCCAGCTTGCGTTCTTCCCATAGTGCATCCTGGTGCCATGTCTTCCCCAGTTAAGTGACGCACACACACCATTGTCCACATGATTTAAAAGAAAACATGATTCATCAGACCAGGCCACCTTCTTCTGTTGCTTCATGGTCGAGTTCTGATGCTCACCTGCCCATTAGAGATGCTTTCGGCAGTGGACAGGAGTCAGCATCGGAATTGGTCTGTGGTTACACAGCCCCTTCCAGCACATCGACTTCAAGAACCGACTGTTCACTTGCTGCCTAATATATCCCACCCCTTGAGAGGTGCCACTGTAACCAGATAATCAGTGTTATTCACTTCACCCATCAGTGGTTTTAATGTTATGGCTGATTGGTTTATAATCCCACTATCCAGTTTTAGAGGATTTTTCGAGTCTGATTACTTCAAGATTTCTCCTTCATGTCGTCTCAGCAAGTTTTTAGCTTGGTCACTAGGGATCAAAATCGATATCCAGGTTTCTATAAAGTTGCTTTGTGACAATGTTTCTTGCTAAAATCACCAAACAAACAAAATTGAATTAAATTACATTAAAAACCTCATATGTTCAAAAAGTCCTTATATTTCTATGTTGTATATTCCAAAGAGAGAAGCTGGACTCACGAGTAAACTTTGAGCAGGTGCTCGTCCTTGCAGTCGGCTGTCAGCAGATCACACACGTTGATCACAGCGCAACCAAACGGCCGTCTATACTGCGTGTTACTCACAGACTTCTTCTCGCCAGCAACCATTCGCCCTGCGGGTCACACGAGCAGCCAGGTTCACAAAAATGCAACCAAAAAAAAAAAAAAAATTAATAATATAGAACAGCAGAACCTGGTTACAAGCATCACAAATACTGGGATGTAGTCAAAGTTCTGTCCTAAATCTCTACATCAGACTGACATGGTACATCACACTGCATGTCAGCTGTTTGCTTGATTTATGACAGAACAGAATCTGTGAAGATTTACCAGAACAGTAACATATACACACAAGCACTTACCAGTCCACAGTGAAATGACACACGCATGCAAATGGAAACTGGCAACGCCACGTAGACACCAATACCACTGAGTGATATGAGGTTACAAATCGATGCATGTCATGCATGTCATCACACGATAGCTACTCAATACACACTGATGGAGCGTTTACAGAAAAGACAGTATACCAGTCACACTTAACTTGAAGTGGCTTATCAGTTTGCCTACATGGAATCACGTAATAAAACCTGCCATTATAGACCTTGACAGTCATTGGAATGCATGTCCAAATGAATCATACTGATTTTTATACGAAGTGTTCGTTTGGACTGTCACAGCATATTATGTGAGGTTTCATGTCACTCAAAAGGCATTGTGATAGGTCACTTTAAGGAAAAGATTACTCGTCGGGGACAGCAGCTCTTACCTATTCTAAAAATATGAGCTACAACATATACATCTTTGCGGAGATCGCTACTTCCCAAATCCTTAAAGAAAGACAAATGTTTTATTCAACACTGTTCAAAACATGTCACAAAGTTGATTTTTTTCTCCACTGCACATTGAAAAACAAGAACCAGAAAACCAGGAATTAAGAAAACCTTGGCTTTTGTTTTACATTATTTTCTACCAAGACTATTTGAAGTGTAACGGTAATGACAGGTGATTATTATGATGCAGAAACACGCCAGCGTTAAAGTCGTTATAGTTTTTCACCACATCGCTGCTGAATTCTCGAATCTGATTGGTCAGAAACTGTCGATGAATTTTCTGTGGTACAGCATGGTTGAATGCTCGAATCTGATTGGTCAGAAGATGCACATTATTGCTATTCTATTGTTTCTAAAGTAACAGCTCATTCAAAGGGGTTTGTACGATGGATGCTCCACATAATCTAAGGATAATAATAAACAGATTTAAAAACGTGTTGTTCAACAAAGTAAAATGCATAATCGTTGATGTGGTGACGTTTTTATTTACATTTATTTAACAGTTAAGGTTGAAAACGCTTTGTAACAGTCTCTGTGCTTTGCGAAGTTTATCAGCACAAGACTTCAGGACAGAAGGACAGGAGTTTACATGTTCCAATTTCTTGGTAAAATAACAAGCTGCGTTTTTTGAGAGATAGAGATAGATAGGGGAGAGAGAGAGAGAGAGAGAGAGAGAGAGGCAGAGAGAGGCTGGTGAGGGAATAACTGTTGACTATAACGTAAGTGAGAACAGGAACTAACTTGTCTCTCAAATGTTCCACAACATTAGATCTAACTATTAACTGTTAAAATGTGCGACATTTCATCCATTAATAAATGAAACATCGTAATCGTATGCAAATGACTGTGGTATAAATGTGGAATAAATGTGCTGTTGCACAAAAATAACCCACGTGCACATCACATCCCGACTGGGCATTATTTTCTTATAACCACATGGTCTGTCGTGTGTTATCCCTTACATAACAGAAGCTTTAAACAGTAGTTATGGCTGCAAGGCTAATATTAATTCACACATTCTAATACGTTATCGTTTCTATAGTAACTAAAGAAGGTGACGGAACAACTGTTTATATGTTATAATGTAAGTAATAACAGCTATAATTTTATATTGTGGAACTTCCTGGAAACAAGTTAGTTCCTGTTAAAATGCAAGTAATAACAGGCACGAATTTGCTTCCAGAATGTTCCATAGCATTAAATGCAACTACAAACAAATAAAAAGTGTTGTTATTTAATTAATAAAATATTGTAATGCTTGGCAAATTGCTTTGTTATAAGAGAAACAAAAAAATCCATGCTATACTGGAAAATAATCACCACTTCACAGTTGTGAAGTTTTATATTTTCCTATAACACCATGCTTCAATAATTTATTAATTTATTGTGGGTCCATCTTAGAATTACTGACATAAGAGCTGTAAATAGTTTACTTTTTTCCCCCAAATCAAATTCCATCAATCACAGTGACAATATCTGACAAAATAAATCTGTTCTGTGGTGAAATGAAAATTATTCCAATTTGAACCTAAGGTTGTTGTCATCAATGCACTAAAAACCTGAAACTGAAGTTTGCAACGCCTACTGTATTATCAGAAAACAAAAGGTATTTCTGCTCATTCATGCGTTCATTCATTTCTGCTCCTTCGTGTTTTGCGTTATAGAAAAGTGCCAAATTATTATAATTTTTTTTGTTTGTGCCGTTTGAGAAATAATTCAGCGCAATGTTTCAGTGTCAAATTTTCAGTATATGGTGTTGCAGATTTTGTGTGATGGGGTATGCGTAAGCAATCTGCGCCAAACTGTAGTGCTAGCCCCGCCCCCAAAATACCATTAGCGTGTCCGGGGCAGGTGCCAAAATCCATACAACTGGAGCCTATGGTACTGGATTGGTGGTTAATGTTAAAAACAGTTTCAGTTCCAGGTGTTTTTGTGCAGTGGTAAAAAGCCCCCAAAATTCTTGTCCTCCTTTTTTTTCCCCTGTAAATCCTCCTGCATTTAGTGAAACAGTGAAAATGAACTCAAATCCCACAGATATGGTTTGACCTTGGCAACCATATCTATGCTCAAAGCTGCATCTCTTACATTCAACAAAATCTATTAAATCATGGCTTTGGATTGCACAAAGCAGCAGTATCTTGAAGCACTTTTTGACTACAGGAGAAAACATGTTTTCAGTGTCAAGCAGTCAGAGCACAGGAGATGGGGTACTAAAGGGAAAAAAACCCATCAGAGCACTTACGACAAAGAGCGTGCACTGCCTTTCTGTTTTCTCCGGTGACTTAGGAACCCCCTGCTTATTGAGGCGCACCAAAAACCTTTCGCTGCAGTACAGAGAGAGAAACAGACAGACGCACAAAGACAGACAATGACAGAGACAGAGTCAGAATTTCAAAAAGTCACCTTGAGCTAGAGTTGAGCTTGACTCACTGAAGAGTGCCTCAGTGTGAGAACGGAGAATGTGTCAGTCTCTGCATGTATAAACAGCTTCTCCTGGAATCCTTGATGTGCGTTAATTCCAAGGAGAGGCCTGATGGTCCAAAATCCACCACAACAAAACGCACACACACACACACCTCTCCCACCTCCATGTGTGTCTGTGCAGATCTTCATAGCCCCTTGGGCATTTACTCACATGGAATAATTCACTAGACTACATGAAGAGGACTGCACGGCTGTGTATCACTCACATCCAGGCATCAACCCAGGGTGTGAATGTGTGTGTGTGTGTGTGTGTGTGTGTGATATAGTGACAGATAGAGACCGACTGCAATTGAGAATCAATCAATAAAAGAGAGAGATGGACACTTGAACTGAACACTTGAAGAACACAGTTGCATGTCAGGTGACTGAATTCCTCTCCTGAAAACATCCCCATAGCTGAACATGGCATGATAACCATGGCTAAAATGATGAGATTATTTTACAATCTCATTATTATTTTGTATAATACATTGTTTTATTTTGTTTACAATTATTCAGCCAATTTAGAACCAAAAACAAACATAAATGACCAGATAATATTTTTGTATATTATATGCGTTTATACAACAGTGCTGTTGAATTCTTGATTCTGATTGGTCAGAAGGTGTTCATTCATTTTTTAGAACAACAGTCAATAGTGTCAGTAGTGCAGGCTGGAACTCAACTCACAGGTTTAAATGCTATTAACACGCTCGTTCCAATACCTTATCGTTTCTGTAGTAACAACTCACACATGGACTTAAACTCCACGAGCTGATCGTTGATATAATGACATTTTATGTGAGGTGATGTTTATTGTACATTTTTTGGAAGGAGTCTCCAGTGTTAGCACTTTGTAGCAGTCAGAGGTAAAGCTGTAACTTTAAGTTTTCTCATAAGGGAGGGCTGGCTTTGTGATTTCTCGATAATTTCACAAGCTGAATTATTTTTTTTTTTTTGTCTTTTTGTTTTTGTAGTCATTGATATAGTAAAATACAGTAAAATCCCTAGTGTTGAATTAACACCCAGAGTGTTTTATTTGTGTCCAATGGACTTATTTAAACACTGTAGGGTGTACAGTCAACACTCTGGGTGTTAAATTTACACTGGGGATTTTACTCTATACAGAAAACTTCACCGTATCAATGACGACAAAAACAAAAAGACTCATGATTCCGTCCTCAAGTATTTTTTAATTAGCATAGAACTGCTCCATAGTGACAGCAATTAAATGCTACACAATTAGGCTCTAAATAAATAAATAAACAAAAACATGTCTCCACAAGAGCAAATACACTAACTTTACTCAAGTTTACCAACATACTGTAGCAGTCAATTATTTTTAATTCATTGAGAAAAGCCATCTCTAGAAATCACAAACCCAATAAAGTTTTTCCAATCCATCATTCATGGCACTCAGACAAAATCTGGGTCAACGTGTTGACTCCATTCATTATTCATTATTGACTCCATTCATTATACGTTCTGTCCAGACATGTGGATTTTGCCTGAGGTGTGGCTGAGATGGAACGTATAAAGATGACCTTTAACCAGCGGTTGATGGAACGAACCTTAATAAAACATTCATGCAAAGTGGTGCTACAAAAGCAAAACTAAATGTGCTTTAAAAACCTCCGAAAATGTGCTTTAATGTGGTGGATCTACCGTAAGTCCGTTTTCGGGACGACCTTGGGACCAAAATAATTCACGTGACCTACAAGAGTTCAAGTTTCCCTGCAGTACTGAGTTCTGGTCAGTTCCTGTATGCACGGCCCCTACCTGATCGGTCGCATCTCCCTGCTGTCGTAGATGAAGAAGAAGACCTCGAGCTCTTCGGCCAGGCTGCAGTTCAGCAAGCTGTTGGTCTGCAGGAACAGGTGATGCATGTTGGCCTGAGGCGGAAGCTCTCGCTTACGGTGCCGCCTCTCCATCTGACCAAAACACATGACTATAAGCTTCTAAACATATCACGGAAACTATAGATTAAACGCTAGATTAAAGAAACACACATACAGACACAGTAATACATATATTTAAGTAGAATGATGCACACATTCATGTTACACATTACTCATACACAAAATAGCAACAGTTGTGTTTGACCAAAAAACAAATATTTGTTATTTGTGCTCAATAGCTCAAAAATGGTTGTATAATAATATGGTATTATGATGCTGGCAGAGGCGACCCAGATCTGTTCCAGCAGTGGCTATACTTGAGAAGACAAAAAAAGAGAAAAAGAATGAATAATCTCCTTGCAAACTTTCACAGTCTGAAGCTGAGATTTCCTGATTCTCAGATTTTCTTTGTGCTCAGACTGATGCATGAGGAAAGCACAATGTGAGCATGTGAGTTCTGCATTTTTCTTCTTCATTATGTTATTGTCAACGATCAGGGTCGGGAGGGTAACTTTTAAAATGTATTCCATTACAGTTACAATTTACTTTGTAAAAAATGCAACCAGTAACGTAATCAAAGTATCACAATATGAAAGTAATGTAATCCGATTATTTTTGGATTAGTTCAAGGCCACGTGTGAAAATGAAGTCAAGAGAAAAGAAATATGAGTGAAAATACTTTTATTTAGAGCTTATTTTAAGTTTAAAACATGTACGATGTTCGGATTTATTTTAATAAAAATAAAATAAATAAATGAAACATCACTGTCCCTGAATGCGGGTAACGTTACATCACAAAAGTTAGGGTGACCATATTACGCTCAGTTGTTTTATTTTATTTTATCTTTTTAATTAATTAATTAATTTAGGGGGGGGGGGGGTCTTAACAGCGTTCAGAACAGTGTTACTATGAATGCAGACTTTAATACACTGAAAAAGACATACATACATACATACGTACATATATATATAAATAATAAAATTGGTTTCAGTCTGCCCACGTTTTACATTATTTCCTACATTCTTTTGAATGGCCATGTTATATGAAGCAATGCAATAACATGAAATAAAAAATGACCATATATGTCTATGGGCATTGTTTCAACTCTATTGTCAAGCAGCCATTTGATGCTGTACACAACAACGCTTCACCTTCATGCGTTACTTTGTTTTTTGACGTAACTGTAACAGATTACAGTTATCAGTTTTTTGTATCCTGATTACGTAGCGCTGTTACATGTATTCAGTTGCTCCCCAAGCCTGTCGATGATTACATATGTGTAGCTGGGGATGATTTATGGTTTGAACCCCAAATTCAAAATGATTATTCATTGGTGTGTGACATAACGTACATACAGTGCACTGAGCTCTTCAAAGTCATATATACTGTATACGTGCGCTATACAAAATTCTATATAACAAAGTTAGCATTATGTTCCCATACTTAACCACCCTAAACAAATCAACGCATTCCTTACTTTGTTTAATCACATTTTATTGGCTACAAGCTGCTATGGTGACAAACAGGATGAACCAATCGGGATCAAGCATTTTCCTGGTCTCTGTTTTAAACCTACTAAGCAGTTGGCTACACTCTGAGCTCGGGGATAGTGAGGTGACAGCTGATGAAGTACTACAGGAGGAGAAAAAGATGCATAGATCTGTTTTTATAAGATAAAATGTATTTTTCCTCTTTGTACAAGCATCTTATTTCAGTCATGTTCACCGGAACTGTCATAAAGGCCTTTTATGGCAACGTCATTATTATGGCAAGACCTTGGCAATGCTAAATAGAGAACGCTCGTAAAATGATCAAGGGTTTAGCATGACACATCATTATATCCAACAGAATGGCAATAATTTTACATCAAACCTGTTCAATTAGAGACGCAAATTAAAACAGCCTGAGGTGTTTAACACTGACTGCATGGTGAGCGATAGGGTCAGACACCTAACATCTATTAGAAGAGAAAAAGGGACTCTGAAGTTTTAATGGCTTTTGGATCTTTTTTTTCTTTCCTAATGCTTCTCATTTTTATAATCTAAAGTGTGAAATTAAGCAGCTTAAGCCACACTGTGAGTGTGTATAGTGTGCTCCCTGTACTGTACATGAACACAATGGGAGTACTGAAATAATGCAAGTTTGCAAACAGCCACTTAATGTACTTAATTACTATCATTTTCCTTTGCAAGCATGACTCGCTGTGTCTGTGTGTGCGTGTGTGTGTGTTAAACAAAGCGCATAGAAGAACAGGACTGGGGGCTGTGGCGTCAGACCGGGTTGCAGTTGCCGTGGTAACGCAATATAGACCTCGGGCAGCAGTGGAAGGGTGACTCATGAGTATTGTGTATGTATGTGTGTGTGGGTGTGTGCAAAACTAACCAGGCGATAGAGCTCGGTGACGCTGATCTCATCTGGGTCTACCATACTGAAGTCCCGCCTGGGGACCAGATCCAATCCCAGCTGCCTATAAAACCCACACACACACACGCACACTTAGAACTAGTTTACAGCATCAATTTACATTAACCAAATCTTCAGAATGGGAACACAGGAAAGCTGTCTAAAATAATACAAAACAACAACTTACATCCGCATCATGCCCTACATACAGTACAAATGCCTTGTGCAGGGTTGCATCAGTACATCGCAGTTCACCACATCATCATCAACACTAAAGTACTATCAGTATGCTTTTTTCCTGAGGCGCTTATCTCATGACACTCACTCGTTGCCCCAGTCGAGCCTCGCTACAATGTGCTGTTTGATGTCAGTCATGCGCTCATGGGTCAGGTGACCGAGCAGGACCTGCTGTCTCAGCTCCAGGATCTCTGTCATTACATGCCAAAGTCTGTGGAAGAGCTCAGCCTCGTTCTTCTGCAGGTGACAAAAACAGAGAAAGTCGGCAAGTATCAAGAGTTGTTTTCCAGACAAGTGTTAAAGGAATAGTTCTGCATCTCAATTCCACAGTTTCCCACACTTGATCATCCTGGATGTTTGGTTTCCAAAGCCCAAGCTTAATGTCACTAATAAATGGGGGGAAAAATGCAGCAAACAAATGGAAAACTTTTTAATAAATATTACTGCATCAAAGCACATGCAGTTCTTTAACAGCATCAAGCAGATACCCATTTCCAATATCTTTTTGGACATAGTGTGTATTTGGTATCTCTCCATCCTCCTGGCTTCACCTCCAAAAGTCTGAACGGTACCAGAAAGATATTTCTGGCATGTGTTTATGGAGTAGTTTTGGTTGACGTCAACTTTTATTATTGTTAGCTACATTAGACTCATCATTTCAGTACAAAGAAAAAAGAAAAATTTTAGACAGCAATCGTAAATCGTATACAAATGGATTTTTCACCAAACTATTCCTAAAACCAGAATTGTAGTAATAAGAACAATCATCATCCGTGGTGTATATCAGATATCAGCCAAGCAAACTCAACTCACTTAATTCAAACTTAACTGCTCAGTGCATTCACTAATAGTGTCCACAATGCCTAGTATGGTCCAATGTGCTACTCAGACACCAGTGTAGATTCAGGTTTTTCATTTCAATTCATAATATATATATTTTCCATGAATATGACTATTCTGCTTTTTCTACATTACCACATAGAGCTGTTTCCACATGGTTCCCCAGTCTCTCAAAGTCACCGTCATCTCCGTGATGACCGACTCCTCTGTCGGGATGACTGTCTCAAACTGCCTGTAGGTACAGTAACACATGAAAATATATCACACATTTTCACGAGTTGTTAAAAGAAATACCTAAACCACAACTTATATATATATATATATATATATATATATATATATATATATATATATATATATATATATATATATATATATATAAAATTAAATACACTATTCAAATGTACTGTTAGAAAGTGAGACTCAAATCTTGATCCTAATCAGCAGACCTAATTCAGTAGGATTTTAAGCCTTCCTATAAACACACCTGCTGTATTCAGCACTCTGAGAAACAGAAGATGCTCTTACCCCTTGTTCTTAATGTGGGCATGTTTCAGATGAATGTAACTGCTTGGGAATATTCCCTGAAAAGAAAAAAAACAACAACATAACACTTTCATTACTTTCCTTATCGTTCATTTGCATGGGGACAATTTCAGCATTATGGATGTGACATTTGAACTCATATTGACTTGCAAACATTCTCACTGCCTGTACCAGATTAGCATCAGTGACCTTTCAGTGAGAACACAGAGTACACTCAAAAGTAAGATATCCAGCAGTGACATCACACACAGAGGGTTTTTTTGGGTGACACGTTTTCAGCACTATCCATGAATCTTACGACCACTGCAGAAAACATGGTACATGCTATTTATACAGTTGAGGTCACAAGTTTACATAAGCCTTGCAGAATCTGCAAAATGTTAATTTAAAAAAAAGAGGGATCACAAAAATTGCATTTTGTTTTTTTTATTTATTTAGTACTGCCCTGAATAAGCTATTTCACATAACAGATGTTTACATCTAGTCTACAAAACAAAATAACAACTGAATTTGCAGAAATGAAGCATTGAAAAGTTTACATCCTGTACGCTTGATTATTAACACTGTGTGTTGTTACCTGGATGATCAGCGTCTGTGTTTATGTGTTGTGATAATTGTTCAGAGTAACTTGTTTGTCCTGAGCAGTTAAACTACCTACTGTTCTTCAGAAAAATCCTCCACGTCCTGCACATTCTTTGCTTTTCCAGCATATTCTGCATATTTGACTACTTTCCAACAGTGAGTATATGATTTTGAGATCCATCTTTTCACTCTGAGGACGACTGAGGGACTCGTACACAACTATTACAAAAGGTGAAACATTCACTGATGCTCAAGAAAGTAAAATGATACGTTAAGAGCCGGGGGGGGTGCAAACGTTTGAACAGGATGATCGGTGTAAATTGTTATTACTTTGTGTTCTGGGAAACCTATCTTATGTAGTCTTATATAATAACTATCTTATATAAACTGATAAACAGTGCAACATGCTCTAATAACTAAAAATGAGAAAACTGCTGTGGTATACGAGGAATAAAACACTTCAGAGCCTTGTGTGATGTATCGGGCTCCATCATGCCACCACGTCGCTCACAGTAAAGGTAATGGAGTTGTCAGTTGCAAACGAATTCTTCCTGTTACAGTTTGCATGCATAAGCAATACAGAGAGAATACTCAAAGTCAATCAATCAGTGACCTGCCGTGTTTCTCAGAACAGATGCGGCTTACCTTGACATTTGGATTCCTTACAACGAATCCTCTGTACCATCCTAAAAGGACAAATGGTGACATTTCAGAAAATCACATCTCCGTTTCGACAAAAGGCAGCCTTCATTATGGGAAGTTAAAAAGGCTAAAGATTTTTACTGCACAAGAGCGACACAAGAGTAGCAAAGCTAAGAGAGTATGCTCTGTTCTTGTGCAGTAAGAAAAAAACATTTATACAAAGATCGCACTGGCCATCGACAAGAAGGCTGGTGACATCTACTCCAATCTGTTGTACTTTAAATAGCGATTATAGCCAAAAAAAACCCAACACTGTTCAAATGGGCAATTATGGATTAATATAATTACAATGACAATTATACCTCATTATAATTAGAACTATATGCGTTTATATTTTATAGACCAATGAGGAGCTATTGTAATGAGATGAAAGAAGATTTAGGGGCCGTTTACATGACAACGGAAAAAAACTTTTTATGCGGTTTGGCTGTTTGTTTACACGACGATGGCATTATGGGGCCTGAAATCGCAAACTTTTGAAAACAGGTTTCAAAGTGCAAGTTTTTGAAAATTACGCACAGGTGTATTAAGTGTTCAGTCTATAGGCATGCGCGCGAGTACTTCAGAACAACGCACGAGACCTTCAAAACTGCAGGACTGTGTTTGTGCTTCTCCAGCAAAGTGTAGATTTACTGCATCACTACTACGACCAGCGGAGACACATTTGTTACATACACCAAATTATTAACCTGCGCGTACACCAACGAAGAGTATTCAAAATCTTATAATTATCTTTTGGGTTATATCTGTATCCTTGTATTGCTAATAAATATAGAAAGCAGACTGACTGCCACTGTATCGCTATTTGCACTATTTTGATTTTTTTTCAGCATTTAAAAATGAACGAGCTTTGTTAACAGAATTCTGACCTGGAGCACAAGAAAAGCTAAAAGATAGGGTTGAAGACAGAAAAATCCATTTCTATAATGAAAAAAACTTTACGCATATTTCATGTACATTAAATTATAATACATAAGGGACGTCTCAGCATTTACTGTATTAACCAAGGAAAATAAGCTGAATCTATGTTTGACAAGCATGAGTTTTCGCAATTCCTTATGACAATGAATAATTTTCCAAGTCTAACTATCGAGATTCTAAGTAACTGGAGACAGAACTATTTTGTACACCACGTAGATCATAAACCAGTGAAATTGCTTGAGAAATGTAAACGTTATTGTGCTTTTTATCCAGAAAAAACACAGCTCCCCTGTTTACTTGTATTTGTTTATAGGGTAGTCTTGCCCGGATCAATATGGCGTACACGTTGACGTGAATGCTTATGTGCGCAGGCACATAGTGACATCGCCAACTACTGGCCTGGCATGCATAATACAGCGTTTTTAGCCGTTTTCGCAGATCCGTGTGAATGGGGATCGTTTTGACAATGTTGTCGTCTATACACAAAACTTTTCAAAAACGCAAAGGAAAAACATTTCCGTTTTTACTACATTGTTGACGTGTAAACTTACCCTTAAACATACTATACTCATCTACTATAGAGTCCTATAGAGCTTTGTTAGTGACCTCAGAGCTTTGTTAGAAGACGTCACTTCAGTAAGCACTGCCTGGGTTTTCAAAGAATATTTTCTAATTACCTTCACATTTCTCCAAAATCTGCACCGTGTCTCCAATCTCCAGGGGCAGCCCATGCTGAACCGTTCCACGAAAGTTTGCCAGCACTGAAATGACAACAGGGAGCTTATTAATAATCACACATCCTTCAGAGATTCTCCAGAAATGAAACAGGGTGCTACCACACTCGACTAAACCCTTTCCTCACAACGAGAATTATATTTCACCATTACAGTTCCCGTACTATTGAAATGATACGGAAAGCAGCACCGGTGTTCGGGTTTCTCTTTCAATGTTTTGTTTCAATTTGAGGCCTTAGTTTTGGAGATTGAATGCTGACAAATGTTTTTGAATATGAAATGACTGTATATACAGCACATGCCACATTAAAGAAAATGCTTTTATTTCTGTGATGAATTTCATAAATTAATATTTTGCCATGGATTTTGTTTCCTTTGAATTTGATCGGGATAAGAATTTGGTCGAAATTACAGATTACACTTCAGAGATTTAAAAAATAAATAAATAAATAAATAAATAAATAAAAAATCCAGACACTAAATACAAATCTCAGCTCTAGATCACAAATTAGAATCCTGACCATGCCACAGCCAACTGTGACCTTCATTGTCCATCACAGCAACACTAGCCAATCATGGGCTTCTGTGAGCTCATGTATGTGGAAGAGGGCAGACAGCGCTTTCCTCCGGGTGTGTTACACTGACCTGTGATGCCACAAGAGCAGCAGTTCAAAAAGATGTGTTTGGCTTCATGTGTTTTGCTAATCATAGTCATCTGTCACAAACCATGTGATAGTGAAATGAAGAGACATGCATCTAAAGTTTTTTTTTTTTTAATTTCCTTTTAAAATAGCTAAATTCCTATTAAGCAGCTAACTTTTGCTGCATTAAACTAAAGGTCATAACTCGTAATTTCCGACCTCTGACTAGGAAAAAGCAAACGCCCCCTTAACTCTTGAACTCTGGACAGTTTCCTCAACTTGGAGTTCAGCACGTGATGTTAAATCAACATGGCTGCACAGAGCATCAACTATAAACAAAGTAGCATTATTATTTTAAATGGGTTATGCTGTATATACAAGTATTTGCTTTAGATTCATTTATACAGACATATTCGCTTGTTAAATCTATAACACTGACTATACAGTTTAGTGTTTTAAGAAGGCAAATATACGTCATTCATCACAGTTGTCTTGATAGCTTGTTGATAACAAAAGGCAAACTTTGTAGCTCGAGCACACAGAGGTTGAAAATGACATGTCATTTCGAGATCAACTTCCAAGGTAAGTTGAATGCAGCATTTGAATTTTAGGTGCTAATGATTGCCAGCATGCTAATGTTAGCATAACTTAACTAGCTACAATGCTATCTAAACAGTTATGCAGGACATACAACATCACTGTAGTAAACTAAATATTACAACAGAACATAAACAGTTTTTTTTGGACCACTCTGAAAGTGTCTACTTTTACCTGGGACTCCTGGATGCTTCACCTTTAGCCGAATGTGCATAAAAATATTTTAGAGATTTATATTTAGATATATTTTGGATTTTTCTTTTTTTTTTTTTAAATCTCAAACTCCATACTTAGTCACTGTCCCACACTCACATTTACGTAACCCACACTCAAGCTTCTCAAAGTATGGGACAGTGGAGGCAGCAGTGCTTAAACGTACAGAAAAATCCTTCTTACATACATAATTATCATCCTAAACATTATAACATAATCCATAAATATGTAACATCCCAGGAAATGGTGTAGCAATTCATAAGGCTCGTGTCACCACCTGCCAGCAAGCAGAAGGTCTATTATATAGTAATGTCAGCTTTTTATGAAGAAAAAACCCCACAAATCTGCTACACAGCGCCCGCAGCCTGTCAGCGTTTTTCTCCAACACATATTGAAGCAAAGGAACAAATCTGCAGCATTAAATCTACAGAAACCACACACAATACAGGAGGCGTATTAGATCTGCCTGTAACGCACAGACAGGCCTGTTTACTCGCCAAAGACAGTGTGTCATGCCTTCAGTTATATCTCTGTAAATATCTATCGAATTTTAGATGGTTGCTATTAATACTTGTTCAAAAAGCATTTTTTTCCACTTCATTAGAACTCTTCTTCACCAAAGAAACTATGTAATTATGTAGCCATCATCAGTTCAGTCTATTATACAGAAAGCCAAACACTTCATCTAGTGTCAGTTTAACAAATACAAATTAATTTTCAGTTTTCCACTTAAATGTAGTTTGATCTGCCAAGACATGTTTGGTGCTCAAAATAAGCTTCTTTAAGTTTTTTTTACTTTTAAGAGACTAAGGCTTCGTTCGATTTACCTCAGAAGTGGTAAGTATTGCTTTTGTGCTCCATGCTACAAAGTGGGGGGTAGGTATGGATCACCATTCCTATGTTCCCAGGGTCCTCTGTTCCCCAGTTCACACAATGAATAAGTTTTTCCAAGGGTTTTATGTAGTCAGGATCCATTTTCTAGGGCCCTATTAACTTTATTACCTTTTAACTTTAAACACCAAAGACACATCTAAATGAATAACAACATACATTAGTTTCAAATCCATCCTTCATCCACACTTGAAACTTGTGAATGTTATAAACTTAAATTTTCTAGGTTGCACATGCTGAATCCTCATTTGTGCTGCTCTAAAAATAGCTGTTAATCTACTGTACATTCATACACCCATACAGTTCCATGCATGAACAATACTGAAATCTATAGTCTAAACTGAAGAAAAACCATACTGTAGCCTATAAAACATAGTAAACGGTCATAAAAGGAACAAAATGTTAAGTATGAACATGTCCCAGCTCTCAATTATGCTGAAGCCTAACTCCAACTTTAAATCACCATGTGTTGATTATGTGCCATATAGATATGGGGAACGTAGGACCCTGGGAACACAGATGCGCTTCTGCAATAAGCTAGCCATCTAACTGTGATGAGTGATATATTTGATGAGTGATGATGAGCATATATTTTTCTCCTCAAAACAGCAACCTGTGAAATCTAATAGACATAACAAACAAATACACCTGCATGTTGATTGATTTCAAGCAAATACTAGTATATACAGTTTAACTCATTTAAAGATAAGAGGTGCTACTTCATTTACTATTGATCCTGTGAACAGCAGCCATGTTGATTTGAGTTGAGAGTAATGAGTAGGAATTCAGAGTTTCTTTGTTTTTTCCTAGTCAGAGGTCAGACATTCCAAGTTAAGAATTTTATTCGAATGCAGTATTATACAGTCCGTACAGGATTTCACCGAGTTTTTCTGCGATTGTTGCAGCCCAAAATGCTTGATTTTGTGGTGGCTTTTTCTCAAAATTGTTAGTAGGTTTTTTTTTTTTTTGTGGAAAACTATTTGAATTGGCTAAATTACAGTACAATTGCACAAAATTTCAGTCCTTCACAGTGATGTCTGTTGGTAAATGAGACCTCTTAGCTGTACTCATGTTCAACGTGCATGAATCGAAGAGGCCTTTGTCTGAATGTGCATTGCGATGATGTCACATGACACGTCTTGGCTGAAATCTGTGGAAAATGTTGAAAAATTGCAAGCTCCAGCTTAAATTTGGCGAGTTTTTTGATTTTGCTTTCATTTCAATTCTGTCAACCAAAATCTCATTAACTTGTTCCTAAATAAGTGAAATTATATTGTAATATGCAAAACTTCCAGCTTCAGATATCAGTCTTGCATGTAGTTCTAACCTCACTGAGGTTAGATCATAACAGTGTAATTTTTAGCTTGCATTTAATATCACAAAACCATCATTGCACCACGCTGAAGATTAAAGTGATTCTCATGGTCCAAGATGGCTGCTTCTACACAAGGTTTAAACGTTTTCATCATGTTTAAACATTACAGCAAGCCACACTGTGTACTAAACCAGCAAGGCCCACTTTTAGGTGGAACAGGCTTCCATTATTTATTAGCTTCAGTACTTGTAGCTTCAGTACAAAAGAAGGAGCAAGTATCAACCCCCAAACATGTCTTGGCTGAAGGATTTGGGGTAATTGTGTAAATTTAATTTTAGTTCTCGGACCTATTCCTGTAAACAGGGTCTGTTGAGTGGTGACGAACACACTGGGGTGTGTATTAGTGCGAAACGCTTTTTCACGGTCCTGCTGATCATACTGCAGACACACACCACTGCCTGGCATAGACGTCTGATGGCCCACAGCTCATCTCAGACATGCCAGCAGGTGCTAAGCTTCAAAACACTCGCTTCAATGCCCCTGAGACCACATTACACTACTGTAAGTCCAGACACAGCAGACACACTGTCTGACTTGGAAAGCTAATATTTCGTAATGCTGACAGTATCTCACATACAAAAGTCTCCTGGAAAGGTTATGGGAACATTAATTAGGTAAGCAAAGTGGAAAAAGCTTCACAGTCCTGGGTTCTACATGCTGCTATTATTAAGCAAACAGAATAACACAATTAATTAATTCCTGAAGGTTTTCTGGGCTTAATTTCTAAAACAGTGCAATAAAACTTTTAGCACAAAAGCTTAGGACCAGTAAAACTTGTGCATTAGACTGTTGTGAAACTGTGTGTGTGTGTTTGTGTGTGTGTGTATGATGAGTGTGTGTAATATTTACCATTTGGCATGGCAAAAAGCCCAGAGTGTGAAAAGCCTGAGCAGCAGTTGCATCATCTCCCTGTTGCTAAGGCTTTCTCATTTCCCTGCACTCTGCTGTATGATGAAGGAACTCATACGCAGTCATACACAGCATTCACAAATAATTAACGGTGACTATAATAAAAATAAAGAAACAATTGCTCAGTTGAAAACAAGTGTCTTCTATGAATCCAGTCCAATTATGTACTGTATGCCCAATTTACAGTATAAAACATGAAATGGTAGAGCACAAATGCATATTTAACCACCTTAAAGTCCCAGATTGTTGTTCAGTTATTTATCATAAAGCATTTTATTAAGTATCTACTGTACACCATCAGCCATAGCATTAAATCCACTGACATGTGAAGTAAATAATAACGATTATCTTGTTACAGTGGCACCTGTCAAGGGGTGGGATATATTAGGCAGCAAATGAACAGTCAGTTCTTGAAGTTGATGTGTTGAAAGCAGGAAAAATGGGCAAGTGTAAGGATCTGAGTGACTTTGACAAGTGCCAAATTGTGATGGCTACACAACTGTGTCAGAGCATCTCCAAAAACAGCAGGTCTTGTGGGATGTTCCCAATATGCAGTGGTTAGTACCAAAAGTGGTCCAAGGAAGGACTGGCGAACTGCCGACTGATGTGCATGGGGAGCGATGGCTAGCCTGTCTGGTCCGATCCCACAGAAGAGCTACTGAAGCACAAATTGCTGAAAAAGTTAATGCTGGCTATGACAGAAATGGCTGGCTATTTCTATCATAGCTATTATCATAGCTATTTCTAATACAACGCTGGCTATGATATGTCAGAACACACAGTGCAGACCAGTCAGAGTGCCCATGCTGATGAGAAGTATCCACCAGAAGTATCCACCACCAGAAGTATCCACCACCAGAAGTATCTACAATGGCCACGTGAGAACTGGACCATGGAGCAATGGAAGAAGGTGGCCTGGTCTGATGACTCACATTTACTTTTACATCATGTGGATGACTGAGTGTGTGTGTGTGCATTGCTTACCTGGGGAAGAGATGGCACCAGGATGCACTATTGGAAATATTCTGGGTGATGTTCTGGGAATCCTTGTGTCCTGGCATTCATTTGGATTTCACTTTGACACGTACCACCTACCTAAACATTGTTGCAGACCAAGTATACTCCTTCTGACAACGGTATTCCATAATGGCGGTAGGATAATGCTCACTGCATTGTTCAGGAAAAATTGTTCAGGAAAGGTTTGAGGAATATGACAGAGTTCAAGGTGTTGACTTGGACTCAAATTCCTCAGCTCTCATTCCAATTGAGCATCCGTGGGATGTCCTGGACAAGCATGTCTGATCCATGGAGGCCCCACCTTGCAACTTACAGGACTTAAAGGATTTGCAGATACCACAGCACACCTTCAGAGGTTTTGTGGAGTCCATGCCTTGATGGATCAGAGCTGTTTTGCCAGCACAAGGGGAACATACACAATATTAGGCAGGTGGTTTAATGTTATTGCTGATCGGTGTAGTTTCACTGTCAAAGATTCCTTAAGATGTCATTTATTGTCAATATTACCATTTGAAGGGTTCAATTTGTTAAAAACTGGCCTTTTGTTTATATTTTTCTGGCCCTGAAATCAATGCCCCATTTCCTCAAAAGGCAACTTATGTTTTAGTTTTACTAGAAGCTGCGGCATTGGTTGATAGAAAGGGGAAGGCTTGTCAATCTTTTAAATGCAACTGCTCTGCAACCTTTTAAATGTAATAAGAGTTACTTTGCAGGCAGCAAAGGGCTTTAAAAATAACAAAACCTCTCCTTTAAATTAGTCAAAATATTATTTTCTTTAAATTAATGAACCCTGAAAAAAAGTCAGTCACAGACTGTATATGGTGTATGGTATATACAGCAGTTGTGACAGAGAGCGTGCGGTCAAGCATTGAAGAAGGAGGTAGGGGTTAGAGAGAACAAGCAGATAATGAGTGATTGTCTACACCTGTGCATTGTTTATAGCAGATGTCACAAATTCCAAATTTACAGTGCAACCAGAGCTAACTTGTTTTGAGGTTAAGTTATGTGCTTATGACCGGAAATGTACATTTGTTTTGATTCCAGCCATGTCTCTACCCCTGCCCTGTCACTGCTATGTCCAGTTGTTCTGTGTTTTTTGTTTTTTGTCTATTTATACTCTTTTGTGTCTTTGTCTCATTGCAAATACTGCCTTTTGTCTGTAAGTCCAAGGCTTATTCTTTGTTTCTATTTTTCCTGGTTTTTGGCCATGCTCATGTTCTTGTTTTCAAATGGATTATCCTTGTGTGAAGTTGTCTGTTTGTGTTCTGACTTTGATTATGATAACTGGATTTGTCCAAAAAAAAAACAACAAGCTAAAAATGCAGAGATGAACTAATTTGAACCGATTCAAGCAGCAAAACTGTTTTTTATTACATGAGTTGTGCTGAAAAGCACCTTTTAGCCTTTGAGTTTAAAAATAAAAAGAACAGACAGCTCTGTAATTCAAAGGCCTGACTCCTGTGCCCTAAATTCCTACCCAGCCAAAAAATGGAGTCAAAACAGTCTATGGCATCAGCACAACTGTCATGTTTATGTTTCGTTACTGTTGTGAAATTAAAATTTAAGCAATTAAATGAAGTTAATGCTGTGGAAGTATTGCTCCATCTCACAGCTCCAGGGTGCCAGGTTTGATCCTGTTTGACCATGTTACTGTGTGTGGAGTTCTGCATGTTCTCCCCGTGTCCATATGAGTTTCCTCAGGGCTCTGGTTTTACTTCATCTCCCAAAAAACATACCAGTAGGTGGATTTCTTTAGGCTAAAGTGACCGTAGGTGTAAATGAGTGTGTGAATGTGTGTTAATGGTGGATACTCGTCTCATGCCCAGTGTTCCCAGGATAGACTCCAGATCCACCAGCACCCTGATCGGGATAAAGTGCTCACTGAAGATGAATGAACGAATGACTGAATGAATGAACGAATGAATTAATGAAATGTCAGCAGTCTTACAAAATGATTCCCAAAATGTTGAAAAATATGGGTTGAAAAGAAAGCAAAGAGGCCTAGAAAAGCTCTAAGGAATAAAGATATTGGATTAGAAACAGGCAAGCTGTAACAGGGTGGAATCATTCATTTATTCATTCACACCATCATCCTCCATATATGCATTATTCAAGGAAGACAGGATACAAGAAATACACCCTGAATGGGATGCCTCGCTATTACAGGGCATCTCACACACACTCAATCACACCATGGAGGGGGTTCGAATCCCTCCTCCACCTTGTGTGTGTGGAGTTTGCATGTTCTCCCCGTTCTTTGGCGGGTTTCCTCTGGGTACTCTGGTTTCCTCCCAAAGTCCAAAGACATGAGTTGTAGAAAATTATGAAATTGTCCGTAGTGTGTGAATGGGTGTGTTGGTGTGCGTGCAATTGTGCCCTGTGATGGGTTGGCACCCTGTCTAGGGTGTCCCCCACCTTGTGCCCCGAGTTCCCTGGGATAGTCACAGTTCCCTGCGTTCCCCTGTGACCCTGTGTAAGATAAGCAGGCTGGATGGATGGAAGGATGGATGGATGGATGGATGGATGGACAGTTTTTAGGTGTTTCTAGTGATATTTAAGTGTGATAGGTATAATAATTTTCCCATTGAAAATAATGTGAAATAGGAAATAGAAAATTCAGTATAAATACAGTCTTCCAGAGAGGACAAGATTCCAGAGTGTTCCGATCTCACTGAGCTCTCTACTGCTACATTTAGTGTTTTAACATGTCCATTCGCAGGCTTGAGAACGCAGATACTTCAGTCTGTAGGAAAACAGTAACATCCATCCTTTTGATGCATGTCATTAAAGAACCTCCATCAGCAGGCTGATCTTAAGTGTGTTCATTAAAGCCTGTTTGTTATTTAATATTTGACAAACGCTGGATTCCAAAGCATGGCGTGTGGGTTGCTAACCTATGCATTACGTAAACCACATCTCCTCCACTACTCCCACATGCAAAGACACATGTGCAGAGTATACACCATTCCTGCGATCCTTGTTCATCAAATGTGCGCATACTGCAAGCTTAGCATTGTCAAATGCAAATGTTTGACTTCTCACTTTCGTTTCTCCTTCCAATGCGCCAGCTCGGAAAGAGCAAACCAAGTGGTGATTTAGTGATGATTTATTTAACATTTAATGCAAAACTTGCATTACGACACAAACCATGACCCATGACAGAGAGAGCATCAGTGAAGCTTTTTGTGGCAAATAGGTCAGCATTTTCACTGACCTATTCACTGCAAGCTTGAGAAGAGAGGATGAGCTGGTGAGAGGTCTATGCACTCCACATACATATCATGCTAAACTGGGTCACTCCGTAAAACCCCAAAAACACAATCTTGATGAATACTGAGAGTGAGAAGACAAACGAGCAGCACAGCAGGATAAATGAGCTCATTTGTAAGACTCAGTCCATGTGTGTGTTTGTCTCTGAAGCAAAATATCATCGCTCTAAATTACGCCCAATATTTGAAAACCACAAGCCTGTTGTGAAGGTGATAAATCAGAAAAATAATAAATGCATGTCACAGCCTTGTGTAATAAGAAATAATCTTTTCTGCTACAGTTGCTAAAATCTGTTGATGTAAGTTCTTTCATAGATTAAGAATGTTCTCTGTCTGAAAGGTTGAAAGAGACTTAAACAAGTCAAGTATTTCAGAAAAATCATTTTGATCACCTTTGTATTAGTTAGCTGGAATAATGGAGAAATAATGGAATAAATCTGAAAGTAGTAATTATAAATAATTATAATTGTTGATTGGAATATGTTACAAGTAGTTGGCTGCAAAAATGCACATACCCCAAAATGAAGAAAAGCAACTTGATAGTAGAGGTCGACCGATTTTGCTGATTAATCAGAACTGATAACAGATTGTTGGAACTATCAGTTTTCTGCAAAATTCCACGCTGATAGCTTTTCACGGTTGTGTCCATTGCGGGAGCAGCTGAGAAGGGTCTGCTGTCATTATACAGTATGAGAGCATCCTCTAGAGGCGAAATAAAAACTGATCAATTTTGTTGTGTTATTTGAAGTGTTTTTTTTTTGTTTTTTTTAAATCATTTTGGATGTCTGTATTTTTATTGGTTATTTGGAGTGTTACTTTTTGGTTCAATTTGGATGTACAGCTTTTATTTACTGTAATATTTATAACTTTTATTTCATTTGAAAATGTACAGTACATTTTCATGGTACAGTCAGTACTGTTTATATTTATAATAAAGTTCAGCAATATTTTACTTTGAGTGTTATCTTTTCATTCAGTATCAATGTTAAATCAGGTGATTAATCGTTTATCAGCAGCTACTGCCCAACTTAGTTATTGGTAAAATCCACCATCAGTTGACCTCTACTTGATAAAATGGGTGACTATTTTACACATGAGCAAAACAGCACATCTTGTCCGTTTTGCATGTTTGCCTCAATGAATATGCAGTATGGGCTATTTCTACCTAAAGCTGCGAAATAGAGGGTGGCATGTTTGCAAATTTCTTCACTTTGCACCCACACTGTGATGTACTGCAGCCAAACAGAACAAAAATTGTATGCACAAAATCACTACAACCTAATGGCAGGTATTAAAATGGCATACGCTATTATCTGCCTGTTAATGATTTACGTAACAATAATAATCAGAAAGTTGCCTTAATAATGAGAATGTTTACTGAAATTATGCTTTAGTATATAAAAATGATTAGTTTCTTATAACAATGACTAATTATAGAATTATTAACTGTAGTAAAGCTGATTTTATATTCAAGCTTCACCAGACCTTCACAACCCCAATAATAACAACAGTATTCACACACTGCCTTCTTCAAAGGTAAAACCTGACTTTTTCAGTGCGCTTTGGTTCACAAACTATTTTTCTATTGGTTTTGCCTTTGTATTGTTAAGTTATTACTGTCTTATTAAAGGATACACACACACATTTCACATTTCTCTTATTTGGAAAAATACAAAATAGTAGGAGTGGCGGCTCAGTGGTTAATGTTTTGGGTTACTAATCGGAAGGTTGTGAGCTCAAATCACAGAAAAGCCAAGCTGCCACTGTTGGGTCCTTGAGCAAAATCCATAACATTCAACTGCATCCTTCAATCCTGTCAGCCAAATCAGCAAATGTAAAACAGCAGTACATTATGCTTTTTTTTATATCCAAGAATAATAGGGACTGTATAGAATTACAGTATTAAAGCACACTTAAAGCAATAGTTAAAGGCATAGTTTCCCATTTTTGCAGAAATTCACTGAAGACTGATTTAAAACAGAAAATATTGAAACAAATACAGCCTTTTCTTCATGTTTTTCCAAAGCCACAGCTGTAAAACTTAGACATGCTGCCTTGGTTTGAACGCCTGAATGGTAGACAAGGAGCTTTCTGAATTGACAAGCAACATGAGTGACAGGAGACAAGAGAAGAACAGATGTCCTGATTGGTTGGATGTTGGTGGTCCACTATATTTTGTTTTGTTGCCAATTAACAAATTTATTCTATCACCAGATACTTTACTGACAGCTGCTGAAGGTGAGAAAAATGTGTATTGTGACTCAAAAATAACTGATACCACCTTTAATCAAATCTGGTCAAATCTATCATATTTCGGTTAAATGTGTGACTTCTGAAAATGTATTAAGTGGATTTAATAGAACAGTTAAATCTAGAAAGCATTGATGCAACTGCCTAAAACCCATCACACTGAGGAAAAAGTTTTTGTCACCAGTGGCTTGGATTAGCTGCAGCTCTGCAGTGTGCCTCTGAAAGACACGCACATAGACACACACACATAGACACACACAAACAGGAGCAATACTGCACACCTGTCACTGCTGACATGTAGCATTTCACAGCAGGGAATTATTGTATAAAAAAATGTAATAAGACTCCAGACTGTGCTGATATAAATTATGCTTCAGGGATTGGATGGATGTACGTGTGTCAGTAATGTCGAGCTCTGTTCTTTCACACTGACGAGTGTGTGAGCTCGTGTAGTTACTCTCCATGGAGAACTGCATAAAGAGCGTGTCACCAGGCAACATGGCAACAGGAATGAAAAAAGATGGAGAGACTGTGTGTAACTGCGCCCGGGCACATTGTATCTGTGCGTGTGTGTGTATCTTTGTGTGTACGTGAGAGACATCCAGACAGAGGGAAAGACAGGAGGAGAGAGGAGGAGAGAATGTACTGAACTCTGTCTTACGGGATCTGCTGCCATTCTCTCGAACGCGTTGTGCCAGATGCCTGAGAAAACAACGTCTCCTGCCAGCCTAAAGAGTCTGTCTCTGTGTTTTGAAAACAGCTAAGTGTGTTATTCGCTAAATCTATCAACATGATGCACGTTCTGAGAGGAGAAACACCCTCTCCATGCTCAGCGAACAGAAATTGGAGCAGTGAGCAGCAGATGAGTCGACTGCATTAATTAATTAGGCTTGCTAATGCTTTTGCTAAGTGTTTCCAATTACTCCTTGGCAAAACATTTGCTGGATTAAGTTGTTATCGACTGAGTGTCAGTAGGATCAAATCAATCAATAATAGTGAAAGAACACATCCACTTGTATCTGTCCTTCTGAGATGATATAATGTGCATTATGATAAGTGATTATCTGATGTACAGAAGAGACATTTAAAGTAGCAAATCAACAATTTAATAGAAAAATGATTTAGTGCATATTTTGTTAACAATGCAATACAGTGCAATGCAGACAGTTAGATTTTAATATAGATTTTAAGCAAAGGCTTTGACAAGTGGAAGCCAACACCAACTTTACCGAGACTGACAGATAAAAAGGCCTCCTTAAAAAATATAAAAACAAAATAAACACTGAGGAATTAACAAATTCAGAGGCTGCAACCTCTCCACTGGAGGCCATGTCAACTTCCTAGGACTGATAGGTACAGGGACCATTCCTACTTTACTACTGACAGGCACAGAGGCCACACCTCCTGCACTGGGACTGACAAAGAGGCTACACCTCCTTCATTGGGACTGACACAGAGGCCACACCCCCTTTATTGGTACTGACAGGCAAAGCGACCACACCTCCTTCACTGATACTGGCACTAAGGCCACACCTCCTTCAGTGAGACTGACAGAGGCCACACCTCCTTCAATGAGACAGACACAGAGGCCACACGTCCTTTACTAGGACTAATAGGGACAGAGGCCACACTTCCTTCACTGGGACTAACAGGCACAATGGCCACACTTTCACTGGTGCACTGTTGCAAATCTATGATATGTAGTATACAGTATGTGTTACAATTAAAGCAAATCTGTATTAAAGTGTTATAAACCCATTAGCAGCTTAATATCAACCATTTCCACTCAAAAGTCACTGTATTACCAATTTATAAGGAGAGGATTTTTTTATCAAATTGAATTGATGGTTAAAATGATTCTCTTCACCTGACAGCTTCAACATTACTCATGGTGATCATCAGACTAAAAGACCTGACAGCAGCCAACAAGCCAGAAACCGAGCTGTTTAGCCAGCAAACAGGAGCTCTTTTCAAACACCTTCCACATCGAAGTGATTACTCTACATGATGCTTTGACAGCTGGGAAAAGTTGGAAACGTTTAGACAAGGTCAAGCCTCAGTCTGTCTGAGGTTATGGAATGAGAAATATAAAGGCTGAAAAGCTGGAATATGTATAAAAATTTAATTAATAAATAAAGTGAAAAAAATGTACTACAGAATTTGGAAGTACT
Source organism: Ictalurus punctatus (assembly GCF_001660625.3). Taxonomy (NCBI): domain Eukaryota; kingdom Metazoa; phylum Chordata; class Actinopteri; order Siluriformes; family Ictaluridae; genus Ictalurus; species Ictalurus punctatus. Next base: position 17,941,890 of record NC_030423.2, read on the forward strand.
TTTATTTTAGTATATCTTTGCTGGTGCCTTTTCATGATTCTGCAGAATTAAAGTCCAACCAACCGCACGCAGCAGTCTCTTCTGGACAAAAAAAACAATGAACTCCAATTGAAACCTATTGGGAAAAATTTTGCTGGAGATGCTGTATAGTGATGAAATTTGAGCTCTCCAGAGACATACCAATATCCCATACCAATATCTGCCAGGCAACACAGCCCACAACGTGAATCAAATACCAGGCTGTCACAGCCCATTTTCCTTTTTAGAGGTGTGAGCAGTACTACAGGAATAGATCCAGGAGGATATGCAGGTGGAGGACGCGGAGTTCGACTGCTGAGCCAGACACAAAGAGCGTGCAGTTTTCTGAACAGGAAGTGGCTTTGGGTCATACATTTTGCATGGATGGTCAATATTTAAATATACACACATATATATATATATATATATAATTACACAAAGCCAATGTTTACCTCATTCTGCTTGCAGAAGTTAAGGTTATGTGCTAGAGACCAGGCTATGAGTCACTTAGGAGTGTCATTGTTGACTCAGTGTTTCTACTGTTTTAGGAAGTGACAGCAAAATGACTATCCTGCATCACTGCACAGTTAATGAGAGTGCATAGTTTTTTTTTCCTCTTCACATTTGTTATAGGAGTTATGTGCCATGGCGAATGCACTGATAGTGTAATTCTATTTTTCGACCATTCATCTCTTCATTCACCATTCAGTAACTGCTTTACACTGGTCAGGATCATGGTGTAAAACTAGGCATTAGGCAGGAACGCACCATGAATAGGATGCCAGTCGATCACAGGACACCGTGCACACGTTTTCACAACTAGGGTCAATTTAGAATAAAATAAAATGCCCAATCCACCTACTAGAATGACACTAGGAGCTGAGTAGAAACCAGAGAACCCAGACGAAACCCACACAGACATGGGAGGGACATGTGTAAATACATAGAGACAGTAACCTGAGCTCAGGATCAAATCCTGAAGCTGTAAGCCAGAAACACTACCTGCTGCATCATATGCTGCGCTATCGCACGAAAACTGTTACGTCATGTCATTTACAGGGTTAGACATGACTGTTATGTCATGTATGGTGATATAAATCACTGTTATGTCCTCTTGTGTACGGGCTAGATCTTTTAACCGGTATGTTGTTTCACATACGGGGACTGTAAGAAATTACACACTGCCTCTAAACAGATTCCACTCCAAGGTAGTTGTTTTAAAAAGCTCATCCCTGAAAAAGGCTGAATTATCAAAGGGACAATTCACCTCAGTTTCAGCAGTATGTGTATAATACCACCTAAAGTGACATTCAATCAGTTATCGCATGGGAGCAGCAGTGGGACATCAAGAACCATCACTGAACAAAGGGGTATGTGACCGTAATTATCATTCAGAAAGACGTGTGTCTAGACAATCCTATCACCTCACCATTTGGGGGTCACACCTGAAACAACATCAGTTCTGTGAGAATGGAAAGTCATCACATCAAATGCTATCCTTAATTTACATTTAGAGTGAAACTTTATTTACATCACGTGCAGAAAACCTGGTTTGAAATACAGTTTGTGCTGATATTGTTCCGGGCTCACTTTGACTCTGATGAACCTGAAGTGCTTCAAGTACTTTGTCACGGTCATGCTGGAATAAAGTTATTCTTCATTGATATCTTCAACATACTCATCATTTTTTCTTACAGGATGGACATAACCATTCGTCGTGTCATGTACAGGGATACATACCCATTATGTCATGTCATGTATGAAGCTAGAACTAACTATTATGTCAAGGTATATATTTGGATAGACATAACTGTTATGTCATGTCCAGAGTTAGACACGACTGTTATATCATGTCCGGCGCTAGACATAACTGTTATGTCATGTCATGTACGGTGATAGACATAACTGGTATTTCATGTCATGTACAGCACTAGACATAACTGTTATGTTATGTACGGCGTTAGACATAACTGTTATGTCATGTATGGCACTAGACATAACTGTTATGTCATGTACAGCGCTAGTCATAACAATTATCATATCATGTATGGGGCTAGACATAACTGTTATGTCATGTGTGGGGTAGACATAACTTTCAGGTCATGAATAGACATGAACTCTAACCTGGTTTCAGACCATTTTTTGCATGATATGCAAGGGGAAGTGATTATCAATACAGATCTGTGTGCAACAACCTGAAAACACTGTCTGGCAATAACTGCTTCAAACTGCTGAATAACCTAAAACTCACAAAAAAATTGATCAAGCAACATCCAGCTCTAAAAAGCTCCCTGTAGTCTGTGTTTATATGTATTATATGTTTATGGCTTATGTGTATATTTGCTCATTTGGCTGCTACATTTATTCAATGTGACTGACAGTTGAGACAGGATAAAACTGAGCAGTTGAGAGTTAAGAGTCTTGCTCAAGGGCCCAACCATGGAAGCTTGGTGGGTCTGGGATAGAAATCTTCCAATCAGTATCTCAAAGCCTTACACAGTGATCCACCACTTCTACCAATTTTGTTTCCTCATCTGACTGATTAAAAAAATCATAAACAAGGGTGCAAATACACTGAGATGTGGACTGATGAGACTGTAACTGACAACATTCTGAGAGTTCTGGTACAGATGGTTCGTAGGTGTTGTGTCTTTTTTCTTTTCTTTGCATAGGAACAAAATGAAATGGTGAGTACTTGCTAAGCAAAAAGGTTGCTGCACTCGTCAGCTGGGGATCGTCCATGAAGGTAAGAGAAGTGACAGCTTTCACAGCCCATGGATTCGCAAGACTCTGGCCCAAGTAATATTGGACCATTGCTATGAAGAGCAGCTGGCATTTTCAAATATTGTGAATATATTCAAATATGCAAATATTATCATTTTCAAATCACAGGAGGATCTGGGGTAAGAAGCTAAATATTAAATCACCAATGCTTGGAACCGGTATGATAAGACAGTGACTGCAAAGATGTCAGAACTGAACCATGGAAGAAGGTGGCCTGGTTGATAAATCACGTTTTCTTTAATATCATGTGGGTGGCCCGGTGCATGTGCGTTGCTTACTTGGGGAAGAGATGGCACCAGGATGCACAATGGGAAGAATGCAAGCCGGCGGAGACAGTATGATGCTCTGGGAATCCTTGGGTCCTGGCATTCATGTGGACGTTACTTTGACACATATCACCTACCTAAACATTGTTGCTGACCAAGTAAACCTCTTCATGGCAACGGTGTTGCCTAATGGCAGTGGCCTCTTTCAGCAGTATAATGTGCCCTTCCACACTACAAAAATTGTTCAGGAAGGGTTTGAGGAACGTGACAAAAAGTTCAAGGTGTCGACTTGTCCTCCAAATTCCCCAAATCTCAATCTGATCGAGAATCTGTGGGATGTGCTGGACAAACAAGTCTGATCCATGGAGGGCCCCACCTCACAACTTACAGGACTTAAAGGATCTGCTACTAACGTCTTGGTGCCAGATACCATAACACACCTTCAGAGGTCTTGTAGAGTCCATGCCTTGACGGGTCTGAGCTGTTTTGGTGGCACAAGGGGAGACCTCTGCCCTGTGGTTCGTTCTCTGAATGTGTTCACCTGTTCTGTATTAGTCCATGATTGGTTTGTCTACTTATACCCTGTGTGGGAGGGTAAAAAATTGGCAGAGAAGAGAAGAAGGTTATGTTCACTGGCCTAAAGGAAAGAGAGCCAGGAAGACAGAACAGACACAGACGTGAAACAGAGGAAGTTCACACATCTGCTACAAGCCAAAGGCTGAGACTCTGAAAACGTTCCTTAGAGAAATAAGAGGTAAGAAAACACCTATAAATCAATTGCTATTTCCTTGTTCATTTCTTGTTAGTTTTTCAATGAATGTAATTAAACTTTAGCCTATGCATCAGTTTCATCAAACTCTGACAGGGACAATTCTGGCCTGTTTGTACTGAGTTATTTTTGTAACTAAGAACTCTTCAGTGTTAACCGCTGTTTTGTAACTGGAAGAGTATCACTGAGGCAAACCAGGCATAGAGAGAGAGAGAAAGAAAATAACAGACTAACGGACTAACTGATATCCTGCAGAACACACTTTCACGCCTTTTCCTCATGATACGAGCAGTTGGCAAAGTAGGATCTTGTTTTGTGCCAATGCACAGACCTTAACCACGCATAATGCTCTAATGCTGAAATGTTTTGGACTGCAAGTTTTCAGCAATACAGTACTGAAAAGCCTTCGGCTGTGGCTCAACCTTTTCATTTCATTTAAAATCAATACTAGATTTTTTAACTATACTTGTCACTGCATAGTTCTTTAACTTCACTCAGGATTCAGTGTTATGGCACTTCTGTAGTGTCTGTCACAATCACGGTCTTGCGTCTCAGTTTAATACAGAGAAAGTGACGGGTGATGATTTTGGCGTATCCACAAAAATAACAGTTTGAATGTAGAATTTCACAATATATAATCAAAGCAAATATCGGCACAAAATAAACGTCATCAGAATTTGAATTATATCCAATTTTATGTTCAACCGTATTTTAAAATAATTAACCTATACTCATAGAGTGAAAATTAAAACATAAATAACTGTGTCACTTTCTAAAGGAAATCCATACATCCATCTGCTTATCCTACACAGGGTCACAGGGGGAGCCAGGAGCCTATCCCAGGGAACTTGGGACACAAGGCAGGGGACACCCTGGACGGGGTTCCCACCAATCACAGGGTGCAATCGCACACACATTCACACACTACGGACAATTTAGAGATGTCGATTAGCCTGCAATGCATGTCTTTGGACTGGGGAGGAAACCGGAGAACTGGAAACCCCTGAAGCACGGGGAGAACATGAAAACTCTACGCACACGAGATTCAAACCCCCAACCCTGAAGTAGTGAAGCAACAGTGCTAACCATTAAGCAACCATGCCCCCCTCTAAAGGAAATTATGAGGTCATTAACAATCAGCATAATCTTATCATAGACATTAATGCTGTAAATTAATTTATATTTATTTACCCAGAGTAATCTTTTTTTTTGTCACGAACACTTGGGTTGATTTTACATTCTACACTGTCTACAGGGAAATATGCCGCCTTCAGCTATTCACTCAATAAAGCCTTATTACAAATCAGTTCTGATTCACTATGTGGTCACTACATACGGATAACGATGAATGGTAGTTTAAATGTACAAAGTGCACTAAATGCTTAACAGAATGACATTTGAGATAAAGCAAGAACACTTACTGGGCCTTAACTACTTATATATAATATACATGTAATATAATTTGCAGGACACAGACTTATTGGTATTTTATAGATAATTAGAACGCGAACTGAAAATAAAGTGTAATATAATATGCTCTTTTTCTAAACTCTTTCCCTACATCAACTGACACCATGGGTAATGTAGTCATTTTTTTAGACAAGGGATCTTAAACATTCAAATGTGGATTTTAATTGAAAAATAAAAAGATGTAAATAATACAAAAATTCGATTAGTATTCACACAGCGACATTAGCCCCACCAGCCCTGATGTATACTAACACTTCCCAATTCTGAGCTCTAACAGTGCCTGTGTGTGTTTGTGCCACTCGCTTTTAACATCCCTTGCTCCCTCCTCCTGTCCGCCTGCCCATGGCCCAGGGCAAAGCCCAAGCAGAGTCAGCATGTGACAAAGAGTGGCTCATCTATATGCTACACACACTCCTGTCATAAATACACTCTCACAAGCTAAAGAGTCTGAGACCAGGATGTTACAATAGGCCTCACTTCATTTGTAAACGTAGACTACATGCTCCTCAGGGACACCGCTAGTGAAGTGTGCCATGAGTGAACGGTTCAAGTACAACTAGTTCCCTTGAGAGATGATGTCAGAAAAAGTGTGATCGTAGAGGCTAGACACATGGAGTGTTGAATCATACATTACACAACAACACAACATTAGGGTGTTTTAACCTATGTAGAATATAGTCTGTTTGATTCAAACCCTGGTGGGTTTGCCTCTCTGGTGGTCTTTGGTTCTCTTTTGTTCCGCCTGTAGAAATATCCTGGACACATGGCGTTTCTGCAGCACTACAACTCTGTCCTTTGGCTTAGTTCACTTTCTTGCTCCTCACTACAAACAAACTTCACTTTTTCCATTGGAATTGGACCAACACCACTTCATACTCACGCCCATACACTCTGAAAGGTTGTTTTGGTCCACACCCGAGTGTGCTTTGTGTTCCCACACCAGGATTTGATTCAGGACTAAACACTGATTCTGTAGAAGTACCCTGAACAAAATGGTTTCAGTCAGTTCCAACTGAACTCATGATTCGTATGCAGTAAGAAAGTTATTGGACTCACTTTGTGAAGTGAACCCAACATGCCATTTTTCTGTAGAAAGCTGTTAAACTGAGCTGGGAGGTGAAAACTGAACCAAAGGACAGAGCTGGATTACTGCAGAAATGCCATTGACAAAAAGAGATGATCAACAGTGCATCTGATACTTGGTAAAGAAGTCCGTACAGGATTTTGCAGGAGTTTTTTTGTGATTGATGCAGCCAAAAATGCTTGATTTGTCGCAGATTTTTATTTATTTATTTAAATTTGCGATGCAACTTGTAGAGTTTTTTTTTTTAGCTTTTTTGAGGAAAACTATTTGAATTGGCGAAATTGCAATTGTTTTGCACCGTCTTTCACAGTGATGTTTGTTGTTAAATGAGATGTGTGTTATGATGAAATCACTGGATGCGCCTTGGCAGAAATCTTTAGAAAATCTTTCTTGAGTTTGCATTAATTTCTGCGATCGCAAGTGTTTCCGGTCATAGATTGAAGGAGTTTTCGGACCTACACGCCCATTGGTCAGCACTTTTTTGTTTTTTTTGCTTTGTTGAATATTGCACAGTGTGAAACTAAACCAAACCAAATAGCAAACGAACCACACTTATTTTGGACTAATAGATGTGGAAGCACCTTTAAATTCAGTAGGTGTATATGACGAGAGTACTGAGCTGTCTGCTGATCATTAGATAACTCCGCTGCACTTCTTTTACAACATATGGCTCTACCAGCTGCAAACAAAAACTTTTTTTGGACTGGAAGAGAAAATGTCCCTTGATGGAGAAATGTCCTGATCGCTCTATAGAGGCTTGTGTTATGGGAGGATTACAGTATAACACAGATGGCACATCAATCCTTATAAAGGAGAAAGCCAAGAATACAGTATGCAAGCTTCTGTATGTGTGTGTGTGTGTGTGTGTGTGTGTGTGTGTGTGTGTGTATACCTATGCGTATGCGCACACATCCCTGCTGGATTCCATCCATATTTCATGAATGATAAAGGTTTCAGTAGCTGTGTGCATTAATACAAAAGCACTTCTCCATGTTTTGCTTGAACGAGCTCCGAGTCCTACTCCAGCTTGTCACTAAAACGGTTTCTTTTTTATTTTTATATTTTATTCCGTGCTTTATGCAGAGACAGAGAGGACAGTATTAATTGCTGTTGTGTCTCTCTTGTCCTGCTTCATTCTCTTCTCCTTTTCTTTTGCTGAGAGTTTGGTGCATGTGTTCATGTGTGAAAGCTGATTTTTTGATGTCCTGTGATCTCTTTTCCACATGAAACAGTAGTCTGGGGTTGTCTTTAAGTGGACTCGGGTGTGATTGTGTCACAGAGATATCCCTCCCTGCCAAGGGAAGTCTCTGTCTCCTAAATACTCAGTTCTTCTATGATACTTCCTGTTTGCAGCATATATAAAGACGTGGAGGGTATCCCAAAAGAACTCTTCATATACAGATTACTCTGTCAAGATAAAACTAGACTAGACTAGCCATTCAATTAGGACAAAAGAAATAGCACCCTATACAAGGAGTTATACAGATGTTTTATAGGAGCTGACGCGCTGCAGTGGCTGAACTGCATTAGTGGAAGATTTAGTGCACGTTGCACTTTCACCGTTTAGTTGTCATTTTCCATCTCTCAGCAAGCTTTGCCTTGTATGGAGTTTTGTGTGCGTCATTAAATGTAAATCAGCTATGCTGTGACCACACATGGAAATTTACGAATGATTGGCAGTTATCAACATACACAGCTGTTCATGAATAGAATCAACTTTCCTGAGACTTTTGTAAATCTGGTGGAAATGTTTTATTTGGTTAGGGCTACGAAAAAAATTACATACAACTTTACACACAAAAGACTGACAAATGATGACAAATGATTAAAAATAGTCTTCTATTTCAAAAGACATTTTATTAGATATTACTAAGTAAAATATGCAATTCATTGTAGAGAAATGGATATAAAAACAGTTCTTTTGGAGTGAAATCTGTATTTTGGGCTTGTGTGTCTGGCCGTCTCTTTTGCTCATTGTTGTCTTTCTCACACGACAGTTTTATGCCCCCCTCGCTATCGCTGTACTTTCTGAAATTAGATATTGTTTACTGTGTCTAGTAGACTTGTACAGTATATTATTGTTTATTAATTATTATCGTAATACGGCCTCTGCAAGAAAGCTGTGGGGCGTTGAATGAACCACAGTAAACATTAATGCTTTTGGTCCTGATAATAAAAGATCATTTTAGGCTTGACCAGTTTGTTTTTAACACACATTAATGGAATGCCACAAAATGTAAATGCAATACGGAAGGTCTCTCTGGGCTGACATGGCTGGAAATGGGTCAGTAGGAGCATGTCACTGTAAAAGTGATGTTCAGGCAAGCTTCTGCCTAAGCGGATGCTGTGTCCTCTGTCTTTTCCTGTTATAAACAGTGAGACGACTCTGTCCACGCAACACTAGCCTCAGGGAGATTCTGCCCAGATTTTGACAGATATGGCCTACTACAGCCATCTGACAAGATTTATCACTCAGCCTGTCGGCTTTATCACAACAAAAGCAAAATGGACACCTACACAAAACTGGTTATGTGCCTTCATAGCTGTGTTCTGGAGACTGCTGATTTTGTGCCAGACAGTTTAATATCCCCGGACACAAGATATACAGAGAATATCTAGACAGAACAGACCCATAATATCATAACTATATTGAAGGTGCGATTGTATTCTGTCCCTTACAGTAAACAGGCAGTCCATACAGGATTTCGCGATGCAATTTGCAGAATTTAATATGCTTTTTTTGGTGGGAAAACTGCTTGAATTGGTGAAATTGCTATGAATTCATTTAATTAATTTAATTGTTTTGCACAGTCGACCGCAGTGATGTTTGTTGGTAAATGAGATCTTTTAGCTGTACTCATGTTCGACGCACATGACTCGAAGGGAGTCTGTGATGATGTCACATGATGCGTCTTGGCCCAAATCTGCAGACAAATTTTGAAAAATTGCAAGCTCCTGCGAATATTGCGGCGTTTCCTTAATTTTGTGTTAATTTCTGCGATCACACAAGTGCAAAATCCTGGACGGACTGATTTATTCAGCTAGTCAACATACAGTGTGTTAATTTCTTAGAGTAACCAAAAAGACCTCAAAAAGACATCGGGGGTCAAACTCATTTGATGTAACAGGCCACATTACACTTTGTCCGATGTCAAGTGGATTAGACCAAAAAATCTGTTTAGTGACCAATAACACATTAACAACTCTCTTTAGTGTGTTACCAGTATTTATCTTTTTTTTTTTTTTTAACTGAAAGTTGTGACAGCATTAGTATTCACCCCCATTGCTGTTAAAACTCTGAATTGGTTCTTCTGGAAAGAGACATGATTACAAATCTGATTACAAATAACTCTTGCTAATGAAGAATCATATACATCATTAGCAGATTTTGCCAGTAGTTGAGTTTAAATGCAATGAGTTTTTCTTGTGATGTTTTTTTCTGCCTAGTAGCTCTTTTTTTTTTCTTCTTCAAATCTTTCAGTTCAATCACAGTCCACATGACTATTTACATTTCAAATACGGATTCTGAATTCATTTAGTGTGCCAGATTTGAATCTGGAATATTATTCCCATATGTTTGAAACCCCTGATTTAAATAAATAAATATATCAAACTCAAATGTCAAAATGTCAATTTTTCGTGTCAACAAATCCAATGCAAACTGATATTAAAAACTACTATTTAAAAAAATTATCACTGTTTTCTGTGATGACAAAAACAAACAAAAAAGATGCAAATCCTGTTTCAATGAAATTCCTTACATGTGATTACTAATGCATTTAACACTCCAATCAATTGCATTTAGAAATATTCTCACATATTTAAATCCTGATCTCTTCATCAATGTCAAATAAATAAATAGACATGCTGTTATTTCACGTGCATGCTGCCAGACATCTGATTTCTTCTGATCTGATCTGCGCCCATCGTATTTTCCCACCTGCACTAATGCACCAGTGATCTTATTTCAATTATAAACGCGGCAAACAATGAAAATGTAATCTTACCCACGCCATATTTTTCGTGTTCGGTCGGTATCCACATTGTTCTTTTGTCTCGTCTAGCACAAAAAACGCATATTAGCTATACAACGGGAATTAAAAGCGATACGCTCCATATTGCTGGCACGCTGCATGTCACTGTATTGTTCCGAGGGCAGACGCTCAGATCAGCATCCTTCCAACAGCACAGTCTGGCGACAGCAATGCATCATGGGACACTGAGTCCCTGAAGGGGCAAAAGGCACATGAAAGACTACAAGTCCCATAAACCTGACGGGTTAAGACGCGCTTAGAGGCGTCACGTGACTGTGTTGCTTCAAGATGGCGGATGGGAAGGCGAGTACTGAGCTAACAGGTAGAGAGCATGCTGTTGTATGTTTATTAATGACACTCGTGAAAAAATACATGTTCTGTCGCTTTTTTAAACGATTGTTTTGTAGAATTAGTTGTATTTATTGTAACTGAATTGTCGCAGCTTAGTTTTCTTTACTACTGTACTAAACTATATTTAAATAGGACCATAATACATTTCTTCTCACAGACTTTGTTGATATTTATATATTATATGCGTTTCATATTACATATACGTATGCTCTTAATCATATATACAGTCACTAGTATCGATATTAATTTCGACTTCTTATTCTATCTTATTATTTACTAGTATGCAAGAGATTGTGACATTAACAGCACAGCTAAACCCCTGTCTTTCACAGCTAAAAACATAAATTTTGGGATTCTTTTTTAAATTATTATTATCAACAAACGTCTTAAAAATGTTTAAGGCAGATTTGTTTGAACGTTTCTGTAACTTGTTGCAGCGGCACCACCGATCTTCATTAGACAGAACACACTGAATGGTATGAAGAAGCAATGCTGGGGTTGATTTCTTTCTAGCTCAGGTTGTAGATTCATGAAGCCTACTGGTGACAGTCGAGCCAAGATTCGATATCTATTTGGGCTCCATTTTTCCCCGCAACCCATTTCACTAGCTATCTTTCCATCCAATTTGCGAAAAATTGGAATATCGTATAAAACCTTTGTGAATAAAGTTTCCATCCCATGTGTTCAAGAGAACAAAAATGTCACTTCCTGGGAAACTGGTGCAAAATATCAGTACACAAATGGAAGTTGTTGCAACCGGGGAAGCCACTGTGGCTCTTTTTTCCAATATAATAAATGACTTGCGCTTCAGAGCGTGCAGACGAAATGCTATCACAAACCTCATGTTCTCTTGTGATTGGCGGCGGGTGCCTGATATTTTGGAACAGAATTGTGTCAGACAGTTCTGGGAGGTAATTATACCAAATCATTTCGATGACAGACTTCGGCTCAGGCGTTTCAGCATGACAAAAACAACATTTGAGATGCTGTGAAACGAGATTGGTCTGTTGGTTCATCCAGTTATGCTAACTGGAAAATTTATGCCTAACATGAAAACCCCCACTCAGACGTTGTCTGACTGAAAAACAGATGCAGAATCTAATGACAACTGCTTCAGCCAGATGAGTTTGACTACAGACCTGCAATTGATGAAAGTTTAGCTCTATCATATTGCAGCTTAAATAACTGTTTTAAGCTTAAATTGCTGTTTAGCAGCAAACTAATAAATACTGCAAGGTTCTGAAGACGTAATTAGCCTACAAATCTTTTTTCATGAATGCACGTTAAACTTTAACTTTGCCCTTTCGAATACGTTTGAATGTTTTTTTTTGATAGCTTTGTATTTCATTTTGCCTTCTGTGTACATTACTAAAAAATGGTCATATAAAATTCTTTGTTTGCACCTTCTTTTCACTGTAACATGCCATCTTAAATTTGAAGGACTGTAATAGTGAGTAACCTGTGCTGACGTGCACTACTCGCCCTGTCTTCTCTTCAGGTGGGCAGGATTGTATTCTGGAGCCGCTGTGCTTTCCTGAGCAGCTGACTGCTTGCATTAATGTCTCCTCAACGGACCAAGGCTGCCTGGTGTGCTGTGTCCTGTGCTCACACACAGCTCCTCTCTCGGATAAAGACCAGCTCCTGAAACACCTGCTGCTGGAGCACAAGCTGGTCATCGCTGACATCAAACTCATCGCTGATTTCCCAATGTACGATGAGTTAAACAATTCTGTGAATCGGCCTTTGGTCCGGTTTTCCAAATGAATCATAATGTTAAAGTGGAAAGTGTCACAGGGTATGGGTATGAATATTTCAGGGAATTTTATGAACGATGACCAGGAGATGGAACTCTAAAGTCATTCTTTCTCAGCCGTGTATTTTATAACTTTGTGACTGAATAATGAAGAGTGATCACGTGACCGGCTTTACAGTGGAACTCAAATGTTGTACACAGTCTCATTATTTCACATTTTAGGGTATGAAAAAAAAAATAGGAAATGACATGCTTTTATAACCCAAACCAAAACTTACATATATTTACAGTGTTTTCATAAATATTCACCCCCTTGAACTTTACCACATTTTGTAGTGTTACTAAGCCACATGTGAAGCTATTGTAAAATCATTGATATATTCACATCTGTAATTGTAACACAACGATTGAATTCTATATTAATGTGCCAGGTTTATACCAATAAATTATTATTATTATTATTATTATTTTTAAATGCATAAGAAGAGGGAAAAAATAATCCTCTGTAGTACTGTGGCTCTTCAGGTCTGGAGTCTTAACAGTTAGATTATGAAAAACATTCCTTTAATGATGTGTGTGTGCACAAACTTTTGACAGAGGAAGTGTACTTAATGTTTAATGGTATTATTATGGCTGAGGCTGCACATTAACTTGAATAAGCTTCAAATTAGAGCATATTCTTAATAACTATTTTGAATTATTCAATAACTGCTGGTAGGAAATGTATGTAGATATGAGAGTAAGGAATAAAGTAAATCTGGACCCACCAGTGGCTCCGGGGAATTAAAGAATCTAAATATTTGATTCAGAGCCGTAATGAAAAATGTTGCTGCGCTGTTGCAGGTACATGCTTTACTGGAAGAAAAGGTTTACAGAGCAGCCCATCACAGACTTTTGCAGCGTCATCAAGACCAACTCTGAAGGACCTGCCGGTAAGCCAGAGGGCTTCTTTCTCTTAAAGCTTCCAGACAGCTTGGTGTTACGAATGTGGTGTTTAAATGTTGATTTAAAAATTTTTTACTCTTTTTTCCTCTCTCCATTAGTCTCATTTGTTTTGAATGTTTTTGACAAGGGGATTTTGCGTGTGTGCAACCTCATATTTATACCTCAGGGATACAGGACATGGTTAAAGATAACCGAGTTCCTGAGGAATGAGAGCAAATGATCAATGTTTTCCAAGAATGACAAATTGAGTGTTTATTGGAAATATTACTAATAGATGTCAACAATTTTGCCACCTTTCTTTTTTTCTTTTTTTATGTTGAGAAAACACTATTATTTAAAAAAAAGTATGGTTTTTTTGTGTTAGAAGAAGACAAATATTTTATAGTGTGGAAAATAGTTTATTTATTACACACTCATTTTTGCTAATTTATTATGAAAGGTGCCAATAATTCTGGAAGTCAAATTAAATAAGCTGCATCATATTAGCACCTTAAACTCTTTAATAAGAAGCAGACCTGTGCTTCAAAATCTAAAGCACATGCATGTTGTCAGTTTCTAACCAGCACATTTCTAACCAGTTCTGGAACTGTTTGTGTCTCAGAGCTGCAGGAGTACTACTTCCTCCTGTGTGACGTTCTGCCAGAGGACCGCATCCTTCGAGAGGAGCTCCAGCAGAAACGATTGGTGTGTGTTTATTAATCTTTCACCTCCTGGCCCAAAGAAATTACACAAACCACTGCTCAGAAATTATACTGCTTTATAGTTTAATATAAGACTGCTGACAAATAGGTGGGGAAGTGGGGGGCGATGGCAATGGTTCTGTTTTATTATGGGGGCATTTATTTATGGTTTGGGCTAATGGTTTCTGGTTTGGGTTTATTTTCACGTGTTATTTAACCCATATTGGCAAAGCCAGCTATTACTGTCCCGAAGTAGGAACATGAATTGGATTTTCCTATAAAACATAATTGATCACATACTGTAGTTCCTGAAAAACATTTTAACTGCACAAACCTAAATATTTGTCTCTATGCATTAATTAGTACAAACATTTCGAGTAAAAGTAAACCGTGAGCGGGTGGGGGGAAAAAAATAACCACAATTCCAGCATGCTATGAACTGCGTAAACCTGCTATTTCTTGGAAATCATATGAAAGTGATTAGTAACACACTGAGAAACCTGAGCTCCCTCTCGCATTGTTTCTGTGGGTTATAATGAGTCAACATCATCATCTCGCACACACATCTCTGGCAAAATCTGCTATCGCCGTTGCTAGGCAACCGTGTATAGCCATCACCACAGCAGCCCGTGCCGCATCGTAGCAAGCCACTGCTGAACGAACTGCTGCGACCTTCCTCAGATGTTCACTGCAGTACGCAGAGAGAATTTCACACGCTCATGCTTCATTATGCAGATTTATTCTGACGTGTTGATTACACATTACGCAGAAAACGGTGGTCACCATGTATGGATTTGTGGAATTGGATGGGACATATTGTATGATTATATCTATGCGTCAGAAATAAAATGACTTTCTTTAAAAAGTACCTTTATAAATAAAACTTGTTTTGTTTTAATTGTTTGTGTGTTTAATAATTGTGTGTTTAATTATTGAGGAGTTTTTGCTGTGTGTCGAGCAGGAGGAGGTTCTTGAACAGCAGCAAAAGGAAAGAGACGATACCAGCTTTCAGCGGAGCTGCATTTTCTGCAATGAAGAATTTACCGGAAACAGGTAAGAGCTGCCGGTAATCACACACACGCACAGTTTTCTTATTCCTGACAAATAAACACATTGATGATGTTCTCATTTCCAGGTGTATCAGCAATATGCTATTGTTTATAAAAAAAAATAAAAAAAATTTTTAAAAAAACAATTTGTCCTTTTTGAGCACACCTAGCAGGTAAAAAAAAATGAAAGAAATTAGTTTTGATAAATGACTGAGGCCTAGAGCTATCCTCTAAATAAGTTTGTTATATAAAAAAAATTCTAGACTCTTTTAACTGTATCATTTAGAATGTAATATTTACTCTCCCATTGCAGTGTTACATCATTTAATATTCACCTCATTAAAATGCAATGTTTAAAGCAGAGATCAGTAGGATTGTGTTATCGTAACATTAATTTTTCATACTAATTTATACACCAATCAGCCATAACATTAAAACCACCTGCCTAATATTGTGCAGGTCCCCCTTGTGCCACCAAAACAGCTCTGACCTGTCGAGGCATGGACTCGTATCTGGCACCGACAGCTGATAGCAGCTGATCCTTTAAGTCCTGTAAATTGTGAGGTGGGGCCACCATGGATTGGATTTGTTTGACTAGCACATCTCACAACTGCTCGATCGGATTGAGATCTTGGGAATTTGGAGTCCAAGTCAACACCTTGAACTCTGTCATATTCCTCAAACTATTCCTGAACAATTTTTGCAGTGTGGCAGGGAGCATTATCCTGCTGAAAGATGCCACTTCCATTAGGAAATACCACTGCGGTAAAGGAGTGTACTTGGCCTGCAGTAATGTTTAGGTAGGTGGTAAGTGTGAAAGTATTCATATTCAGTCCCATACACAGCAAGCTGTGATGCATTGTGTTCTGACACCTTTCTATCATAGCCAGCATTAACTTTTTCAACAGTTTGTGCTGCAGTAGCTCTTCTGTGGGATCGGACCAGATGGGCTAGCATTTGCTCCCCACATGCATCATTGAGTTTTAGGCGCCCCTGACACTGTCACCCAGTTCACTGGTTGTCCTTCCATTGACAACGTTTGGTAGGTACTAACCACTGTATACCGGGAACACCCCACAAGACCTGCCGTTTTGGAGATGCTCTGACTCAGTCGCCTAGCCATCACAATTTGGCCCTTGTCAAAGTCGCTCAACACATCAACTTCGAGAACTGACTGTTCACTTGCTGCCTAATATATCCCACCCCTTGACTTTGCCATTGTAACGAGTTATTCAGGTCACCTGTTATGGCTGATAGGTGTATATCACTGATTAGTGACAAATAGACATGGTGTATGTTTCTCCTCTCTTCATGCTCTGATTGTGCTCCTCATCCTTTCCTAGGTCTGTGCTGCTTAACCACATGGCCAGAGAGCACTCGTTCAGCATCGGCCTGCCCGACAACATCGTCTACTGCACACAGTTCCTTGATACACTGGAGAGGAAACTGGACAAGTAATCCTGCAGCTGCTGCACACACAACCACAGATTACTACTAAGATACTGGAGATCTTATAGAACAGAAAGGATGAAGCCTTGAGTAGAGCGCCCCCTCTTGGTGGCTGCATGGAGTTGCAACACATCCGACGTGCAGCTTCTGTATACAGTATAATGAAACATAGTACATCTTCTTATCTTTATTCTTTACATATTTTGACAGTATGCAATGTCTGTACTGTGAGAAAATCTTTCGAGACAAGACGACCTTGAAAGATCACATGAGAAAGAAGCAACACAGACGCATCAACGCCAGCAATCACGACTATGATCGCTTCTACGTCATCAATTACTTGGTATGTTTTTCAGGTCACGAATATTCGTTTCCAGTTTTTTTTTTAATTATTGAAGCAGAGATATTGCTGATACAGAAGTTTAAGAGAGAAAGCTGAAGTGTAACGTGACCTTTTTTTGGTAACATGTATAGGAGCTGGGGAAGACCTGGGAGGAGGTACAGTCTGAGGATGACAGGGAGCTGCTGGAGGATGAAGATGAGTAAGAGCCAGATTTAGACTTTCTACCATAGAAAGCATGACCATGTTTGAATTCCCTGCCCATAGAGTACATTATAAGGTCAGCTGCTACATTTGTGAGATTTCGGTGTTGCTGTGTTGTGTGTACAGTGACTGGTCCGATTGGCAGGCTCACCCAGTGTGTGCTGTGTGTCTGTTCTGTGAGCAGCAGGAGGAAACTATGGACAAGATCTACACCCACATGCAGGTTGCTATTAATAGTCCCACTCAGTATTATGATGCATTATTAATTTGATATTGCTTGAGAATGTTTAAGAAGAAGTGCCATTAATATTCTGTATGCTTTGTAAGGCATAAAACAACAGGGTGACTGTTATAAGAAAATAATCAATTTTCATCAGGCCATTACCTCACTGCTGTTGATTATTTTCTATAACATCAGGTCCTGAATTATTTTATTCTTGCTATATAATTTTTTTAGAAATTAATTAAAGAATGACTTGAAATACTTTATTTGTTTATTTTTTATATAAATACTGTTCATGGTTATGCTTCACAATGTGGAAGATCATTCCTGTTCACTTACATATGACAGCTATATTTTGAACATCTGCATCTTGAATTTAATAAGACACAAAAAATGCAGTTTATCAAGAAACACTTTCACGTTACAGCTTTATTGTGACAAAGAGCTAACAAAGACTCAATCCATAAATTCTACATTTAAAAAAATCTCCTCACAGAAAGCTTTACCATATCCAAAGTTACACACATTTTTTAAGTCGTTTATGTGGAGCGGCCAATAGTGGTAGACCGATAGTGGATTTTATAGATACCAATAACTAAGTTGGGCAGTACCTGCCGATATCCGATTAATCAAGCGGACCAATACTGCATGAAAACATAAAACTCAAGTAACATATTGCTGAACTTTATTGGGAAAAATAAACAGTACTGACTGTACCATGAAAATGTACTGTACTTTTGTACTTTTTAAAAATGAAATAAATATTAATATATACAAACTATTACTAAATATTAAAGTAAATAAAAACTGAACCAAAAAAGTAGCAGTCCAAATAAATAAATGGAGACATCCAAAATGAATCAAAAAACACTTCAAATAACAACCAAATTTGTCAGTGATAGTTTTTATTTCACCTCTAGAGGCTGCTCTCGGACCCTTCTCAGCCGCTCCCACAACAGACGCAACTTGGAAAAACTATTGGTGTGGATTTATGCCGATTACGATAGTTCCAGCAATTGGTTATCAGGCCGATTTATCGGCAGAACCAATCAATTGTTCGAGCTCTAGCATCCAACATATTCCTGTGTATGTCGTTACTATTGAAGTGATTACTTCATTAGAACAAGCACGTTTATTTAAACATTACAGCTGGTAATAGAAACTTCATCAACACCTTGTGACCAATCGGAATCAAAAACTCAACTGCTCTGTGGTACAATGTGATATAAAGAATAACTTATCTTTTGGTGTGAAGCTTTGCTTGGACTCTTGTCTCTACATGTGTTCACCATTCAGAAATTACCATTTTAAGATTGTGACATTTAGAATTTCATTCTGATTTTATATCAGCATGTACTTTTTTTTTTTTAATTATTTGTTACAGGAAGCTCATCAATTTGACCTCCATAAATTAAAAACAGACCTCAGTAAGTACAGTCTTGCCATTCCAACATTTAAAGTGGAGCATTGCCACAGGAAATCCAGCTCCCCATTTGTCATACTGTTTCCTGTCCAGACTTGAAGTTTTACCAGCAAGTCAAACTCGTGAACTTCATCCGCCGTGAGCTCCACCAGTGCCGCTGTCATGGCTGCCAGAGGAAGTTCAAAACCAAAGAGGAAGTGGTGCAGCACCTGAATGAGGCCGGTCATGTGATGCAGCTTCCAGACAGCAGACACTGGGACCAACCACAGTGAGTAAAGAATCCACTGAACACCCTTTATTATATTGTATTTAATAATCAGTTATACAGCATACCACAACATTCGCTACATAAAGGGCAAAATAGTGACACAGGTCAAAGATGAGTAATGTACAAAACTACAATTATCGTAGAATGTCGGGTGCAATTATAAGATGCATTGTATTATCAACACTTGCCTAATTCTGAGATTAAAAAGCTTTCTTGATTGACAGTTTATTTAAGTTCCTGTCCGTCCCTTTGTTTGTAGGTACTATTTCCCAACATACGAGAACGACGCTCTCCTCACGGCTCTGTCTGACAGCGATAGTGAGTGTGAAGGA
The DNA here is from genome assembly GCF_001660625.3 of Ictalurus punctatus. NCBI lineage: Eukaryota > Metazoa > Chordata > Actinopteri > Siluriformes > Ictaluridae > Ictalurus > Ictalurus punctatus. The sequence continues at coordinate 17,961,332 of NC_030423.2, forward strand.
CCTGAACGGAGCTCAGACGTCCCTGTGTTCGCCGAGGACATCTCCAGCCTGAAGGCCTTAAAGCAGAGCAGTGTGCTGAACAAACTCCTCAAGAATGTAGGCAGCACCAACTAAAATCCATCCAACATGCATAGATTTTACTGCTCTTTTGCACTGGAAATGCTGACTTCATGAGTATGGTGCCTCGTTCACAACAGCAAATATCTGCACAAAAACATAGCAGACTCTGTTTCTGCTGCTGTAAACTGAGAATCAGAGAGTGATTTTACACACACACACACACACACACACACACACACATATATATATATATATATATATATATATATATATATATATATATATATATATATATATATATATTTATATTTATTTAAAAAATCAGGTTTTTCAGAAAACAAAGTTTTGCAGGGATGCTTCAAGGACAGGAGCACAGCATTATTATCAGCATGCATCAAGGAAATTCATGCAAGTATAGTTTCTCATACACACTCAACTGGTTCCAAAGGAAACACTCATTTTTCTCTTTAAATCTCTTCGATTAAAATGCCTTTGAGTTGCATACAATGCTGTGAAAAAGTATTTGCCCCAATCCTGATTTCTGTTTTTTGTTTGTTTTTGTGTATATCTCATGCTAAATTGTTTCAGAAATTAAAACAAAATCTAAGATAAAACAAAGGCAACCTGAGTAAACACACAATACAGTTTTTAACTTAACAGTTACTAATTCCCCAAATCTATGAAACTGCATCCATAATGGGGTTCAGCTGGACTAGACACAACCAGTCCTGATTACTGCAAAGCCTGTTCAGTCAAATCTACACTTAAATAGAACTTTTTCAACAGCATGAATTTGGTTGTAGCACACTATGCCAAAGTTGAAAGAAATTCCAGAAATGATGAGGAAGAATGTGATTGAAATACATCAGTCTGGGAAAGTTTATAAAGCTATTTCAAAGGCTTTGGGACACCAAAAGCCTACAGTGAGAGCCATTATCTCCAAATGGAAAAACTCAGTGAAGTAGAACCAAGGACAACATCAGAGGACCTGCAGGCCTCTCTTGCATCAATACAGGTCACTGTTTATGACTCCACTATCAGAAAGACACTGGGCAAATCTGGCATCCATGGAAGAGTGGTGAGGTGAAAACCATTGCTAACCCAGAAGAACATTAAGGCTGTTTTTCCAAAACAGACCTTGATGATCCTCAAACTTTTTGGGAGAATGTTCTGTAGACTGATGAAAGTGGAACTATTTGGAAGAGAGCGGTCCTGTTACATTTGGTGTAAACCAAACAGAATTCCACATCATACCTACAGTCAAGCAAGGTGGTGGAAGTGTGATGGTGTGGGGATGCTTTGCTGCTGGATCTGGGCAACGCAATAATTGAGGGAAACATGAATTCTGCTCTCTTCTAGAAAATCCTAAAGGAGAATGTCTGGTCTTCAGTCTGTAAGTTGAAACTCGAGCACAACTGGATTATGCAGCAAGACAATGATCCAAAGCTTACGAGTAAGTACTAGTCCTAGAAGTAAGTGAAAGACCGATCTCCAGTTATCAGAAGCGTTTGGTTGCAGTTATTGTTGGTAAAGGAGGCATAACCAGATTTTAAGTTTAAGGGGGCAATTAGTTTTTCACATGGGTGATAGGTGTTTGATAACTTTTTTGCTTCAATAAAACAAACTATAGTGTGTTTACTCAGGTTGCCTTTGTTTTATGTTGTATTTCGTTTGAAAATCTAAAACTATTTAGTATGAGAGATAACAAGAACAGTAAAACACAAAAACAGCAGAAATCGGCAAATACTTTTTCACAACATTGTAGTTTCCACTAAGAAAGTTACTTCATACTGTGCATTTTCCTTCACATGACTTACCCACTGTATCAAGTTTGGATCTCGGTATACAGTTATTACATTGTTATTGAAAATAAAACTAATTTCATAATTGTTGCAAGTGTAAATAAAGGTAATTAGACAGAATGTGAAGTATGTGGTCTACATTTGTGATACAGATTTGTTATGTATTGGGTGACCTTTGGGATATTTGTATATTTACATCTTTTACATGTGACTTTAAATGCAAATCCCAAATTTACATACAGACCCGGTGGCCACGGAGGTAATCTCTAATGCATAATTAATGAATAGGCTAAATTCAACTTGTAGCTGGACAAATAGTTGATACTAAATTAGCCAAATTTACCCTTTCGAGCTGACCTGCTAGTCTCTCCTGCATATTTGGTGGAGAATACAATAGCTCAATTCAAATAGCTAATTTTCATTACATGTAATGGTGGAGATTACAACAATTTAACCTAAACAGCTAATTTTCCCTACAATGTGAATGTTCTCAAGGTTATCATGTCTCTGTCCTCCAGTAGATTGAAACATGAGAACATGGATCTGATGTACATGCACCTTCCTGTCCTCTCTGCTGCTGCAATAGACACAGCCAATCCTTATACATATAAATATACATCAATATGCATTCATACACATTTAAAGTATCGAACTTCTGAAACTGAGATTAACACCAATGGAGGCACACCAGGTAAAATGGGATTTGCTTGAATATTATAATTTTATTGCAACTATTATTTCAAATCTTAAAAATCATTTTTTAGCATTTTCACATATCAACAATACATCAGCAATATTTCAGACACAAAATGGTACAAAAGCAAAAGTACTGCTCTTAACCTCAGGTGATGTCTTTGCTTTGTATAGCCACCAACACAAGTGCAGTTTTGTGCAAACGAAACTCCTTCAAACAGCTGAATGTAAGGTTATTGTTTTTGTTTGTTTTTTATTGTTCAGAACGGCTATATTTATACCAAATACAAATAGCCTATTGAATTCAATGTTTACATCATTCTTCAGTTGACATGACCTAATAACTTCAAAATATTTTTTTTTTTAAAAAGGATGAATTTTATCAAACTGAGATTTCTTGTAAACTACATTTATATAGTACACATGTTTAAAGTGTACTCTATAAATGAGGCCTTGGCTAAAACTGGTGTAGCTTGTGGTTACTGAAGATGAATGAATGAATCAGTTGTACATTCACCTAGAAAACTTAAATTCATCCAACTGCATTAAACTGTAATAGATAAAATACATATTTATTCATTTATTTTTACATTTTGGAGCTTTTTATGTGAGGTTAGATTTAGGGGTTACACCAGGGTCACACACATGGATTTACTGAGGCTTTAAGATTCCTAGAGAAACCTGCAGCTGGACACTATTTGGATTTATTAAACAGTAGAATTCATTCATTGAAATCCCCACTTCATCTTCAGTAAATGCTTGATCCTGGCCAGCATCATGGTGAAGCTCGTGAATCCTGGAAGTGAGCTGGGAATATACACTTATGCGGACACCGGTCCATCATAGGGCACCATACATCCACAGTACATACACAATCTACTGGCATGTTTTTGGGAAGTGTGAGGAAACCCCTATGGATGCCTGGAGATCATGCGAAACTCCACATATACCCAAGCTCAGGATTGAAATCAAAATCGTTGTAAGTTGCTAGTACTTTCTTAAATGTGTATATATTTCCCCTTCAGTGTATACTCCATGTTCTCAATATTGAGCTAAATAAACCACATTTAATATTTCCACAGTGCTTTAAATATATACATTTTGCTTTAAATATATTTCCTTTCAATATAGTCAATATTTTGGCTACAACCAGAAGAAATATTACCTAATGTACAAAAATTGACTTGAATAATATAAGAAAGAAATGACACATAGAGCCAAATCAATAAGTAAACTCAATATACAGTACTAGACAATTCAATGTTTCCAAATAACTCTGGTTAATTACAGTTTTCATAATAACTATGTAGCACTCAACCTCACCTCTGTTTAGAAAAAAATACATCATCTCCATTGTCTCAACAGAACTGTTCTTATTTACTGTCAATTCACCACACAGTTTTGGAGATGCAATGATACATTTACCCTTTACACTTTACTTACTCACATGTCCCTTATTTATCCATGTATTTTTCATGAAGGTAGCGTTTATGTATATCCCATAGTCCTACAAAGTAAGAAGACAGTACACCAGTGTTCATTTAGCAATTGCCAAGTGCTTTACAGTCATGTCTGAAGACAGTAAAGTAGACATCATACCTGAGAACAACTCACAACTTGGACCATCAGCTCCAGTGACCACACTCAATAATGGAATAGAGAATAGCGATGTCAATATGGAGTACTTTGCTAGTCAGAAGACTGCTAATGGTGATTCAGTTTCTGTACCTTCGGTCACTACTCAGTTGTTGCGGATGCTGGAGGCAGCAAAGGCTCGTCGCTTGGGAAACTTGCACAGCACCGAAGAATCATCTCCATTGAGTGACAGGACTGTCAGTCAGGATCCAAGAACAGACAGAGTGAGTTGATGATGGGCTAGATTGCAAATAAACTTAGGGACACTGGAGACTGTACACCAACTGAATTTAGACTCTGTGTTCGAAATTAAAATCATGTTGTGGACCATAATTAAATTGAAAGATTTGTTAAAAAAAAAAATAAAAAAAAGGTAGTTACAGATAGAGCAATACACTCAAGGTCATAAACATAAGCTACTGAATGTGCCGATGATATGTAAAAAATAATAATAATAAAATGCTAATGATATGTAATTTGTCATTAGCAAGCAAAATTGACATATAATCCCAATTATGTCCATTTTATATAAAACTCCAAATGAATCCATTTCATATATAATCCTAATTATTGCGCAGATTGTTTTGTAACCATCTAATAAGATTAAATATAGTCACATTTGAAGTTTGGTCTAGCGTGAGCCAGTGACAATCCCAATGGTCCTGTCTACCTTTTTTTTTTTTTTTCTTTAAAGTCTTTGCCATCGAGTTAGATTCAGTTCTTAAATGAAATGACCACTTTCCCCACTTTTAAAGTGTCCTAAACACTTTGATACTTATTTTTAATCGCTGATTATTATTTGCTACTTGTTCACTTATTTATCTTCAAGGACCTTTTCAGTTCCTGTTAATTAATAACTAATAGAAACTAGTTGGAAAGTCATTCATTATGAAAGGGTTGAACATAAATCTGAACATATCCTCTGAGTGTAAGAGGTTTAAAAACTGCTGTCAATAAGCCAAATTCCATTTAGGTCCACATTATTGCTGACCTGTACAAAAGAACAAGGAAGTCAAGGTCAATGAGATGATCTTTTAGAAAATGCAACACTGTAAATGGCAAAGTAATCTTTTTCATTATGTATCAGCAATGAGGATCTGCTACAATGGTACAGTGGTGCATTGTTGATTTTGAAAATGTCCTGGAGTGACATTACAGAGTCTCTGAATACAACAAAGACTATAAAATATGCTGAGAAAGTGAATGCGGGTGTAACCGCACTGTAGATTCAAAAGGATTCATTCAAACAGGACCATATTTCATGTTAAACAGGTTAGTGAACTGTACATAGTTACATGTTGTAGGAGTTGTACATGTTGTACACTGTTGTAAGTGTATACATGACAGTTTCCGATTAATTCAGGGTGAAAAATGCAGGTATGTCCTGAGCAAGACACGATATATTATCTTTACTGAAAGCACAAAAATATGAGAGCAGGGTTTTAATGAATACTGAAGCGCTACCCACACTGTCTAACATACTGAGGACAGGACCCATACATTATATATATATATATATATATATATATATATATATATATATATATATATATATATATATATATATATATATATATATATATATAACTATCTTTTTTCATTTATTTTTAATTTCCAAAATCACCTCTAATTTAAGCACATATGCAAGATACTTCCTTAAGATACTATTATTTTTTTTAAAAATCTAAAAATATTTCAGAAAAAATATATAAAATATATATTAAATATAAAAATATATATAAAATAAACAGGAAAATCCATATACATGTTTTAATATCATCTTCTCAAGGATATCAGAACAACACGAGGTACTTCCTGATTTTTCATTTATTTATTTTTTGCAAAAAGACAACTTTTTTTTATTACAACAAAATCTCAATCAGATCTTAACAAAAAAAAGACATTATCATCATCATCAACATATTATTATTATTTTTATTATTATTATTATTAGTAGTAGTAGTAGTAGTAGTAGTAGTAGTGATAGTAGTAATAGTATTAGTAGTAGTAGTAATAGTAATAGTAGTAGTAATAGTAGTAGTAGTAGTAATAGTAGTAATAGTAGTAGTAGTAGTAATAGTAATAGTAGTAGTAGTAGTAATACTAGTAGTAATAGTAATAGTAGTAGTAGTAGTAGTAGTAGTAATAGTAGTATAAACATAAATACAAAATGATATTTAATTTAGCTCTTTAAGCATAACAGAATTGTCATTAACTCAACACGGCTTTGTCTTCTCACTTAACCTATCCAGGTCCCAGAGCAGCCTCAGCAGTTCAACATGAGACTCAACAAGATGGGCTACTGCTCAGTATCCAACTCACTGACCTCTGCTGATGGTCGCAGCTCAGGTACCAAGCAAAACCTGTTACACTGTCGAAAATTGCATTACACACAAGTCATACTAGAACAACATGACTAGTTGGTGCTCATCTTGGTTCAGTTCTCTTCTTATCTATAGTTATTCAATAAGCAAAATTTCATTATCATGAATCTTCAGATTGTCTTGTTAATTCTCTCTCATTTCCTACTGACCGCAAGTGAGCTCTGAAGATGAGACTTCTCCTCGAGACAAAGAGCAGAAGAACTCTAAAGGAAGTAAGGATTTCTGTGTTAAGGACATCAGTCAGGCTTTGGTTGGTCGCAGAGAAATAGAAATAGCAGAGCAAGGTACTATGTTGTTTCTATAACAAACCTATAACAGAGTCGAGTTGAGCCATGCCGTGCAGTGAAAAAGTGCCATATGTGGGTGTGCTGATAAATAATGCTAATTCATATGCTTAACTTTGGTAGACATGCCAGCACTGATGATGCTGAGAAAGGCAGGCCAAGAAGAGAAGCCACTAGCAGGGGCTAAAATAGTGGGCTGTGTCCATATCACAGTACACATGGCTGTGAGTGTTCATTCACGTACTTATCCCAAAGTTGTCAAGTTCCGATTCACTTCCCAGATAGAGTGTGCAAAAATGTTGATTCGTTTTGTGTTTGCAAAACATGAATTAAATTATTGATAGATAATCAACTTCCTCCATCTTATACCATGCACTAGAGACAATATGAAACTATGAACATGCAAATCATAATGCATGATATATCAATTAGGAAACAATTTCAGACTCGTGAATTGAATCTATTACAGATTTTCTCCACCAGAAATATTCTTAGCGGTAATATGCAGTCATTCCTCAGGTCCTGATGGAGACGCTGTCTGTGCTAGGTGCTGAATGTCGATGGGCTTCTTGTAATATCTACTCTATTCAGAATAAAGTAGCCGCAGCTCTCGCAGAGGCCGGTAAGAACCAAATCATTCATTTTATTACATTTCTAACTCAACTGAGGTATGTTAGCTTTCAGTACATTTAAATGTTCATTTAAATATCTTCAACAAGCTAAGTTTTCTATTGCGAAATGTTCTCAAGCAAGACAGTGACATGAATGTAAATTTATATATCCACATTCATAACTGGAGTTCTCTTAATCTCTTGTGTACCTGTTGAATTCTCGATTCTGATTAGTCAAAGGGTGTTAATTTTCTATATCAACAAAACTCAGAGAGTAGTTCCAGCTGCAAGGTTTATATTACTGCACTCATTCTAATATGTTATCGTTTCTATAGTAACAACTATAGTAAAAATAAAGACAAGAGCAAACAGACTAGCAAGAGAAAGAAAAAGAGAGGCTGGTATGGGAATGTCTGTTTATAACTATTATAACATAAGTGATAAAATGAACTTACTTATGTCATTGACATTCCACAATATTAAATGTAATTATAAAAGGGTAAAATATATAATGTGTCAGTCATTAATACATTTTTTTAAATGTCAGCATTGCAACTTTGGGGCTGCATCACACCACGTCGTTTATTATTTTCCTATAACAGCACACCCTGTCATGTTTTATTTCTTACATAATGGCTGATGCAAAGTTATACACATTTTTTCCTGATGAAATATCATAATTAAATAATAATAACAATAAATAATAATAATAATAATGATGATCATCATCATCCTCATCATCCTCATCATCATCATCATCATCATCATCATCATGTGCTACATGTCATGGATTTCCCCTCAACAGCCCATAGTGTGACAGGACACGCTTCCAGGTTTTCACTGACATTGACTTTGTTTACTTTTGACATGTGTGTTTTGGTTTGGTTTCTGTCCTGTCTCCGCCCCTGTTAAGTTATTGGTTATTCATAAACGTCTCAGCTGTCCTTGTTAAGAACCGTGAGGACAAAACAGGATCATGATGCAAGTTCATCAAAAGTAAACAAAGTCATTGTCAATAAAATCCTGGAAGCGCGCGCTGTCACGCTACGGGCTGTTGAGGGGAAATCCATGACACTACATCATACAGCTACTAGTTTAACATTTTGCATATAAATGCTGTAATACATGAACAGTTTTATTCACTCATCTGGAGCCTATCCTGGAGCCAGTACAGGGTGTGAGACCATGAATTGGATCCATGAATCCATAAACGAATTGGACCTCGAGTCCATCGCTCGGCACCATGCACATTCACACAACACATCCACACACTCATTCACAACTAAGGGCGATTTAGAGCAGTCATGAAATACATGTAGATATACAGGTATAGAGGCAACATAATAATATTAATAAAGCATATTTAAGATATGAGATAAAATTGCTTAATTAAAGCAAATCAAATTCAACAAAGTGAAGTATACCTTAAATGATTTGTTCTAGATAATCCACTTAGAACTATTTGGAATAATGGCTTCACTTGTAGTTAAGATAGGCAATGTTTCCAAAATGAGTCATCCTCCCAATTCTGGAACACTGCACTCCATGCTGTCCCTTTATTGTACAAATACATCTTGGTTACTTGTGGACTTAGAGGTTCTTGCTTCACATCTGTCCTTGGCCTTTTGGCCTTAGTAGCTTTGGTAATTTCTAATAAATGTGGCCAGTCAGCACTCAGGACTTTCTTGGCATCCCAACACATGCCAGCATGATGCAGTGTCCCAAACTAATGTTAGTGGATGAAGAGGGAAGTTTGGTAAATATATGACCATACCATACAGCAGGGATGATGGCCAGGTTCAAGACCAAACCACAGAGTGCCAAGATTAGGATTTCTGAAGCTTGCATTGTGAATCTGCAAGTTTATGGATAGACATTACAAACTACCAAGGAGTAGTTTTAAAAGGAAGCAGGGGTTGGTGACTCAGTGAAACTGAGGGCGTACATTTCATTTACTCCATTTACTCCATTTACATGCTCTCCTATTCAGTAATACATTCATTAGTTTTGAGTGTATTATATTATAATCCCAGAGAGTGAGAGTAGCCGCTACAAAGTACAGTAATATAGATTTAATGGAAATTCACAGATCAGTATATTAGTATGAAGTAATATGAATTACATTACTCAGTATAAAGAGAACATTTGCACTAGTGGTGCAATGACACTGGTTACATCCCTTATTTTAGACACAGAAGCAGGAGCTTTATGGCAAAATTGGAGACACTGTTCCTGACTGTGGTGGTTTGAAACTATACATTCAGCCATATGTTTACACAGGATAACTTCAGGGCATATATGATTCCCTTTCTGGTGGACCAATGGCACTTGTGTTGTGTGCAGACCTGACTTTAACAGAAAACATTTTCCAGTATCACTAATATGATAAATGTGGAAAATATGGCCAACACTTTGTTGTGCTTCATTGATCCATTAAGGATTTTACACAACCAGACTGTATGTGTTTGTTTGTGTGTGTGTGTGTGTGTGTGTGTGTGTGTGTGTGTGTGTGTGTGTGTGTGTGTGTGTGTGTGTGTGTGTGTGTGTGTGTGTGTGTGTGTGTGTGTTTGCAGGTGTCCCTGTGTTCGCATGGAAAAGGGAGTCTGAGGATGATTACTTCTGGTGTATAGACAGTTGTATTAATGTGGAAGACTGGGAACCAAACATGGTAAAGAATTCATCCTTTTTTTTTTTTTTTCTTTTTTTTTTTAGAAAGAGTACCAAGATAGTCTGTATAATTTTAGTTAAAAACAAAAGATGACAATTTGCTGATGTTTCACTACTTTGCTTATATGAATCTTTCCCAATAAAATTTATGTTAATGATATAATGTTACTGTAACAAATCCAAACATAAACATAATTTTAATTAATGAATTCATTAATTTTTATTATTATTATTATTATTATTATTATTATTATTATCATCATGAATTAATATGCAGCTCCAAGTGCTCTACAGTGTAAAATCAACACAGATAGTATCAACTAAAATAGGCAAATAATATCAATTCAAGGCAGAAAAAAAATAACTCCATGTTATATATATACTACAAAATAGTATATACCATAAAATAAATGTAATCATGTAATTATTACATAATATAAATATACAATATTTAAAATTAGATAAAAGTAATGTGCTAGTAAAAGTAAGGCAAATAATAAAAGCCAGTTAAATGTTAAACTTTAAACTTTTATTTATTTATTTCTTAATCAGTGACCTTGACAAATGGTGAAGTTGGATTTTGTGAGTTGCTCTCAGGAAGGCCTGTTATTTTCTTTCAGATTCTTGATGATGGAGGAGACATGACGTACTGGATCTATAAGAAATACCCGCAGCTCTTCCAGAGCATCAAGGGGATTGTTGAAGAAAGTGTCATTGGTGTTCACAGGTATCTTCTACACACATTTGCATTTCAAAGGTCTGAAGAGCTTCGCTGTGATTTAGTTTCCAAGCGGCCTCAAGTAATTTTTTTTGTTTTCCTTTCAGACTATATGAAATGTATAAGACTGGGGAGCTTTGTTGCCCGGCAATGAACACCAATGAGTCAGTGATGAAGCAAAAGTTTGACAACTTTTATTGCTGCAAGGAATCGATACTGCATGGGTATGATTTGAGTTGTGAGAGAGTCGGGCATGAAATTCACAATGGAAAGGATGCAGAGCATGCAGGCTCAAGAACCATCTGTCCTCTGTTTATTCTGTCTTCCATGTGCCCTCCCACTTCACACATATGTTATATGTATAATGTTATCTAATATTTTAATTGATCATATTCTATTTTCCACTGCACGTTTCTCAGTTTGAAGAGGACCACTGCTCTTCATTTTGGTGGGAAGCAGGTGGTTATCTGTGGATATGGAGAGGTAAAACATCCACAGTAGCATTACATTCCACATCCTGAATAAAATAATGAGCATTTCTTCTTCTGTACCCATTCCCCATTGTGTGTGTGTGTGTGTGTGTGTGTGTAGGTGGGAAAAGGCTGCTGTGCTGCTCTGAAAGGGATGAAAGCAGTTGTATATGTGACAGAGATTGACCCTGTTTGTGCACTACAGGCCTGGTAATACACAACAACTAATAATGTCAGATTTGAGCGATGGACTGATATGTAGTCGCTCTGCCATGTGTTATCCTTAACTACAAATTTTTGATAGCCTTAATGAAAAAGAGCTGAAATTAATATATGAAATCACATATTTAATGAGTTTAGGGTTATACTGTGGGTTGCTCATTGCTCATAACACCACATTTTTAAAAACACAATACTGGAGTATTACTACAGTTACTGGAAAGTACTGCAGTTTTTACTACGCTTAGTCAAAAGTTGATACTTTTGGTTCATTTGCCATTTGGTTTGATTTGGTTTCAGAATGTGCATAACCAAACGGCTGAGGGGTTTGAAGGGGTGGTGTGTAGGACTGAAAACGTATCCGTAAAACTTTTTCATTGATTGGTCAGAAATACACCAATTCAGGAAAAAACTTCTTTCTTTTTTTTAAAATATTGAATGCAAATTGTACTTAATTGTATTTCTAATAGTATCTCTTAATAGTATTTTCCTTATGGTAATGGATGACTAAGGGATTTTACGTGTGCAAAAATTGTATTGTATTTATTCAACACTAATCCTATCTCTGCTTTTCTTATATAGCATGGATGGTTTTCAACTGGTCAAACTGAAGGAGGTCATCAGAGTGGTGGACATTGTTATCACCTGCACCGGTAACTTTCTGTAATTTGAATACATTTTGACAACTGTACTTTTTTTGAAATACTGAATATCCAGTGGTTCATCCAGTAGCACATTTTCTAATATGTTGTCTGAGCACCAGCTGTATTGCGATGTTTGCATTTCCAGGAAATAAAAATGTTGTTATGCGAGAGCACATGGATCAGATGAAGCATGGCTGTATTGTTTGCAACATGGGCCACTCCAATACTGAGATTGATGTGGTAAGACCAGCGGTGGAGCTTGTACAAACTGGGATGTGTTTGACATTTTGTGTTAGCTCAGTGAGAACTTGTTGTGATGCCAAACTCCGCCATGTCCTTTTCTGAGATTAATATACACGTTTTATGTATGTGTGTGTGTGTGTATATATATATATATATATATATATATATATATATATATATATACATACATACATACATACATACATTGACACAGTGTGAGGAAATGATATAAGTAGTTAGGAAGGTTTTAGGCATCTTTAAGAACACTGACTGAATTTACTGCCACATTTGTTAAACTATCTACTCACTCAACTTCATCCTTACAGTGGATATAAAGTGTATATACACCCTTGTTAAAATGGAAGGTTTCTGTGATGTAAGCAAATGATTTTTCCACATTTAATGTTATAAAATAACCAACAAAATTCAAGTGAAAAACAAATTTTGGGGGAACTTACAATAACCTGGTTGCACAAGTGTGCACACCTTTATTGGGCTTGTGACTGTGCTCAGAATTAACCAATCACATTCAAACTTGTATTCAAAAGTAATTATCAGACACCCGTCATCGGTGAGCTGATTTTGATTAACACCAAATAACAATCAACTGTTTCTGTAGGATTTTCTTGACATCTTCTTGGTTTTATCTGACTCCATGGTCCGCAAGGAGCTAACAAAGCATGTATGGGATCTCATTGTTAAAAGTATCAATCAGGTGAGGGGTGCAAAAAATTTCCAAAACATTAGCTGTACAATGGAACAACATGAAGGCCATCAACAACAAGTGGAGAAAATGGGGCACCATAGTGACATTACCAAGAACAGGACTTCCTTACAAAATTGAGGCTCCCTGCATGTGACAACAATCTACTATGGGGTAGGGTGGCTGGGGTAGAGGTAAACTCTTTGTCATGGGAAAAAAATACAAGTCCATCTAATTCAACCCAAACCATATGGCAAAATATATTATTGTCTGGTGAGACCAAGGTAAACATTTTAAGCATAATTCTAAGAGATATTCTTGGCACAAAATCAAGACAGCTTATCACCAAAAGTACACCATACCCACAGCTGCTTCTTTTCAGCCTCTGTCAGACAGCTGAAAAATTTCACTTCCTAGCATGATAACGACTCAAAGCACAAATCCAAGTGAACAAAGGAACAGCTACAGAAGAAGAAGTTCAATGTTTTGGAATGGTCCAGTCAGAGCCCAGATCTAAATCCAGGACATGCTAAGTTGGCAGACTCTTACCCAAAAAGAATGAGTGATGTATTACAATCAAAATGTGCTTTAACAAAAGCTTAGTTAAGGGGTGTGCACACTTTTGCAACCAGGTTATTGTAACTTTTTTGTTTTTTCCCCCTAAAACAATTCTACCTTTTTCACTTAAATTTTGTTGGTTGGTATATCATATGAAAAGTGGAAAAAGATCTGACGTTTCAAACGTTTTTATACAAAGGTGTGAAGTCTTTATATATCCACTGTAAAGAAAATAATTTTCATAAAATTTTGGTAAAATACATTTGAAAAACTAAATTTGAAAAAAAAATATATATATTGAGCCTTAAATTCAGTGACATTAGCACCACATTAGGTTATGCTGTGTATGGAGCTGATCATAGCTGAGCCGATTGCCTGAATATGAGCTCTATTCTCAGGCCAGTCTGATGACACCAGAGCTGACTTGGCAGCATGTAAGAACACATTTGGATCATATCGTCTGGCCAAATGGCAAAACCATAGTGCTCCTGGCAGAGGTGAGAGTACACTGTCTAATAAGACTCGACTTTTCTATGAAATGAAATGAGCAAGACATTTTATGTTTACAACTGAAAATGTCGGTGTGACTATATGGTTATCTGATTCAAGGGTCGGCTGGTTAACCTGAGCTGCTCTGCTGTGCCAGTTTTTGTGTTGTCCATTACAGAAACAACTCAGGTGTGTTGTGCAGGTTGAGAATATTGTTCATTAAATGTCCTAAAGGTTGACGAGATTTTTGAAGAACTGAGAGAAAATTGGTAAAAAAATAAAAAAATAAAAATAATAATAAAAAAAAACATAAAATCTTTGCTGTCTCTTTAGATTTTGGCACTGATTGAGCTGTTTAATGCACCTGAGGGACATTATAAACAAGACATTTACTCATTTCCTAAGAAAATGGGTAAGACAAGCAATTAATAGTCCTATCCTTCCTTACGTTTTACTATGCAAAAGATCTCAGTGATGTGCTCTGCACTTTCAGATGAGTATGCAGCACTTCTGCATCTCCAGAACTTTGATACACACCTAACTGAACTCACAGATGAGCAAGCAAAGTACATAGGTGTGAACAAGAACGGCCCCTTTAAGCCAAGCTATTACAGGTAAGAATAAAATGACACTGAATAAGATTTTTTTGTTTTGTTTTGTTTTTTAAATAATAGAATCTTTATCCACTTTTATATTTTAGTTCAGTCATGTCTAAGATTATCTGCAATGCTCTGGTCTGGCTGTAGAGCCTTAAAGTCCCCATGAAATCAAAAAGTTTTCAGTATGAATATGTTACACTTAAGGTTATCTATAAGCTAGAGTCCACCAAAACAATGCAGAATTCGCATACAGAAGATATATGCATTCAAAACGTACAGTCTCTCTCTACCACAACACTGCACAACAATTTTGATGACATCATTCTACACTTCGGCTTCTCATCAGATTTTCTGTCCAATCAAATGCTCTCCAGAATCTGAATTGTCCCACCCCCCACAGTTTTAAGTTTCCCTTTGAGATAAGCTAAACCCTATTGGCTATTTTAAAAGAAGGAGGAGCCACTCTATATTTTCCTCTTTCAGTGGAAATTACGCCAACACATCAAATAATTCTAAGTGTTTAAAGGCACTTCACAGGGACTTTAAGATTGTTGACACTGCTGTGTTAGATCACAGATTATGTAAATTTTGCATTTCTGTTATCATTCTCCAATGCTAATTACTTTTGCAGGTACTAAGCTATAAAGAGGGTCAGCACACACCAACATGGAGACAAGCCTCAGGGGATGATTCATTTTGTTAGCAACATCAAACTGGAACTAATGTACATTCTGACCACATTTATATCTGTGTGTGCTTACATAAATATCCTAAAAGTTTTGCCTAAGGTTGAATATTACAAATTTCAACTCACTACAATGTTTAAAATACTTGCGTGTTTTTCAATTGTAACAGGGTCTTCTATAAAACTTCTTTCAATAGTGCTGACATGTGTACTGTTTTTCTTTCTAACACTTGAATGCTTGAATGCTTGAGGCCACACCCAAGACCATTTCTGGTCTTGTTCAGGGACGGAACTCATAATCACAGGTTTGCGTTCATGTAGAATAAGTCCTTCTGAACAGAAGATCAAGTCGCAAAATGGTCATCACTAGGTTTATCCCTTAATTGTTTTTTTAAATTAATATTTTCCTTTGCTACAAAAATGATGACGGACAGCACTTTTTGGCATCATGACACAGTTTTATATATCAGTAAGATATTTTGTCAATTCCCCTCACGATAATAACCCTTTCCCTGCTATCACCGAACTGGAAACATTAAGTAACATGACAAGTTGTACCAATCAAGTTATTAGTCATGCAATGCTCAGAGTGGATATCTTCTACGCCCGATGAGGCACCACGGTTCGGTGGAAGGAAGCCCCATACCACCATTTTCAAGAGGACCAGAGATTTTTCTGGACCATTTCCAAGCTACAAAAAAGCTTTCATACCTCACCAAACATGCTAAACTCTTGGAGCAAACGTCCCTAAATTTGTGTAAAAATGTTCCACATACAAAGGTGGTACACAAGAAAAGGCTGACTGGATGAAAACATTTAAAGATGGCCTATTGTGTCAGATTTTGACCTCTGTGGTTGTCCATATTCGATACTGCTGTTTTTTTCCCCACGAACATTGGCCAGTGTTTCTGGCTCTTGTTAATACTCACACCATCTTGTTAATGGTATCAGCTGTTCCTCATTTCCAGCTTCTTTATATAAGCCTTGAAACCATAACTCCACAATAAAATGCCACTCTCAAAGAACTGCTTTGTCATGAAGGTTTTCTCTGCTGTGTAATGTTATTTTTGACATCATACTATGTCAAACATGATGGTGAGAAGTTGGTTTGTTGAAAAGTGGTTAATTTCTTGCCTACTAGAGATTCCTAGTAGTCAAAAGTACCTGAGTACCATGTACAACTGTTTTAGATGTCAGAACTGTGTGTGTAATACTTGAACCAGTAAAGACCAGTAAAAAATAAATAATGTAAACAATGTGGAATAAAGAAATTTTTGAAAGTGCATTATGTTTTGTAATGTAGCATAGACATGAACTTTTAAACACTATCAGGAGTGGTGGAAAAAGTACTGAGAATTCATACTTAAAGTAAAAGTACTGTGTCAAAATCTTACTCTATTAAAAGTGGAATTACAGTTACAGTACATTTAGCAGTTTTCTGTAAGTTGATAGAGTTTATAATAGTATTAGTTACCAATGAATTGTTCTGGTTTTATAAATTGTTGATGTAGTCTTGTCTGTAAGATTAGAATTCTAAGGAAAAACAGTGTGCATGAACTGTACAGTCTCAGTGTTTCTATAAATGGGCAGTGAACAGGGGTTTGAGATTGAATATTCTTGTACACAATCAGAAGGTGATGAAATGCCTGTGTAACTGGGCAGATGTAAAATGAGATTCATGTCATTCCCAGTACTGACCACAACTGTCAAAGTTCCAACATTATGCACTGACAACAAAACACAAATTGTATGACTAATTATATGACGTTATATAAACTACTTGACATACATTTCATGTAGACCTTCAAAGTACTCTTTAAACATCATGAAGGTCTCATCTTCTCTCATCTACTCAATGTCTGTATGCTATATATCAATTGAATGGACTCAGTTTAACATCCAATTAAGTTAATCCATGTAGAAAAATCTATCAATAATCGTCCAATTCACCAAATGTAGTGACCTTCTCAAATTAAAGATATTTAAATTATGTTTTCAGGAAAAATAGTTGTAGTTGCTTTACTGAAGTCATACTCTAACACTTTTAGATAAGCATAAAAACATGACATTACCCATAAATTCATCAGTTAAAAACATTTACCTTTTAATATGTATTTCACTAGCAACCTTTTCACTTACATTTTTGGCTGGATACTTCCACTTTCAGTTGAGTAAGATATGTACACATTATCTATACATCACCTATAACTTTAATTTCTCATTATTTTTTCCATCCCTGATCGAAACAGAGCTTCACCTGAAAGTGCCCTACCTATACAGTTCTACTTTAACTTGAGTGAAGAATTTGAAACTGCAACCTTTATCAAAGTATTTATTTAGACAAGTAAATGCAGTTTTAATTGAGTAAAGAATTTGGGTACTTTTACCATCTCTGAAAACTGACACTAATTCATTAAAGTTCACTAAATAATAAACCAAATTTACTCTCTATAAGGCAAATAAAAAGCAACGACCTTGTTATAATTGGAAATGGAGCCTTTCAAGCGAATTTTAGCCTCTGTGACACTGTGAACAATATATTTGGGAGGTTGTATTTACAACATTCCCCCTGAGCCTTAGCCGCATAGCTGAAGTACTTTTTGAGGTCTATTTATAGTGTCTGTTTCTTGCTGCAATGTCAAAAGTAACTTGATTCCAACTGTTCAGTCCAAGCATGTTGCTTATTCGCTATTGGCCAGCCGGTTAAGGAACTCTCATTCTGCCACAGTCAGTCCACACAGTCTGATGGAGCCGGTGGTCCGAGAGCTGCAGGAGCTCAACATAGGCAGCTCCAACTTGCTGGGTCTGCCAGAGCCTTGCCCTTGGGACAGCGATGATGATCTCCTGGGAATCGGGGGCATCAAACCCAAATCATCACCTACTCCAAGGCGTCGAAGCTCATTGTCCTGCTCTGATGATGACTCCCAGCCTCCACCTTCCAGCTCCCGGAGAGTGTCTTTTGCGGATACTTTTGGCTTCAGTTTGGTCTCTGTAAAGCAGTTTGATGCCTGGTCAAAGTGTGATCCTGTAGATACGCTGGAGGTTGATCTTAAGGATGTGAAGGAGTGCTTTCTGAAACTTCTCTTTACTCTTCCACTGACACTGGAGGAGCTGCTCTATAGGGTCCAAGAACAGAAGGTGGATCTGGAGAGTCTAGAGCTTCTCCCCGGAACAACCACACTGAAAGGGATTGTTCGTGTTATGAACTTGTGTTTCGATAAGCTGGTGTACATCCGCACTTCCTTGGACTGTTGGAGCAGCCATTTTGACCTGCTGGCAGAGTACGTGCCTCAGTCAAGCCAAGGGCTTACAGATTGTTTTGCTTTCAAGCTAACGCTGGTGCCACCGTTTGGAGAGGAAGGAGCCAGAGTGGACTTTTGCATTCGATATGAAACACCTTTTGGAACTTTCTGGGCTAACAACAGTGGACAGAATTATGTTCTGTTCTGTCATGAAAAGGCAAAAGAACAAGACGAAAATGAGAAATTTAAAAAAAGCTGTCTGAAACCAACCAGGTGAGCAGGTCAAAATCTGGTTACAAAAATTAACAATTCATTTAATTATTAAGAACCTTACTTACAATTCATTTGGTTGTCTATTCAAAAGTAATGTGTAATATAGAAATAGGATTTAATCTTGACATGGATCTGTTGTGATATCAGTAAACCTTTAGACAGTATTTTGTAATTTGCTTCTTATTCAAAAAATGAGTTACTATGGAATATTATTATATATAATATATTATATTAGGTACTACTCATACTACAATCTTCGTTATGAATTTGTATGAATTATTCGGTGCTTATTCATTTGAACATTCACTTTTTATTCAGACATTCCTCAATGACCAGCACTACCTCAAATGCAGAGGAAATTCAAGGTAATATTTTCCTTCAGATGTTTGCTGAACATTTATACTGTTTGATGTGGATACATGATGGTGGTATATCTCCTATTAGAAATAATCCTTAATTGTGGAATAGCTGCTGGTGCTGAACCTACAGGCGTCAAAGAAGAAAAAACACAGGAGGAACACATGAAACTAAAGGTATGTTCAGATATGCAGTTACACTCAAAAAGAACAGCAAGGCCAACTATATTGTTTTCACTATACATTGAAGACATTTGGGTTTGAAAACAAGATGAATATGAGATGACAGATTTTCAGCATTCATTTCCTCATATTCACATCTAAATGTGTTAAACAACTTGCTGGGCACCTTTTGTTTGAACCCACCCATTTTCTCAAGTGATCAAAAAATATTGTGACTGATAGGTGTTTCTTGCTGCCCAGGTGTGCCCTGTTATATTGATTGTTTAAAGAATTAATAGCTTTGAATGACTACTCTTGGTTTGAGCCCCAGGTTTCGCCTGTGAAGACTGCATTTGTTGTTAGAAATGATAAACCAACATGTAGACCAGAGAACTGTCTATGAGAGAAAAGAAAGCCATTTTAAAGCTGTGAAAATAGGGAAAATCTATCAGAGCCATTGCACAAACCAAGATTAACCAAAGTTAAACTACCAAAGTGATGGAAAGGCCAAAGTGTAGTATCATGGCTTGGGCTTGCATGACTGCTTCTGGAAGGGGCTCACTAATCTTTATTGATGATGTACCTCATGATGGTAGCAGCAGAATGAATTCTGAAGTTTACAGGAACATTTTGTCTGCCTATTTACAGAGAAATGCATCAAAATTAACTGGTAGGAAATTTATCACGCAGCAAGACAATGATCCACTGCCAACTCAACACAAGAACTTATCAGGGGGGAAAAGTGGAAGGTTTTAGACCGGCCAAGTTAATCACCAGACCTTAACCCAATTGAGCAGCATTTCACCTTCTGAAGAGGAGACTGAAGGGAAAAACCTTCAAAACAATCTGCGGTAAAAGCCTGGAGAAGCATCACAAATAAAGAAACCAACAATTTGATGTCAGTGAGTCGCAGGCTCGATGCAGTTATTGCAAGCAAGGGATATGCAACTGTAATTTACTTCAGAACTTATCTGCTCCTATACTTTTGCTCACCTAAAAATTGGGTGGTCTGTTACAAAAGGTTCTATGTTTTATGTTGTTTAGCAAATATAGATGTAAATACCAGCAAATAAGAGTTGAAATCCTAAACTCTCGCTTAATCTCCATCTTTTGATCTCAAACCCAAATGTCTTTGGTGTATAGCACAAACAACTGAATTGGCCTTGCTGTTCCTGTAGTTTCAGAGGGGACTGTATTAACCAGTGTATATACTAATGTATTTGGCACCAAAAATAAACAGTGACTGTAACAGTCTTTTACAAATGCTAGTCCATGAGAAATGGGAGTGTTGTCATACTGTCACATAGGCTGACCTTTTTCTGATATTTCATGTGACTGCTGAGGTTAAACCTTTGCAAGCATTAACTGTACCATGGGCCTAAACAAGACACATGAGAACCACAGAAGCAACTAACGTCACATTGCTCTCCTTACTGGACTTTGAAGACATCTGTTTAAGCTCTAGTGCAGGGGGATTCAACTAAAATGTCTAAAGATCTAGTTACATTAAATTCCTTGCTTACAAAAGCCTGGATAAGTAACTAACATGAGTGGAATGGTCACAACAGTTCCCTTTTGATTCTTAACCATTAATGGTTTGCTAATGGCTGTTCGAAGTGGTTATGTTTTGTGTTGCACTAGTGCATCATGTTGCCAGGTTAGATTAATGCCATGGACTCTGAGATGTCTGTTTTGAATGTGACGCAGGGAGAATAAACAACTACATTTCATTGTGCATAATTTTTTTTTAAACAAGCCATTCCATCACTTTGCTAATCAGACCACAAATGGTAAATAAAATGAAAAATGTATTTATAAACAAACAAACAAACAAATAAACAACTCTTCACCTGATGACCTGATGTCTCTAGCCCTCATACATCTCTAGTACAATGAATTTCCTTCAGCTAAATAATTGACATAAATGCATGTGATAATTGGATAAGTCATAACACAGAATTTGCTAGAGTGGTTGGACTCAAAAAAGCTAGTCGCTAAACTATGGAAAGTTTTTTTTTAATGATTGTTGGTTCTGCTACAGTATTTTTCAAGTATTCAGTTCAGTATACTTTGCTGGGTTTGCATCCAGTTCACCAGTTGCTGACCCTGCTCTAGAATGACTGTAAAGATGTTCAAATATAGATGAAAAATCACATACAGAGTAAATA
This sequence comes from Ictalurus punctatus, assembly GCF_001660625.3. NCBI lineage: Eukaryota > Metazoa > Chordata > Actinopteri > Siluriformes > Ictaluridae > Ictalurus > Ictalurus punctatus. Next base: position 17,982,997 of record NC_030423.2, read on the forward strand.
TAGTAAAATATCATGCATGCTGCTAAAAACATTTTTTAAAAAAAACTAACATTCTTCCTATATTAGCAGGAAGAAAACAGCATAAAGTGCAGTAGGAAAAGCAGACGAAAAGCTGCACGGATGGCAAAACTACAGCAGTACTTTGCACAAAGAGATGAAAAAGACCTCCAACAGACTGAGAATGGCACTGATGAAGTGGATGTCCCTGTTCCAGCAATAGATGAGGCACCATTAAACCTGTCAACACCACAAACAAATGTCACCTCTTTGCTGGCTGAGCCTAGAAAAACTGAAGGACAGAAATTCATTGCAGTTTCTATGGATGTTGACAGGAACCAGGTTCCTGCTACACAAAGTCACACACAGGAAAGGGACAATATTTCAGTAATACACCCTGAACTAATCACTTCCAAATCCCAGACTAGGCAACCCCCCTTGGACTCTGTAAACAGTCATAACTCTGTGGTAGACTCACAGCTGTTGGAGAGCAGCCAAGATAAAGAAACAGTTACCAGCCAGAGTGTTTCACTTAAGTACCAAACTTCAGAAAAATCTATTGGTAAATCTGTTGAAAAGGCATGGGTATGCTTTGAAAAATGTGCTATGGAAAAGATGGGGAGCACTCCAGACACTTATGGCAATGTAGGCAAAACAAATCATGTGGACAATACAATATTAGAGAATAGCCAAGGCACTCAGTTGTTTGGTCATCACTACACATTTGAGACAATAGTGGCTCCACTTTATCATCAAGTTTTTGAAAAAATGGAAAATGACAGAAGAGGGCTTAGGAACAGGATATCCAAGGCTGACGAGTCAGCTGAGAAACAGGACGATGGGAGTCTGAGAATAGTCACGTACCCAAGTGTAGAGACAAGGTCAAATCCAGAAATATCAGCAAAACATGTGAACAATGATGATTATCATGGGGCCTGCAACGAAACATTTCCAGAATATTTACATAACACAAAGAGTGCTACTGAAAATGCTTTATCTGTTCCGAATGTGAAAACAAAACTTGTTGCAGAGATTGCTTCACAGGGCAGTGCTTTACCAGATATTACAGACAATCTGTTGTATGCTAATATTTCAGAATCAAAAACAGCACAACCAGTTATACTTATAGAGAAACAACATTCATCCTGGAAAGAACCCACAATTGATCAGACAGAACAAACACCAGAAAGGATTATTTTACAAAGTGGACATTCGGACGAAACAGAATATTCACTAGACAACAAGCCTCCCTATAGTGGATATTCATTAAACATCTTACAGCAAGAGCTGATATGTATAGATAGTGCCATTTTACCCACATGGTCTGAAGTAAACATAACACATGCCAAACCCTCACCAACTATAATTTCTGAAAATCCACAATCTGAGGACAGATCAGACACCCAGATATCTTTTGAAACTCAAACTAGTGATGACATCAATAAAATGCAGGAAAAGGAAGCCCAAAGATCAGAGCAAACCATAAATACTTACATCAAATGCCTGGAGGAAAGCTACACTCCCATGCCTCACTCTACTTTGTTCCATTCTGACATTTCATCAAATGTCACACCTAAAATTATCCAAAGTGAAGCTTCATCTCTCTTTCAGGATCTGACACAAGCGACCATCAAATCCCAAATTCCAGCCACCATTTTATTTACTCAAAGCCTAGAGGCAACTAGAGGCACAGTTCCTCAACTCCAAACTACAGACGACACAAATCTGATCCAGACAACAGCCAACATGTGTCAACATAGGGATAGTTCTCATCGTGTTGGATCTGAGCCAGAATCAAATCCAAGTGATAGAACTGATGGTGTTGATAGTTGGGAAGAAATGGAAAATGACACTAAAACTATTCAGACAGAAATATTACATATGAGCCTAGAGGAGACAGCTATAGATAGGCTCTCACCAAACCTTATAGATGTCATCCAAATCAATGAAAATAAAGATTCGGATTCCGATGAACTTTTGGTTAAAGAAATGGCAATGTCTAACATTAGAGACGATTCTATAGATGCCTCACAAGAAGAAGAGGTTAAAGAAAATGACCAGGTAAAGATTCCTGATAAAAATGAAGAACGCCAATTAACAGGAATGGCAGAAAATCAATCAGAGGAAGTAAAGGAAATATGGGAAGTAAAAAAGCAAGTAGAAAAGAAAGCAGAGGAACAACATGAAGACAAACAAGTAGATCAAATAGAAAAAGAAGAACAAGAAAGTGATGAAAAAGTCGAATTAGGTAATGGCAAATTTAAAGATGAGTCATACTACATAGAGGATGATGAAGAAGATGTAAAGAAGGATGGTGTGGGAAAAGATGCAGAGCCAAGAAGAAATGGAGTGGAATGGGAGGATGGAAAAGATCTTGAAGTAGAGATTGAGGCGCAGGAGAAGGTCAGTGGAGTAACATCTATGGCTACGCCACAAAGCATCCTTAATATAGACTCTTTAATTAGAGAGGGTCACTTACATGTGGGGCAGGAGCAGCAAAACATAGGCTTGGAACAGATGTCTGATGAACCAGTAAGTGAAATGCACTCCATTGGTGAAGAAGTAGAGATTTTCTGTGGAACTGATTCATCACAGCAAGCTCTGGCACAAAACAATGATCGAGTTGAAAAAGTAGAAAACAATTCAGAATTCGTTGACCGAGACGAAGACGTGTGCCGCCAAATTGACAAAGAGCATGTGGCAGTAGATGCTATTGGTGAGGTTGACGCAGTACTGGAGAAGCAAGAGAGGGACTGCTTAAACGAGAACATGGATGACAGCGCTTCAACAGAATCTGTAACAGATGATGAAATGGAGCTGTATCTCCTCAGTCTGAAGAACACACAACAGTCAGGACTTAAAGATGGCATATCTATGGGAAAGAGGCACTCCATAAGCAGAACACTGACAATACCATCACCCATGCCTTCAATTTCAGAATTTATGGATGATGACCAGCCAAATGCTTTGCTAGATGACCTGACAAATGAGGAAATTATAGAACCAGAGAGAACCACTTTACCTCCTTTGGACGAAGAGGAGGAAGTCACTGAGCCGAATTTGTTATGGTGGAGAGAGTTCTTCTCCTCTGATAATATGCCAAAACTGATTGTGTACACCCTTTTGTTTGTTGTTTTTTTAATAACTGCATACATTTGTGATTTCATTGCATGTTTTGGGCTCTACCTTCTTGCCTTGCATTGGCTATACTTTCAAGTGCAGGGAGAACCTTTAAAAGGCACTTGATGCAACAAGACAAAAAAAAGACTATTACTGGTTCGTAAATTATATTTTTCCAGTTGTGGGCCATTATCTGTACGTCATCTCTATTGTTTGTTAGCGTACATTGACTCTAAGGTCTCTTTCAGTACAACAATTTAAAACAAATTTGTATATCCAGCTTATTTGCTAATTGGGAATGATGTTTTTTGATGGTGTTACAGCCATCCTTGAGCATAATGTGTATGTAAAACCTGTTTGTGTTATCTTATAACACTCATTCTTAGTGACGAGTTATTAAATCTCCACACTTTCGCTGGGTGATTCTGGTCATTGACTGTGTATCAGTACAAACACTGATGTATTTAATATAAATGTGTGTATACCCATTTAATAAATTCAAATAACTACGACATGTAGTTTAAAAGTTTGCTTAAAACCCCAAAATCAGAAATGAGGCAAGAATATATGTTGCTGCAAATATTTTTCCTGTGTCTCTGTGTATAGTACTTGTATCCTGCTGAGGATGACTCGTGATCCTGCAATATCCAAGTTAATAATAAGCTCTCCAGTAATAGTGCAGCACAGCTGCACTGACCTTTTATTAAAATGTGGAGATGGATATTGTGATGCTTGTGCAAAAGTGTATCTGTCGGCTATACACATGTGATTTGAAGCCTTTAAATGACCCAGATAGCCTTAATAAACAGAAAGTCATCCTTTTTAAATACTGAATAAAGAAATAGTTTTAGAACAGCCCACATCTAGAGAACTAATGTAACACAGAATGTGCTTGATTGATGTCAGCTAATAGTGTAGAGTACATTTGTGACCTTCAGGACAGCTGCAACAGAGCGGTTCAGATTATCACCTTCTGAATGACGAACATGACAACGTTTTACTCTAAAATAACAACAGTGCTCGTTGTATTCTGTTTTCTAGTCTTTAAAGTCTGCTGCAGAGACTTAAAATGCGTTCTGGGATAACGCATTTCACACGTAAAGTGAAATACCACCTTGTTTCAGCTAGCGCAACATGTTTTGACAGAACATGAGAGAAGGCAAAGCGCTCCCCCGCGCAGACGTGCACGCGTGTAAAGGTGGTATAACATCGTCTGAGCTCGCATGCGTCACTCACGGATCCCGGTGGTGCGCGAGTTGCAGCAGCACGGCCACTACAGCGTCAGTGCCATGGAGCTCCAGCCCAGTGTCCGTACAGAGCCCGAGCCCGGCATGTTCCACTCCGCCGGCCGGAGAGACGCGCTGTGTGAGCGGGACGAGCAGGAGAAGCTGTCCGGTGTTGTGAAACGCGTCCACCGAAAACTGCGGAGGAAATATATAGAAGGTAAAACGGTTAGCCAGTCAAGCTAAGCTAGCCGAGTTAGCAAGTATCTGACTCGATTATTCATTATAAAATCCTCAGAAACCATAAAACTTTGGTTGAAATGCTGTAAGGTAATGCTATTCCTACCATATTGTGTTTGGCGTTTGTGTTGCCAGGGAGTTGTCATATATGTATATATTTTTTATTTTAAAATGTGTTAGCTAGCTCGCTAGCTTCTGACGTTAACGTTACCTTCATTTCCTCAGCTAGACTCATAAAACTAGCTCAGCAGGACCGGTTCCCGTTTTTACCTGTTATACGCCTGTGTCACATTTTATATTCAAACCTTTGGCATTTAAAGTGTTTGGATGCATAAAATAACCGCTTTAAGTTTACTTTACATAAAAACTGAGTTCTTATGACTAAAGTGCAGATTAACTAAAGACCTGAACACGTAGCTACTGAAGCACAGTTTCAGAACTGCTAATTCAGCACAACTAGGACTAATTCACTCCTTTGTACTGTGTAGGAACAAGTCATGGCAGCTCCCTCTGAAACTGACACATATTACCATTATATGGGTGAATAAGTTACTGTTTGGTTCATGTCCCAGGCTGTATTCAGGCGACATTCCTTAAATTGTACAGGATATGAAGGTGTAATCTGTAGGGGCGTGGCCAGACCTCTTACACTGGGGTGGCTCGTTAGGCCTAATGAATATATTTGGGTGGCGGCTTAGGTTGGAGCAAAATGTTAAACCACATCCAAAGAAAATGACATTATGTGGCTACACTTGTCCGTGTTTGGCCTGAATAGGATCCCATCGAACATAGAAGCACACACCTGAGCCATATACAGGGTGTGTCCCAACAGTCGCTGTACATAGTGGGGGACTGTGTTTGCCAGCACCACATCTGTTGTGCCTTCATCAGTGGATGTTTGTGGACGTCTCCAACACTTCTCCTCCACTTGGGCTGAACATTTCCAGTCTTTTTGAATTTGTTAGTGTCGTATGTGATGTGCTTGCCATGTTTCCCGTTAAAGTCCATCGCAACCTTGTGGCAGCTTCCCAATCCAGCCATGAGAATGATTTCAGTACGTTCTTCTTTCGTCGAAGACGTTCTTAAAAGCTTTCTGATTACATATTTATAATATAAACAAAGTATGAAAAATGTTGGAAAACATTTTGCTAAAAAGTGTTCATTTCCCCTATGTATGACACTCTGTAGTATGTCTTGGGCAACACAGCCTTAGTCTACAACTTATGAAGTACACTAACAGGGACTAATAATGAACTGAAGAAATTAATTTCGATTGGAATAGTTAGACAAAGCTCACCATTGGTCAATGATTAAATGAACTTTCAAACTTTGTACTCTTTGTACGGAACTTTCAAACTCATTTGTCGTAGTGGGCGTTTTGGGCATCTCAATGAGATCTACTATGTCAGTTGCACATCATATGATATTAGTAATGGCACTTTTGGTGACGATGGTGATGATGATGATGATGATGATGATGATGATAATAAACAATGTTTTACTGTGGTGGCCATGCTTTACACTACCTTACACGCGAAGATATGAGTGAGCCAGACACCCTGGATACTAGTGAAATGGCTTGGTGGCATCCATTTTGTACCATGAGACTTATTTGGGTTTTTCTGACAGCAGTCGCTAGCATCAGTTTTGTCTGCACTTGCTCCTCTTTCCAGTTAGTTCCAGTTTGGTACTGCATGGTCCGGATGCTGTGATCCCAGTGGATATGGTTGCTTCCTGACCGCAACAAGGCTTCTGTGTGGATTTTATGTGCTTGTTCCTTCCACTTGCCAACAGTATGCCAAAAGGTGGATTGACTGGTCTGATTTGACTTGTCTACATTGACTAATCGAAGGTGGGGAAAGTGTATACGCATGGTGCCCTGTGATGGACTGGCATCCCACCCAGGTTGTGTTCCTGAATCATTCTAGGATAGACCCAGTGATTCCAGGATAGGCTCCGGGTTAATCGTCACCCTGAACAGGAAAACACTTACTAAAGATGAATGAAAATTAATTTTCATTTCCACTTTTATATTTTCGATACAGTGTCAGCCAGTATCTGATCCTGACATCCCCAAAGTAACCAGTCAAGTTACGAGACATCACAAACATGATAGCAGCAGGAATTAAAACAGTTTGTGTTCCATGGTCACATTAGGGTCGAACCATTTTTGTTGTGCTGTATATTTGGAATAAAGAGCATTGAATAGCCAATGCCTATGTAATTAAATTGGTGTATTACAGCAGCATGTATAAAGTGCACCTTAAAGCCGGAGGGCAGAATTGTGCACACTAGACAATGATAATGAAGGTACAACATGTAATGATATAAATTATTGCAGTGGAACCATACTGCACAGATGGTTGGCATTATACAGGGTGTCCCAAAAGTCTCCATACAAAGGGGAAATTAACACTTTTTAGCTCAATGTGGCTTTGTCTACAAAACATCCTCTACATGATTGACTCTACATGAGTCGTCTCTCTCAACTTTGACTCCCAGTTTATAAACAGTGTCGTATGTGATGTGCTTGCCATGTTTTGGAAGACATTTTCTAAAAAATTAACATTTCCATTATGTATGGAGACTTTTTGGACACCCAGTAGAACAAAGTGGACATATAGGGTAGGGAATAAGAAAATGGATGAATTCTGACTCTGTACTGATCCAGTATTTCAGATTTCCACCAGTATTTTAGTTTTCAGCCTCGACTTATATATAAGACTTGAAAGCAGGAAGTAACATACTGAGGATGTAATGAAACCAGACATGGCCAGTTGCTTGGAAATGCTTGTATTTTTTTTTTTTTTTTTAATAAAAATGCAGACGCTGCTAAAAAAGAATTTCCACTCCGACTTGTTTTGCATTTCTACCCTGCATTTCAGCAACTCATAGCTTTATGGAACATTTCCAAATCTTCTTGCTCGTTGCCTAAGAGCTGAGCTCTTTAACTCTGCACACAGTAGTCCATTCAGACCCAAGATGGGTAATCAGGAAAGCATGATGCAGTCTGCTGAGCATTCTGAAGTGATATTTAAACTGAAGAGGGAAGTGCAGTTTGTCCCTGTACACTTGATTTTGTTTTTGTTTTTTCAATCAAATTTTTTTCATATCTGATGAGGCCTGTATTTTCCACTCGGTCATGAGATAGCTCACTGCTTTTTTTTGGGTGCTCACAAACCCTGTTTGGATTGTTGAGAGTAAAAGTTTGTGCCAAGACTTATTTTTGTTGCGTAGTTATTGATAAAGTTCATGCATGGGATAATTTGTCATTTAGAAATAGTAGGGAGTTGTATTAATGATTATGGAGACATTGAGACCATGATCGTAGCGTGTGTGGTACCGGCTGTGCTCAAGTTTAAGAAGGATCACGCTGCAGTTGCAAGAGTAGGTAAAACTTTGCTGTACTGTGTTGTGGCTTGTTTTATCTAATTGCTTGTCCCAATGTTATAGTATTGTGATTAAATTAGTATTACCTTTAATGTAATGTAAGCTCACAAAATTCATATTGTAACCAGTGAGTTTGCATGAAACTGGCACATTATCTACACATTCTCAAGTGTATGCAATGATTTCATGGATGCTGACTTTCTATGTATATAGGGCAGGGTTTGTTTGTTTTTTAGCAATAAGAGCTTTGCTATATAAATGAAGGCAAAAATATTCTGCGCACTCCTACATGCGAATCCATGTCTTTGTCATTTGGTCTATTTGTGATTTTTAATCTTGCATAAAATTTCAGGTGAAAAGTTGGTTTAATGTTCCTGTGTTAGCAGTGTTACGGTTTGAAATTTTAACAGCACGATAAACTAGTCTAGAAATATCATAGTATTAACTGGCCATTTAAACACAAAATAGCTGGTGGTGAAAGTTAAAGGAAAATTTCATTACAAAATCTTACGCAATGTATTACTTATTTGTGCAATGTTGCATGTTTACAGCAATGGCAGATTACACAGCTGAAGGGTTTTCAGTACAGCCATGTCACCTGCAGGAAGAAACAGAGATTACTGTAGTATGATTTAGAGGCAATCTAGAGGGAGTGGCTTGGGAAACTTTTGTCTCAGTTTGCTGGGATAAGGAAGTTTGATTGCATCATTTAACTTTGAAGATATTAGTTGGAAATGCATTTTAATCAGTCAGCTGTGAGGTTATTGTCCGATCACACAATGTCATACCATAACAACCCTATCCATGACTTCTAAGCAAGTTATCTGCTGATCCTCATTTGGTGTTATTATTATCGAGTGACTTCACACACTTCCATTTCCTTGGCTGCAGTGGGTGACTTTGATAAGATCTGGCGTGAGCACTGCGAGGACGAGCAGACACTGAACGAATACGCCTTTGCCATGAAGAGTCTCGCCGACAACCACTGGGCCAAGAAATGTGATGGCGAGGGACGCATTGAGTGGTGCCGCAGGTATGACATGCACGAATCGCTAGCTTGAACAAGTTGAGGGACAAATGTCCACAAACAGATCTGATTCATTTATGCAAGATGTATGCACACACACTTAATCCTCAAAGGATTTTCATGCACTGAAAGGTGAGAGTAAATGCTGACTGATTGTATAAAACTGCCCACTGCCGCAGAGATTATAAAACACCATGACGTTTAAGTTCACCACCTTATGGCTGCTGTGGGTTTTCTTCTCTTAGTGTTTGTCAGGAGTACTTTATGGATGGTGGAATGAAGAAGATGTTGGAGAAGGATGCGAAACATGCTGCTGCTGCCAGTGGGACACCTTTAAATCCAGACTCCTCTCAGCCCAGGTCTATAACGCTTCTCAGTACAGATCTCAGGAGCAGGGTTTCTGTGTAAGGAATTATATCAGAAAAGCGATTAGAGCTTTAAAGCATGCAGCGTTTTGTCTAAATATTAGCTGAAATCTCTAATGACTCCTGTTTCTAACAGGAAAACGCCATCTAATATATGAATCATATATGAATATAAAGAGTTTGGCATGATAGTTGAAAATGGTTTAAATGTATTTATATGTATAAAATGTGTACATCCGTTCCAGTTTGAATTATGTGAGTGTGAAAGATGATTTTGCAGGAAGTGACATCATTATCAGTCTGTTAACCTTTTACCCATTTTTAAAAAAAATTTGTAGCTTATGTGTATAATTTTCATGGAATTTAGATTTTGTTTTGTTTTTTTTGTTTGCTTTTTACACTACACTCAAAAAAGAAACATTTCTAGAGAATTTTCTGTTGAAATTTCTGTACAATGCAGAACTAATTTTTCATTTGACCTACGTTGGCATAAAAAGGTTTTGTACCTCACTGCAAAACTGAAAATGCTGGCCACATCAAGTTACCTTTTCTTCCCATCTGATGTAACCCACCTATAAACATACACGCACTTGAGAAAGATGGCAAAATAGTTTCATGTTGTCTTGATCGTTTGTTCATTTTCAGCAGGTGCACAAGTATTTTAGGTACATGACTGTCAGTGTGACCATCTGCTCTGCTCCATTACTGCAGCAATATGGCAAAAGTTGGGATAATCAAACTTTTTTTATTTTTATGCCTTTTTTATTTTTTTTTATTTATTTTTTTTAGTTTAAGCTTCCGAAACGACAAGCTGCGTCTACTTGACGTGGGTAGTTGTTTCAATCCCTTCTTGAAGTTTGATGAGTTCTTCACAGTAGGAATCGACATAGTGCCTGCAGTTGAGGTATGCACACTCAGTATTTTTACATCTAACCAAAATCTGAGAACAATGCAGTTTCCCATTTCTTGTAGATGATTTGCTTATAGTCATAACTACGTTACACAGTTATCCAATGTGTTTCTGCTTTCTTTATGACTCCAGAGCGTGTACAAGTGTGACTTCTTGAACCTGCAGCTCCAGCAGCCGTTGCAGCTAGCGAGCGATGCACTCAATGCATTCTTGCGCCAGCTGCACGACCCTATCGAGACTCTGCCTGGGCAGCTCTTTCATGTGGTGGTTTTCTCCTTATTGCTCTCCTACTTCCCCTCACCATACCAGCGCTGGCTGTGCTGCAAGAAAGCCCACGAGCTACTCACACTGCACGGTCTTCTCCTAATCATCACACCCGACTCGTCACATCAGGGTCGCCACGCACTCATGATGCGTAGCTGGCGCGTGGCTGTCGAGTCCCTAGGTTTCAGGCGGTACAAATACGTCAAATTCTCCCACATGCACATGCTCGCCTTCCGCAAGGTCTCCGTCACCACCAGCAGCGACCTAGTGAGTCACAACTACCCCGAGATGCTGTATATCCCGCAGGATTTCGGCACACTCGAGGAAGATGATGCATTCAGGGACTCGTACCAGCCAGCACGATCCGACTCTGAGGACGAGCAGCTGGCACGGAGTTTCACTGAGCTCCCTGATGTGTCCTATGACTCAGACTCTGGCGAGAGTCAAAGCGGCTCGGCGCCATTCTATGAACTGGAGGACCCCATTCTGCTATACAGCTGAAGCCCAATTTGTTTTGCCCAGCATTGCTGCCTCACGGCCGTGTTGGCAATTTAACACCAGGCTTTCTTACACTTAATGCTTTCAGCTCTCAGCTCTTTTACTCCTGCTTCTTTTTATGTGAAACGTTGCAGTTTGCACAGTTTATACAGATGAACATGTCATGTGCCATGGAAAGCTGGCCAGGTCCATCTCTCCCATGTTGCTATGTGATACCATGACTGTCAGGCTTCTGATGTAGATGAGTTACTGTTGCTCTTCATTTGTGCTCATAAATAAAGGCTTTAATGTTGTTGGTGCTAACGTGACATGGGAGAGAGACACAGCCTGCGGTAAAATAAGAGAGAAAGGATATGTACACTTGGGTGGTGTTGAGCTTTTGTGGGCAAAAGACAGCGTTTTACACGTTTAAACATATCCATACAGCGATGAGACCGTGGCATAGTTTTGCGATTGAAATGGTTGAGTTGGCGAGTAAAGCAGCTGAGCGAGCTCCGGACTTGCGTGCTGTTATTCAGTGCTTCTTTATCATATGATGCGATTTGGAGAGAATTTCTCAAGAAGACCTTTTCAAGCAACAAATAACGTTTTTTGTATTGTAGATTTTGCACACTGTCTTCGGCTTAGAATACAATAGTTGCGTAACCAGTTATTGTGCAGAATTTATTAAGAATTGTTTTATCTCTTCATGATCGGTTAGCTGCTGTAGATTGCACTCCTTGTAGAATTTTACACAAGCATTTTTGAAGTGATATTTGTAGCATTTTGTGTGGTTAACAACTTTCTATTGAGCTTACTTATGTGACACAGACTGTGTGTGTTTTTCTAAAGGATTGCTTTACATGGTACGGTTTATACAAAGTAGTTGTCATAAGAACAATCTGAGAAGTCTAGATGAGAGAGAGGTAGGTTTGGGTTTTTACTAGTGTTTGAATGGTTGTTGTTACTAACTATATTTTGCGAGCAAAAGTGCAAAGAGCATATTTTAGCTGTGAACTTAGCTCTATAAGGTAAGAGAATAAACATATAACCAGTAGATGTCTGCCTTTGATTCAATGCACATGTAGTTTAGAAAAAACAACAACATTTAAAAAAAAAAAAAAAAAAAAACCTTTGCCATAGCTTTACTGAATATCGAATGGTTTGTTTCTTTCAATTTAAATTTTTAAGGTAACGCAAACTCTAATTTTCAAATGTCTTAAGCTGTTTGCGTGGTAATTGACTGTATAACTGATTTACATCTTTAGCTTTTACATACATACACTGAGCAGTTCTTGCTAAAAACAAATTAAACAGGTTCGAAGAATACTTCAAACCTTTGAAAGTGTTTTTGGATGATTAACCTCAGTGAGGTTTTTCTCATATCATATGTTTATTTGTACCAAGTGCTTTATATCCTCTTTGTGTTTCACTGTGAAATGGGCAGTTTCCTTCACTGCAGCAGTTGCACTTGTTTAAGAACACTCTCTTTGGGGACCTTTTTAATAAGAGCGCCTTATTTTTCACGAGAATGACAAGACATCATTTCACATGCGAAAGTTGTGCATTATTACAAAACACATTTTTTAGCCTGGCATTCTTATCCAGCTTTACATTTGAAACAGTACACAAAAGTACACAAATATATTTTTCAAAAAACAAACAAACTCTTATTAATCTATCCGAAGTGAATGACTCTTAAAGCTTTGTTTGAGTGGTTGTATATACAATTGCAGTCTGACAAAAAAATTTAAAACACAAGTCACTTTTGAGGGTGCTAGAGAAGCTTTGATTCTTGTTGAGCCCCCCCCCCCCCCCCCTTTTTCCTGTATGGGTGTCAGTAGTGAAGGACGACATTGGAACACTGGTTCTGTCTTTTAATACAAAATCGGTTAGGAAAAACTGGTGCCTTTTATCCTGAACTGTATTTTTACAACTATAACGACTGGAAGAAACGAAAAAATGTGGTTTTCTGTATGAAAAGGGACAGATTCTCGAACCAGACAGAAGCCAAACTCTGAACCTTTTAAAGAAATGACTGGCTCGTAAGCAGATATGGTGATAATCATTGCCACTTATTACTGTCACTTTAATTGCATTAGCAATAGGCTTTCTGTTAAGTGTGTGTTTAGTTCATTAGAATATTGGACATTTTACAACAAATATCTTATTAGTGCTATTATGTGAGGTGGTACATTGTCTTTCCTTGGTCTTACATGCATGGATGGTTTCTCTTTAGTATTGGAGTTCCAGACTATCAGTGTGATTGTTTTTGTTTGTTTGTTTGTGTGTTTGTTTTTGCAACTTGCTCCTTTATAAATGATGGTGTTGCCTACACATGCAAAAATGTTAATTAAAAAATACATAAAACCATGATTTGGCTTATCTCTATTTATTTATTCATTCATTTATTCATCAAACATCAGAATGTGGAAAATATGTGATCTCTGTGACTTTAACCATGATATAGTTGATGGTACCAGGTGGGCTGGTTTGAGTATTCCAAGAACTGCCGATCTTCTGGGATTTTCAAACATAAATTCTCGAGTTTACACAGAATGGTGCGAAAACCAAAAAGCATCCTGTGAGCAGAGGGTCTGCAGGCTGAAACACCTTGATGATGTGAGAGATCAGAGGACAATGGCCAGGTTAGTTTGAGCTGCCAGGAAGGATCTAGTAACTCATATAATAATGCTTTACAATCCTGATGAGAAGAAAAGCATCTTTGCATGTACAAAACCTCTAACCTTGTGTTGCATGGGCTACAGCAGCAGAAAACCACATTGGGTTTCACTCCTGTCAGCCAAGAACAAGAACCTGAGGCTACCACAGGCACAGACTCCTTCAAACTGGACAGTTTAAGACTGGTGGGAGGAGGGGGATAACATTAAAAACCAATGACAGGTGACGTGAATAACATCGAATATCTCATTACAGTGGCATCTATCGAGGGGTGGGATATATTGGGCAGCAAGTGAACAGTCAGTTCTTGAAGTTGATGTGTTGGAAGCAGGAAAAAATGGGCAAGTGTAAGGATCTGAGTGACTTTGACAAAGGCCAAATTGTGATGGCTACACAACTGGGTCAGAGCATCTCCAAAATAGCAGGTCTTGATCCCAGTGTGCAGTGGTTAATACTACCAATAGTAGTCCATGGCATTTATGTGGATGTTATGACATGTTCCACCTACCTAAACATTCTTGCAGTCCAAGTACACCCTTTCATGGTAACAATGTTCCCTAATTTTAGTGGCCTCTTTCAGCAGGATAATGCTGAAGGAGGCCCCACCCCACAATTTACAGGACTTTAAGGATCTGCTGCTAACATCTTGGTCCCAGATACCACAGCACACTTTCAAAGGTCTTGTGGAGTTCATGCCTTGATGGGATCAGAGCTGCTTTTGTGGCACAATGGGGACTTACACAATATCAGGCAGGTGGTTTTAATGTTCTGGCTGATCTGTTTAAATGCCAAAAAGAGAGGGCGTATTTTCAATTAAATGCTTTTTAAAAGCGTGTACAGACCTTGACTGCTTAATACAAAGTGGTAAGGAGGGAAATGAGGCGTTTCCACTTAAAATATTACATTCTAGGCATAGCTCGTTAAATAAATAAATAAATAATACACTTTTTTAATTACATGCGAAGAAGGCGGAGAACCAAACGTTTTTTTTCGGTGTGTGTTTGTCCCAGTAGCGTTGCCGTAGGTTTTTTTTTACAAACCCGGAAAAATGGCGGATATTGAGCAAACTTTTCAAAGTGGTTCGCTAGCTTTTGTAAAGTAACTTAGAGTAGATATTATTTCATCGTTCTTACAGAAACAGTCTTTGATGTAGTTAGTGACAAACATATTCGCAAATATATCCTGTTATTACTAATTCCTTTCACTTTTATTGCCGGTAGTAATTGTTACCGGTTAGCCTGGTTATTTTCAGTTTAACTAGATTTAGGGTCCCCCCTCTCGTGTATTTTGTTTTGCGTTTCTGTTAACAGAAATACACTACAACAAAGTGTGGGCCGTTTTAAGAGTTTATAACAATCTCGCTAAAGTCATTGAGCGTAATCGGAAGTTGTCATGTGCTAGCTGAATTAGCTAAGTGCAGCGCCTGTGAGTAACAAGCAGAAGTTTCCTGTCAGCAGAGGAACTTTTAACTGCTCAGCGTTTTAGAGAACTGCATGAGGATGAACAGTATGCTGGCGCTGAAGTGGCGCTGAACTTGACGAAGTGCGGGCGTGTGGAGCTCCAGCGATGTGCAGGCTTCTCCGCTACTGTTTCAGCCATTCACTTTATGCAGCCATGAGCAGACTGGAGGAGCTTCAGACCGGGGTGAGTGTGTGGACGTCCATTCGCTACTTGGGCTATTTGTCCACTCTTAATCTACTCGTGGCCATATGTCTGGGCCTGTATGCGCGCTGGGAGAGCACAGCAGAACCCGTCCTTCTGGTCATCTTCATCCTGGCCCTTTTTGTCTTGGGTATCGCCAGCATGCTGTACTACTACTTCGGTATGGAGAGGTTCAGTTTCGCACTCTTCCACCTGTGGCTGGGTTTCCTTCTGGGCTTGCTGGGTTTTCTCCACAACTCTAACCTAGATGACTTAAAGGAGCAAGTCAGCAGGTATATGCTGATAGCCAGCATTGCCATAAGAATACTGTGGGCTCTGGTGGAAAGACTCTGCGGCTGCACCAGACAAAAGCCAGCACTTCTGACCTCCGCTGATTCTTTGGAGCTTTTAGGATTTGCTGTGGCCAGCATGACACAGGTGGTCCATGCCTCCATGAGCCTCATAGCCCTGACACTGGCTGTTGCCACTCTGCTCGTGGATTTGCGCATGAAGTCCTTCCTGGCCCTTCCTAACCTCATGTGCTTCTCCGTGGTCACAGCGCTCTTCTTCTTCAGCTCTCTTGGAGTTTCAGCAAACCCCTATGCGCTGGTGTGCTTCTTCATACGCCTTGTATGTGAGCCCATCTTGGATATGTACTTCAGTGGTCTTTCAGTGACTGAGCGCTGGTCCCCGTTACTGAGGAGAGGAGGTCTGTGGAGGCGTCTCAGCCTCCTGCCTCTGATTACTGTTGAAATCACGTTCCTGGTCCTGGCTGCATTCAAGATGGGTGATCTGGACCGGTGGTATGTCGTGATTCCGGGTTTTTCCGCCTCCAGTGTTTTCTGGATCATCTGCCACGTGGTCTTCCTGGTTACACTCTGGGGTTTCCACAACAAGCTGAGCGACTGCCAAAGAGTGTGCGTTGCTCAGAGGGCCAATCCTGGTGCACTGGACAGGGTGATGACCTCCAAAGGCATGCGCCACTTCTGCCTTGTCTCAAAACGCTTGGTGCTCTTCAGCCTTGTGTCCACAGCTGTACTCGGGGCTCTTTCATGGCAGGTAGGTCTGTTTGTTTGTTTGACTGAATGCCTAGTAGTTCAGCTGAGTGGTGTTATAAGGGGCAGTGGTAGCTCAATGGTTAAGATGTTTAACTACTGCCAAGCTGCCACTGCTGGGCCCTTGAGCAAGGCCCTTAACCCTCAACTGCTCAGTTGTATAAATGAGATGAATGTAAGTCGCTCTGGAAAAGGGCGATTGCCAAATTCTGTGGAAAAACTAATCAGTTGCTTCCAGAGTGTGTAATTGATACAAAAATAATGTTATAAAAATTATGAAAGATATCTACTATATTATGACATAACTTGTATTATACAGGTATACTATTATTATAATATTACCAAATATTTTGCTCTATTATCTAATACCAGAATTCCATTCACATTGATTTCCTGCTGTTAGATATTTACAGAGTGTTTATAATGCCGGTAAACGGTTTTAAGTGTTGCTGAAATATTTAGAAGTAGTCTTTTTTAAGATTTTTGTCAAACATTTAACCTGAGAATAAATCCATTTTTCTTTTCCAGCCATTCAACAGCCTGTTCATTGGTGTGTTTCTGCTCATCCTGCCTCTCGAGTCTCTGGCTTATGGCCTTTTCTATGAGCTGGGTAACTGCCTTGGAGGAACGTGTGTAGGTTATGCAGTGGTCATCCCTACCAACTACTGCAGGTACATCCTGGAATGTTGTAGCGTTCCAGTATTGGATAACACCTGGAAAATGACAGAAAAATGGATGAAATGTGCTGAGAATATTAGTAAAGCCCTGTAAATGGCAGCTGATGCCACTGCCCATAGATGATTGATCATCAAACCGACTGGTGGAGCGAGTATAAATAACTTTAGTTTAAAATCTGCTTGAGTTACACATATCTACAAGTTTTCCTTCATATGTTACTCATGAGTTGTTTTAACGGCCTTTGCCACATCAATCTTCTTATGTTTCAGTTCATAGGGGATCATTAGAGGTTGAATGGTTGATTTTAAAGTCCCCACGAGATATCAGTGTGAATATGTTGGTCTTAAAGTTATCTATAAGCTAGTGTGCTCCAAAACAATGATAAAATCAGTGTTTAGAAGATGAATGCATTCAAAATGTATAGTCTCTTTCTCTCTCTACCACCGATACGGATCAACAATTTTGATGACATCAGTCTGCATTACAGCTTCTCATCAGTTTTCTGTCCAATAGCATTCTCTCTAGAATCTGAAGTGTCCTGCCCCCAACATTATAAAAATCACCTTGGCAAAGTTGCTTGCAGAGAGAAATCCTATCAGCAAGCATAGGTTGTAATTGTGTGTGGCTGTTTGAGCGTGCGCATTTTATTCCATTTTCCAACTGTAAGTTGGTTAAGAAGGAAATGACTTGAATTCATTCACTTAGAAGAAGCACAGCTTTGTGGCAGGCATTTTTCTGGGCTGTAAGGTATGTTAAATGCTACTGGTTATTTTAAAAGGGGGAGGGGCCACTCGATATGTCCCGTCCTGACTTCCTGTTTCGGTTGAAATTACGTCAATGCATCGAATAATTCTGCGCGTTTCAAGGCTCTTCAGTGGGACTTTAACGCTAAAACGTTTTTGGTGTTTGCAAGGGTCCGAAAATAAGAAGAGCTGGGAAGAGAGGCCACAAAGCTGAATTTGTACATGGCCCAGAAATGTGTGGAATGCCCATGTACAAAATAAATAATGGGAAATGTGATTTTTAGAAAAAAAACTGAAGTATGGTGTGCTGTCCCTTTCTTTTAAGCAGAAAGTTTGAGAGTTGTCAAAGACTTGATTAAAAGAAAATAACATGAGCACTTTTATATTTCCATCTGTTCCAGTGTGGATGGACAGCCCACCCTGCTGCCCCCGGATGAGGTGCTGGAGCTGAACCTGCGCACCACAGGCATGCTGAACAACATGCAGCGCTTCTTCTCCCACAACATGATGGAGACTCATGGCTGTGATTACTCCAGCAGCGGTGTGACGCGTGACACGTTGCACTCTAAGCTCCGCTCCTTCCTGGAGGCACACACAGTGGACGGGCCGCGCTACGACACCTACGTGCTGTTCTACACCGGCCACACGCACCGCACCGGGGAGTGGGCTCTCATAGGTCAGACAGTGCTGAGTGTTATTGAGTACATCAATATTTATACAGTGCAGTGCTATTTGCACCCATCCTAAATTATTCTGTTTTTGTGTACATCTCGTACTAAATACTTTGTTTTAGATTGTTTGAGATCCATAAGAGCAGAGTGCTTCTTGTGATTTTGTGATTAAACAATAGACAATTTTTCACAGCCTTCTTTGATCATATTTACCAAGGGTGCCAATATTAGTGGAGGGCATTGTATGTAAGTCAAGGAAACGTGTTCAGATAAGTTTTAAATAACACGATCAGTGATACCTGATTGATTCGGAATCAGTTTTGATGAGCAGTAAAAAAAAAAAAAAAGTGCTCGTGCTCAGTCTGAAAACTAGTATAGATACGTTTCTAGATTCAAGGACGAATGCCTAGTATCTGTCTAATTCAACATTAAACAAGGGTTAAATACAATCCCTGTAAAAATTAATAAATAAAAAATTTTTAAAGCAACTCTTGTTTCTCTTTTCCTCTTTCAGGTGGAGAAGTGCTGCATCTGTCTGAGATTTTGCAGATGTGGAGGGAGAAGAACGACGGTTACTGCTCTCGTCTCATCATCGTGCTCGACACTGAGAACTCGCTGCCATGGGTGAAGGAGGTGCGCAAAGTGGATGAGGTTTATGTAGCGGTACAGGGGGCTACGCTGGTGAACTCGATGGACGTAGAGCTCCAGAAGCTTCCGCAGATCGGAGATTTCACCGCTGAGTGGGTGGAGTTCAACTGCAACCCCGACAGCGTCATTTGCTGGGCCGAGCACGGCCGAGCTGTCATGGCCACTTACGGTGTCTCCAGACACTGGGGGGACTACAAGCTGCACCTGCCTACAGGAAGTGACGTCGCTAAGCACTGGAGGCTGTATTTTCCACGCTGGACATATCCTGTAGTGCAGCTTGCACACTGGAGCGTTTCTCTGAACCTGTTCTGGATTTGCAGCGTGTGTCTGTGCTTCCTGCGCAGGCTTAAATTGACGTGGTTTCCTCCTGCAGTGCTCGACACTGGCCAGGGTTTCAAACTGGTTAGGTCGTAGACGCAGATTGTGTGTGTGTGTGTGTTCCGCTCTCACTGTTAACACTGGTAGACCTTAGCGATTATTAGAACTTGTAGAATATGAAATTGTTTTGATGACCCCTAGCAATAACAGCTTCTAGTGAGAATGATTTGCTTGATCTTGGGAATTTGTGTGTGTGTGTGTGTGTGTGTGAGAGAGAGTGTGAGTGCTTTATTGAGGGGTTTAAAAATCTGAGCACATGTGTAACTGACACATTGCACAGAGGAAATTGTATGTTTTAAAGCAAAAACAGCAGCACTGCAATGCAAAAGACACTAACAGGTCACTACAGGCCACACCAACAGCGCATGATTTCATATTCAACTATTAATACTATTACTGATATTACAGCTAATGCTGTTGTTTCTTTTTACCCTTTTTAACCACTCCCTCAGGGATAGGGATTAATCCCTAAAGTTAAACACGGAGTGTTTTGTTAAAGCAAGGTTAATGCATTTAATGAGCTTCTGCATCATCATCATCATCACTACTATGAACAAAAACAACTGAGTGTGTTGTTATGAAGCTGTTCACGTTCCTTATTATTCACTAATTCGAGTATAACTATGGCATGACAATACTGTGTGACTGAAAAGATGATGACATTCATTTTAGGTTACAAGTCACTGAGGTCACAAATTCTGATCAATTTACTAAAGATGTTCTATTTATATCGACATGTTTTGGTAAAAAAAAAAAAAAAATTGACTGAAAAACATTTTGTCCTTTTGTAAATTTTGATATTTATTTTTTACCTCATAGTAAAATTGAGCTTTAAGGGTAATTTAGTAACACTGTGCTTTTGTATTGATAAAATCCAGGATGTAGGTCCACAGGGAGGATTACAAGGTGATTTAATGACCTAACATTATTTGCAAAGATGATTTTATATATATATATATATATATATATAAGTATTGAACTAGAATGAAGTCTCCAGTCATAAGTTGTTGTTTTTCTATAAAGGGTTTTTTTGTTTTGTTTTTTGTTATTGTTTTTTATACAAGTGCCTTTATTATGACTGAGACTTCACCAAGAGGCCAGTCATTATCTGAAAGTGACCTTTTTAAAAAGTTGGTATAAAAAATCTCCTCAGATTACCTCGGAGATGTGTGAGGCTAATTTGAACAAAGCTAATTACTGTAACCTTTGTAAACTTGTTGAAAATGCAGCAGGGTGATGCTGAAGATGTCATTTCTTGCAGGTAATAAAAGAAATGACCATCAGCTTTAAGCAGTTTTTTTCTTTTCTTTTTTTGCTTTAAAAATCAGAAATAAACTCATATTCCCTTTCTTGAAATTTGTGTTTCTAGCATTTGTGTCCCTGGATTAATCTTTTTAAATCTCTAATCATAAACATAAGAAATGTGTGTGGGATTTAGTTGGTAGTTATTGCTGGTTGAAAGTTGCTTGTTGCATCTATCGAAGACCCTTTCCCCACTGCGGCTTCAAGTCCGTTCCTTGGCGCGATGCGGAAAATGGTGCAAAGATGCTCTTTACTCTACATCACCAAATCAGCTCTGCTTCCTCAAATTGACAAGATCGCCAAAACAAACAACTTTTTTTTATTGATTCATTAGTAAAACTACTAAAATTTAGGACTGAACTGGTCCAGCACCTGAGAAGCATCTTTGGTCATCTTTTAGCACCTTGTCCTGCTGAAGTAATTGTCTCAGATATTAAACATTTTTAAGTAAAATAAGCTAGAATAAGATCATGTATAGCCAATTAAAGCTGATGGTGTATAATTGATTTAATGTGGCTGAAATTGTTTAAAATAAATAAGTAAAAAATTACTATGTTTAAAATATTAATAAAATCTATGTGAAAGTTGATTGTCACACATAATGCATGTTTAATGCTCAAATTTGAAGCTATGGTATGATAAGATTTTAAAAATGAATAATAATAAATAATAATAATAATAATGAATGTTAGGATAATGCATCATTATCTGGGCCATACTGTTAATAAATGTTCACATCACACACTTCTTTACATAAACACTATAAAAAACTATACCAATCATTTTCATACTTAATAAAAAATAGAATGAAATAATGCATCAAAATAAAAACTGGTGTCTGCCACTGAGCTTAGCATGTAGTAACCTCAGCTCTTCTATTCTCAGACACTGTTAATAGCTCATGTCTTTCAACATCCTACTGTTGCAGAAGAAACCGGTTTATTTAAAACGTTTTAGTTTAAAGCCACAATTCTGTAACTCCACTGTTAATAATTCACAGCGGTGCAATGTTCACCAAAGCTTCTTCGGAGTTGTGAAACTGCAGGCAGCGTGCAGACTCCCGAGTGCCTGTAGCAGACGGATGCTTGTCTTTGTTCATCAGCAAAGAGTCAGTGATGTGACCAGGGATAAGAAGAAGAGAGCCACTGATATGGAAATCTCACACGCTCCGCCACAGTCTTTAGCATTTTCCTGTATTAAAGAACAAAGCATTTCATGGGAATGACGAGGGTTAATGCCACAAATTATAATCATACTCTATATGGCCAAAAGTTTGCGGACATCTGACCATCACACCCATATATATGAAGGTGCTCCTCAAAGTATTGCCACAAAGGTGGTAGCACACAGTTGTACAGAATGTCTTAGTATGCTGTAGTATTAAGTTTTCCCATCAGTGGAACTAAAGGACCTAAACCTGTTCCAGCATGACAAGGCCCCTGTGCACAAAGCGAGCTCCAGGAAGACATAGTGTGCCAAGTGTGGAGTGGAAGAACTCGAGTGTCCTGCACAGAGCCCTGACCTCAACCCCACTGAACACCTTTGGGATGAACTGGAACACTGAATGCACCCCAGGCCTCACCCAACATCAGTGTTTGTTCTCACTAATGCTTTTGTGGCTGAATGAAATCCCTACAGATGACCCAAACTCTAGTGGAAAGTCTTCCCAGAAGACGGGCTGTTATAGCAGCAAAGAAAGGACGAACTCTGGAACGGGATGTTCAACATTCACATGTTTATGATGGTCATGTGACCACATACTTTTGGACCTATAGTGTGTGTGTGTGTATAAACAGTCCATACAGGATTTCGCAGAGTTTTTGTGATTGTTGCAGCCGAAAATGCTTGATTTTGCTGCGGCTTTTTACAAAATTTGAGATGCAACTTGGGGAGCTTTTGTGGAAAACATCTTGAAATGGTGAAATTGCAGTTGCATGGAATTGTTTTGCACGGTCTTTCGCAGTTTGTTGGTAAATGAGACTTTTTAGCTGTACTCATGGTCGATGCACATAAATCGAAAATTCGGATGAATGCGCGTTGTGATGATGTCACATGACACGTCTTGGGCCAAATATGTGGAAAATCTGCAGTAATTTTGAAAAATCGCAAGCCGCTCCGAATATTGTGGACTTTGCTTGATTTGGCGTTCATTTCTGCGATCACAAAATTGTGGAATCCTGGAAGGGCTGTATAAGAGACAGTTATATCAGTGCAGATAGTTTATTAATTTAAAAAGAAATCACTGCTTAATTAATTTGTATTAATTAAATGCAGTTAAGCTCACATGAGGATGGTATGCATGACAGGACTCGGGACGTCTGCGGATCTTCTGTGATTTCATCCTGTTGCATTTTACTGTTGCATTATGTTCACAGGAGTTAAAGGAAAAATGACCTGCATATCATTATTTCTAATCAATATGTGATCTTAAATTGTAAAAACAAACAAAAAAAGATTGATTTCTGAGTTAACCTGTTTGGTTTAATCTTCATTGAACTTCATGAACTTCTTTCATTTAGTGTAAACTTCTTTCATTACCCACAATGCTGTGTGACTACCTCCTGATAGTGGCAGCAATGAGAAGGCATCTCTACCTAAAGAGAAGCAGTGCAGCAGCTCTTTAGTCCTTTAGTCTGTCCAGCTGTCTCACCTGTCTCTGTACACTCTGCTCAAACAGATCAATTTCCAAAGCTTGAGCTTTCATGCTAACATAATCATCAACACCATCATGTTGTAGATCGCTAACTTGTGTTACTCAGAGCAACTGTGTTGTATAGCTGCATTGCCTTCTGGAACTTTGAGTCCAGTATTTGCACCATTTCTACAGTGGATTTCTGATTATTATGACAATAAACATCACTGGAAAATGGTGAGTGAGAAAAGAAGCTCTTGCGCTTTAAGGTTTTTCTCAGATTAAACACCAATTGAAGGCCAGTGGCTTCGCATGATACCTGTAAGTACCTGACACCCATATCTATAACCAATTTTCAAAAACAAAATGAAAACTGAATGCTCAATGGATCTAGGAGTATTAGATTACATCTAAACTGATTGCCTGTATATGACTATACGAAAAAGATCATCGAGCTCCACTAAACCGTTTCCTACCTAAAACCATTTCACACAGGGAAGATTGAATTGAGCTTGATAGTTAATCTGTAAGCTAACACTCTGGTGGTTATAAAGAGTTGGAGCAGGATATATTTGACTTCTCTTGGAGTGAGGGTGATGGGAGAATACTGGCGTGAGCAGTCACAGTCTGCCTGCACCACCAGCATCACCAGGTTACTGTTCATAACCTGCTGGAGCACAAACATCCTGCAACACAACATCATCAGTTCCAAGTTATTACATGTTATGTAACAGATAAAACACTTGAGAGTGCGCTGTTATGGAAAAATACTCCACGTTAGGGACAGATTTGAAGAGTTACTGTTACCTCCCTGGATTTGATTAATTTCCTGTAACAGCATGTCCTGAAGTGCTTGATTCCTCTTATACCACACAAATATGCAAAACGATTACAGTTTCTTATTGATTAATGAACAACACGTCATACTTTTAACTATTTATAGTTACGTTTATTGTTGTGCAATGTCCATGAACAAGTTAATTCCTGGTATCGCTTCCGTTACAGCTATAAACAGTCCTCTGTCCTGAAGAATTTCCAATGGTGGAAAACTTCTTGTTATAAAGCACTGACACTGGAGACTTTTTCCATAAATGTTAAATAAACATTCAGTATCCTAACAGAAAACTTCACCAATTCAATGATTTGATGTATTTCTGTGTTAAATAATACATTTTTATTAGTTTATTATTAATCTTATGTGGAGCGTCCACCTTACTAGTCACTGTGAATGAGCTGTTACTATAGAAACGATAACATATTAGAACGAGCACATTGAATTACAGCCAGATCTACAAACAGAACTGCTGTTATAAAAAAATTAATAAAAAAGACTCAACATCTACTGACCAATCAGATTTGAGAATTCAACAGTGTTCTGTTATAATAGAATTAATACAGTGTTAGAAATGAGTTCATATATCAGGGTACTGTATTAAATGTAATTAAAAGTACATAATGGAGATTATGATTTTAGTCTTGTAGTGGTTTCCAACATAGTGTTGGGGAATGCTAGCCAATCCATAACCCTGATCTGTATTATATTCCTTGAGTGTGTTGTTCTAAGATCTAAGATGGAACTACAAAACTACAAAACTAAACACCATTCAGGACTGAGATGATTTCACAGACTCACTTTTGACATCGACCACACTTAATGATGCTATTGGTCTCCCTGATGGAGGTATCATACATGAATCCGGGATATTCAGTGTTACAGGGCACCATGGACTCGACCTTCTTCTGTTTGTGTGCTGTGAGAGAGACAGGAAGTTTAGCATGCTATCAGTTTACACCACAATCTTTCTGATCATGTGGGAAAACACTAGTGGCTCCTAGTTACCATTTCTAGGGTTCTGTGTTTAAATGGCAAGCCATTGTGCTGTCCTACATTGCTATGATACCTATTGTACGCATTACAATTACACGACGTTCTACGGATTTGACTCGTCTATTAAAGACTGGGGAACAAGTAGTAAACAAAGGATTTGTGCAGGTGCATGCTCACAAACACACAGACAAACATGTACGTGTATGGTTAGTGAAGCAAGACACTGAAAATACTTACTAGTGTGGTATCCAGACTTGGCTGTGAGGGACAGACAGGAGGACATGGGATCGCAGACAACAGGGTAAAGGCACAACACCGGTGAGATAGTGGGAATATGCAGAAATGATATGAAATGAGAAAGATACAAGGCATGGAGTGATAAAAACAGCATGATGGTGTTAGAGATGTAGTTCAACACACTGGTGATGATTATGCAGACTGAGGAGGACGAGGTCAAATGCGTTCTGTCCTGTGTGTACTGGATAATTGCTTTGTAGGGGTTTCTAACCTCAGGTTTTCACACAATATGATATGATTTTGATTGTTAAAGTCCCTATGAAATCAAACTTGAAGTTTTGTGGCTTTTAGTCTGAATATGTTAGATCTTATCTATAAACTAGTGTGCTTCAAAACAATGACAAATTTCGCATTTAGAAGATATAAGCATTCAAAATGTACAGTCTCTCTCTACCACCAATACGGACTAGCAATTCTGATGACATCATTCTGCACTTCAGTTTCTCATCAGATTTTCTGTCCAGTCAAATGCTGTCCAGAATCTGAATTGTCCCGCCCCCAAAATTCATGGTACTAACTGTTAAGGACGGCTTAGCCTGGGCTGCGAGGTAAGCTAAATGCTATTGGCTATTTTAAAAGATGGAGGGGCCACTCATTGTGTCTCGCCCTGACATCCTGTTTCAGTGGAAATTATGTCAACACAACAAATAACACTGCGCGTTTCAAGGGACTTCAAAGTCAACAATTCGATATTTGACAATACCGCTGAATCTGCTATGATTCGTATCGTACACTACTGTACAATACGATACAATTTCGATTTTTAAGGTACCAATTCAATATTTGGCAATGTCACTGAACATATTACTATGCAATACAATATGACTTTGATCCCTATTGCAATGATTTCATATTTGATAATACAACTAAATCTGCTACAATAAGACATCATTTCGATTGTTAAGGCAACATTTCGATCTTTGACGATACAACCGAATCCACAACAATACGATATAATTTCATCCCTATGGCAATGATTCAATATTTGACAATACCATTGAATCTGCTGTGATACTATTTAGTAGCTTCCAATCGTTATGTGACTAACCTTGTTCAGAATCTGGGGTAGGCCTACTGTTAATTTGTGAATGATAATGATGTAGAGAAGAATTATTATTATTATTATTATCAGAGTTACGGGCAAATCACCTTGCTAGCCTATTTACACATAGTCCAAAAATATTAATTATTTTTATACACCAATTGTCTGTTGTTAAAAAAAATCTATGTATAATCATTCATAATCAATCCGATTTATTAGAGTCATTTCAACTGCCTTTTAAATTGTTTGGCTCCTCTATTAAAAAATCCTCTATTCTTAGTTCCAACCCTGAACGACATGTGATATATGATGATACCTACTTATTGCTAGAACTTACCATCTACGAGATAGTCATTATGCCACAGCCCACAGATATTGAACTCCAAAAGAAATCTGAAAGCAGTGAACACAGGAGTTACCGAGGAGGAAAGAGGACATTTTCAAACATTTTCAAACAGGAACAAAAAAAAAACAAAAAACCTGCACTTACAGCATGAAGTTGGAGAAAAGCCATTTGGCTACTGCCATGAGGCTGTAGAAAGGCTGCAAAGGGTTAAATCATAGAGCGTTTGGTCATAATGCAGCTTTACACATTAATGATTTATTAATGACAGAGGTTGAAGTGTGTTCATGTAAGTATCATGTAAATATCAGGTGTCTCTTCATCAGCAGACTCCAATCTAACAGCCCTGAGTGAGTCATCTTTGACTCATGAGAATGTATGTATGACAGTCGGGTTTGTTAGAAGGAACAGTGTGCTATGAGGAAAGTCTTTAAAGAAATGTACACTCAGCAGGGGTCGAGCTGCACTGGCGTGATGATGGCTGTTCTTGCACATGGCCTGGTAGTCGTATAAGGTCACCCTGTAGATAGGAGCAGAGGAATCATTTGTAATAAATAAAATAAATAAAAAGTTGACATTTAGAGTCCACAACATATCAGCACTTGACAATATTAGCTAGTACTAGAGCTTTTGTGTGATACTGTGATAATAATAACATATTACTGTATATTATATACATTGACATGACAAGTATTATACCACAGCACGGTCGAATTCTTGAATCTGATTAGTCAAAAACTATATAAATATGTTGTAAGAGCATCTCTAACAGTAGTGCTGGCTGTAATTGAAATCACAGGTTTATATTAATGTGCTCATTCTAATATGTTAATGTTTCTATAGTAACAGCTCATTCACAGGGACTTGGATGGTGGACAATCCAGTAATATAACTGTAATAATAATAAGATTTAAAATGTGTCCTTATTTAACATTAAAAAAGTGAGTAATCATTGATATGTGAAGTTTTCTGTAAGGAGACATTTATAGAAGGAGTCTCAAGTGCGAGTGCTTTCCATCCATCTATTCATTTTCTTTACTGCTTATCTTACACAGGGTTGCGGGGAGCCTGGAGCCTATCCCAGGGAACTGGTGGAACAAGGCGCAAGGCACACTGCACAAGGCAGGGCACAATCACACACATGTTCACACACTACGGACAATTTGGAAATGCCAATCAACCTACAACGCATTTATTTGGACTGGGGGAGGAAACCGGTGTACCTGATGGAAACCCCTGAATCATGGGGAGAAAATGTAAAGTCCACGCACACAAGGCAGAGTCAGGATTCGAGCCCCCAACCCTGTAGGTGCGAGGCAAATGTGCTAGTCCATTTCACCATAATGTGACAAGCTACTGAGAGAACAACTGTCTATAGCTGCTATCACATAAGTAATAACAGGTATTAACTTGTCTCATGAATGTTCCATAACATTAAATGTAGCTATAAATGGATAAAAAGTATGCTGTGTCATTCTTTTGTGAATAAATAATTGTTGGCAATGAATAGAAGTGGTATAATAGTAATACACCACTGGGACACCACTGATAAAACACTGCTGTTATAATAAAATAATCAGCTTTGGGGGTAATTTACTTTCTAATAACAGCATGCCCTGTTGTGTTTTATTCCTTTCTTAGTGTAATTCCAGGGGGAAACTAGTTACCTTTTAAACAAGCCCGATTTGATGAGCTGAGCCATCACTGATCCGTCGACTTCCCCAAAGAATCTTCCAACCTGTGTTAGACATGCATGTGCATCAGTCTGTGTAAATATAAAAGCATCATTTATACACTCACTGTCCATTTGTACAGGAACACCTGTACACCTGCACATTTATGGATGGTGAGTGTAGTCACTTTGCCTTTTTTTCACCTCTTTGCACTGATTATGGAGGGATCATCTGATTTACTTACTGTACTTATTGCAAATTTAGTTCAATATTCAAACCATCTGCTCTCCTTTAACAGTAAGACGGATTTATTTAATCTAGCCTAGGTGTGTATGATGTGTGCATACTAGGTGTGCAAATGCCATATAACCGTGAAACACATTTCACACTGTATGGAGATAGCACCTGCAATAGTGTTACTTTAAATTTCACTCTATGATACTAACCACATGTTTGATGTGTTCATGCTTAATTCCATTCAGTACCACACACACTCTGTGTGATGATGCAAATGTGCTAACTGCTACATCAGCCATACCACATCTATTAGAGATTAAGCTCCATATACGGTAATCCCATGATTAGTCTCCACTATTATTACAGTAGATAGAATGCCTTACAGTCTGTAAATATTCACCCTCCTTGAACTTTTCCACATTTTGTAGTGTTTCAACCTGGAACTCAGATGGTTTATATTTTATATATAATATACAAATTTGCGACTGTATAAGTATTTGCGCTTGGTTTGAAAAATGTGTTTGGGGTGAAAAATTTCAAAAGGGGTAAATATTTCTGCAAAGGCAGTTGCTTGGTTATCCCACATTACACACAACTGAACTGTATACAAGCATTAAAATATTAAATATGCCTCTAGATACAGTATATAAATGATGCACAACTCTCTTGACTGAACGAGGGAAGCTTCATACTCACGTCACTTCTCTCCTTAGAGATCACTATGAACCCATTGTTGTCCACCAGGTAACAGTTAATATCCTGTCACAATGAAAAGTGACATAATAAACATTCTTGTCATTCATTTCTATATAATCTTCTAATTATAATATTCTTTTGCACAAGAGACAAAAGATTTACAAATGTTAGTTGATGCTCAATTTAAGTCCTGATATTCTATAAGGAACATTTTACACTTAAATATTGGTTGAAATAAAACATCTAGCTAAATGTAATTCCTTTTGTACTTCCATAAGCAAGCAATGAAACACGTCAGGGGTGTGCTCTTATAGGAAAATTCTCAACAACAGGGAAGTGTGATGTGGATCTACATGAAGCGGAGTTACTGTTACCACATTGAAGCTGATTATTTTCCTATTTCAGCACGTTCTGAAGCATTTTAGTCCTCTCATACAACACCAATTTACCAACACTAACAATTTTCTTTCATACATTAAAGTCTGTGAAACAAGTTAGCTTTGGATATTACTTTGCAGCTGTCAGAGCTGCTGTTATAGAAAATCATTCAACACCTCCTGACCAATCGGCATAAAGAATTCGACAGCACTGTGGTATAAATAAGCATTTATATAAGTGTAAGTAAGCATTGCACTCTAAAGTCAGTGCACACAAACTTATATTGCTGCAAAGCAGTGACTGAAAGAAGACACAGAAAATGTACTCACGATGCTTTGACAGCTGAGAGGACACAACCCATCCACATTACTGCACTACAACGAGGAAGAAAAAAAAAAGGATAACAATATCAAAGTAAAAGAATATATCCTACAGTGTGTATGCTTTATTACTTGGAATATGTTATACAGGATCTGGGTATTAGACTAAAGAGTACGTAAATTCTGGAAAATATTGCTATTTTGTTTGCCTTTTTCATGTATACTTACATCTGTGTCATTTGCCTGCACAGAGAGAACAATAGAGCGAGGAGAAAGAAGAATGCAGATGTAACATTGTGTAGAATTTACTGATGTGTATCTGATGTAAAAAGGGCCATTGTATAACAAACATGGCACACAGATGCAGAGCCCAGAGCCATGCATGTTCTACACTGTAATTCAGAACCGTGTTTCTCAAGCCCAGTCCTGGGGTTTTCTCTCTCTAACTCACCTAGTTAAAAGCAGAGAAAACACCATATGCAGTGTGAGAATGAGAAACACTGCCACAGAATATGTTCCAAAACACAAGACTAAACAGCATCTTTTCACACTGAGGACGACTGAGAGACTCGTACACAACTATTACAAAAGGTGCAAACACTCAGTGATTCTCAAGAAGGCAACACGATACATTAAGAGCCAGGGGGATGTAAACTTTTGAACAGGATGATCGATGTAAATTGTAAAGAAGACAAATATTATCGATTTACACCGATTATCCTGTTCAAAAGTTTACATCCCCCTGGCTCTTAATGTATCATGTTGCCCTATGTAATAGTGTGTACGAGTTCCTCAGTTGTCCTCAGTGTGAAAAGATGGATCTCAACATCATATAGCCATTGTTGGAAAGGGGTCAAATATGCAGAAGATGCTGGAAAAGCAAATCTGCGGAACCTTTTTGCAGATTTTTCTGAAGAACAGTGGGACAAAGAAAGGACCCATGAACAACTATCACAAAACATCATCAAAAAATCATCCAGGTAACAACACACAGTGTTAAGAGTCAAGCGTATGTAAACTTTTGAACTAGTTCATTTGTGTAAATTCAGTTATTATTCAGTCTTGTGCACTATATGTTTGTAATTATTTATTTATTTATTTTTAAACATTTTGCAGATTCAGGTCAAGTCATGTCAAGTGGCTTTATTGTCATTTCAACCGGATACAGCTTTTACAGTACACAGTAAAACAAAACAATGTTCCTCCAGGACCATGGTGCTACATAAAACAACACAGTAACTACATGAAATGTCACAGAACTAAATAAGACCTACTCATTTTTACATAAAGTGCATGTGCAAAAATGTGCTAACAACACAAGACAGTAGAGTAACCACTAAAACATGACAACAGGCACAGTAAAGCAAGGCATATGTAAATTTATGACCTCAACTGTATAAAGCAGGAAATCATGGGTCTCTTATGTGGTACTAGTAATTCATAAGGTTCAGGTTCATCATTTACCTGTTTAGCCGTGGCCCAGAATCTTCTTTCAAGTAGATCTAATGACATTTGGACTCCAATTGCTAAATGCAGGATCAGAAATTAAACTGAGTAAGTGGAGCTTCATTAACAGTCTAAATATAGCACATTAGTAGACTTACATGTTTAAATTCTAATTTAATCTGCATGTAACAGTAGTTTTAGTTCATCCAAACCACAACAAATCCATTTTAAAGCTGACTTTTAGTAGCAAACTGTGATATGTAAAGATTTTATTACAAAAATGTAGATACAAAAAGGTGTTTAAACAACATGAAATGCTGCAAAGAGCATGTAAAAAGGCTTTAAAATATTTTCTATTAAAGCTGACCTCTATCTCTCTGACCAACCCTCATTCCTCTCTCTCTCTCTCTCTCTCTCTCTCTCTTTCTTTACCACTTTCTCTCTCTATCACTCTGTCCAAGAATTGCATTAATAAATAGAAAGGAATGGGCTGCTCTAATACACACTGATGGATGAAGGGACCCACAGTAACACCCATCGCAGTGCGTATGCTGAAAAGAGGAGTTTTTCCTTTCCTCTAATCTGAGAATTGTGCCACTCCATACCTGCATTAGTGCATAATGACTGCTGAGCAAAGGTAAATTTCACAACATTTTATTTCCTGGCATTTGTCACTGTGATTATTTTTGAAGAATCGATATTCGTACATGCATTGCTTAAACAGAATAAATAACCAATAAACTTACATGCCTTGAATCAATTGTGGGTTTTAAACTACTAATTAAATGAATTAAAGAAGTACTGTATATGTGATGTTAATTTATATATTTGTATATACATATAGTATATAGTAGTGTATTTGTGGTGCAGCTGTTTAAAAATGGATTATCATTTGGATTTTTTAAACTTTTGGACTGTAGGCATTAGGAGATTATTCTGTTATGGATTATTTAACAGCACTTTGTCCTGAACAAGCTCCTGTCTTTTACAGCACTGTGATAAAGCTGTAAAGTGAAAAAAAAAAAAAAAAGTGGTTAGGGTGATAAAAGAATGGGGAAAAAATATTTGTTTCAGTCTCAATGTAGAACCCTAAACACTATATACACGGTGCCCAGTTAGACTTGTAGAGAATGTAAACACAACCCTTATGAATTCTTGACAAAAAGCAGTTAGTAGCCCTAACGCACAGGGTCGTGTGTTAGTGGACATTAATAAAGCCAAATGCATCCTATTTGGGCTGACGATTTTGTAAACCAAACAAAAGAATCTCTGGGTGCCTCTAGGGTGCTTTTAGCTTTTAGATAAAGTAGACTATTACACACACACACACACACACACACACACACACACACACACACACACACACAATAACCCTCTTTCTCCCTTTTTCCCTTTAATTTCTTAAAAGCTTCATATTTTACCATAGGCTGCCATTGTAGTGCTAAATTCTTTAAGACATTACATAAATTATAGCTAACTAGACGTTTTTCCGTGTAGTTTGGGTAGATTTTAGTGTCCAAATGCTATGAAATGAAGTACAATAAATTTGTGATTTATAAGTGAAGTGGCTGTCTTATAACAAGTCAATGTAAAAATGCCTTCTCGGGTAAACTTAATTCCAACTCATTCAAGTTAGAATATTTAAATAACATACTGTATATCATACTAAAACTGAATGTTAAATATAAATATACAATAAAAGATAAATAATAGTTTGTAAAATTGTAACTTAAGTCTGTTCTTTGCTGAAATGGCTTCAACAACATTCATTTTAAACTCATATTACTTCATTTTTTTTTACAGAAACCTCCATGGTAATTATGAGGATATAAGATAAGTGGACTCTAAGGACCAAGATGAATATCAATGGTAAATACTACTCACTTTAGTTCATACTGTTTATAGCTAAAAATAATTCTGTGATATAGAAAAAACCTCTAGGCACTTATTTTTTGGTGCTGATGGTAATGAACGAAAGTAGGTATTAGGATCAGAGCCAGCTGGATTAAAATGGCTAACAGGGCTAAGTCCTCCATCTGTTAAAAGGGAATTATTATTATTTTAAAAAAAAATTTTTTTACAAAAATAACGCTCAATTTTTGACCACATCATCTTATTTGCTTCTAGCCTTATAGTAGATTATTTTTTTATGCTTTTGTGGAACCAAAAACAACAGCACTACCAATAATCAGACGTATAAATACACAGAATGGTATGAAGTAGAAGCTGGGGCTGATTTCTTTCTAGCCCAGACTGTATATTCACTCAGCCTATTGCTGAATGTTGTGTCAGGTGATTACGTTCGGAGAAACACTCCTCTAGTGTGTTTGGGTTCATTTAAATAAGCCCACTTCGCTGACATATGCATAGTGCTCATGCGAGGTACAATAGAGGGTGTAATAAACATCAATAAGCTGGATTACTTTCTCGATCACTGATTTTTCAAAATGTCTTTGCAACAAGAAGGAAATGGACTAGGCAAACAATGTCCAATCAGAACTGTTTTGAATGATGCCTCAATGCAAGTGCAGATTTTTCAGTTTACTGTGCATGCTATCTTGAAAAGGCACAACATTATAATGGACTTGAAACAACTGACTTAAAAATATCAGTGGCAATACCAACGCTACAAGTTTCACACATATGGGTTTCATTATAGTAATGCCAAGTTAATGACCAACTTCTGACCACCTGTTAGCCATGGTAACTGTTTAAGTTCCTGGCTTTATTATTTACTCATCTCAAATTATTCAGCAGTTACAGTAAACTGATAGTAGGCAGATTTATGAGTATGAATAGTAAATGTGGACCTGGAGATTCTGGAGATTCTGGTCCTGCAAGGTTTTGATTTACATTTTTGGTTTTCCAATATTTTTTTTCTCTTTAGATCCTACAGTACTGTTGACCCTTCTGAGTCTGACCAGAGAATTGTTAGGCTGCCCGTCAATCTGCACCTGTAACAGCACCTACACCGACTGCAGCAGCCGCAATCTCCTGCTTTCCTTCAACTTGATTTCCAGCCAACTTCCCTTTAACGTCACCACCCTCAACCTCTCCAGAAATGGCATCACACTAATAGATCCAGGAGCCTTTGCCAACCTCAGCAGCCTGCTGCAACTGGATATCTCCAGAAACCAGCTCCTGACCCTCCACCCCTCCACCTTTTACCCACTGAGCAGCCTGGAGTGTCTAGACCTTTCCAGCAACTTCCTGGAGAACCTTCCAGTAGATCTTTTCTCTGAGCTCAGCAACCTCAGAGAGCTCGTTTTAAGGGACAACAGGTTGACGGAAGTAAACTCCAAACAGTTTCAGAGTCTGGCTGAACTCCAGCACCTGGACCTGTCCTTGAACGGCCTGGCCGCTATGTCACTGGATCTCCTGAATGGACTACAGGGCTTGGAGTGGCTCTCGTTAGCTGGTAATAAGCTAAGTACGATTCCGAGATCAATACTGGAGCCACTCACTGTGCTACAGCACCTCCTGCTGAAGGGAAATCAGTGGAACTGCAGTTGCAGTCTAGTGCCATTCAGACACTGGGTGGAATGGATGTTATATAGAGGTGAGAGTGGACTTAGATGCTAGAGACTGAATGTTTCACTTTAATCACATTTTATATGGATGATTGCTTCCTTCAATCTTTTGTATCTCTATATTAGGCATGTAACGAATACAAATATATTATTCAGAATGAACAGTGCGATCTAAACAGATACAAATACAGACATAAATAAGAGGCACACTGTGCATTTTTTTTTTTTTTAAGAAAACTTCAGAAAGTTTCACAGGGCAGCGGATTAAGACTAGAGGTATGTGTCAGGACTGGGATCTTATGGGACGTAACAAAAACGTTCATGCAAGAAGAATTAAGCAGATATGTAGCTTGCAGGACAAAGACCATGTACATGCAGGACTGTGTGATTTATTTATATCAATCCTTCATTCATCCTTAATAAGTGCAAGGTCAGGGTCATGCTGGTTTAAATTAGACTATTAGTTTGTTGATATTGTATTTTTTGGGAAATAGAATCAATTAAATCTGTGAGAAATTATCCTGGCAGGCACAAAGAAAAACATATTCTTTTAAAAAACAGTCAATTGACACCAATTATGAATTGTCAGAGCCTGAATTCATAGACCATGCTGAAAGTGCTGACTTCCAGTTTGGGTTTAACCCTTTCATGTATGAATTATTAAATGCTGATCAAGGATTTTTTTTTCTCTGTGTTTTTACTCTTCTTTACACATGAAAAAAAACTATTTTACCTTTATTTTACTTTCACATGCAAGTGTACACTCCAGTGGACTGCATGCGTTCAAACAAAGAATTTGTGTCCACTCTAGTGGATGTTATGCAGTTATTCTATTAAATCCTTGCAATAGCCAGAAAATGGCTTTTGAATAGCAGTCCACCGAAGTGACCATGAGAGGGTTAAATCCAAATACAGGTACAGATAGTGGCTTTGTGTTACACCCCTACTCTCTGTCTCTCTGTAGGTGGCCAAGTGGACTCTATAGAGTGCTCTCTTCCTGCAATCCTACAAGGCCGAGACCTCCGCATCATCCCTATGGACATGTTCAAACAGTGTTCCCAGCTCCCCTCCTCAGACATGAGGACCCCTCCTTCATCCTGTATGAGCACAACCGAGGGTCTCATCATCTCCACTGACTCAACGGCAGCCTGTCTTGAGCAGCATCCCCGTGCTGGGAACCTGCGCCAAGCAAATACCACCTTGGTGCTGGCCAGGTTGGTGTGTGGCGTGGTGTGGCTGATGATGGTAGTGGTGGCCATGTACGGCTGCATCTATGCCATGATGGCGGCCAAATATAAGCAGGAACATCTCAAGAGGAGCCTACTGCTCCAAAAACGGCCACTGACAGAAGTGAAGGAGCCAGAGGTCGAGTATGAGAAGGAGGAGGATGAGAAAGAGATGGAGCCTGGTTTTGATAAAGGACTTTAGGCTAGAGAGCACATAGCGTGGATGGTTTTGCCACCAGAAGTCTGCTTTTGAGGAAACACTTGTAGGCCATCACTAAACGTAAATGTCTGTTCTGCTGATTCATACAGTTGATTGAAGCTTTTATTCAAATTAACATTACAAATAAAGTAGAATGCAATCCAAACATATTAAGGAGGAGGTGAAGGTTAGAGGAATTGCTCAAGAGCTCAAAAATTGAGGATTTATATTAAGTGACCTGTCCTGAGATTTAATGTCATAACCTTCCACTCCCTACCTCAGAACCTCAACCACTGAGCAACCTTCATCAGCTACATCATTTACATTCCTCATTCTCCTGTAATACAGTCCTATTTGTGCATAAAGAGATAAAGTACATCTCCAGTCTTGGTGAAACTGTATATCACATCCTTTTCTTTCATAATTGTAGATTTGTCTACAAAATATCACAATCTTTTTAATCAATTTTATATTGAATATTTAACTAATACCATTTATTGTTTCAGTGAATTAAATGACAAATATTAAAAGTACATTCAGCTCCAGAAGTATTGACACCCTTCATGACAATGACAATAATGTATATATTGCAGTGGCAATAATTTTTGCTCATTTTCATGACAGGTGCCAATAAATACATTGTTGATGTACATGCTTAAAAGTGTGTATACTCCTTTTATGATGAAATGCCATCAAAGTATAATACTAAACATATCTATTTAAAAATGCTGTCCAAATTAAATATAAAGAAGCTATAAGCACAGAGGCTTAAAGTTAAGGTTAATTTCCCTGATACTATACCTCCAGCCAGTGCTGTTTTCTTCTTCTCAGTCACGGTTACAGCAGTCACTGCTACGAAGATGTTCTTGTCTGTAGGAGAGAACATACACTGGTCATCTCCTTTAGGTCTCGAAGCTTGAATGTATTGGTTCAATCAATGAAATTAGAAACACTGATGTAAAAGATTGATTTTAAACTGCAATATATAATATATTCATAGTGAAATTACCATAATGTTGTAAGTTAGCATTGACTGCAATAAAGTAATTCAGCATCACATGTTAAAGGTCAAGCACCTTTATTGATATCATCAACAGGTACGTAGTAATAAAACTGTCCTGGTTTGTTCTCAGCTGCCAGGCGGTACCAGATAGGGTGATGGTCCATAGTAAAAAGATTCTCCTTGTCCACTGCAGTTAGGAAGTGCCTGATTTTACAAGGGTAAGACAGTCAAAATATGATTGTTCAGGTATACAGGTACAGTAATGACTAGAGTTTGCATTACCTTCCCCCCCCACTGTTTTCCCCAGTTTAGTCACATGCCAATTCCCAGCCCACAGCCAACCCTCCACTATCATATGACAGCTACCAACCAGGGATGGTGAACGCTAACACGTCCTTCCTTCAAGACACTGTCCAGTCAGTCTAACCTTTTCAAACTGCTGCTCATGCTGCATCACAGGGCAGCATAACACACTCGGAAGGAAAGTGCTATCTACCCTCTTCTGCATACATGAACTCTCAGAAATGCCTGTGATTGGCTAGTGTCACTGTGATTGACAAGGGAGAGAGAGTATATCATCCCATTCAGAGAAAAACACCAAATTTTAATCCCATGGCTCCCAGCCACAGATGGCTATAAGAGTTTACACTTTTAAGG
The DNA here is from genome assembly GCF_001660625.3 of Ictalurus punctatus. Taxonomy (NCBI): domain Eukaryota; kingdom Metazoa; phylum Chordata; class Actinopteri; order Siluriformes; family Ictaluridae; genus Ictalurus; species Ictalurus punctatus. Next base: position 18,021,315 of record NC_030423.2, read on the forward strand.
CTTACTCACTTCCCCTTCCGTTGCTCATTGCCAGTGTATCTGGTGACACGCATGAGGCCTGAGCGTGTCCCCAAGAAGGCTGTCTCCACTCCATCATCCACGCTGCAGGAAGCATGTGAAGGGCAGAGGGAACAAAAAAAGAATCTTATAACCAAATGTTATCATAATTATCATAACCAAAAATTGCCTCTGAATTGAAAAAGGACCTATATATTATATTTGGTATTGTTTGGTGAATAATAATAATAATAATAATAATAATAATAATAATAATAATAATAATAATCACTATGCTACAATAGCCTATTGCAATTCATTAAGCCCAGAGTCCACCCTCAACCCCTCCCTAGGAGTACCAGACTTAAGGACTGTAAATCTGAAGGTGAGAAGACTTTTTCAGATTTGGACCTGAGTGTTTCTGACATGAGATTCAACTTGTACTTGTGAGTAAGTGACTTGACTACAACACTGATGGATTATACCTTGCATTTGATCTTTTCAGAATAAGGTTCAGATAGCTCACAATGGACGCTAAGCGAATCTCACCCAGTGTCACTCAGCATCAGTGCAGTCCAATAGGCTTCAAGTGGAGCCGTGACCACTGCGTCGAACAGAGTTTGTTGCAGAAGAACCTCATCACCTGCAGGGAAAAAAATGATGCATGAAATCAAAGAAAAACCTCTGACCTGTTCAAAATGTTTTAAATGTCTTCATGTTCTACATGTCTGAGCAGAACTCACATTCAAGGTCAGGCTCTTTCCCGGTCAGGTATCGGACAACAGCCTGGAGCTGAGTGAGTTTACGATGTTGGGGGTCAATATCTGTCTCACAGTAGGTCCTAATATAGAAAATGATACATCTCAATATTATCAATTAAAACAATGAAACTCTGCAGTAGTCAAGATACACACACACAAAATCAAAACTGTAATAGAGCCTACAAAACATATGTGCATATTTACTAAAAGGAAATGGACACCACTTGATATTTAACTTGATATTTGACTACGGTATATGCAGTAATCAAAAAAATAAGTTTGACTTGTGTCCCACTAGTTTTACCTTGGTGGAAAAAAACCTACCTACACAGATAAATCTTTATAAAGCAGTTCATTAGCAAGCTGGTCTGCCAACTGAAGTAATAATCTAATTAAGTAATTAAAGTAATCAAAAAAAGTCAAGCAACTGACAATCAGCCAGTATTATACTCTAAACACATACATACTGCCTAATCACATTTCACATACGTGCTAACTCTTTTTGGAATTTTGTTAATGTCTTTTTATTTTGCACAAAGTTCATCGTTTGCCCTCACCACTCTTTGGCTATGGTAAGGTCTGGCTGCTGAAGGTCATGAAGGCCTGCAGAGAAAATAAATTTTTAATTATCTACATGAATATGGTTTAAAATTAGAAGACAAACGCAGCATTCACACGACAAATATATATAATCTTATATAAGTCTCAGGATTCTTCCTATCTTATAGCCGTCATGTTTCATAAAACCTACCCTCTTCAACAGAAACATTTCCATAGAACATGTACTGCCCATGGCCCTGTGTTAACACCATCCCAAAACTGAAACCACAAGACACACATAAAGCACATGATTATATTCGGAAATATATAAATGGCCTCTTAATATGTGTGTGTTTAATATATAAATACAGTTAAGTGATAAAGTTTGCATATGCTTACAAAAATAATGAAACGAATGAGACAAGTGACGCAAGTTAGTTTTCAAAGATGTTAGTTCATTATCACAATTACAAAAACAAAAAAAGAGTGTGCCAATATATAAATAATGGACTTTTTAATATGTTGATATAAATGTGGAATTTCTCTAGCAGTGTTTTAATGAGAAACATCCAAACAATTCAACTACACAATGTCAATGGGGATACAAACTTTTGCACACGACTGAGTAGGCAGTGACCCCAGTCTGATATATCTTACCTAAATGGTGTATCATTGATGGTTGTGTAGAAATAATTGTTTTTAAGAAACAATGGCCTTTTCTGTTAAAAAAAACAACAACAACAGGATAACAAATGCAGACAGAATTCTGAAGAAGTTCATTCCTTGTTCATTTATTTTCAAATTCTAATTTTATTTGTCATACACACACACACACACACACACACACACACACACACACGCACGCACACACGCACACACACACGCACACACACACACACACACACACACACACACAACTGACATGTAGTGAAATCACTACAACTGAAAATCTTTCAATCATCCTACAGAGAAATTTGCTATTAAATCAGTTTTTCATAACAGACCTGAATATTAATACTTAGGAAGGGCTGCATTATACATGCACAACTGCAAATATCCTCATTAAAGGGAACCTGTAAGAGTACTGTACTGATAAATAAATACACACTCACCCCTCTGTCCACTGCAGTTCTTACATCTAACATTGAAGTACCGGTCTCACCTTTCACCATGGATGTTCTCAACTGTTTGGATGAGAAACAGATTCAATTAAACACTGGGATCCATGACTGTGTGTCCTGTAGCCTGCTGACTTCATGTCACAGCATTAATAGCACTTGACACTCTTTCTGTGCATTACTAAAACCTTCTTATGATCATTTTAATAGTGTTTATTTGTTTTCTGTGCTGATCCATTAAAATGTAGTCAAATATTATGCGTCAATAAGTGCAAAGCTCACTGTGTCATTGCTGTCTTCCCATTCTGCCTCAGTCAGATCCACACTGTTGTAGTTTGGTTTGGGTTTGAGTTTCTTTCCATCTTTATACTGTAGCAAAAAGGGAAAAAAAATGAATGCAGAATATATCGCCTAATAATAAGAGTAAATATAGCATCTACTAAGACCGACTTTTAAAACTACAACCAGAGATCTACTCACTAGAGGCCTTAAATCAGGGTGTGCCAGAATGTAGCCGTTGTTTGTAATGAGGAAAGCATAGCCGTGAGCACCAAGCTGTGAGAAACACACTCCATTAGCACCACTGTTACCACTGGAATGTTCATACTACCAGGAACAATGTGTATTTCCCTGTTGTACCTTGTATCGAGGAGTAAGCATCATGACCTCCACTAATGGAATGTCCGTGCCCACCACTCCCAGTAGAATTCCATGTGACAAAGTCTCTTTCTTCTTGCTGAACACAGGCATTGCCACAGTGGTCATCAGGAGCAGACTCTGAGCCATGCTGTTAAAGAGCTATGGTAGAAATGAGAAACAATGAGCCTCCACTGGGCCACTGCTGTGACAAAAAGCATGTTTTTGCAATTAAACAATATAACAGCAGGTGGCACTGTAAACAAACAAAAACAACGGTTGTTTGCTAGACATGGTACAAGTGAGGCTAAATAAAATCTAAAGGGCATTAAAGAGAGACTGCAACTCTTTAGTGGACTAATCTACTAAACCTCTTTACCTCTTTAGTGTTAGGGAGCTGGATGAGAATGAAGATGGCAGATGAAAAGAAAAAAAAATGCAGATCAGCTTTCAGTGGTAGGTGAAATGAGGATTAGAAAAGCACTGGTGCTTCAGCACACAGTGCTTTACATGCAGACAGAAATAATATAAGAGATGAAATTATGACATTTATGCTGTATCTTTGCTAGGGTATCCTTGCAAAACAATAACAACAACAACAATAACCTCAGCAGAGTCCACGGTTCTGAATCTTCTAAAGGTTAGGAATTTGTATATCTTGCAATAAAACAAGGTAAAAATACATAGACTCAACTGAATAATCATGTGCAGTAGTAAAAATAAGATAATATCAATAACATTATCATTCATTCATCTTCAGTATGCGCTTATCCTGGTCAGGGTTGCAGTGGATCCGGACACTAGTCCAGAAACGCTGGATGTAATATGGGCGTACACCCTTTATGGTATGGCTGTACATCGCATGGTACACTTGGGGGAATTTAGCATTGCCAATCCACCTGCCAGCATGATTCTGAGATGTGGCAAGAAACCAGAGAACCCAGAGGGGGAATTTGCACACGAACTCCACACAGACACTAAAACAAGCTCAGGATTGAACCAGATATGTTGTGAGATCTCAACACTACCCACTGCACCACCACGTGCATAGAGATATCCATCCATCCATCCATCAATCCACAATTTGGAAATGCCTGTCAGCCTACGACGCATGTCTTTGGACTGGGGGAAGAAACCAGAGTACCTGAAGGAAACCCCTGAAGCATGTGGAGAACATGCGTCCTTTCATAACTTGTCCTATTGTGAGATAACGCTCACACAATAAACACCAGGTCCTCTTTAGTGGTTCACCAGAACAGCATCTGTCCTTACCACACTGTCCATGTACGCCTCAGTCCAGATGATGTCATGATCGTGATCGATGACCATGGGGCGACTCAGAACATGAAGATACTCCATGACGTTCTCCTGCACATCGGCCAGCGTGTTAATGTGAGTATAGTAACCTGCAATCAGATCATAAACATTCCTCACATAACAGAAAACTATTCAGAGAATGGCGTGTGTAAGGTGTGTGTAAACTAAAGCAGTTTCAGTCACTAGAGCAGATTTTATAAAGTAACGTGTAAACTTCCACAAACTGTTACAGAGTGAAATTCACCCTTATTGTTACAGGCGATCCACTTCACATTTTCTGCGAAGGTCATATCACGGCCGATGAGGTAGGTGAAAACCCGCACCTGTGGGACATCCAATTGATAAAAGGAATGGTTCAGCCAAAAAGGACATTTAAGCTGATTCCATGATTGGGGTGCCTTTTATGCTTTATAATGCTTAATAGTTACTCTTTTATTAATAACTTTTCAACGTTATATCCAAGAAAACATGCATTTAACCATGTGGTAACCACCTCAGACAGCAATATCAAATTTTTTACAAAGTTTCTTTGCTGACAGTGGGCCTCATTCATCAATCTTTGAGTAAAGTACTGTATAAATGTTAGTGTAAGCCATACCGAACTAACAATTTACGTTATATTTACAAAGGTTTTGTAAACACAGTTTTCCTTTATATTCGCATGTGTATGTTAACAAATAGCAATTGTTTGGTGATGGCCACAAAACTCCATAAAAGGCCAGGTTCACAGAGCAGAAAGCACAAAATGTACAAAAAAAAAAGTTGAAGTTGAAGTAATTTTGGCTCAGGTCTACAAGAATAAAAAATATATTATTTAGCAGCACATTATCATTAGTAAACACACAAAATATGGTTAACTAGCATTCATGCTAATGGCATAAGGATATTAATGAGCAGCTATTGTCCACTAAATGTAGAGTTGGCAGTTGGATTCCCGGTCTCCATGACTCCACATGCTGAAGTGTCATGAACCCCAAGTTGCTAGCGCCTTGCATGGCAGCTCTGCTACCATTGGTGTGTGTGTGTGTGTGTGTGTGTGTGTGTGTGTGTGTGTGTGAATGGGTGAATGAGACACAGTGTAAAGTGCTTTGTAGAACCGCTAAGGTTAGAAAAAGCGCTATATGAGTGCAGACCATTTACCATTAAGGACAGTTTAGTCATGTACTTAAAATGTATTTTTTAATTAATAATTAACTTTCGATTTATAAATAAGGTAACCAAGTTGTACTTTTTGAAAAAAGAATTTCTTCTTCCTGTGATCTTCAGGAAATTCAGCTGAACTTCCTGTTGAATATGTGACTTGCAGAACATTGCAAATATTTCATAGGGGTTAATTTTCCCTGTGTTGATAATTGCACTTACATTACATACATATTTATAAATGTAACATGAGTTGGACACAAATGGTACCCCACATGGTTTTCCTATCCCCTATTTGGTTTTATTTAAACCCCTCTCTGATAGGAAAATTCCACAAGTTTTATATAGAATGTTTAAGGCTTTATCCAACATACTTTTAAGGGTTCTAGAGATAAGTTGTTTTTTTTTTAAAAAAGAGAGAGAGAGAGAGTATTGGAGGATATATATACTATTGGTGCATTGGTGTAAAAAAATCTTTGGACAAACTATTAATTTAATCAAAACTGGTTTGGAAAAAATGGATAAATTATGCTAAAAATAAAATTTAATTCCATCATTTTTTATTTAAATAAAGGCAAGTGTTGTTGAGAAAATAAATCCATATATTATACATTTTAATGAACTGTTATGACTGAAATTCAATTATTTATATATCATTCACCTATTTCTTTTCTTTGTTTGTGGACAGAACAGATTATCCATTACCTTCCTCTCGGGCCAGTTGAACTCCTCGAACACAGACTGGAAATCTTCCATGGCTCCATCTGTGATGAGCATGATGGCCTGATTGCACAAGCTGCCCTGCCCATTCGCTGTGGCCTGGCCAAGAGGAACAGTCACACAGAGAGTGTGTGTGTGTATATGTGTGTGTATGTGTGTGTAAATGAGAAAGAGAAAGTGTGTGCCAGAGACTGATCTTGATGTTGAAACAAGCTCAGGCACATTCAAAAATAAAAAGCACAAGCCTCCTGAAATTAATTAAATGACATGTTACTGTAAATGTTCAATACTGACCTCATTCAACACCCAAAAAGACTCCTTCATGGCCTTTTTAACTTTCCCCTCGCCCTTTACTTGCAGGTCTTCCACAAGCAGCCTAAAATGCTGAAGATTGCAAAACAGGCAGAGTAGCAGCATTCAGATACTAATAATTGAGCATTCTGTTTTTCTTTAGGTTTTTAAAAAAGAATGCTACATTTTCCTGCTCTCTGATCAGAATTTTCATGCTTTCTGACAATAACAGCAAAAAAAACACGATCATTTTTGCACAGCTTTCAGCTTTGACCTCTAGCTCTTTTATGAATAAGAAAAGCATCACTGTGGTGTTTCATGTGAACAAGACAAATATCAAGACAAATACATCTTTCAGAGTGCTGTGTCTTCCAGAGATTTCCTGAGAGGGCCTGAGCAGTTGTAATGTGGTAATATCATTACCAGCTCTACATAACGACCCTGCAAGATTGCATTTAGCTCAGCCATCATCGCACACTGACACACACCACCACATAGCTCAAACATACCTCCCGGTTGTCCAGATCCGCCTGCACGAGCGTGCCTTGGAAACAGGGCTCCACATACTGAACATAATCAGTGTACTGGAGGATAAACAACACATAAATTATGACTGGATGCTCTTTAAAAGTTATTCCTTGTAGGGGTTCCTGAAATAGATAAAGTCGACCTACCGCAATAATGTTGACAAAGTCATTTTCCCCCAGAGTGTCCAGGATGGTGTTTATGGTGTGTTTGGCAATAGTGAGCTTCAAGCCCTTCATGCTGCCACTGATATCCACCACTATGATAATGTCTTTTGGAGACGTAGCAGCCTGAATGTACCTGCGGCAGTGAGGGACACCAATAATCAACCGTGCACTAAATCTGCTGCCATCCTTTCTTATATAAAGTATAAAAAAGCAAATCAGGCTAATTAAAAGCCTACTTCTGAATCATTTCCCTTGTTTAACTTAAGGAAAAAAAATCTTCTCAAAGTGGGGTCTGGCGAGCCAAAATGTCCTTGAGGCATATCCAATAATTTAGTTACAGTGGTGGAAATTACAACCCAGCATTGTCAATCTTTTTGCATTTTTTGCATTTACGTTCATTCATTTAGCAGATGCTTTTATCCAAAGCTTCTTACAAATTTTTATTAATTCTTTTCATTGTTAGTTTGTTGGAGTAGTCACTTGAATTGAATTGAAATGTTTGAATCCAAATCCAAACTCCTATAAACAGTTTGAACTCTGTGGCAAGTTTAGAAATAGAAAGCTCTATGGCTATGATAAATAAGCAAAATATTACTGTACAGATTTAGAGTTCAATGGGTCAATCAAAGGTTTGAGAACCTTTTGATATGTAGGTGTGTATCAGGACAGGGATCTGGAAGAACCCAATTGCTTCTTTACAGAAGCAGGAGCTCAGATATAAAGCACATGGGACAAAGAATGCCCATGTTAATGAACAAAGGAGCATATTGAATGATGTCGGATGCACACTCAGCGATGTGACACGTTTACCAAATTAATTTATTTTCCGTAAATGGTCAGCGTGACTGTGCTTTAAAGGACTTCTTAGTGGGACTCCTTAGTAATGCAACAGTAAAGCACTTGTTTGAGTTCGAATCCTGATGATGCCACAACCATCTGTAGACGGACGTTTAGGGAGTAAAACTGGTCGTGCTGTATGTGTGGGAGGGCTGGCATTCTCTCTCTCTCCCTTGTCAATCTCGCCTGTCATGTATGTGGAAAAATAGGCAGAGCTTTTCTTGATGTATAGTACACTGCCCTGTGATGCAGCATAAGCAGCAGTTTGAATAAAATGCAGTTGGCTGGCTTCACATGACTCGGAGGAAGCACGTGTTAGCCTTCATCCTCCCCGACTAGTAGCTAATGCATAGGGATGATCTGGCTGGTAGGTGGGAATTGGTATGTGCCAATTTAGGGAGAAAATTGGGAAAACGCTCTTTTTTTAATTACTAATTTGTTTATAGTTTGGGAAATAAAATCAAATAAGTTCTTTTAAAAATGAAAACAAAAAGGGTTGTTTTTTTTTGCAGACAACTGAAAAACAAACAAACAAACAAAAAGCTGTACAACCCACACTTCTACTATCATGTACAGCTATATAAACAATCACATATGGTGTCCAGATGAGCGTCATTGACCTGGCTATTGAGCTGCTAACTACTTAAAGAGTGGATTAAAGTATTGGACTGGAATCAGGGCTTTGCTGGATGTACTGCCAGTGCACACAATTAAGCAGCTATCACAGCTTTGATAAGTTCTAGAACAACAAAACCAGACAATCAGACAAATTTGGTTTCATTCAGCTGCATGTAGCATCAGCACAGCTGTTCTCACCAGTTTCTATTTCGACAGTCAAATGCAACCACTCCATTCGGGTCTGGAGTCCACTTGATACCTGGAGGCGTGGAGGAGAACATGTATCACTGGGTGAATTATGAGTCTAATGGCGAGGGTATATGGAATATATTTGTTAATGCTTTGAGAACGAAATGATATGTGACCCTGTAGTTTCTCAGTGTACCTGGATAGAGTCTGAAGAAACCAGTGGAGCTTCCAAAGAACTGCCATGTGAGAGTCGGGTCCTTCTGGAAGTTACTGATGAAGACGTCATTCAAAGCCTCAGACATGTACACACCATTGAGAATGTCTGGATCTAAACTCCAAGAGACAGAAACATTAAGGAAGTAATGCCCATTCAATTTACTTGTTCATCAAAGAAGAGTAATTTGATATCAGGATTATTTGAACAGTGCCTTACCTTTGTTGTACACATTGGTTGGGACTTGGATGTCACTCATTAGTGTGTTAACTGGCAGATTGTTAAAATGCTCGTTCTCTTCCAGTGGAAACTCGCCACCAAGTTCAATGTAGTTGCCATCCTCATCCATCGTGTTTACCAGCAGGGAGTTGAAATAGTCAAACTATTTTGAAAAGCGTAACAGAAATTATGAAGCAATATTTCACAATGAAAAATGTCCTAATTTCTAATTACTGGTTAGCAGTTTTCTAATGTTTAGTGACACAAATTCAGTAACCCTTTACAATAACAGCACATGAATAATCATACATGAAAACCTGCATCAATACTTACTTAAATATGAACTAATGATGAGTTAAGGCATGTACTAATCACAAACTAATGAAGAGATAACCTTAACTACGACATGAGTCTTATGAATTCATGCATGAATAACGACCACCTTAAGTACGTTAATACATGTTTGTGAGTTAATGTATTAATTAACATGTCGGGGTAAACTAAAGAATATGAATTAAACGTGCATCATTTCAAATTGTTTATATCATTTACTCCGGGCCTTAGCCACCAAGAACACATACTAATACTACAGTGAAGAGAACTGGATGGGGAATGACGCAAAACGGGTTGAGATTAAATTATTGGTGTTTATTATTAATGCGTATTTCTACATTCAATGAGCAGGATCTATGTAAATTATGAAAGCAATCCAGAGCCATCCAATGATGTTTGTGTACACAGCTGCATATGGCAAATAATATTAACAATTTGAAAGTATGCACACTTAATTTATATTCTTTGTTTAATTTAGTTTAATTCAGTTTTCCCCTTCATGTTAATTAATACATTAACTAACAAATATATACCAACATGTGTCAGTAGTGGCTTGGTGCTTAAGGTTCTGGGTTACTGATCTGAAGGTCAAGGGTTCAAGCCCCACCACTGCCAAGCTGCTGCTGTTGGGGCCTTGAGCAAGGCCCTTAACCCTTTCAGCTCCAGGGGTGCTGTATCATGGCTGACCCCAGCCTTCTGACATGCTGGGGTACGTGAAGAAAAGAATTTCACTGTGAATATGTATATGTGACTAATAAAGACTCATTCATTCATTCAATAACGTACTGTGGTCATTATTAACGCATGAATTCATAAGACTCACATCAGAGTTATGGTTAGCTCTTCGTGAGTAGTAGTTTGTGATTACTATATGCCTTAACTCATCATTAGTCAACAACAGCGCGGAGCCTCTTTCTGTAATGTCCAAGAAGGCTGGATACACTTACAGAGGATTTTGGACATTTCAAACCCTTTAATAATTTTTAAGTTTGGCTGGCACTTACTGACGTAAGGCTGAGTAATTTCTCTTACAGTTTGAGTACAAAATGTGAATTACTGTCTGTATACTGTATATATTTTATACAGTCAGTATTACTTGTGTTCAGGAAGTCTTGCAATAATTTTGATGTTCCTGTACATGCTTTAGAGCTATTCCAGTTTTATGGACGTGCCATTTACAGTCAAAACTTGTATACAGAATGTATTTATTATTAGTATACTGAACCATCTTTTTATATTTTCCTAAGCCCCTGACGATAGAGTCCAGACATCAGAAAAATATCAGGCACATGTTACACATGTTTTAAATATACATGTTTTCTATTTTGACGAGGGAAATATACCTGCGTTACAGACGTGACAAAAAAAGTACAAGACTTTTTGGGAGATAAGATATAGTTTGTAGGATTTAGGTCAAATAAAATGTACAAACCATAGGTATTAATACAGACAGTTGGCTTCTCCAAAGAACATTATATATTTATTTTATTTTAATTTTGGTTTCGAACCCGAAGACTCGAGAGTTGAACTAATCATTTCTGTTTCCGGTACAGGACCTATGAGAATGTTGCAGCGCATGCGCAGTCAAAGATGAACGAATCGCTCTCTGAGACATCTCGCTGTTCCTGAGTCATATTAAAGATTCGTCCAAAATTAACAAATCGTTCATGAACGACTCATCACGAGAAAGCAGCGCTTACCTGAGTATGGAAAAGCACAACAAATGCTTTAAAACTTTAACAGAGACCTCTAGTGGGTATTTAAACCACCAAACTTTGACCTCTGAGATATCAGTGGAAAGGCTGCACAATTAGTCGACTTTAAACTGAAATCACAGTACCGCAAATGGTTATGGATTATTTAAACCTGAGTTCACAGTGTCTTTGATGCCGTTAAGGTGTAACCAACGTGAAGTTGTTCAAGGCTCCGTTTAGAGACCATGAATATGGTGTGTGCATGAGACCACGAAAGGGTGAGAACTGCATGCTAGATCAGCAGCTATATTAAATATTTATCATATGGATAAATATTTGGATTTGGAATGGATTTGTGGATGGGTGGGTGGATGGATGGGTGGATTTGTGGATGGGTCGGTGGATGGATGGGTGGATGAATGGATTTGTGGATGGGTGGGTGGATGGATGGATGGATGTGTGGGTGGATGAAGGATTTGTGGATGGGTGGATTTCTGGATGGGTAGGTGGATGGATGGATGGATGGATGGATGGGTGGGTGGATGGATGGATGGATGGATTTGTGGACGGGTGTGTGGATGGATGAATGGATTTGTGGACAGGTGTGTGGATGGATGGGTGGATTTGTGGATGGGTGGGTGGATGGATGGATGGATGGATGGATGGATGGATGGGTGGGTGGATGGATGGATGGATGAATAGATTTTTGGATGGGTGGGTGGGTGGATGGATGGGTGGATTTGTGGATGGGTGGGTGGATGGATAGATGGGTGGGTGGATGAATGGATTTGTGGATGGGTGGGTGGATGGATGGATGAATGGATTTGTGGATGGGTGGGTGGATGGATGGATGGATGAATGGGTGGGTGGATGGATGGAGTTCAAATCGCAATCATGTGTCAAAATGATCGCAATATTATGTTTTGCGTCAAAACGATTGCACTGTTTTCAGCCAGTTTGCGCAGTTCAATGTGCAGTCGAGAGTCAAAATGTATGATGCTTTGTGTCAAAATGATCACTAGTAGTATTAACAGAGCATTAACAGATTTCAGTAGTTATGTTTAATCACGTCTAATAATGGCTGTCATTTGGATTCTACTGTGTGAGCATATGTGCATGCCTGTTCATCTCTCTCCCTCTCAGACACACTCACATTTATTCAAATACTGTAAGAACGATAACAATGTAGTGATCTGTAAATCCCCATGGTGCTCTCATTGATGTTATTATTTAACTTCTTATATGTTCAGAGAATTAATTAATTAATTATATTTCTAAAATGTTCCAATATAAAGTAAGACTGTAATATAAGTCAGTCATCTAACAGCAGCATGATGGTAAACAAATGTGCGCCAATGCAAAAGATTTAATATGAAGCATCCATAACGCATTATTATGGTTGTTCAGAGCAAAGGGAGATGAGTTATTGATCATAATTAGCATGGACCTAATTTAGCTTTGTACAAAAAGTTTTAAGTTATTTGTATTAGTAATTATTATATGATATAAACTTAATCATGGCAACATGATGCAGCACTGAAGTGTCGTGACCTCTTAAATATAGCACTTATAAATTCAAAAGGCACCACTGTTATGACAAAGTGAGTGTATTTATTTCTCAGACGTGTCCATCTTTCTGCAAAATGCTTATTGCTAATATAAAGTTGCTGGGTTTTTTTAAATACGTTTTTGACCCCTCTTTTGAAAACATGAAGTATGGCTGGTTGAAAATGTCATTTTAATAGGCCTATTGGTGCACACCTCATATGTGGTGGATAAACATGGCAATTTCCTTAAAATTTCTATTAGAGAACATTAATGCAGTAAAATACAGACATAAATGGACAACATAAAAAAGGATTTGTTCTTTTGTTAAGAACTTTATTTTTTAAAGGCAAGGTTGCCATTTGCATGGAATTGCTCTTTCCTAAATGTATCTTTAGAAATGAATGAAGTTATTTTTATTCTTTGCTCCGGCATGCTGTGAACTTGTGTTGAACTCACCTCTAAGCTTGCATTAAACTCGTGGTATAGATCTGCGTCCTCCACTGTATCTGCCAGTCGCTGGAGAGAGATCGTATAAGGGCAGTTACATTCAGATCAATTCCTCCTGTAGCAGTTTTATTTACATAAATGAGCTGTTAGTCAGGAATGTGAAACTTCTCTGTCACAGAGGTCAATAAAGCACTGCTTTTACCCGAGCAGGAAGTATTAAACGTATGCACCACAACATGACTACTTTACGGCCAAGTACCAAATTAAACTAAAGTAAACTGCCCACTACTTGCAACTTTGGGGAACTTAAGGGAAACAACAAGAAGAAGGGACTGGTATTAAATTTCCTTTTAAAGAGAATGCAGACCGGTGTATTACTGTGACTACACACATAAATGGCACAGCTATTATTTCAACCCCATCTGTACACAACTCCACCTACCAAACTCAATTATAACTCAAGCAAAGTATCAAAACATAAAAATTTAAGTACAGTAACAAAGTTACTCTTCTACTGTACATAATTGTGAATTTTAAGTTTCTCTACTTTGCTTGAGTTTTTCTTTCATTTAAGTAGTTTTGACTTTTACTTGCTACATTTCAAAAGAAACATCTTTACTTTCTACTCACTACATTTTCAACAATAACTGCATTTCTCTGTATTCATATATTTGTAAAGATGCTAAAAAGGTGCCTTCTTAGCAACTGCCATTTCTAAAGAGTTGATCTCAATATGTAACAAATCTAAACTTTAACAGATGTGACAGTGAGAATGGGACCTAATACTCATGACTGTGTCATGACTGTGTCATTGGCCCTGTTCAAAATATAGGAATGGGCCCTCATTTCAAGGTTTTAACATCAATATTTAAATTTTCAGTATACGTTATTTAATAATTAATAATGAAAAATATATATATTTGCATTTTTAAGGGGCCCTTGGCTTCTTAGGTCGCAAATCGGTTGCTTACCTTTACCTAGTGCTAAGTCCACCCCTGACTGTAACATACTATTTGGGTATTTATAATAAATACACTTTATATTTATCAGCACAATTTGAAAGCTGTCGCTACCCTTAGCTAATGTTTTCCCACGTTCCTAGGGTCATTGTTTAAGATGATCACTTTACCGTCAGTAAAATTAGCCTTAAATCTGTGTGTCACTTGAAGCAGATGTCTTTTTTCTTTTGTGATGCTTTCTTGTACTAGTAAACTGAAATGAGTAATTGCAATTTTACTTAAGTAAAGGATTTGGTCATTTTACCACCTCTGTTGGTCTAAATGGCCAATCAATTCCATCTTCCAAGGTAACCTACTGACCTTAACAGACTTCATCTTGCTTCCCAGCATCTTCTCAATTTCATCTGAAAACTCCTGGGCCAAATGAATTCCATTTACTTCCTCTATCCGGATAATGGGCTCCACATCTTTGAGTTTCTGGTGGCAGCAACAAAACTGTTAATCATTACCAGTCATTTTATTAAAAGCCAGATTATCTTAGATTCATTGCTGAATGGTTCAGGGAGGATCTATCTAGGCCTCGCAGCTATCATGCCCTCTACAAAATGTACTATTATTTAGTAACCCCTTAGTTATTTAGGCATTATCTGACAACCCAATTGTGCTTAACATTGAAGGCCTGGTCTATTGTATGCAGGATAGGTCTTACGTGTCTTCTACCTAGATCCAAATCTATAACAACCCTAAGTTCTTGCTTAGTATTTCAGATCCAGGATTTAAAATCTGGCATACTCATGGGATATGTAGACTTTGGGATCTGTTTAATCAAAATTTACTGATGCCTTTTGAAGACCTGGTTATAAAACATAATCTGCCTAGATCTCTTTTTTAATAGATTTCTCCAAATTATGGATTATATTTTTAAGTAGTGGTACGTTGTATTTTTAAGTACCACTTTTGCCACTAAATTCTCAATGTCGGACATGGAGAAGACTTTGTTAAATCTTCCGCTACATAAGCAGATCACTTGTCTTTAATGCTTTATTTATATGAAGTAGCAGGCATGCAGGACCTTAAAAGGCTGTGGGAGAGGGAATTTGATTGGAACTGGTGTGAAGTCAGGTGAATAAGAATTACATTTGCAACAGGGCTAGAGCTATTCAGCTCAGGATTGTGCATAGACTGCATATTACACCACTCATTAAAATAAGTTTAACCCAAGTAATTCCTCATTATGCTCTGAGTGTCAGGTTGCGGTGGGAGATTACACCCACTGTATATGGGACTGTTGCATAATTAAAACTTATTGGTCAAATGTCATTTGTGCTATGAGCCGAATATTTGGATTAGAACTAGAGCTGGATCCCTTGTCTTTGATCCCAGTCAGGCAATTGCCGAACAAGTTTGCTAGATGTTTTACTGAAATTTTTAGCCTTTGCTGCCAGGAAAAACATATTGTTAATCTGGATCAGTGACAAACAATTTTTCTTTGAAAAATTGGCATAAGATTACAAGAGAAATTATCCCTCTGTAATACCTGTTATTCATTTGTCAACTGTGGTTTTCATCATATCTGGACTCCTTATCTTGATAATAATGATGACCCTTTAAGTGATATTTTGAGGTGCAGGATGTCATAATGTCATATAAGACATAGATGTCTTTTTTCTTTTCTTCATTTATTTCCTGTTCTATTACTGTCAGTGCTAGGCCTTGTTCACTTGGTTCTGTTTGTGTTGTAAATGGTTAAAATGTTAATAAAAAAAAAGAATAAATAAAAAATAATAATTAATAAATAAAAACCAGATTATACTAGGAAAACAAAAGCATTGCCTATTTATGGTTAAGCGCATATTTATGTGTGGTGGTTGAGAAAACCCTTAAGATGGTTCAAATATTTGACATTTACTACTATACAGTGCATCCAGAAAGTATTCACAGCGCATCACTTTTTCCACATTTTGTTATGTTACAGTTGAATTCCAAAATGGATTAAATTCATTATTTGAATTCATTATATGAATTTAATCCATTTTGGAATAAGGCTGTAACATAACAAAATGTGGAAAAAGTGAAGCGCTGTGAATACTTTCCGGGTGCACTGTATATTGTTTTGAAAACTACAGGGATTCCTCAACTGAAATATGTTTATCTTTTGCATCTATCACAAACATTGATTACTAGCAATTTTTATAATTGCTTTAAAAAAAAAATAAAGCCTGGAATGTAGTATCAGAGATTATTTTTGCTGCTGTTTAAAGTGCATAGGTGTGTGGTGGTTTAGCTGTTAGCACGTTCGCCTCACACACGCCAAGGTTGTGGGTTCAATTCCTGCTGCTGCCCTTTGTGTGTGGAGTTTGCATGTTCCTGGGTTTCCAAATTTACTCCGGTTTCCTCCCCTGTTCAAAGACTAGCTGATTGGCGTGTATGTGGCTTTTTCAGATAATATTGTTCACAACTCCTCGTGCGAGGGAGAAGCTTTGCGACAGTTTGCTTCACTGAATTCAAGGACGCATTTTAGAGAGGTGTAAATGGAATGTGGAAAAATAACTCAAGGGAATGATAAGTTACATTATATAATATAAACTATATAAGAAATAATGAATGAAAAATTGAAATGCAACAAGGAGTTTGTTTACGGTAACAGTGTGTGTTACTAATTCTCTTCCGTTACATGACGTCCCAGTACTACTTTTAGAGCATAGTATAAGTAGGCGAATTGAGACTCAGCATCACTGTTGGCTCCTTGAGTGAGGCTCTTGATACTGAAAAAGTGTCTGCTAAATAGATAAATGTTAACAAATCCACTTGACAGTGTCCTTAGAGAATTTAGAGATGAGATCTCAGTGTAATAGGACTCACTTGATCTCCAGATTAATTCTTTAATTATATAATTTGGGGAAGAATTAAAACAATTGACAAACTGAATGTATTCACATGAACCTTTTCTTTTTCATATTTCTTTTTCACGTGCTATCTTGAAATACAGTATTTTGTAATGTTTTATAATTATCACATTACGGAGAGTTATATAAGAGGACTTTGTTGAAGAAAAATAGAAATGGGGCATCCCTACAAGCTTACATTCAGAAAATCCTCATAAAGAGCACTGAGGGGAAAGTATACCCAGAGTATTAGACAAACCCTGGTAGTGTTCCCACTGTGTGTCAGTCCACAGCTGGATCCCTGAAGAAAATACCTGCATACAGAGCCAGAGCTGAACCACAGCTGAACTAGGTTTAGTCTAGAGGGAATTATATTGGGATGTGGTTGAAGTAAAATGCATAACCAATGCCATTTAGCTCTGTTTAACAGGAAGAGTACGGAGTAATACTATGAGGGGGTGTATATTTTCATTAGATCCTGCACTGATTATATTACAGTAAATCTACTAATACATTTGTCAAAGATGAATTCTGTTTTGGTTTATTCCAGTTTCAGAGGAAATGCAGAGTGAAAGGGGTAAGGAAAATATATTAAAACGGCTGTCTGGACAAGAAAGTTGGGACCTGGATATTTGTGGGTTCAGACATCTGTTTAAAACCTTATGAACAGCATTACACATGCTCATCATGACATTATGTATGCATAAAACATGGTCCTGATTACACATAGTGCAAAGTAAAAATAGAAAGAAAAAACAAAAACAGAAAGCAGGTCGACTGACCTGCTGAACAAATTTGATGTGTGTGTGTGTGTGTGTGTGTGTGTGTGTGTGTGTGTGTGTGTGTGTGTGTGTGTGTGTGTGTGTGTGTGTGTGTGTGTGTGTGTGTGTGTGTGTGTGTGTGAGTGTGCGCTCTGTGTTGCACCAGATGTTGCAGCTGAGGTAATGACGTGACCTGAAACCATAATCATGTAAGTAGGTGTCTAGGCCATTTACCTTCTGTAGAAGTGCAGATCCTGAATATTTTATAGCAACTGCATTCAGCTGTTCTGAAAGGCTATCGGCCCATTTTTGAACCCTGAAACAAAAATTTCCCAAATTGATTATTAGACCTCGTCCATGTGCATGTTGTAGTGACATTAATTAAAGCATGATAAAACCACATTTATGACCTCATTCATAGATCAAATGATGGATTGCCTTATATTGCCTTATACCATTGCACGGTTGAGTTATTGTGTCTGATTAATTTTCTATAACAGCAGCTGTAAGGCAAATCACAGGTTGATAATGAGTTTTTGGAAGGAGTCTCCAGTGTCGGTGCTTTGTGGCAATAAATAAGTAAAAATGTTAGTGTTGTCAAACTGTCGTGGTAATATAATAGCAATAAAACACATCAGGAAGTACTGTTATAGGAAAAATAATCGACTTCAGGATGGTAACAATAACTCCCCATCATTATTTTCCTATAACAGCACACCAAAGTGTTTTATTTTTCCACTTATACCATATTGATTTTACAAAGTCACTATTGGTAAATGAAATATATATAGATTAGAGATTTTCCTAAAGAACTATCATATTTTACAGCAGGGTTTCAAAGTATATAATACTGAGGTGTCTCTTCCATAATACGTATTATGTTATTTCATTGGTTGTAATATCTACAAAAAAAAAATCTACATTAATTTCTGTGTTTGGTAACATATGATTACATTTACTGTATAAAAACCATATAAAAAAAACATGTTATTGTTGCTGTTATTTGTCATTTAAGAGGTTAAATCATAACTGCTAAATACCCTTACTTTGGATTATAAATAACATAAGATCTGGTTGTCCTAGTTCCCTTCAGGAAGAAGGCTCTGTAGCATCAAAAGCAGCACTACCAGATTTCCACAAGTCATCTGGCTTACCAACACTGAACAATGTAACCCCTATCCCATCTGTACTGGTTATAATACACTCTTTAATGCACTGGACAGAATCTATTTATGACAGAAGCCCATTCAGCACACTAACAAACCAGAAACACAACAGCAACTCAGTTGTATGAAAACAAACAGTAAAAACATCATATGCTCGCTGGTGTCTGCAAGGTGGTGGGAGATGGCAAGCTGGAGGATGTTTACCGTAAGAAGAAGTATGAGCCTTAATGAATGTACTGATGCTTTTATTCATACTTATTTTTACAAAGACTATTCTTATGATGTTACAGTGAATATGCTGTCAACATTGCATGGCATTAATATGAGTATGTGAACACTAAAAACAGAAGAAGGAGTGTACTTTGCATTAAATTGTTTTCAATAGACTAACTAGATAACAGACTGAAAATTTGTAATTCTTTTGTTTTGAAAGTCATACACGGTGTTCAATCAGCAACACGCATATGGTGTTCAATATGGACCTACACTTTCCATTTTGAGTTAACATTGTGTTAATGATGTGTTTCTGTATTTACTTTAGCGTTTTTGTTTTTGTTGCATTTTCTGGTCTGCTGTTGTGTTTTCTCATTTGCTGTAGTGTCTTTGGTTTTGAGTTTTCTGATTTGCGGTTGTGTTTTCTGATTTACTCTTGCTTTTTGGTTTGTTAATATATTTTGCACGTATCGGTCCCTATAGTTTATTGTTTATACTGCCTGGACAATCCAATCGCACATATTCATTTAGAATGCTGCTTTTATACTCTGTTGTTTCTTTGAATTTAATTGAATTCAATTTATATTATATGCATAGAAACATAGAGTAAAATATTCAATTAAAATATTCTATGCATAGAAACAGAATAAAATATTCAAATAATATATTCTAAGCATAGGAATAAAATATTCTAATAAAATATTCTATGCATGGAAACATACAATAAAAAATATTTCCTATATTTTTTATTCTATGTTTCTATTTTTTTTTAAACAAATAAATTGAATTCAATTAAATATATGTCTTCTAGATAATCTTTTACTCTGAAATTACTAACAAATGTAATCTTCTTATCTATTACAGTGTCACAGTGAGTCACAGAAAATACTATATTTTTTTCTTCTGCACCCTGGCATGTTGATGAGATTCTCAAGCTCATACAATAAAAAATCATTACACTACTTTGATGTACACCTACAAAAAGAGCAAAGAGTCATAAATTATGTATCTTATGTAGAAAGAATCCAGGACTGATGAATCCTCTTCACTGAGTGTTGAAACTTCTTCACCTTCATGCCACAATTCCAGTCACCTTGACTCACTACATCCAGACACTAAGTTGCTTGGGTGCCTAAGCAACACATTGAATTATGAAATTGCAGCATTCCCATTATCCCTTTAATGACCCAGTCTGGCACTGAGTAGGACAGGAAACAGTGGCATACAGGAAGTGATTTAACAGAATAGAGCCCTTTATATTGGATTATACTCCATGGTATAATTTAGCTTTATGTCTGTCTTGTAGTACAGTTATGATGGACACATCAAACAAACTGGTTTGGTTTTGTGAGGAAAATTTTTTTTTTTATGAGAGCATGCATGTTTTGCTCACCTTCAGTTCCTGTAAAGTCTGATAAGGTTGTAAAGACATAAGTCTGCATAATAAAATTTATATCGGCTGGTATAAATTGACGAGCAAGGCTCAAGTAACACAAGTACATAGAGGCTAGGGCTGATTTCTTTCTAGCTCAGAAAGTAGATTAATTCAGCCTATCACTGACAGATATGATAAAACTGATAAAATGCCTAGATTTCTATGCACTGGGGCTAGTTTTTTTTAGGACAGGTTCATAATCACATCATCATCAGTTATTGAGAAAACACACATCAATTGCAGTAGCCGGTGTCATAAACATTTGATGGAGGATTGTATTCTCTATCACTGATTTTCAAAATGCCTTTGGAGAGAAACTAGAGGGAAATAAACTAAGAAAACATTTTCCAAAATACTACAAATGACATAAAGGGTCAAACATAGTTCTGGTTATTCCTGTAATGAGACCCTGTGCTATTAGTGTCGACCTTAATGGTTTCAAAATGCTAAGTTACTGTTGTGTTTTAAGCCTCTCATTCAGTATCATGACCAGCAGTCATACATAAACAAAAAAGAAAAGCACACAGTTAGTGTTAGTATTAGTAGGTTAGTATGAAGTTCCTGTTTCCATATGGGAAACCCTATGATCATATGTGTGCCAGCTTGAGTGTCTGGCTGGTTTCCAATAACATATTAACCAGGGCTACATTGAACATGGCACCACAGAGACAACCTGGAGCAGACGATCTAAAGATACTGACATGTACATGCACATCAATTACAAAAAACAGCAACTGCAAAAATGTAGAAATGTGATTCTGATAGTAATGAATTTCTAGCTCAGACTATATGATCAACAAAATTATTGTCATACTTTAAGAGCACAAGCACAAAATGACTGTAGTAAAAATCATTTCCACGTAATGATTTTTGGTGGACGTTTTTTTCCTGGTTGGAAAAATTATTTAATATTGTTCTTGTGGGGTTTTTTTTATTATTATTATATGGAACCTAATTTTTGGCCAAATGGTTTGGCCAAAAGGGGAATGCACAGAAGCAAAAGCCACACATACATGCTGTAAAATACATATAGAGGTGTATCATTGTTGTTATGGTACTGTTTTCTGGCTTGTGGTTCAGGGGCTTTTATGAAAATTAATTATGAATTGTGTTACGTCCCAGGATAATTTTTTTTCCCCAAAACTTCACCTATTTGGCCAATTTTAACAGGATAATAACCTAAAACTCACCAAATAAGAGCAGAAATGTTTTTTTAAACGGGCAGTACATGCAAAAAAAAAAAAAAAAAAAAAAAAACCCTCAGACATCTTGCAACTGAAAGAATATTGCATGGAAGAGTAGTCAAAAATTCCAGCAAGCCTGGTGGACAATTATGCAAAATGCTTACAAGAAGTTATTTCTGCTAAAGGGGGCAATACTAGCTTCTGAGGCCAAGGGTGTACTTACTTTCCATAGAAGAATATCACATCTATTGATATTTCTGTTGAATAAATGATTGAAAAAGCTCATTTTCCTTGTGGTTTTGTTCAAGTGTTTCCATGGGGTGTACTAATTTTTTCACATGACTGTATCTAAAAAAAAAAAAAAAAATGTAAAAAATCAAAGACCACTCATTGTATTATATTCATTTTTTTTTTGCTTGTATTATTGAAGGGTGCCAAAACTTCTAGAGTTGTCTTTATGTGCAAAGTGTAACAACTAATATGAAACACCATTTATTGATTTTGCACCACTGGAGCACTTTAATCTGTAAACCACGTAACATTTGTCTGCTAGTGTGATTTGTTTTTTTCCCACCAGTCTATGATGTGAAGGTCTCAGGAGAAATGGATTTTATACAGAAGCCCTTTATCGATTAGGTGTTTAGTAAAAATAACCACACAACTGGCTGAATCACTTCCCCTCTGCCATTTAGATTCGAATGCTTGAGAGCATCAAACTTAAGGAGTTACACGGCACATTAAACCCTCAAATAATCCCAGATGATGCTAAATTGACTGATCTCAGGGATTGTTTTTGTGTTAGTTGCTGGAAGAGTTTCAGTTGAAAATGTTTTGAGGCTTTATAGATTATATGCAGTGGAGTGCAATAATTTTCATGCCCTTAAGACAAACTTTATAAAAGAAATCTATATAATTTATTCTAAAACAAAACAAAGAACAAAAACAAACAAATACAATATATTAAAATGTCAATTTATTTGAAATAAAACATTTCAATCAAGAAAACAAAAAGTTTTAAAACCACTTCCAGCCCTTTGTATCCTCTAAACAGCTCTCAGATGGTATCACCACACCCTCCTTGCAGGCATCTCAGTTTAAATTCTTCTAGATATTTGCCAGATGTCATTCACTGCATTCATCAAATTAGTCTGAGAGAGTATATCATCAAATCTTTAACAATATTTTTTTTTTACAGTAATCGTGCCTTATATTTTGGACAACTGCCTTGATTGTGAATAGACCTACATTTCTTACATTCCTTTCCTTTCCTTTTTATAAACCTAGTAATTCCGGGTAATCAGATAACGTGTTAAATGTGTGACTAAGAATATTCTGCAGGACACTAGCTCTGCTAGTACAGCCCGTTGGTAGTACTAAAAAGTCATGCTAGGTGTCTGGGTGCCTAACTGGCATTTCTGTCCATTTGCAGCGATAAAGTGGAACCTCACATTTCACACTTGGGGAGAGTTTTCACAGAATTTCAGATTTTTCATTTTATTCATCTCCTCTTGTATGATTAGTGACCCGGGGGTGCAATGTTTTGCATGTTTTGGATATTAATATTAATTCACATAACCATTACAACTGTCACTGTTATTCATTTATCTCTGCATATTAATAATAATAATAATAATAATAATAATAATAATAAGAAGAAGAAGAAGAAGAAGAAGAAGAAGAAGAAGAAGAAGAAGAAGCGAATAAATGTAACCTTGACTTTATAAGTACTGTTTATCTTACGTTTCAGGTGGAATCTTCATCTGTGCGTTGGTCAGGAGGTACAAGCAGCCTGAGTAAAGCAGGAAGACTGTGACCCATGAATGCTGTGTTCTGTTGCCCATAATCCCAATAAAGCAAGTCTGTGACCACTGAATCACTGACAGGAAGTGTTCATCCACTGGAATTTACAGCTTCACTTTACTTCAACTTTACCAAAACCTTACTCTGAGTCTCATCCCAAAGTTCACGTTTATTCATATTGACTTCAGCTTCAGATCACATACACTATGCTTCTTGTTTAAAAATAAATGTCCACTGGTCATGGACCGGTGCTTGTTGGCTCCAAATCTTCTTCTTGATAAAATCCTGTTGAGCATTCTTCATTTTGAGGGGGGAAAAAGAGTTAAAAGTAGCAAAAATGCTGATATACCACTGGAAAATAAATCCCTCTTCTCTGAAATGAAATAAAATACTTTGCCTTTCAGATAATTATATCCTCATGAATGGACAAAGAATCTGAGAATCTGATCATTAATGCATACAATATTGCAAAAGAGCCATAGAAGGGTTCGGACGGGGAGTCCTAGAATCAACGGACTCAATCCGCCGCTCTGCACGTAATCCAGTTGGATTACACTCTCATCACACGGCGAGTTCACAGGCTAGGAGGAGGGGAAGTGGAAAACAGAAGGGAGGGGGGTGGGGGTGGGGGGTGATGCGAAGGGCGAGGAAGAGGATTGGGCGAGTTAGTGTGTTGTTGGTCCTAAAAGGATTAGCAGTGTTTTCTGGAGGCAGGATCTCCTCCATCCAATCAGAGCAAGCGAACAGCAGGGCTTCAAAGGTGAGCTTTGTTGAGGGATAAGGACATCTAGTGGGTACCTGAACGCTAACAGTAATAAACAGTTTTATGCCACATGCGACACTGCTGAGCAGCTGGGGCGAGTATTTTCAGGTGATTTGTGGACGGATGGGTAAAGTATCGAATGCAGTATTGTAATTGCGGGAGACAATCTTTTCATGAATCATAAGGAATAATATAAGGAGACATATGATCGCATATTTGTTAACTATGCTGACAGAAGGAAAATAGCCTCAAGGCTCTGGCAACCTTGAGTCCTTGGTGCACTAATATCAAAGTATATACATTTTAGTATGAAGGACTGATTAAATAATAGGCTAAACACACACTGCCCCATCTGTTTTATTAGTTGATGGGTCATAAACATTTTGGATCAGTTTGTATTGTGTATACAGTCAAAATAAATTTTCTAGTGCCTGAAATCTTATGCAGTCTCTAATGAACTCTTATCTAGCACCCAATAAATGCAGCGTACATTATGACTCTGTTTATAGAAAGCAGATAAAAGTAGAACTTGAGAGAGTGGGAGGAGAGTGGGGCAGCTGTGGCTCAGGTGGTAGAGCCACTAATCGTAGGGTTGGTGGTTTGATTCCCGGCCCACATGACTCCACATGCTGAAGTGTCCTTGGGCAAGACACTGAACCCAAGTTGCTCCAGATGGCAAGCTAGCGCCTTGCATGACAGCTGTGCTACCATTGGTGTGTGTGTGTGTGAGAGAGAGAGAGAGAGAGAGAGAGAGAGAGAGAGAGAATGAGAAACAGTGTAAAGCGCTTTGTAGAACTGCTCAGGTTAAAAAAAAGCGCTCTATAAGTGCAGACCATTTACCATATACTTTACGTACAGCAATGATAAAGACAAAGTTGCTGTTTAAACATAATGAATAGTAAATGCATCACAGTTTGTTTTGTTTGATACATCTCTATCCATTGCATCTGTAGTGTATGTAGAATGACCACAGAATCACTTCTAAAAGCAAAAACATATTTATAATGAAAGGGCTGTTGCTGAATGCTATCAATAAACATTAACACAGTATGTGACTATATATCTCAAAATTTAAACCTACAACCATCGAACAATAAAGATTTATTGTTATGAGTGATACCCAAACTGGTCTTAGGCAGTTTAATTCCAGCAAAAGTCCAGTTATTTATGCTTTTCCTACAGTAAAGTTTTAACCATACTTCACTAGACCAACGCTGTAACCACAATTTCTCTCGTCTCTGAACTGACATCCCGATTTTTTGCTCAATTTTCAACCCTTTGACAGAAGAATTCATTAAAACGTTCTACAGAATTTTGCATTAAAATTTATTGAAGCCCCAACAACCTCACCTAGACTCCCATGGTAAGTGAGTTTTGTTAAAAATGTTTGCAGTTCTTTTCTCAGTACAGGAAACATGTTGATATGTGCACTATAAATCTTTTTTTTTTTTTTTAACATGAGCAGATGTTCAGTAGGCCATCATGAGCAGACAGTCGGCATCTTTTTCCTCACTTAACACTCAAGGGTTAACACACAAGATTACAGAATGCTTTCATAAAGGGAGGAAAGTTTTTTTATTTAACTTTTTTTGCTGATCAGACAAATAAATATGACAAGTCATAACTGCACTGACAGGTCATTTCCCCTACACGTAAGTGTTCTTAGATCATTCTTCGTATTATTATATTGGTTTTAGACTTCTGTACTAACAATACATTTGGGTGGTGTCCAAAAAACCAAAACGATTTGAAACCCCACAAAGATACTGAACCACGAAGATTCCAGCTCCGCACAGAAGTTTCAAACAGATTTCATCTGCATATAAAATCCTCTTCTTTTTGTCCCAAGTAGATACGTTAATGGCTTCATGGTGTTAGAGGAAACGAATGCCTGCTCCGAACTGCACTCCATCACATATCCTACATAAAGATAAAGAGATACATGAAGAGTATGAAGAAAATGTCTAAGTGTAAATACCAGACATGTGAATATTAGACATGTTTAGCTGTTTGAATAGATTCTGAGTGGTGATGACTGAAGATTGGGCTTTCACTACTGCTCAGTTGCTTACAATTATCATAACATAACAAAGGCCACCTGAGAAAGAATGTTTTAATTCAAACTTGCTGACAACAGATTTTGCCTAAAAATCAACCATTGAATGCCAAGTACAAGTGGGGTTTGAGCAGGGGCAGAATTTTTTTAAATAATTACAAAATATTTAAACATATGAATAGATGGTTTGAGAAATCGAGTTTTAGATTTTGTCCCCAATTGGTACCTGTCTCCACTTTGGACACCCATGGGAATGCAGTAATTGAGCTCAAGTCGAGCGATGTTCCCCAGACGCAGCACGATGCCTGCGCCGTATGACCAGCGGATACACTCGGCCAGTCGACTCAGATGCGCTCGAGGCCCTTCACCTACAAATATAAACACACATCGGCAAGAATTAAACATGCTAGGGTGACGCTAGGGCTAATCTTTCTGGCCTCAAGCCGTAAAAGATTATAGTCTAGCCCCGAATGTTTTTTGCCTGGAACTGCCCAGGAGTTTAGTGGAAATGTGATAGGAACTGAGTAAATGTTATTTGTTTAAACTTAGTACGGTGCGGTCACTGTTTACAGTATGGGATGCTAACGGCTAAAATTTCTCTCTCGAGCTTTTGCTCGTTTGTTTAATTGGGTTCTCGTTGTCTAATTTTAGGACTTGTTTAAAAATCTCATGTTTTAGGTCATATTTCTGCAGACATATAGAAAATTCTAAAGGCTTCACAAACTTTCATGCACCTCTGTATATACATAGATCCCTCAATGGCAACATTATTTTAATACCACGATTCATCGCCATTTGCCATATTGAATGGTCAGGATCTGCCAGTTAACGCATGAGTGAATTGACAGATGCAGCGTACAACAGGATCAACAGTCTTTTCACAAGATTTAGTTTATAATCGACTGTTGCATCTATATTAAACAGATTTAATATAGCCTGATTGTTTTTAATGAAGGCGGTTAGATTACTGACAACACCGGGTATACACACACACAATTTTATATACAACGATACTAGCTCCTGATGTTTGGGCTCAGGCCCTGATGTTTTCAAATCCTAAAAACACTCCTGCTCAGGATCATGTCATCTCATATTTTTGGATTTTTCCCCATTTTCTCTCCAATTTGGTTCCTCTGAGACATGTGAAGCCACCATATTTTAATGAACTGCTGCTCATGCTGTGTCAAGGGCAGCTGAACACTGCTTACTCCTCTCTCCTACATACATGAGCTCACAAATGCCCATGGAGATGCCCAAGCCATGTTCTGATAAGTATAAATACTAATTAGAGGATAAAATTAAAGAAGTCAAAGTTTACCCAGTGGTTTTTGTGTGTGGATGTACAACTCACCGTAATTGAGGTTGCACAAGTTTCCAGCATTGAGAAAGAAGTGCGTTCGGAAAAGGTCTCCAAAGCCCCCACGACCTGGCCTGAATGGTAGAGGAGTGTACAGATGGAGCCCACCGGCCCAGTACACCTCTCCACCCAGATAATCACCTGCCATTAACAGCGAGTCAGTTTCATTCATCCATATATAGACCGTATTGTTCGAAAGTTTTAGGCACATGCAAAAAAAGATGCTGTAGAGCAAAAATGCCTTAAAAATAATTAAATTAAATATTTATACATTTTAAAAAATACCGTAATGAGCAGTAAACAGTAGTAAATGAAATAAAGTCAATATTTGGTGTGGGGGAAAAAAAAAGAGATAAAAATAGTAGTCTCCGGTACAAGTTGTGCAGTTTTATAAGGAAATGAGCTGTAAGTTTTATTGAGCATCTTTCAGAACCAGCCACAGTTCTTCTGGAGACTTTGACTGTTGTACTTGCTTCTTATTTTTGCAGCAAAACCCAGCGGCCTTCATTTTGTTTATATTTTTGTCTCTTACGTAATATGCTGCTTTCTTTACTGACATACAAATATTTTTGTGCTAGAAAACTAATGTTTGGGGAAAACTTTTAGGGAAAAAATAGGGTATCAAAAACTTTTGCACAGTAATGTGTGTGTGTGTGTATATATATATATATATATATATATATATATATATATATATATATATATATATATATATATATATATATACACACACACACACACACACACACATTATATATTTTATATAAAAATTCATGCACATATTTTTTTCACTGCTAGTATATAGTTGGAGTGCAGAAGCAATTCAAGTTACAAATGAACTGTATATGAATTTAGCTCAACACGATCATCAATTGCTATGAAATTACCAAGACCAAGTGTGTTGCATTTCTTACCTTCACTCTGTGGTCCGATGCTGTACATGCTGAAACCTCTTACGCTGGTGGGGCCTCCCAGATAAAACCTGATGTTTACATTCACATGTCAGAACTATACATTCCACAGCATTATATAATGAATAAACCATTTCACATGCTGTTATATGAAAGGGTGATCATCTTCCAATAAAAGCATGTCCAGACGTTTTTTTTTTAATTTCCCCTTAAATCACAGCAATTCTCCAATGATGACATTTATTATTAATTAAAGAATGAAACATCGCATCATGTGACACATGACACATCGAATGACATATGTTTGAAGGTATAGTTAATATATAAACTTTTAAAAGGACATCATGTTACCAAGAAACCGTAAAACCTGAAATCCTGAAGACTTTCCCATGATAGAAAACTTTAAAACTTTAAGATGCAACAACATGTGATTTACCATGCAGCTGAAACTGTTGTCAGAGGTCTTGTTATAGAAAAATAATCTACACATTTCGACGTATCAGAATTGAGAATTAAACAGTGATGTGGTGTAGCTGTCCAAGGGTTGTATGAGGTCTGTTTTCACTAAAGTTTAATAGGTCACAGTGCTTAACTAAATTCCGATTGCACTTCTCCTTGAGAAAACACTATCTAGCGGAATAATTTTCACTTACCTGTCAGCAATTGACGTGGGTTTGTCTCCGAAGGGAAGCAGCAGACCCCCCCATAGAGAGGCCGAGAGGACCTACAGGGAAGAGATTGGCCAACATTTAAACACCTGAAACCAATGTAAAGCCTGAAAAATGTACAGACAAGACTGTAGTTTCTAGCTGTGCTTTTACTCCTCACCGAATCCCAGATGAGTCGCTTATTGAGCTGAATTTCAAAGTCCTCCTTCAGGAATCTGGCATCTCCACCTGTATAACCTGCCAACTCCTGCAGTGACGAAAAAAAGTTGCTTTAATGCAAGTCTAAAGTGTTTATTCAATTCTCTATTCATATAAAGCAAAATACGGACCTGGTTGATCTTTAGTAAGGCACCTTTCTTAGGTAGGATGGGAGAGTTGCGCGTGTCAATAAACATTGCATGCTGGGAAGGGAATATTGACTCAGTCAGAACACAAGAAAGAAGGACAATCTTTATTTTAAAGACCAAAATATTAAACTCTGCATTTTTACTCAGGTTATGTCTTTATTGTAGTGCATACATACGGCGAGGGAAGACTTGAGTGAGTGGCCGCTTTCTTCTCTGACAGCGAAGGAGGCAGTGCGTGCCAGACAGCCGAGCTCCCTCCACACTCCCTCCCACTTCAGCGTGTGGTTCGTCTTCCAGATAGGAAACTGACAAACAAAACACCGTCAAAATGGAGCACAATGACATGATGCCATGAAAACCAGGAAACCTGAAAATAAGAGTAAAAGCCTTACACTGAACTCTGTGGAGATCCCTCTATCAGTTTCTCTCAGTGAGCTCCATGGGAACTGCCCTGTGACTTTGTAGATGTTGACAGAAAAACTACAAAAGCAAAGCTCAGTGTCAGCAGGGAATATTTTGAACATAGATGAAAAAATCCAAGCTAAATCACATTAAAGAATTACTCCAGAGTTTTTCAACCTAATCTTTACCTACTGCATCTGTATCATACAAGCAATTACAAAAAATACATTGGGAAGTTGTCCTGTTCTGAGAAATGAAGGGAAACCTTTTTTCATTAGAAACCTGTTTATTGTGGAAATCTATGCACTTCTTGTTAAGCACTGTGATTAAACCTTTACAAAACACAGGGTTCCCCAAGTTATTAGCTTCTACTTGGAAGCCTTTTGAAAGAGAAACATCGGTTGTAATGTTTCTACATTGAATCTTTAATAGTTCCTGAGGGACATACCAAAGACATTTTATGGTTTTCCATGGAACCTTGCATTCTAAAATAAAATAAAATAAAATAAAATAAAATAAAAATACGTTCATAAATTATTCAATGTTTACAAATTAAGATATAAATATGCATAATTTGTCCTTTCAAATATTAAAGTACTATGCTATAGATCATGTAGGGATTAAGTAAATGCTCAAGTAAGATAAATAAACAAGTAAGAATGCTTACTTTTTTATGCTAGAGTATTCCTTTAAACCCAAAACTGATAAAGTAAGAAATAAAACAAAATGTTTCCACCACAAAGTTGATTATTTTCCAATAAGAGCACATTCCTTAAAGTGTTCTATTCCTCTTATAAACAGCAATGACATATTATTCATTTATAGTTACATTTAATGTTGTGGAAAGTCCACAAAACAAGTTTGTTTCAGTTATTATTTATTTTATACGTAATAACTATAAACTATCATTCCCTCACCAGCCTCTCTTTTTCCCCCCTCTCTAGTCATCAGCTTGTCATCCTACCAAGGGACAGCTTTACCTCAAAGTGCTTACACTGACTGAAATTGTTTATATGTTTTTGGTTGTTAAGTAATGACACCTTCTTAAAGTACTTTTTTGTATGCATCTGCCATAAAGGTCACTATGTAAATAATTACTATAGAAATCGTAATATATTACACAGAGTACATTAAAATAAACCTGTGATTTACCTAGCAGCAGACACTACGTCATAGTCATGTCACTGCAGAATATGATGTCAACCACTTCTGACCAATCAGACTCAAGAATTCAAAGCACTGTAGTATAATTATTAATGACAAACCAGTTTTTAGCACCAAGGCTGCTAAACATACTTGCGTTCAAAGTGTCCAGCTTGAGGTTTGAAAAAAGAGAGGCCATAGGACGTTTCCTTTGTGCCGTAGGAGAACTGAAAAGTGAGCTTCTCAGCACGGCCAAAAACATTGGGCAGTTTCAAACCCAGCACCTGAAATCACATCAGCAAAAACAGTGATGCTTCACTTCCTGTAATAAAGTTGTTCATTAAATTGCCAGTGCTTTTTGAATATTCTCTATAGATGAAGGAAAGATATGACAGAATGAATAACAAACAATCTCTGTGCAATAAAACAGGTGTACTTGTTATTAACAAGTATTATTAACTCACCATGCTTCCCTCATTGTTTCCAACCATGGTGTTATAGCTTCCAGTCATCCTCCTGAGCTCCTTCACCTCAAATGTGACGTCCAGTCCATTAGGCAGTGCGTCCACACCTATATCATGCAGTACATTCAATCAATGTCAATGAAATGATGGTTTCAGTGAGAACTACTGCTAGTCAAATTAACATACCATGTGAGGTATCAATGACGACCTCCACTTGTCTGAATATTCCCAGACGCAGCAGTCTCTGTCTGGCATCATGGCTCTTTTTCATCACCTGCGCCACAGGTACGACACACCACATCATTCATTGCATTACAGTCATTACACCACTGCCGTCATCAGTGCAAACCTCACCACAGTGGATTTCGTTTTCAGTCCCGGTGTCCTCATGATGCACTGAATGTTTCCAAAAACCTTACATTTCAAAAACATTACGCTTTAACATACCTGAATAATCATAATTAAGCTCTTCATGACTCAATAAAACAGAACTACAGTCGAGTGCAAAAGTTTGAATCCCCTTAGAACGAGACAAATAACATTTAATTTAATGTTTAAATACTTTGGGGCATGCTGTTATATTAAATTACTTAACTTTGGGGTAATTTCATATGATTTCACCATCAGGTTGCATCAAAACATCCAGTTGTTGATTATTTTTCTAGAACAGACCACCACCACAAGTGTTTCATTCCCTACATAAACATTTCTTTAGCTCTCTGTTCTATCTCTGCCAGACTGAGCAAATCCGGACATTCTCGCATACATCCTGACATATCTGTTATACCTCTGTCAGATGTCATATACTGCTCTCTTTAAATTAAGTGTGGGGTTTTTTTGCTAATTATTTTTCTGGCTTTGTGTTTTATTGTCATAATTCTTGTGATACACTCTCATTTCACTGCAAAATAGAGCTAAACTTCCCTTTTCTCACCCAGAAACCATGGGAGATGCAAACTTCTGCACTCCGATGTAAATGCAGTTCCGAACATCCTCCGGACTGGCATTGCCATGATGAATACACATACTCACGTCTATCAAGTTCTTGGCTCTGAAGACATCTGCGATCTCATATGTAAGGATGTCTTCCTTAGTCCTTCCAAGCCCATCTATATGTACATGCTGAACTACAACCTAAACAATTAGACACAGTCTTAAAAGTTTGTCCTGCAATAAATAAAGATACTTCTGTTTTCTGGAATAAATAAAGCAAGTCATACATCTTTGTTTTCCAGAACTTCCTGCTGAGGCTCGTACTCTGCTTCTCCAACATCCAGGTCATCAGCCTGAACCCCCAGCTCAGGCCCCTGCATCGGCAGAGGGTCCAAACTCTAGAGTGGAAAAAACAGATGATTTTATTTAAAAAATAAAAAATAAGTGCAGTAAGATTTGCAATACTTGCAAATACTTGAATGGTGTTGGTTATAGACAAACCTGAACATTGCTATTAAAGCTACACAATATGCTGCAGCAGTAATTTGTCTATGT
Organism: Ictalurus punctatus; assembly: GCF_001660625.3. Classification (NCBI taxonomy): domain Eukaryota; kingdom Metazoa; phylum Chordata; class Actinopteri; order Siluriformes; family Ictaluridae; genus Ictalurus; species Ictalurus punctatus. Next base: position 18,054,628 of record NC_030423.2, read on the forward strand.
GCAGTAGGTCTGGGTGTCATAGCAATACAATAACAATACTGACATAAATTCCGATACTATTTCCAGGTATACATCTATAACACAGAAACCATTCTTCCTCAAAGCTGATTGGACAGGATATTGGTTTCAACCAAAACGTAGTTTTATAGCCATTAAAACAAAAAAGTGTTCTTAAATATTTCATGTGGATCTTATATTGTTACAGGCAGCATAAAAAATAAGCTCTGCCTACTTCACAATCACTTCGTATTATTTATCCCTAAAAAGATTATGTCATGGTATGTGTCACGATGATGCACTGTACATATCAATTTTTCTTTAAAAAGTGAGCGGAAACACTTTAAACCACAATCAAAAACGGGTTGTTTTTTTTCTATACTCAGAACCAGAAAAATCTGTTTCCATGACCTGCATTCATTAATTTCCTTCATACATATTTCTTCCTATCCTTAAGAAGGTTATAAGAAAAGAATTTCCCAAATTGTTGATTACTGTTGGAGTTACATTAGATTTTACACTGAAAAATAGGGCACAGTATTTTCTTGATTAAACAGTAAAGAAGTGATTTTCCAACTAACTTTTTAAAAATGTATTTTGTCTTGAGTGTCTTTGCAGTGAAATAATGTTTAATTCTAACAACATCTAAAGATTTGGTTTGATGCACATTTATGCACATGTAAGTAGACAAGCCTAATTTGCATAAAAAGTAAGAACATCAGCAATCAAAAGTATAGCTCTATAGTGTCCTGATTAGATATCACGGTATATGATTTTATATATATATATATATATATATATATATATATATATATATATATATATATATATATATATATATATTGCCAACTCTGTAATAATGTAAATATAGTAATCATCAGCTCCTGTGATTAAAACGCAGCACGATTCATACTTTCTGGTTCATATTTATGTTGAACATTTCGTGTAGATCTGATCAGAGCAAACTTTTTTTTGTTGTTTTTCATCTACAGCTCTCACACTCCGGCTGTGTTGATTTTCCACTCTGTAATTCACAGCTAGAGAAGTATTGGAGGTTGTCTCTGTTCAGAGGTCATTGCTTTGGTTCGTCGATTAAAAACAGTGGGAAATAAACTTACTCTTGCGTGTACAGTCCCCATATTTCCTTTATCCTTTACATCCAAATGTTCCTAAAAAATACGACGCTCTTTAAACCCGCTGGTGTAAAGCTCCAAAGCGTTTTGCTAAAGCATTAGCTGTTCACCGGTAAGGCGCCATGACAGTTCTTAACCACGCCCCTACTCGCGTGACGTCAGGTGGCGAAGCTGACATGCCATTAGCTACCCAGTCTCCATGGAAGTGCACTAGCTCGAGGGAGGAACAGTCTGCGCTAGTGCAAACACGGAAAGAGAAATTTTACATTCGGCCCATCATCTTCAGCAATAAACACTCAACTATATATATTTGTAAAACTGTATGATTTAGCCTAAAAAAATCAAATGACGTAATTGTTTGGGGAAAAAATAATTAATTATATGTATATATATTTTTTATTATTATTTATTCGTTTATAATTTCGACGCACTCACCTTTTTAGAAAAATGACTTTTTTTTTATAAAACTTTATCCGGAAATAGTAAATAAATAAATAAATAATGGTTTCATCGATTATTGGCTCATAAAAATTTGGTAACTTCTATGGCTCGGTTAATGTATATTTCTAGAAATTAAACGATGACAAGATATGTAATAAAAATAAAAATAAATAACAAATATTGTTAGTATCTTGAGGACTGAAAAGCGCTTTTTCTATCCAGGGACCCCTTTAATTGTAAGAATAAATTCCACAAACCCCCCTCCCTCAGTACAGATTCATTTCATAAACATTGTTTAAATGTACAGGCCATAAGACAATAATCATTCATCTAGTTAAATGATGTGAAACAGACCAGCCTTATAGCATAAGCCTTATAGCATAAGCATTATAGCATAAGCATTATAAGCCTTATAGCATAGTTTCAGACAGCACTAGACTGCTCAGTGAGGCGATATAACAGCCGCACTGCTGCCACCTAGTGTATACTACTTATGTACACAAACTCATTTAAAATGTCAATAAACGATCATTTCCATCCATCCATCCATCCATCTTCTATACCGCTTATCCTTTTCACGGTCACGGGGAACCTGGAGCCTATCCCAGGGTGCATCGGGCACAAGCCGGGGTACACCCTGGACAGGGTGCCAATCCATCGCAGGGCGCTAAACTATCATTTGTACGTTTATAATTCCATAAACTGTTCACATACTACTGAACATAAGTATTAGTATCCAGTATGCATGTAGTCTACTATAACTGTACCATACATCTCTATCCCATAAAAACATTCAGAGTACACTCCACTTTGCCCACTTTTTAGTGCATTTTAGGATGTGTTCTTAAAACAGCTTTGCCTTTCATTAATAATAATAATAAAAAAAAAAACATCAGACTCTAAAATTTTCTACAACATTTTCAAGAGGTAAAAGTTCGACAAAAACTACTGACATACGCGTTTGTAAATAAATAAATAAATAAATAAATGTTTTGAAAAAAAATCTCTCCTGAGACAACAGTGGGCGGGATCAAAGCTCTGATAGACAGCACGCCTCCATGGCAGCACTGCGCGTCCTTGGTTTGTGTAAGTAACAGCGTAGCTATGTTAACTGACACCCTGAGCTACAGCTCTACAGTTTGTCTACTGACACAAAACAGGACGTGAGAAGCGGGATTTAACAAAGTTGTGAGTTGAGTGAGTTCTTTTTAAGGATGACACTTCCAAATACACTCTGGTTAAAGAATTATTTTCAACAGAAAACGTATATTCCCTGTACTTTAGAGACATTGTACTGTTCGTGAAGAGCTCTAACTGTTTACTTAACAAAAACACAAGATCAGAAAGATGAGATCTGTTTCTGTGAGATTATACTGGTATACTGTCATTTTACAAGTATTTTTTTTTTGTAGTGTAACTTATTGTCTGTTATTATAACTTATTGTATTGTCAAAAAAGTACATTTGTTTTTGCATATGAGACTCTGTAGGTTTCATGAACTTACATTTTTGCATAATAATAAATTTAAAAAACAAGTGTTGTTAAGATGTTAAGAATCTAAATATGTATTTCACAGTGAAGACACACTCAAGAGTAAAGTGTTTACAGAAAAGTTTGTTGTTAACATTTGCCTTAACTGAAAGAAAACATTTAATATTTAGGGCCCGAGCACTGCTGGTGCGAAGCCCTATTGGATCTGCTCCGTTTATTATTATTAATAAGAAGAAGAAGAGGAGGAAGAAGAAGGGGAAGAAGAATCTTTTCCGAAATGAATCGCATTTTAGAGGGCCTAAATATAGCTGAAAACTCACGAAACTTTGCAGACGCGTCAGAACCGGTGAAAATTTACATCTGATAGGGGTTCAAAATGAGTGTGTCAAAATGGCTCGATAGCGCCACCTACAAAATTTCAGCAATGTGCGCCTCACCTTTCACCTTTCATCCAATTAACATCATATTCGGTCAGTGTAATCTAAACGCCTTGGCGATGCTAAATTGCAAAGCTTTTAAGCTTTCGTTGAAGGGCATGTCTCTGGCGGCCTTACAAATTTTGATGAGAAACGAATCACATTTTTGAGGCCTAAGCATGCTCGAAAACTCATGCAACATCTCCATCTCAAGAGTGGAGAACATTTACATCTGATACAGGTTTGAGAATGGGATTGTGCAACAATGGATCGATAGCTCCACCTACAAAATTTCAATGATGTGCGACTGTCACTACATTTCACCTACGTATAAGAAATGTGGCAAATATGTGTAATTTGCCAATACATAAAAAAACTCAAAAAAAAAACTCATGCCCTAAACTCAACAGGAAGTCAGCCATTTTGACTTTTCTCTAAAATTTTTGCTCAGATGTTGCCATTTCCAGGCCTCGTACTTTAACGGACTCCTCCTAGAGATTTCATCGGATCGACATCATATTCAGTCAGTCTAATCTAAAGGCCTGGATGATGCTAAATTATGAAGCTTTTGCGTTTTCGCTGTACGGCGTGGGCGTGGAACTCTCACAAATTTCAATGTTTCACTATGAAACAGGAAGTTGTTATAAGTCAAACATGCAATGTCCAATCTGCTCCAAACTTCACAGGTTTGATAAAAGTCCCTGCCTGAAGACGTCTACATGCCAATATTCAGTTATAGTCATAGCACCACCTGCTGGCAACACGAACTGTCATGTTTTACACTAACTTAGACATACAATGTTCAATCTGCACCAAACTTCATAAGTTTCATACTAATTCTGGTGTGAAGACATCTACATGGCAATATTCAGTTATAGTCATAGTGCCACCTGCTGCCAACAGGAAATTACATGTTTTACATCAAGATACACTCCTAACAATTTGTAATTGCTAAAAATGCTTAAAAAAGTGGAATAGCATTCCCCTGCCAGAGCAGCCCCAACGTGCACACGGATGTGACGGCCCGTTCATCACTGCTTTCAGCTTTAATATTGATATTGGCTTATGCAATATTTATATAAATGAGCTCTCAAACCATTTTAGTCTAAAAAGCAAGCAATTTAATATATTAGAATGTCTCTCACGATATGTGGTTTTATACTGTACATTCAACATTCAAAATATCATGTACATTTTTCATTTTGTAATATTTTTATGTCAATGTACACACACAAAGTAGCAATACATCTTTGGAGAAGAAGGGAGAAATGCTGTGTAGGAGAAAGGCTCAGTCACCTGGCCTTAACTCAGTTGAGTGGTCTGGAAGAAAATATATATCTATCATATCTAAAAAGTTTGAGCGAGAAAAATATAAAGTATATCTAAACAGCTTGACAAATGCCTGGTCTGTCCTGCAAGAGCATCATTGTTTGTATGAAGAGAGTGTGAGAGAGTGTTTTGTAATTGTATATGCTAGTCCAATATTGTTATTGGTTAGTCTTTAATGTTCGGCTCTACAGCTATCAATGATGAAAACACTAGATGTTACAATTAACATTTATATTGATACATTCTTGATAAACAGACTCAAAATTCAGATACATTAAAATATTTCTAATGTAACTCTCAGGAGCTGGGACTCTAAGCAGTGATGACCTCAGCCATGCCCTCTAGCCAGAGTCTGGAGGACCTGAGGCCCATGTCACGGGGAATCACCATCATCCCCCGAAGCAGGAGCACTTCTCATACATCCAGCAGAGATGCTCAGAAGAGGAATAGCCTCAAGTGTAACTCTGGTAATAATCCATGAGCAGATTAGTGAGCTTTATATACTGGGACCTTTTTCTTTTTCAATTCTGACCAGAGATTCAGTAAGAGAGATGTTTTAAAGGTCCATCACAGTCTCCATGTTTGAAAGCAGTGTAGTACAGTTCTGACTAAGGCAAATAACTTTGTGCCAAACAGAAAATAAATATTGAAGAATTGAGCTTTTATATATTCCTTCTGTCTAGCCTCCTCTGTGCAGTCAGTGGCTGATGAGAGTCTGTCTTTAGTGGACATTGAGAACATGCTCTTGCAGAAAGTGAAGGACAGAAAAGATGACTTGAAGGCAGCTTTCCATGCCTTTGACCAGGAGGGCAGTGCCACTGTCACTAAAGGGGAGTTTCGCCGAGTAATAGAGGGCTTTCTTGTGCCACTCACTCAGTCTCAGTTTGATGGCCTTTTTGCAAAGGTGAGAAAATTCTTTACTTTGTTTACTTTTAGAAATACTCACTGTTATATACAGTACACATTAAAATGTTTATCAGATAATGGATATGTTCATGTATTGTTCAAAATTAGAATGTGAAAAATCATTAATTTAATTTTTTTTTTACTATCCTAATTTTCACTTTCTAACTTGGTGTCTTTCCTTAATGCATATTGTATATGGAATCTTTTAAAAAGTAATGCTTCCACCCCACCTTTTTTGTCACAGCAGAGCACTTCTAAAAGTTAGATATTTTTGCAATCAGGTTGCAGCTCTGGAGGCAAAAAAAACAAAAAAACAAATATGGACAAAAAAACTGAGATTAATGATATACTTAAAACAACTTATTTAAAATGTTTTAATTACTAACTTTACAAAATTGCAGTGTGACTATAAATAACAATGTATCTACACTATACAGTATGTCCAAAAGTATGTGGACCCCTGACCATTACACCTATATGTGGGCCTTCCTGAAATTGTACACAAAGTGTTAAGCATACAACTAAAAATATCTTTGTATGCTGTAGCATTACAATTTCCCTTCACTGGAACTAAGAGTCCCAAACCTGTTCCAGCATGACAGTGCCCCTGTGCACAAAGCAGGCTCCATGAAGACATGGTTTGCCAAGGTTGTAGTGTAAGAACTCAGTTGGGCTGCACAGAGCCCTGACCACAACCCTACTTAATACCTTTGGGATGAAGTAGAATGACAGCAGCACCCCAGGTCTCCTCACCCAACATCAGTGCCTGACCTCTTGCTCTCTTATAGCTGAATGAGCACAAATCTGCACATCCACGCTCCAAACTCTAGTGAAAAGCCTTCCCAGAAGAGTGGAGACTATTATAGCAGCAAAGGGGGACCAACACAATATTAATCCCCATAATTTTGGAATGGGATGATCAATACTCATATGTCCACATACTTTTGACCATATAGTGTACATTTTGGACTTTCACTGGTACCTTTGATGTGATGTCCCACTTTAAATGTCATTGTATACAGTCATGTCACACAAGCACCTCAAATTCTCTTGATTTTCTGCCTCCAAAGCTACACTGAAGGCAAAAAAAACCCTACTTCATCACCAGAGTTATATTAATCTTTATTACTGATAATAATAAACTAATCTATATAAGATAGTTAATTAGTCTTGTACGAGTATTGGTATGGTTACAGTGTATGCATTACATAAACAGGTTTTTTTTTTTTCATAACAGCACAAAATATGTTCTGTACTTTGTTAAAAATAAAAAGTGTGAAAGCACTCACTAACATTATATTTTGTTTTAGGTCCCAAAGAGAGGGAATGGAACTGTACCCTATAAGGAATTTCTACAACTATACTGCAAAGTCTCAACAGCATCAATTAGGTATCGTGTAATTACAGGAGGCTTTTCAGCATATTTATATAGTTATGTGAAAAAATAAGTACACCCCATGGAAATTGTTGGGGTTTTTTTTTTAACGTATTTTCACAAGCAAACCTTTGATTCTCTGTGAAACATATCCTATCAATAAAGTTGATACACACTATCAGACGACACAGAAAACTGACATTTTGTAGTAATTTTCACAATTTAAATGAACAAAAAAAACAGATCAGTCACATGGAAAAAGTTAGTAAACCCCTACATTTATCACATCTTCATATCCATAAAATTAGAATCAGGTGTTCAAGATCGAGTACCAGTGATCAGAACCTGCTTAGGGAGTGCAGGTGTTATTTAAAACTCTCATATCTAGTGTTTGGTGTTCCCTTTGCTATTGAGGTGTATGGTGTCATCATGCCAAGAGTTCTATAAGGCCTTCCAAAAAAAGGTTGTGGATGCCAATAAGTCTGGCAAGGGATTTAAAAATATCTCCAGATTATTTGAAATACATCATACCACTGTAAAGAAAATCATCTATAGATGGTGCAGATTTCAAACGACTGCCAATTTGTCCAGGACTGGTCATCCCAGCAACTTCAGCCCAAGAGCAGACTGTCTGATGCAAAAAGAAGTCTCCAAGAACCCCAAAATTTAATCTCAGGATCTGCTGGAAAGTCTTGCTTAGTTGGTGTCAAAGTGCATGCTTCTACAATCAGAAAACGATTGCGCAAATTTCACCTGTATGGGAGGTGTGCCAGGAAAAAGCTTTTGCAAGATAACAGTTTGCCAATGTGCATATAGGCAAAGACCAGGCCTTTTGGAATAATGTGCTCTGGACAGACGAATCAAAGATAGAGGTGTTTGGCCACAGTAACAGCAGACATGTTTGGCACAGACCAAAGACAGCTTTTCAGGAGAAGCACCTCATACCAACTGTGAAGCATGGTGGTGGAAATGTTATGGTTTGGGGTTGCTTCACTGCCTCAGGGACTGGACAGCTTGCATTCCTTGATTCAACTATGAATTCTGCATCATATCAAAGAGTGCTTAAGGATAATGTGAGGCCATCTGTCCGAAAGTTGAAGTTGAACTGAAAGTGGACATTTCAACAGGATATTGATCCTAAGCACACTAGCAAATCCACCAAGGAATGGCTCAAAAAGATTAAATGGAGGGTTATGGAATGGCCTAGTCAAAGCTCAGATTTGAATCCCATTGAAATGTTGTGGGGGGATTTGAATGGTCAAGAATTCCAGCAAGTTGGTGGACAATTATGCGAAATGCCTACAAGAAGTTATTTCTGTTAAAGGGGGAAATACTAGTTTCTGAGGCCGATGGTGTACTTACTTTCCACAGAGAAATATCACATCTATTTATATTTCTGTTGAATAAATGATTGAAAAAGCTAATTTTCCTTGTAGTTTTGTTCAAGTATATCAACTTTATTAATATTCACTGTTTCAAAGATGAACAAATATTTGCTTGTTCAAATATGTTGGAAAAATAGCAAATTTCCATGGGGTGTATTTATTTTTTAACATGATTGTATATACATGTTCAGGAACCTCTTTTGTTAAACAGGAGCATGTCATGCAACAGAATTCCCTCTGGAAGTGGAAGTCAGCGAAGTTGGCCTCTTGGAGAGCTACAGTGCCGCTTGAAGGATAAGGTGTGAAAATTGGTTGTAAAATTTTGCCTCCTTATATTTGTTGTGCAGTTTATAACACTGGATATTTTAAACGCACATAATTTAATTGTTTTTCTAATGTTGCTTTTAAAAGATTGGAGGCAATTTGAAAAACATAACGAGGGCTTTTCGCTTGTTTGATTATAACCGGGATGGACAAATACAGCAGCATGAACTGCGGAGAGTTCTGGAGAGTTACTGCTTTCCTCTGAGCCATCTGGAGTTTCGCAGGTTATAAATTTAAATCAGTATAATAGTGTGTAATGTGTAGAGCTGAATGGTGTGAAATGTCCTGTAACAGTGTTGAATTCCTCTTAACCACAGCAATTTGCTAGATTCTAACCATTTTCTATTTTTTGGTGAACAATATGCCATACTTTTTATTTGTTTATAGTTATAGTTATAGAGCACTAGTGAAAATGCTTCTATCTTACATTCCTTTCTAATTTAACAACAATTTTAGAAAAAAAATACAATCTTTGGAATATTTACATGAATTTCCAAGTTTCTTAATATTTGTCCCCTTTTTGCTTTAGTGACAGTGAACACTAGAGCTGGCATGGACTCCACAAGTTTGCGCAAAACCTTGTGATCCATTATTAGATCAAATCCATCATCTGAACCCATGCTTCAACAGAAGCAATGAGGAAAATCTGACCTTTTGTACAAAGGAGTTAACATGGTCAATATCACAAATTCACTTACATTTGAATAGGGACCTACAAATAATAATATTGAACATTTACTCAAAATTTGACAACCTTCTGTTTATTTCCAATTTGAAATGAAAAAATAAATAAAATCCCAGATTTTTAGTGTGGTTCAAGACTTTTCTCAGACCCCACTGTACATTTAATGTTGTTCAAACAGGTTATTTTCTGTTATCGCTTACTTTATAGCAGCTATCATTCCCTCACTTTCTTATTAAATTCAAACATCTTCTTACACAAAGATTCACCATATCAACAACTGTACTTAATAATAGCAGCACAATTTTTTCATCTGTTTATTATTTGATTTTGTGGCACATCCACTATACCTTGTAAATTGGCTGTTGCTATAGAAACACTGCTGTATTAGAATAAGTACATTAATATAAATCTGTGACTTACCTTGCAATTGGAACTACTGTTAGAGCTGCTGTTATTAAAAAATTAATCCACACTTTCTGACCAATCAGAATTCAGAATTCACTGGAGTTTAATGTTGATGATTGCAGGCTATGGTCACATTACAGCCCGAATAACTCACAGACGATATCCTACAAAGAGTTTCTCGAGAAGCTTGGTGTTGATTGTGAGAACTACCGGAAAATTGCTCCAGACTCAGAAAAACTGGGTAATGTTTAATATAATGACTCGTGTCAAGACTTCTTAAGATACTGTTGATGATCCTTTTTTATGCAGATTACATTCAATATCATTTCACACTACATTTTTTCCTCTTTGCACTCTTAAATATGTTAAATAATCTTGCACGTTTTGTTATGGTATGAGAATTCTTTTTTGATTACTATTGAAAAACCTATTTAAGCTTTGAACTGGGATGCAGCTAACCAGACTAAAGCAAGACCCAGGAGCAGGACATCAGCTTGGGAGACCCAGATTAGTTTAGATGAAATCCACACCATGTTTCTGAAGAAAGTGAGAACCTAATACATTAACGTTCATTCAAATTACAGTCAAATTTCTTCATATCAAAATATCTTCAACTCAGAATAAACTCTGTGTATTTTGTGCTACAGATGAGTGTAAATTATCCTGTTGTGGAGAAAGCACTTCAAGCCTTAGATGTTGCAGACAGCGGTATTGTCTCTTATGATGACCTGAAGTCAGTTCTGAGCAGTTTCCTTTTTCCAATCAATCACAGCTCATTTTTGGGCCTCTTAAACAGGTATGAGATTGATTATTTTGTGTAGTTGTGTAATATCAATACATTAGTGCATTGTATCTTGCTTGAAATGCATGCCATTTTGACTGAACATAGATTTGGAGTGAACCCTGCAGAGCCTGTACAGTGGAGAAAGTTCATAGCTCTATTCAGGGAAGAGGAGCAGATGTTACCTGCTGTGTGAGTCAAAGTCATAACATTTCTGCTTTAGAAACTCACACTCAGATAACAGCAAACCATGTTGAGTAACATGGAAGCTAAAATAAATTATTTCAATAATCAAGCTAAGATCATATTATCATATTATCATAATTTTTTTTTTCTGTCTTCATTAGGAAAGATGCAGGTCCTGCTGCCTGTAAGCTGTCTAGTATTGAAGAAGTCTTGCCAAAGTTACGAGAACAGATACTTGAGGTGTTTCCTCATCTAAAGAGAGCCTTTCTGGTCTTTGATGAGGTTTGTTAAGGGTTTTTAAAGGTAGCATAATCTTTTAAACCTCTACTGTGCAACACACAAGACTACATAATAAAGCTCCATCAAGCTCCTTCACAGTTGTTAAACTACACGGACATTGAATTCATTTTTATGTTAATTAAGCATTAAGCAGATTTGTTTGTTTGTTTGTTCATTTTCTTTCTGCTTTTCCTGATTTCTCTATCCCTGGCCACTGATTTCAGCTCCTCCTGGGGGATCCCTAGATGTTCCCAAACCAGTTGTGAGATATAATCTCTCCATTCCATCCATTTTCCAAACTGCTTATCCTACACAGGGTTGCAGGGGAGCCTGGAGCCTGTCCCAGGCAACTCAGGGCTCAAGGCAGGGGACAGGCGCCAACCCATTGCAGGGAAAAATCGCACACACATTCACACACCCATTCACACACTATGGACAATTTGAAAATGACAATCAGCCTACAGTGCATGTCTTTGTACTGGGTGAGGAGACCGGCGTAACCGGAGGAAACCCCCGATGCACGGGGAGAACATGCAAACTTCGCACACACAGGGGAAACAGGCTTCAAACCATGGAGGTGCAAGGCAAACGTGCTAAGCACCAAGCCACCATGTATAATCACATAATCTCTCCAGCGGGTGTTTGTTGTTGTTGTTGTTGTTGTTGTTTTATTTCTTTCATTTTATTTTATTTTTGTTTAATTTAGTTTAGTTTAAATGGGGTTAAACTGTGTGTGTGTGTGTGTGTGTGTGTGTGTGTGTGTGTGTGTGTGTGTGTGTTTTTTCCAGAACAGAACTGGGCTGGTCAGTCGGGGTGACCTGCGGAGGCTACTGGAGAGTCTGACCTTCACTCTGACAGATGAGCAGTTCAGAGGACTGACAGATCTCCTCCATGTGCCACACTCAGGATCCATCAGCTATCAGCACGTCCTGGACTTTTTTCAGAAGGAAAAGCCAGCGGTAGTGGTATCATAACATGTTCAGTCTGACCCAATCTATGACTCAATTTAAACAATTAATTTGAGTAAACAGAAATGCAAAATGAACAGTTGACCGACTTGCTCTCTTTAAAGTTTGAATTTCATGTCTGTCAGTCATAGATTATGATGAACATGCAATAGTTTGTTATAGTTATTGTAACAGTAGAGTTGTGTGTTGTGTAAGTGTTGTGTGTGAGTGTGAGCACTGCTGTAGCATCAGTCTGTGTCTATAACAGGTTCAGGAACAGATCAGCGAGTCTACAGAGAAGCCAGAGGTTCAGACCCAGCCTACTGCTGAATCTCCTTCAGCCACAGCAGCCTGGACTGTAGTAAGTGCACTTTATAAATCATCTACGAACTTGTTTGAGGACCATAAAATATTGTATACATGGAAAATATTTATGTTGGGTTTACAAGAAAACATAATTAGACAACATCATTGGATTTCTTTTTTAATAAATCTAGTGCCAATGAATATACAAATTCAACACATGCACTTCACCCCTGCCCCGATAAAAGAAATGTACTGAAAATATACATGAATTAACATAATTTTCATATGGTCAACATTTCTGTATTAAACATTCTTTATTCTAAGATTTTGAGATACTGGATTTTTGATTTACATGAGCTGTAAATCGTAATAATCGAGATAAAAAAATAAGCTTGAAATATTTCACTTTATGTGTAATGAATCTAGAATATAAAAGTTCCACTTTTTGAATTAAACTACAGGAAAAAATGAACTTTTCCAGGATATTAAAATTTTTTTAGATGCACCTGTAGTTATCAGTATTGGTAAAACCCACTAGTGGTCAACCGCTAGTCTTTATTATTTTCAAGATAATGCCTAAACCATTATATGTCATTTGTAGGTAGAAGGGGTTCTGAAGGAGCAGCTATCTGAGCATTATGCTTCACTGATGTCATCTCTAAGCGAGACTGACCCGATTCAGTGCTGCACTATTCCTCCTGAAGACTTGAGAAAGCTCCTCCAGCAGTATGGACTACCACTGTCTGACAGCCACTTTAACAAGTGAGAAAGTTATGTTACACTGTTGCCAATACTACATAAGCATGGACTGATTCTCTTACCATAGCCACATTTCTCTTTGCTTTCATTCTCTAGGCTCTGTGAACCATTTATGGAGTCTGGAGCAGTGAACTACAAGTTGTTATTGACGAGCCTTGGTATGTCCATGAGGAACGACATGACAAAGAGTGTAAACAAGGGTCTTAGCTTGATTGAGAGGTTGGTTTCAAGACATAAGGAAAGGAAAAATAAATATGTGAATTTTAGTCTGTCTTACAGTGCTTGTTGGAGCATTTGCCATGTAGAATTTATACTCCCATTCATCTATGTTGAGTACAGAAATGAGAGTGCTTATCAAGTTAATGTGGAGAGTGTTAAAAAGCAAGCTGTGGTGAACGTTGTTCTGAAGAAACTCAGAGACAGGTTGCAGATGCGTGGGCTCACACTTCAGCAGTGTCTGATGGACACCAGCAGAAGCTCTGCATCTGTACTTGATCTGAGAGATTTCCAGAAGGTATGATAATTATCACAAACTGTGCATTTGTAAAAGCATTAACTTTAAATCTTTTATCTAAAACCCTTGTGATAATTGTGTGTAGGAAAGAACACATTGATCTCTGTATTGTTCAATTTCTGTATTGCTGATGCTTCTCTTAGATTCTGGATGAGTGTAGAATTTCCCTGCAAGCGCCACAATTTCAGGCTCTCATCCAAACTCTTGGTTTCTTCAATGGACCGATCTCCTTTTCAGACTTTATAGACAAATATGAAGGTATGAGTTAGAACTCAAGCTATAGTAAAAACAGATTTGTACTTTTTGACCAAGAAGTGCAAAAACTTCTTTTGCCTTTTTCCACAAAGGTGCAATAGCAAAAGAAAACAATGAAAAGCATCACACAATCTCAAATAATATTAAGGTCAACAGCTTTATGTCTGCAGAGGATTGTTTAAATCAGCTTGAGGCACGCATCAAAGAATGTCACAGGGTAAAACACTTCCTATGACTTATTTAATCAGTTTATTTGACTGGTTGTCTACATTTAATCTGCCTCTAAATCAGATATGACCTATTTAACACAATTCCCACCCCTGTTCTCAATATATACAAAATAAATCACTTGAAAAAGTGAAATAACTGTCATATAATTTTCTCTTAGGATGTTTTAACAGCGTTCCGACTGATGGACAGAAACAGAGATGGACTGGTGAACTACAATGACTTTAGAGTGCTGTTTAACAGCCTAAGATTTGTGACTAAAGAGAAAGAGTACCACAGACTGCTTGAGCTGCTGGGCTTTAAGTCTGGCTCTACTATTAACTACGCTGAGTTCTACAGCAAAATTCGGTCCGACAGGAAGACCGGAGTTAATCTCATCACTAGTATGACGTGAGTGCTTCAAACTTCAAACACATTGTGAAATAATTGCATTATTATGCAGTGCAAGGTCATTCATATCTTTCTTTCATGTGTCTTTGTGTCCAGAGCTGATCAGTTACTTGATCGAGCTTGTGAACAGGTTCATGCCTATCTGGTGGCCACTGCACAAACAAGGGGGTCAGAGCTCTCAAAGGTGAATAATGCGTTCAAAAGCTTTTCCTACTCACTATTTATAGTTCTGTGAAAGTTATAGATGTTGCTGTGTGACTGAAAATTGTAGCTGAAAGGTGTCAAAAATAATAGGAGATTTATTTAAGGTATGTTCATACATGCTGCGACAAAGTGACCAGAGACCATTCATTTTCAATGAGAGCTGGCAACTTCCATCTAGTTACGTGAGAAAGTTGAGAATATTTTAACTTTATGCAATTTTGATTGACTTGGTGCAGCAACTACCAGTGAGAGTGAAGATAATAGACTGCTTGTGATCTGTGATCCGCCATACTCCCTGCGAGTCTCAATTGTTTCGTGGACCGAGACAGTCCGGCGCTTGCGCTTTCGCAACAGATAGATTGCCGCAGTGGCAATGAGCACACACTGCCTCTCCTTCATCTCGGTTAGGATATGATGCATATATACACCAGTGAATTTTATATACAAACGCTTTCTCTCCAGAATATATCATTTTAGTGGCAAGAAAACTGATTTGTTGTCAAAAGTAGAATGCTAGATGCGCTACCCACTGATAAAGGTTACTATGGAAAGCAGTAATAGGAACGCCTACTGGGGACCTCAGAGTACAGGGACTGGTGACTTGCAGCGATAAAATCCCTGTATGAATGAACGTACCCTCTACAATACTAAACACCAATTACTATATAATAATTCAAATGATTTCCACTTTAAACCATGTTTTTTGAGCCTTTGCTTTTATTCCTCCTTACTGTATCTGGCGTTTTAAAATGAATGGTTTCACAAATTTTTGTGTCTTTACAGGCTTTTACCCAGTATGGTGAAGATAGTGAAAGCAGGATCACCAGAAATGATTTGAGGCATATACTTTACAAGTACTACTTGCCCATTACTCCTAGAGAATTTGAGAAAATATGGGCGAGGTATACTTTCTCTATTAACTAGGTTTAATAATATGTAAGGGATACATATATGATGGGATGTGCTGTTGTAGGAAAATAATTAACGATGGTGTGGTGTTGGAAGTTGATTCTTTTCAAACAACCCCTGAGTGTTTAGACTTCGTGTACCACAGCAATATATTTATTAATGAATGACACATTGTATTTTTTAGTTACATTTAATGTACTTTTTATCCATTTATAGATACATTATGTTGTGGAAGGTCCACAAAAGTTTATCAGTTTACATGATGGGAGCTATAAAGACATCCTCATTACCGTTCCTTTTTTTCTTGAAGTGAATAAGACAAAAAAAAAATTCAGCTTATCGTGTTATTGAGAATCCACCAAACCTGCCATCCTCATGAAATTTCACTGACACTGGACAGTCTTTCCAAAATGCTAAATAAACATCTCATAGAAAACCATATCAGTAATTATACACATTTTTATACATTTTGTTATTATTATTCACATTTTCATACTATTTCCCAGTGAGTTAGCCACTAGTATGGAAACAATAACATTATGACAAGTGCCCTTTAATTTGCCCTTCAGCTGGCATTTTCAGAGCTATCGTTACAGAAAATTAATTAACACTTTCTGACTTATCAGAATTGAAAATTCAACAGCACTGTGATATAAATATAGCTTCGGGATAGATAAGCTGATGTCAGGTACATTATGCTTAGGTATGATGATGAAGGGAAAGGATACGTCACTCATACAGAGTTCCTGAACAAGGTGAATATCACACCACATGAGTCTCCAGAGTCTCCAGTGGGAAAGACCATCTGCAGAACAGCTTCACAGAACTTTCTAACTGAGACAGAACTGCACAGTCTAAAGTGAGTAACCTGTCTAGGAATACTTTAGTCATGCTTAACCATAAATTTCACCAGTTTTAGTGTTTTTGAGCATAATTTACTGCCATTTAACAGAGTCTATAAAATTAATTGTGCCTCTTTATAGGGAGTGTTTAAAACTTAGCTTTGAGGATGTGCACCAGAGTCTGGAGGAATTGGATAAGAGGGGAGATGGTCATGTGACAGCAATGGATCTGTTGGCTCTGTTACAGACACATGGATTCCAGATAGAGGATCACCAATTATTGGGTCTAATCATCAAGTATTGCAATGTTCCATAAAAACACACTGATATATCAAGTGGTATATAGTTGTGTATCAGCCCCAGATGTTCTAAAGATATTTTATAGTAGAATGAGATCACACAGTCTTTATCATTATTTTCTCCTCTCTTTTCCTGCAGCCTTGGACTTGATGTCTGTAAGCTGTCATACCATGATTTTCTGGACCGTATTCTTGGGCCAAGAGTCAGTAGAAGGTCTGTTATGGCTTCTCCAGTCAGTCCATACATGATGTCTTCAGGAGATAGTGTAGAAAATCTCAGCCCTGACAGAGCCTTACAGAAGGTCAGAGAACTCGTCACAAACTCTTTGGATACTCTGTCCAAGGTAGGGTCTACTGCTTTAACTAATCTTGGACTGAATGGTGTTGTACAGCACTGGGCAGCTATTTTTTTGATCAATCAGTGTAGCAATTCGATGGTTAGTGACAAAACAAACAGCATTTGAATAATCACTTTTCTGGTGCTTTCATAATTCCAGGCATTCACAGCATTTGATAAGACTAGAAATGGCAAGATAGCTCAGGCAGAGTTTCGGCGAGTGCTGGACCATTTTTGCATCAAGCTCTCCGATGTGCAGTATAGACACCTGCTAGCTAAGCTGTCAATCAAAGAAGAGGAAAGCAAGGTGGACTGGAAGCAGTTTCTCCACATCTTCAATCTTCACAACCAAGAGGTTAAAAAAAACATGAATAATTTAATGACACAATTGCATTTGATAGATAGATTTAATAGAGCGAGAGTGGCATAGTGGTGCAGTGAGCTCGGGTTAACTCTTACGTATGTTCTCCACATGTCTGCATGGGTTTCCTCTAAGTTCTCCAGTTTCCACCCACATCACAAAACACGCCAGTAGGTGGATTGGCTACACTAAATTGCACCCAGTGTTCCTAGGATAGGATCCAGATCCACTGCCACCCTGACCAGGATAAAGCACTTACTGAAGATAAAACAATGAATTTATTAGACATATCTTCCACAACATCCAGGTGTGTTTATTTATTTCATTACAGACATCTGAGGAGTGGCTGGAGAAAATCAACAAGGTACACCTCCCTAACCAGACATGCCTTCTGCCAATCAGTGATGTACTAGGACGGATCCAGGAGGTTGTTTCTGCTCGAATTTACACCATCACCAAGGAAAT
This sequence comes from Ictalurus punctatus, assembly GCF_001660625.3. Lineage (NCBI taxonomy): Eukaryota > Metazoa > Chordata > Actinopteri > Siluriformes > Ictaluridae > Ictalurus > Ictalurus punctatus. The sequence goes on from NC_030423.2 coordinate 18,072,577, forward strand.
GGTGGATTTAGATTATGCTGGCGTAAATACCATTTCAAAAGAGGACTTCAGGACCATCTGTGACCACCACTTCATGAGACTTACTGATGAACAGGTGAGTCTTAATGACAATATCTAAATTTAAAATGTAAAATATTACTAAACAAATAGCTCTTCATTCCATTAAACAATAAGCTGTAAATGTGAACTTTCAGTTTGAAGCTTTGTGGAAAATGTTGCCAATCAATATCTTTGGAAATCTGGATTACCGTGAGTTCCTGAAGAAGTTCAGTAGAGAACCTATAGATCAAGGAAGTACTAGAGGATCACCTTCTCCTAGTCCATCAGAGAGATCACCAGTTGCTCTACCGCAGTGCCCAAAAACAGCACCCTGCAGCCATGGGAGAAGCAAGGTGTTATTATATATCTCTTTGTACACACCTGCCTGATAATCCTGATCACTGTTTAGGGAAAAAAAACTCTCTTTTTTTCCTTTAGGTGCTTACATGTGCATGGCTCAAATCCTTTGTTTTGTACAGCAACATGACATTAACATGGTAAAATTGAACGGAACCCTTTTCTTGTCCAGTCATTAGCCCCCGAGCAGCTCAGGCCTTCCTCTGCAGTCTGTGGACGGTCTACATTGTCGAACTCTGAAGCCTTGGAGAGGAGGCTGCGCGCCCAGATCCGGTCATGCTGGCAAGAGGTCCAGAGAAGATGCAGGGAGGCTGACACAGGAAGCAATGGGGAGATTGATGTAGAGACTTTCTTAGGTATGGCTAAAACAATAATATGGATAATAATAAGATAAAATGTACTGCAATAACATCACTGTTATCATTTCAAAAGTTCACAAATATGTGGTGGCTTGCTGCTAGCCGTGCTAGCCTCCCTGATTGGTAACTGTAATGTGATAGGAGAGATCTACTTAGGGGTTGGGATTTGGCAAATGACCATATTGCAGGGGAAAAAATCAAGAAAGAAGCAAATAAACAAAGAAACAAGCAAAAAAAAATTTCATTAGTCAGTTTTTAACTTTGAGACCATGCTTTGATACCATGTGGGTGGTGATGGTAAAGTAATACTGACTAAACTCTCAGTCATTATGAACAATTCATCTCATTTGTTCCTGTGGCTATTAGATTATTAAATATTGAGTCTGTTTAGCCATCCAGCCCTCACCTTATATTCAGAAATCACAGCATGCTACCTTTGGCAGAAACCCAACAATGACGTATGGTGTTGGTAGCATCATGTACAGCATGGCCTTGTCCTCTTGGTTTTTTCTCTGACTAATGTCCTATTTACCCAGTCACTGACTTCTGATTGACAACTCCCTGTACAGAAGTACTGTTGTGTGTTCTTCTCTCTTTTTTTTTAATAATAGATTTAGTGATGTTCCATTTGGGAACTTTGAGATCGTTTTATAATGAAACCCTGAATTTTCTTTCCTTTTGATGGGAAGTAGCACCTCAGGATACCTATGCAATTGGAGTTTCAGTGCACAGAGTCTGGTTACACTGGCTACAGAATTATAATTATTCACTGCTGTGTAAATGTCCACAGGCATACTGGAGGAGTTCCATATTAGCCTAACACATTCTCAGTTTGAGCAGTTGTCTGAGAAGTATAATATCAGAAGCAAGGAGAGTCTTTCCTACCCAGAATTCCTGCAGCACTTTGTGCTTATGCTTAAACCTCAAGCCAACACTTTCACCCGCAGACGCAAGCTGCACGTGCCATCAACAGTAAGGCTTTGTTACTTATTACTTGCTAATGAGCTGTTCACATTCTGAGATTTTTAGCACTGTACTGTATTTACAGTATAGATACTGTATAATCAGGATGGAAAGGTGTATATGACAGATCTACAGCATTTTAAAATATAATATGTCTCATCTATATTCTACAGATGAGTTCAGGGCCACTGAGTAAGCAGTGCATAGATACCTTGCTCAGGCTGTGTCCTTCTGTCCAGCTTTACTGGAGGACCATGAAGCAGGCGTTTATCTCCTGTGACAAGGAACGCACAGGAAAGATTTCTCTTCAGGATTTCAGAAAAGTAGTTAATACTACCCTACCTTTAACTCATACAGTCCTTACTATCATCCAACATTACCCTGTATAGTATATGATACTGCATATTATGTAATAGAAGTGATAGTACTTTTTTTCTTACAAAGTGCCTTGCTCTGGCAAGCAGCAAATGCATTTTTGCATATTTTTATTTTGAAGGCATGAGCAAAAGACTGGCTAGTACATTAGAAATGCAAAGAGAAGTGATGTATGGATATTTGAGTAGCTTATAATACAACATGCATTTATCTTACCTTAATCCTTTTTAATAAGCTGCACTAATTTACATGTTTGTCATCTCAACAGGTTTTGAGACAGTACAACATCAATCTCTCAGAGGAAGACGTCTTTCATCTTACATCTTTCTTTGATAAGAACATCTCAGGATGTATTTCATACAATGAGTTTCTGAGCATTTTACAAAAATAAATGCAGAGCCATCTTGTATTGTATTGTAATAGTACAACATAGTGTGCAGGGGTGGACAAATCAGTAGACAAGAACATGTTTTTATTGTTTTATTTGTAGTTGTGGACAATAGGCTCAGCAGGCTAACAGTCACTGTTTTTTTTTTCTTCTCTAGTGTAACAAACAGAGAAAGAAAAAAAAAAACCCTGCTTCTTATTGGCTTTTACAAAACAAGCATGTACTTTTTTACTGTAGTATGTGCAACTTGTTCTGATCCCACCGCCTGCTGCACTACTCACAGCCGGTTTTACTGTTCATATTATTTGACATATGACCTTTTGACACATAATCTTTTCAGAATCAGGAACACACAGGCATATTGAAACGCTGATGAATCCAAGAGAAAATAAAGTGCAGCGCAAAGTGGTCATGTGACTCCAAGCACAGCATACAGTCACCTTAAATAATATTGAGGCATCGGTGAGCCAGAGGATTGATCAGGAACCACTGTTAAAACAATGCACTTGCTCTTTTATAGGCTTATAGAACAAATGCAGTCTTGATAATTACAAATCCCATTACACGTCGTACAATTGCTAGACATAACAAAAACTAGATAAAGTTCCAGTATAATTCACATAGTAAAAATAAACAAACAGCACAGTACTATGCTAACAAGTAAGACTTACTGTAACAGAGTGACAGTAACATTAAACTCCTAACATTAGAGATGCCCCAGAGTATGCATATTAAGACTTGCTCATGGCAGCGAGGTTACAATATCTTATATGTACAATACAATATCTACAGTATCTTTTATGTGTCATAATACCAGCTGTGCTACTTCAAACACTGCTTTAGAAAAGGATAATGACTATGGCAAAGATATACGCCACGCAGGAGTATATTTTATATACTTGTTTGTGTCTGTATTAAAGCACATAACTCTGTAATTAATAAGTCAGCATATGTTATTGCATTATTTTAGCCTAGTCAGTAATGGGAAATCAACACATGTGACTGGGCAAGCATATTGAAGCTTACACTTATCCAGTGGGCTATATAACAGATTTGTCCACACTTGGTGTGTTCTATTAGTTATTTATTTGTTTATTATTAATACAAAACAATTATTTTGCAGTTATCCTATTACTGTTCTTCATTTAAAACTTAAAATTCAGTTATTTCCCACTTGTGAATTTCACAATTTCTGAAGCTCAGGTAACTTTCAGGGTTGTTTAGGTGCCAATACTGTTCATTTAATAAAAGATAACAAAAGAAAACAATCTGTGTTAGTAGTGCTTATAGTTACAGTGAACCCTGTCTGAGGTACAGCTTGGCTCAGGCTGACTGAGGAATGATACACAATAACAGGCCGGGTCACAGAGTTCAGCAATGATTATTATATAAAACAATTGAAAGTAATAATGGACTCATCATTTACACTAGTAAGTGTGTAAGGATCATATACCAACATGTAGCAATACCACATATCAATTCCATAAAGAAGAAGAAAGGAGCAAACTTATTAGATAATTTAATAGTACATTGGGTTCAAAGTCAACGGTCATGCTGAGCCTCTGTTGCATAAGTGTTATTGTAGATAATGTGAACAGCAATGAACTTCCTCCTCATTCAAAGCTACATGCTGAGAGAAACATGAATGAGAAACATGCTCACCTCAAATAATGAGTGGAATATTTCTTTTGCTGGTTGTGGATTTTTGGGAATTTATTATTTTGGAGTGTACAGTTCTCTGTTGGAACGGGCTCACCACATAATAAAAAATACCAGTAAAATTTGTGGCGCTTCATCAGGAGCGCTGATAGCAGCTATGATAGCATGTCAAATGTCACCAGGTAAGTGATAACATCAAATATATATATATATATATATATATATATATATATATATATATATATATATATATATATATATATATATATATATGTGTGTGTGTGTGTGTGTGTGTGTGTGTGTGTGTGTACACACAGTGGCATGCAAAAGTCTGGGCACCCTGGTCAAAATTTCTGTAACTGAAATGCTAAGCAAGTAAAAGATGACCAGATTTCCAAACGGCATAAAGTTAAAACAACACATTTCTTTAGTATTTTAAGTAAGATTTATTTTTTATTTCCTTCTTTTACCGTTTCAAAATAACAAACAAAAGAAAAGTACCCGAAACAAAAGTTTGGGCACTCTGCATGGTCAATACTTAGTAAAACCCTCTTTGGCAAGTATCACAGCTTGTGAATGCCTTTTGTAGCCAGCTAAGAGTCTTTCGATTCTGTTTGGGAGATTTTAACCCATTCTGCCTTGCAAAATGTGTCTAGTTCTGTGAGACTCTTGGGCCATCTTGCATGCACTGCTCTTTTGAGGTCTATCCACAGATTTTTGATGATGTTTAGGTAGGGGGACTGTGAGGGCCATGCCAATATCTTCAGCTTGCACCTCTTGAGGTAGTCCATTTTGGATTTTGAGGTGTGTTTAGGATCATTATCCTGTTGTAGAAACTATCCTCTTTTCACCTTTAGCTTTTTTACAGACCGTATGATGTTTGATGTTCTTATAGTCTTCTCTTGCTTTGTGGACATCAATTATTTTAATGTTCAGAGTGCTCGGCAGCTGCTTAGAGGAGCCCATGGCTGCTGATTGTTGGGACAAGGTTTGAGGAGTTGGCATGCTTTGAAATTTGCTTCTGACCTTTCCTAATGATGATTGTGAACAAGCCATAGCTCTTACAAGCTAATTAAGGTCTGAGACATTGGTAAAAGTTATAAAGTGATGTCAATGCATACCCTCTATAGAAGGCAACAAATTACCAGTAGAGACCCACAGGGATCATTGTAATTTCCATTAAAACCAATACAATTCCCATTACAACTATTAAAACCATTACAAATTCTGTGAGGATTTCTATTGTTTATTTCAGTAGGGCAGAAAGGGTTCCAAGAAAAAACTTTATTTGATGATTCCCTTAATTATTTAACAAACCATTAAGGAATTCTTGAAGAAACATTTTCTAGAGAGTGACATTTAAACAATTAATATTATATTTCAGTTGTTTAGAAAATGTGTAATTTTAATAAGACAGTTTTTGAAACATGGACAAATCTTTCAGGCCAGAAAAATGACATAGTCAGAGTCCAGTGTAACTATTGATGTATAGTATTTCCAATTTCATCATAGTCACTATTGACATTGTTAGTTAATGATTTAACATCTGTCATGTTAATCAATAACCATCAAATAACAGTAAATAAATAGGCTTGTTTTTTTCTTCTTTGAAGCAAAGTGCTGTGAAAATCTGATGGCAATAGCCAAAGAGGCTCGAAAAGGCACACTGAGCTCCATGCATCCCTCCTTTAATCTGTTGAAGTTAACCAGACAGCTTCTGGTCCGAGAGCTGCCTGATAATGCTCACCTCCTTGCCAGTGGGAAACTGTGTGTTTCGCTAACACGTCTTTCAGATGGGAAGAATGTGCTGGTGTCTGAGTTCAACAGCAAGGATGATCTCATCCAGGTGAACTTAACTGCCATCTAAAATCTGGAGAAAGGGTGAATTTGTTACTAGTAGGAGCATTCAATCAAAATGCCACGGTTTGTTATTAAAGTGATAGTTCACCCAAAAATGGTGTCATCAATTACTCATAGAAAATTCTGCCATCAATTATTCACCCTCATGTTGTTCTAAACCCATAAGACTTTCATTCATCTTTGAAACTCAAATGAAGACATTTTTAATTAATCCTGGGAGATTTCTGTCCCTCCATTCACAGTCTATGTAACTGAAACCTTTAAGCTCCAAAAAGTTCATAAAGGCATCATAAAAGTAATCCATTTGACTCCAGTTGTTTAATCCCAATTTTATGAAGCGATAAGAATGATTTGTGTGCGCAAAAAAAACTGTGAAAAGTGCAGCACTTCTGGGTCCGGTTGTATTATGAGAACGCCAGAGCAGACGTTTCATTAAAAATGTCTTCATTTGTGCTCCGAAGATGAACAAAAGTCTTAAGAGTTTGGAACGACATGAGGTTGAGTAATTGATGACAGGATTTTCATTTTTAAGTGAACTATCTCATTAAGCTTTAATCTTGTTTACTTTTTTTAAAACTTGTTTTGTCCAGGCTTTATTTTGTAGCTGTTTTTTCCCCTTGTACTGTGGAGTGGTGCCACCTAGTTATCATGGCACTGTAAGTATTAAAGAAATAACAAATTATACCAGTCTAATTAATTGCTATAGCTGTATACTATAATAACTATTATTATATTTACAGTGTAATAAACTCTAATCAACATGTTCACATGCCAGACTGAAATACCTTCTAGTCAGTGATACGTGCTGTCTCTTTTCAGCGCTATATAGATGGTGCTTTGAGTGATAGTGCTCCATATTCCAGTCTGAAGAACACCATCTCTGTCTCGCCCTTCTCTGGTGAAAGTGACATCTGTCCATATGACAACCCAGTCTACTGTCAAGAAGTGAGACATTGCAATATGAGCCTTAACGTCAACTTGGCTAACGTGCACCGTGTTATCCAAGCATTTTTCCCACCAGAACCTGAGGTAAACTACAAACATGTTCAAATTTATTCAGGTTTATTCACATTTGTGGTGAAAAAGTCCTTTAAATTAAAATAATCCTCTCTGCTGGACTTGCATATTTATCTTTATAATTAACGTGATCGTCAGTGGTGTTGACATGTTGCTCTATTTTCACTTTGTTTAATGGTTTCCAACCCACAATGCTGTTAGACTACCTGCTGATACTGGTGCCAGTGGAAATTATCTCTTGATTTATCTCTACTGAAAGAGAGCAATGCAGCAGTGCTTTAGTCCTTTCAATTTTCCAGCTGTCTCACCTCGTCATCTGTGCACTTTGCTCACATATCAGGTTCCAATAAGACCACCATCAGCACCATCACACTTATTATCTCATAGATGGCTAACTAGCTGTGTATAGTCTCTACTGTAACTCATGTTTGAGATTGTTGACATTTTTTTGACAAACACCATTGTAACTGCGCTACCAGCACAGCAGACAACCAACAAATTAGCACCAGGAACACTAAGCACATCACAAATATTTCAATTTAAACACATTTAATATGTCTCCTTTAAGTTCTGTGTACGTTTTGAGTGACTGGTTTGTTCTGTTCTCAGGTTATGGCAGAGATTTGTCACAACGGATACAAAGATGCGCTCATGTTTCTGAAGGAAAATGGTGGGAAAGATTTCACATAAAGCAAAAATGCTAGATATTTTTACATATACAGTACAGTAGATCTTTATTCTGTCGGTTTTGTGCTTAGTGGAACATAATCTGTCTGATTTCAGATCTCTTAGAAAAGGACTCATTTATGACTGAACTTATAATAAGTCACAGACAGGATAACTGTCCCTGGTTCAATACACACAACTACACATGGCAAGATGGTCACAGAGAACCCAGACGAACTGGATCAATGCATGGACAGAGCTGTGTGCTGGATGAACAGGAGATTAACCTGCTGCCTGTGTCCATCCAAAAAGGTATTTCAGTGTCCCAGAGCTGTTTACTGATAAGAATGAGAAATCATCTATATAGACTGTTAGCAAAAATATGGCTTGTGTCTGTCCCTCAGTCTTATGTGAAGCTAGTATGAAGAAACATAGATGGATGAGTGAACTGTTTGCAGTGAAGTTGGTCACATCCATACTGATGGTGTGTATTTTGCCTGTAGAGGTCGTCTACTCCATGCTGCTAAGGTAAAGTGACTAATTTACCAATACATGTACAATTATGTAAACCACAGCACTGCTGAATTCTCAATTCTGATTTGTTAGAAGCCGTTGAGTCATTTTCTATAACAGCAGCTCTGACAGTATCACAGGTTTATAGACCTTGTTTAATGTAGTTGCCCATTTACAGTATCATTTCCATAGTAACAACTTACACAGAGACTTGAATCACAGACACTCCACATAAACAGATTTCCATTTCCATTTGTGGCATTTGGCAGACGGCCTTATCCAGAGCAACTTATATTTATCTCACTTATATAACTGAGCAGTTGAGGATTAAGGGCCTTGCTCAAGAGCCCAGCAGTGTCAGCTCAGCAGTGCTGCGATTTGAACTCACGTCCTTCCAATCAGTAGTCTTAAGCACTGAGCTACCACAGCCCATTTTCTATCCATCCATCCATTTTCTGTACCATTTATTCTACACAGGTTCACAGGGGAACCTGGAACCTATCCCAGGAGACTCGGGGCACATGGATGGGGTCACCCTGGATGGGGTGCCAATCCATCATAGGACACAATCACACACTCACGTACCCTGGACAATTTGGAAATGCCAATTATCGTTATTCGCGCACACAGGGCAGAGGCGTTATTCAAACCCCCAACCCTAGAGGTGCAAGTCAAACATGCTAACGACTAAACCACCATGCCCCCTAAACAGATATTTAACAGTGTAATTGCTGATATCAAGTTTTCTGATAACATGTTTACTTAGCATTTTAGAAAGAGTCTCCATTGTCAGCACTTATAGTCTCAGCAACAGTCTAAGGTAATCTTCAGGTCAGAGTATTTTGCACCTCATGGTTTCTCAGTAACATGACAAGTTCCTTTTTTTCTCTTATTATCTTCAAGAGGGGAAAAAAGAGCCTGGTGTTGCTATAACACAAGAACTAACTTGTCTCCCGGATGTTCCACAACTTTCACTGCAGCTTTAAATTGATTCAATATATGTGTTGTTCTTTAATAAATAAAACTTGTTGACAAAGAGGAATAGAACAACTGTAAGATGTGCTGTTATAGAAAAATAATCAGCTATTAAATAAAGACAAGTGGAGCTAATCATCTGTATATAAATGATTAATGGATGTGTTGTTAAATGCTAACTGTGCTGTAACAATAATGATCAGATCTGCTGGCTGTGTGTTGGAGATGGTGTCTGATCTTTTGTGGCTGTGGGAAGTCACCTCGCAGATGAAAGCATTAGTGTGGATGAAACTGTCCTGTAAAAGGTTTTCACACGGCACATTCCACAAGCAGATAAGAAATTGTACAGGCGTAGAAAAGCTAAATGATATGCATGTGTCAAACATCTGTAAAATGGCTGCTCTGAATTAATTGTGCTTTTTTTTTATTATTATTTTTTAGCATACCACCACTGAAGGTTTCAACTCTACATCCCTAGTCTATCTAACCAGGTCATGGGCATTCCAGTCTCATCAATGTCCACACCTGTTCCTGCTCAGGCTCATTTTGTAACTTTTCTTTCACATTTTTTGGATCATGTGTGACAATGCAAATGTTCTAGAAAAGGAACAACAACAAAAAAAGAAACATTTACAAATGTACACACGGATTCTTGTTAATAGAGAGTTTTTTTTTTCATAGTAAGGTAATTGTAATGACAAATAAAGGAATAATTGTTCTACAGAATATTACACTTGAATAAGTTACACATGCTACTCCTGAGATACTAGTGATCCTGACCCGTTCTGCTCTCCGGAACTACCTGATCCATTCTGATGCCCTACTTCTGGTTGGGGTTCTCATCACTTGGAAATCACTCACTGTTCCTGAGGATGGCCCCACATGGACATCCTGAAGATACGGGTGCATCTCAAAAAAGTTAATATCGTGGAAAAGTAAATTTTTTCCATAATTTAATTCACAAAGGGGAACTTTCATATATTCTGCATTCATTACACATAAAAGGAAATATTTCAAGCCTTTTTTGTTTGTTTGTTTTAATCCTGATGATTACAGCTTACAGCTCATGGAAATCAAAAATCCAGTATCTCAAAATGTTAGAATAATATTGAATTGAATTTAATTGAATAAAATTTTAATAGAGAAAATGTAATGTTTACAATAAGAGTAACAAAATAGCACCAAGAGTGTTTTATATAAACAGTAAAACCACAGTAAATCAAAGCTTTAAAATTCACACAGTACCATGCGTCATTAAAACTGTGTTTTACAGTACTTGAGAAGGCGGTGTGACCGTCTTTGACATTTGAATTTGTAATTTCATGTCAGAGGAAACAACTACTACACAAATACCAATAAATACCACCAGTAGTCATGTGATTGTATCAGTATAATCTTTTAGAACTACACGTTGAAGGATTATGGTGATGTCTTTGCTTTGATTAAAAATATTTTAATGATTTCACCTATGCTCATCAATATGTGTAACTAATATTTGGCTATGTTAATAAAGTACAATCAATATGTATAACCAACATTTACAATTATTACTTAGAAGCATAATCTAATCATCAATATTAGTTAACAAGCATAATCTATAATAAATATTTAGAAGCATAATTTAACACCATAGAACACTTTTTAATCAAGTTACAGTCTAAGTGTGTACTGAGTTAGAGGAACTCTGTGTCTTACTGCACAGTAATTGTTTTTCTGTGTCATCCTGTACCTTTCTGCACAGCAATACATTGGCATTAGACAGACATTCACTGAAACTGCTTTGAAGCTTGCAAACCAGTATCAGGCTGAGGTAAGGCCTAAAGTGTTGGTCTGGGATGAAAGCCAGAAAATCATTAAGGTAGGAAGTGAATTGGGTGAGAGCCAGAGATTCATTAAGGTGTAGACTTGAATTTGGGACAGGGCAAAAAAAAAAAAACCATGTCCTTATAAAACCTTTCTAAAAAAGCAACTAACTGCGCATGCTCCATAAATCTAAGATATCATATAGACATGAAAAATTGATTGTGACGAAGAAGACTGTTCTGTTTTTTAATGAGAAAAGTTAAAACCCCGCCTAAGATGAGTCCGCTGTGCAGAAAGATATATATATATATATATATATATATATATATATATATATATATATATATATATACACACACATATATATATATATATATATATATATATATATATATATACATACATATATATATATATATGTATATATATATATATATATATATATATATATATATATATATATATATATATATATATATATAGGCTTGTGTGTGTTTGCATATTTTAGACTTTCTGCAGGGTCTCACTTTATTGTTTCAATAAAGCTTGATCACTTTTTGGCATCTACAAACCCTCTGAAGTTTTTTTTAAACTTAGGCTGGAAAGATGTTTCCACAACATTTTGAGGGCTGAAAAGTGCTTCTTCTAGCTGGAGACCCCTGTAATTGTAAGAATAAATTCCACCTATATATATATATATATATATATATATATATATATATATATATATATATATATATATATATATAATTCGTTTATAATTTTGACGCACTCACCTTTTTAGAAAAATGAGTGTTTTTTTTAAATTAAACTTTATCCGGAAATAGTAAATAAATAAATAAATAATGATTTAATCATCGATTATTGGCTCATAAAAATTTGGTAAGGTCTATGGCTCGGTTAAACTATATTTCTAGAAATTAAATGATGACAAAGTATGTAATAAAATAATAATAAATAACAAATATTGTTAGTGTCTTGAGGGCTGAAAACTGCTTTTTCTATTCAGGGACCTATGTCTTCTATAATGTGAAAAGATCTAAGGAGAGGTTTCAGGCAGCACTAGACTGCTCAGTGAGGCGGTATAACAGCTGCACTGCTGCCACCTAGTGGATACAACTTATGTCCACAAACTCATTTAAAATGTCAATAAACTATCATTCGTACGTTTATAATTACATAAACTGTTCACATACTACTGAACATAAGTATTCATAAAAAAACAAACAAACAAAAAAAATCAGACTCCAAAATTTTAATTTTTACTGAAAAAAGCAGATTCTAACTGACACACTGAGCTGCAGCTGTCTACTGAAAACAAAACAGAAGTGGGATTCAACAAAGTTGTGTGTTGAGTGAGCTTGTTTTTAAGGATGACAGTTCCAAATTCACTCTGGTTAAAAGCAAAGTGTCATTTCTTCAGTGTTGTCACATTAAAAGATATAATCAAATATTTACAAAAATGTGAGGGGTGTACTCACTTTTGTGAGATACTGTATATATATATATGTGTGTGTGTGTGTGTGTGTGTGTGTGTGTGTGTGTGTGTGTGTGTGTGTATGTGTTTGCAGTATGTATAAAAATAAACGTAGAGTAACATGTGACTAACACTCTTGTTTTTTCAGTCTTCAGATACAAATTGCATACCAGTCTCTGCCTGTAAGTTACATCCAGATGATTCATATTTCATAAATATATTCATATTTATCAAAGAATTTATTTTTTTTTTTAAATCACCTGCATTTTATAAAAATGACTTTTTGTTTGTGTAATTTAATTATTTACAGCCAAAGCCTCAGAGAAAATACGTCCCAAACACATACGTGGTTCCTAAAGAGAAGAAGTGTTGCGCTTCAAGATGTGTGGCGACAGGCGGCTGACATCACGGAGTTGGTGGATGTTAGAGACCTTGTTCTCCTCCACCTTCCGTTTGAGGATGCCCCACAGATGCTCAATAGGGTTTAGGTCTGGAGACATGCTTGGCTAGTCAATCAACTTCACCCTCAGCTTCTTTAGCAAGGCAATGATCGTTATCATGCTGGAATACTGCCCTGTAGTCCAGTCTCCAAAGGAAGGGGATCATGCTCTGCTTCAATATGTCACAGTACATGTTGGCATTCATGGTTCCCTCAATGAACTGTAGCTCCCCAGTGCCTGCAGCACTCATGCAGCCCCAGACCATGACACTCCCACCACCATGCTTGACTGTAGGCAAGACACACTTGTCTTTGTACTCCTCACCTGGTTGCCGCCACACACGCTTGACACCATCTGAACCAAATAAGTTTATCTTGGTCTCATCAGACCACAGGACATGGTTCCAGTAATCCATGTCCTTAGTCTGCTTGTCTTCAGCAAACTGTTTGCGGGCTTTCTTGTGTATCATCTTTAGAAGAGGCTTCCTTCTGGGACGACAACCATGCAGACCAATTTGATGCAGTGTGCGGCATATGATCTGAGCACTGACAGGCTGACCTCCCACCCCTTCAACCTCTGCAGCAATGCTGGCAGCACTCATACGTCTATTTCCCAAAGACAACCTCTGGATATGACACTGAGCACGTGCACTCAACTTCTTTGGTCGACCATGGCGAGGCCTGTTCTGAGTGGAATCATCTGCATTTAATAAAAATTACTTCTTGTGTGCGTAATTTAATTATTTACAGCCAAAGCCTCAGAGAAAATACGTCCCAAACACATATGCGGTGTCTACAGAGAAGAAGCGTGTTATGCTTTAAGTTGGGAAATGCGATATGATTTGGCAAACTTCATCATTCCTGCAAAAGTAACCTATATGTAACATGACATAAGGAAATGACTTTAACGTCCGTGTCACATTCATTTTTAAGGTTTTTATTTATTAATGCATGTTCTCCCTGTTCTGCGAGTTGTATGATTGAAATGAATTTCACATTGATCTGTGTTTATGAAATAAATGTTGATGTTTATGGCATATCACTATATGGCAATTTGAAAGATAAGGGCGGTGTGAAGCAAGAGTCATGCCACAGCAGCTTCTTTTTTACAAACTTCACAGCCTCCAGTGTGAGCACCAGACTTTCGTGTTTCAGCATGCTGTGAACATTCAGGCCTGTAAAAGTGCAAATTTGAGGGAAATGACTGTTAACGGTCAGACTCAGATGACATGAGGAGATCAGATAACCTTCAAGCTTCCCTTGTAAACCTTTGTAAAAGAAATGCAACAGGAAGCATTATCACCTTTTATATACATTATCACACTGGAGAGATTAATACTTAATGAGTGGTTTATGGATACTCACAATTCTTTTGAAATTCCTCTGACAGACCTCTACAGCATGGAGTATATCGAGCCTTGTTCATGAAATTAAACCAGGAAAACAAGGGAGAAACACAAATATTGAATTGGTTAAACTACAGTTGCATTAAATTGTTTTGCATGGTCTTTCACAGTGATGTTTGTTGGTAAATGAGACCTTTTAGCTGTGTTCATGTCCGTCGCACATGAATCGAAGAGGGCTTTGACTGAATGGGCAATGTGATGGTGTCACATGACATGTCTCGGCCCAAATCTGCGGTCATTTTGAAAAATTGCAAGCTCCTCTGAATATTGCTGAGTTTGCATGACTTTGCGTCGCATTCTGTGATCACAAAATATTTTTAAAAATTCCAACAGATTGACAAAAGTTTCAGAAATACTGTTTTCTGATTTTCATCGTACTTGTGTGCACGTGTTGATGAATGCCAATCATCCAGAAATGACCTGAAAATGACCACAGCACAGCGAGATTTGCATTTGGTGATGCCCACAAAACTCCATAAAAGGCAAAGCTGAAATGATGAGTAAATGCCAAAACAGACGTTCTCATACTCCACAATGCAACAATAGCCAATAGGAGGTACTGTTGCCCAGACTCAACAGTTAATTGTCCTTCCACTGTTCCTTCCACTCCTTCCAGGAGATTAACTAGTTAAACAAAACAAAACAAAACAATTAAAGCTGCTAGCAGCAATGAACAGGCCCTCGCACCAGAGTGTATTTTAGGTCTGCTCTGCCAGGGGAAATGCCATTCCTTTGTTTTAAAACCTTTTTAGCACTTGTATGTTGTTAGGAGTGATTGCAATGTAAAACATGTAATTTCCTGTCGCCAGTAGGTGGCGCTATGACTATAATTGATTATTGGCATGTAGATTAAGTGATGGGAATTTCGGATCATTTTGAATCTCGTTCAGCAAAATGAACAAATATGTTTTCGAGTTCATTTCAGCAGAATATAATTAAAATGTTACATGTTAAATTCCCCAACACATCCAGTACTTAATAAACTATAAAATAAACTATGGGATAATGCAACTAAAGCCGAATTATGAGAAAGAGAAATGATTAATTAATAGCTTAGCTGGGTCTTCAGACTATGGTCTGTTAGTTCACCTCCCGATCCCAGTCCTTTCATTTGTCACGTCTGTTCCCCAGAAACAGAAATGATTAGTTCACGTCTCCAGTCTTTCGGTTCGAGTCGTTCTTTCATCCCGTTTCTGCTACTGCATGGTGCATTGCCTATGCGGTGGTCACCGGAAGAACGAACGACTCGAACCTGAAGAGTCGAGAGGTGAACTAAGCATTTTTGTTTACGGTACAGAACCGTCGTTGTCGTTGTTGTGTGTCCCCAATGGGTGGGCTCGTCAGTCTGTGTGTGTGTACGTATAGTGTCCAGCAACCCCCAAATAAAAACAAAAAACAACAACCTACAAACCACACTTCACCCCAGACTAAAGTGAATCCCTGATTAATAGGGGTCAAAAATAATGAGTTTTGCTCATTGCTCTGTTTTCAGCAGTGACTATTCGATTGCCCATGTTGGGTTTATATGATTGTAGAAGACATTGAGGGGAATTTAAGTCAGCAAGCATTCATTAAAAGGTCATTTCAGGGAGTTTTTCCTTGCCAACCTTTCCTCTGGCTTTTTTATAATTATGTCCTGAATTGATAAATTTCTGTAAAGTTGTTTTTCTGACAATGTCTGTTGTTAAAGCACTATACAAATAAACATTGAATTGAATTTGAATGCAATAAAATTTTAATAGAGGGAAAATGTAATCATGTTTACAATAAGAGTAACAAAATAGCACCAAGAGTGTTTTATATAAACGGTAAAACCACAGTAAATCAAAGCTTTAAAATTCACACAGTACCATGAGTCATAAAAATGGTGTTTTACAGTACTTGAGAAGGCGGTGTGACCGTCTTTGAAACTTGAATTTGTAATTTCATGTCAGAGGAGACAACTACTCCACAAATACCAATAAATACCACCAGTAGTCACATGATTGTATCAGTATAATCCTTCAGAACTACACCTCGAGGGATTATGGTGGTGTCTTTGCTTTGATTAAAAATATTTTAATTATTTCACCTATGCTACTTGCCCTATTACACTTATCTTTTTAATATAACGGGGAGATTCGTAATCCTTACTGTTTCCATGCTGACCTACAATATGTAAATGGCTTCCAGGTAAAGAAAAGTGTGCAAATATTTTGCACAAGAAAAAAGTTAAACATTTATCCAAATCAAACTACATCCTGTCCTGTCACAAAATCAAGTATCAGTCCCTGATATCACATGAGACAAACAATTGCATCAGTGCTTATACACTAAGCAAAAGCAAAAATGTTTTGGACACAGAATATAAAAAAAAGAACAAGCTCAGTTCCATAGATATACTACTTCCTAAAATGTCTACTTCAAATTCATGGCAAAAAAAAAAGAAAAAAAAGAATTTGAACGCATCTCTTCTTAGATGAAGAGTGTTTCATGATAAGAGTCTTCAGTTGAAGAACTGAGGTACAGTTTATAGTTATTGAGAGCAGCAGGTGACTTGTGCGAGTCGCTGAAGTAGCCGTTTCTGCTTCGAATCATACTCATCATCCTGTTCTGCTGAGTGACTTATGCACACAGCAACCATAATGGTCTTATTACCTAATGTAACAAACAAATCAGCAAGCAGAAAAGTCAGTGCACGTATTGAGATTGCTCCTGAACTGGGAGAAGCTGGTGAGAGGCACTGCACGAGGGCTGTGGATGAACACAGGAGGAGAGTCCCTTTACTGAGATGAGTGTCCCACTCATACGGCCTCCGCCTGCACTTGTGATGAGCTGCCAATCTCGGGAATCTGATCAGCGAAGGAGTTGGTCATCCACTGGCCATCCGGAAGCTGGCTCACTGCATTTGGACTCCTAGGCTGCTTCTCTGCTGCTTCTAGAAGTGTAGACAGAAATCAATAATGAGCCGTACATTGCTACGCCTTTTGGCATTCCAGAAGTACCAACGTTGCTAACAAGAAAATCAGTGCAGGCAGAGAGAGAGAGAAAAAAAAAAACAGGATTTTACCACGAAAACCCCAGAGTGGACAGGTTCCATGCTACAATGCTAACAACATAAATGATCAAGTGTGTATTGGTTGAACTCATTTATTCATTATATGCTTTATCCTGATTGGTGTGATAGGTGATCCAGAGCCTATACTGAACAATGGGTGTGAGGCAGGAAAAATGAGCTGAATATGACACACTGACACACACACACTGACACACACACACTGACACACACACACTGACACACACACACTGACACACACACACTGACACACTGACACTGACACACTGACACTGACACACTGACACACACACACACACACTGACACACACACACACACACACAATTTAGGACAATGGGAGGGAACTGGAGAATCCAGTGGTAACCCAAAAGAATACTGGGAGAACATGAGAAACTCAGACCATGGGTGCTTCTCATATCTTATTTGCGCATCCTCATTTCCTTTCCTCGCATCTTAACTCCACCCCCTTCGGATGCGAGAGAAGGAGGGAAGGATGAGATGTGAGGAGAAATTAATCGAAGCAAGTCAAATGGAATATCCTCGCTCTCTCAAGAGTCACTTCAAAGCCACATCAATTAGTGATGACTGCTCAGCTGGATGACCTCACTGCACGTCAGGAATCTGCCGTTCCATCACATTATCAAAGGACTTTTTGTTTGAGATTGTGACAGATGTAAAGGAGGAGGAGAATTTAAACGTGCGTCAGGTTTTTCGACAAGAAACACTTCCGCACAGGATACACCCATGTATCCTCGCTCCTGGCTCCTCTGGAAGCTTCCTCAATCCTCGCTCCATACGGTGCAATTAGAGAATTGATAGGTCTTTCAAGATGGAGGATGGAGGAGCGAGGAAACGATTTGAGTATTGAGAAGCACTGAGTAACTGATTGAACTGAGGAAGCTTGTCATGCTACCTGCTGCAGCCCCATGCCACCCTATAGACCAGTAAATATCTATCCATTCCATACTTGCATACTCCCCTACTACACAGGGTCACGGGGAGCCTGAAGCCTATCCCAGGGCACTCTGAGCACAAGGCGGGACACACCCTGGATGGGGTGCCAACCCATAGCGGCGTGCAATTTCACACATTCACCCACTACAGACAATTTGGAAATTAAATCAGCCTACAATGCATGTCTTTGGACTGGGGGAGGAAACCAGAATACTTGGAGGAACCCCTGAAGCACGGGGAGAACATGCAAGCTCTGCGTACACAGGGTGGAGGCGGAATCTGAATATATTTTTTTAAAGAAAATTATTACGCAACAGTAAGACAGAAAAAACAGAAAAAAAACCCCATACTTTTTAGGTGTCTCCCATATCGCAATGCAATATGGGAAAATTTTTAAATGATAAATGCTATGCTTAAACCTTACATGTTACCAACACTGTGAGTCATTTACTATCACTCTAGTAACAAAGATTTAGCCATTCCTTGAAGGCTGTGGTTCAGTAGATTCATTATGAATAGTCATCCATCTTCATTTAACAGAAATAGTTATTAACCTGCTTCTCCAGAAGCGAAGGCACAGTGGCCATTGCCTTCCTCATTTCCAGGTTCCCCATATGCCCCTCCATACGCCGCCTCATAGCCAGGATCGTACTGCTCCTCCTTAATGGCCATTCTCTTAGCATCCTCTGTGAAAACACAGAAAACAAGGTTTACATTGTGGAACACTAGATAACTTTATCTATCACATGCTTTATATTTATACAACATATTTTGGAAGACATGCACTAAGATTCCAGTGTCAAGAACCTTTAAAACCTGTGTCCTTACCTTTAGCCAAGCCAAGATCAAAGGTGTAATTGACTTCCTCTACTTCCCTGGGTTTGGCCACTCCCTTCAGTTCATCTCGGAGTTCTCTGAGCTTGATGTAGAAGTGCACTTTGTCCTGAGCTCGAGGAAACTGAGCACAGCGAGCACTTGAGGAGGGCATCAAATACAACGCCTAAAGACCCAGAGAGGCGTATAGCTGTTACTCTTACACTGATGAACTTAAGCATACGAAAATTGACTTGATTACATTTCTAGGCTAGAGATGGCTACTAGTGTCCTACCGTCTCAGAGTCAGGAATCCTGTGTGGCTGCAAGCCAAATTCCAGAGTTTTGGGCTTTTTCCCAAATATCTCTCTACAGAACATTTCATATATACCTTCAGCAAAAAGACGTTAATGTTAGAAATGACATTGCTCCATGTGACATATACTTGTCAAGCAATTCATACAGTCCTTACATACTTACATTTCCCATTGAAAACTGCTATGAGAGGTTTGAACTTTTTAATCTTCTCCACTAAAATTTTGCCACCTTCTCGAAGCTCTTTACTGCATCAGAAAGGAAAACCGTAGTTGGAAGAGACCATAATAAACCAGGTTTTAAATAATTTAATTAAATTAATGAATCGGTTTACAAAGTAATTTGATAACAAGCAATAGTTTTAACATGTTTACATGCACTTGAGTGCATGTAAAATTCCAGGTCTATAGTCCCTTGGAATATGACAATGATCCCTCAGAAGACCAAGCAAAAATTTGTACTTTGAGCCATGGTATTATTTTAACCGTATCGGTTGGCAATATTTCAGAAATACAAAAAAGTTGGGACAGAATGGAAAATGCTAATCAAAACAAAGATGAGTGATTTGTAAAGGTACTTTGACTTGTATTTAAACAAAAAACATAAGACAAGGTATTTGATGTTTTACCTAATCAACTGCATAGTTTTTCGAAGATAAACATTTATTTTGAAATTGATGTAAGCAACACGTTCCAAAAAAGTTGGGACAGGGGAATTTAGGATCAATAGCGATGTGACAAGTTGAAATAAGAAGGTGATGTGAAACAGGTGAGGCAATCGTCTAATCATAGTATATAAGGAGCCACCAAAAAAGGCCTGGTCCTTCAAGAGCAAGGATGGGTCGAGGCTCGCCAATCTGCCAACAGATGCATCAGCGAATAATCCAACATTTTGAGAACAACAATCCCCAAACACATATCGGTAGGATTTGGGGCATTTCACCTTCTACAGTGCACAATATAATTAAAAGACTCAAGGAATCCGGTCAAATCTTAGTGCCTAAAGGCCAAAAACCACTTCTGAATGCAAGTGATCTCTGATCCCTCAGACGTCACAGTTTTAAAAACCGGCATAAGTCTGGAATGGATATCCGGACATGAGCGCCGCCGACTTCTCTGGACTCGGTCTCATCTGAGATGGACAGTAGGCCAGTGGAATCGTGTTTCGTGGTCCGATGGGTCAACGTTTCAAATAGTTTTTGGACAAAACAGCCGCCGTGTTCTCTGGGCCTAAGAGGAAAAGGACCATCCAAGCTGTTCTTAGCATCAGGTCCAAAATCCAGAGTCTGTCATGGTATGGGGGTGTCAGTGCCCATGGCATGGGTAACCTGCATATTTTTGAGGGCACCATTAATGCAGAAAGATATGTACATATTTTGGAGCAACATATGCTGCCATCCAGAGCAGGATAACAACAAACCATATTCTGCCTGGATTACAAGCGCATGGTGGTAGAGTGCAGGTGCTAGCATGGCCTGCCTGCAGTCCTGACTTTTCTCCGTTTGAGAATGTGTGACGCATTATGAAGTGCAATATAAGGCAACAAAGGCCCCGTATAATTGTGCAGCTAAAGAAATGCATAATGGATGAATGGGGGAAAATTCCACATGCTAAACTTAACCAACTGGTGTCTTCAGTGACAAAATGCTTAAGTGTTATTAAAAGAAAAGGTGATGTTGTAAATAGTCAACTGTCCCAACTTTTTAGGAGTATGTTGCAGTCATGAGATTTGAAATAAGTGAATATTTTCAAAAATAAATTTAATTCAAAGTAAAGCATCAAATAATGTGTTTTCAATATAGCACAGGGTGAATTGAATTTTCAGTTGAATGACTTTTTTTTTTTTTTTTTTTTTTAACATTTTCCATACTGTCCCAATTTTTTTGGAATTGGGGTTGTATATCATATCACTAATCTCAAGCATTTGTACAATACACAATATGAATCACAATACAGAATTTTGCTCACAAACTGCCAGCAATACAATTTATATAAATAATGCAATCGTTTATTGGCAATAAATTTCTTTTTAAATATAAATACATTTTTAAGAAACATTAAAAAAAAAAAATGTAACACCTGAAAAGAACTTTCACATATTACGAATGAAAAATTATCCACAAATTTTTTGCATCACATGATCTGCTTCCAATCAGTTATTGTTAATTATTATTTTGAATAAAAAGATATCATGAGCTCAGAAAAGCATATCGTATCATAATTTATCAAGATATAGATATCGTCATATCGCCCAGTCCTATTTAACAGTCCCTCTCCTATCATTTTTATGCCAAAATTTATTCCCCTTCATGCCATTTTATTATATTATTATTAGAAATTAATAAGCCAATAGGCTTCTATCGTTTCTGACGGATATGGCAAACAGTGATGTTCTTTTATTTATATACACAAACATGTAAGCTATACATTTGCTTGAATGTATTTGTCCTTACTCATGCTTGCTCTTAAATAATAAAGGGGGAAAAGGTATTCATTTTGGAATGAGGCTTTTAATACGTGTTCTTAGACCAAGCAAAGACCCTCCTCTACTACTAACAAAGACCCGATCTAGCAGGATACACATGTACAGATGGAGTCAACAATGGGTATCAAATTAAGCGTATAGCTACATGGATTAACCCAGCTGAAAATGTTGGATAATGATTGTGTTAATTGTGTGCAATCACACTCAAGCAGCAGTCATACCTTGAGAGATCTTTGCTTCCCGGTGTTGCTCTTGCCACCATGTTAGTGAAGCCAATGCCGTATTTCTCAGGGAGAGTCTCATCATGCATGTGGTTCAGCAGCTGTTCAGTAAATCCAGACAGGAAAAGGCACTTCCCTTGAGGAAAGCAGAAGAGCAGATCAACAAAATGATGAATGAGCAATGAATATCAACTACATAACAACATACCTACATAAATAAAAAAAATCTATTGACCAAAATAATTAAAGATTTCATGGAGTATTAATTAATACTCCATGAAACTTACAAAAGTGGTTCCCAGGTCCAGGGAACCATCTTCCAATGTAGGCAGCCATCAGACCTGGATTGATTCCAATCTTTATGGAGAAAAAAACAAGACAAAAAGATCAAACAAAACCACCCAACTACACTGAATGCACTGTTAAAGCTTGGTTTAGTTCCAACCGATTTCACTACATTCAGGTCTCATACACACACATTTACTTACAATTACATAGTCCAGGTTGTATGTAAGGATGTCTGGCAGGGTCTTTTTCAGGACCTCCTCCTCGGACATGCCCTTGAAGCGATCGATTTTCCTTTTAACTTTCTTAAAGGACTCGTCAATCTTCTCCTGTGTCCCTTCAGCTTGTTGTCCCGCTTTGACTGCCTTGGCCTTCTTAGGCTTGGGGCCTGGTTTAGCTTTGGGCTCTTTGCTTGCCGGTCTGCCCCTCTTCCCTTTAGTGGGAGCTTTATGTTCAAACAAGGAAAGTCTCTCAAAACAAGCAGTGTATATAGTTGACCTACCATCACTCAGAAGTTGATTGTTTTCCAATAACAGTACTCCTTGAACCGATTTATGACCACTTATACCACAGCAATTTCACAATGACTACAATTGTTATTTATTAAAAGAATGTCAAACATTATATCCATTTAAAGTTACATGTAATTTTGTGGAACACTTGTGAAATTGCTTTCATAACAGCAGCTATAAACAGCTGTTCTTTCATCAGTCTCGCCAAGATGAAAAAATATATAATGTATATATTTGTGGCATATCAATTTTGCAGAGAAAGTGCAAAGCCCTTCGTCCTGAAGACTTTCCCGGGAATGAAAATCAAAAGAAATGGCTTTACCTCGAACTATTACAAAGCTCTGACACTGGAGACTCCTTCCATAAGTGTAAAATATATGTCTCCTTACAGAAAACTTCACTATATCAAGATTTGTACAGTTTTATCTGTTAAGTAACCAACATGGTTTGTTAATCTGTTTCTTATGTTGAGCATCCACTTATGTTGTTTCTTATGATGAGTATATGTCCCTGTGCAGATTGTTACTATAAAATGTATTAGAACAAATGGATTAGTAGAAGTCTGTGAACTGAATTACAGGCGGAACGGACAGAGCTGCTGTTACAGAAAATTAATCAACACCAGAATCAAGAATTCAACAGCACTGTGGTGTAAATGCAGTCAAGATATTTTATATAAACACACTCCGTGTATTGGTGAAATCGTTGAGTGTACCTTTCTGGGGAGCCCCGGGCTCTGGCGGTGCAGCAGGCGGCTCCTGGGCAGGCATTTCCATCATTCCAGGTTCTTCCCCATGTCCTTCCATGA
Source organism: Ictalurus punctatus (assembly GCF_001660625.3). Taxonomy (NCBI): domain Eukaryota; kingdom Metazoa; phylum Chordata; class Actinopteri; order Siluriformes; family Ictaluridae; genus Ictalurus; species Ictalurus punctatus. The sequence goes on from NC_030423.2 coordinate 18,096,321, forward strand.
AGTGGGCAACATTTCTGTTAGCCATATGAGAATACTGTGCGTGGAGGGCTTGGAGATGCTGCTGTGCTGACTGAACCCTAGACAAATGCAAATAAAAATTAAAAGTTAAATAATAATAATAAAAATAATAATAATAAAAGTTGTGTTTGTAGATCATATAAACTGAACATATAAAACAGTTTGTATAAACATTATTTTTAAACTTAATTTAGGCATAAAGACACAATGTACTGTTCAGTGTTGCCAACTTACAGACTTTGTCGCTAGATCTGGTGACATTTTAGACCACTTTAATTTAAAAAAGGCACAGCGACAAATCTACAGACTTTTTGAGCAAGTTAATCCTGGATTCGATACAGATGTCCAACTCACACCACAGCCGCTGATAAATGAGTTGAGAGAGCAGGTTGGCTTGTCTCACCATTAGTGTGGAACACAAGGAAGGCATGCATCAAGGGATTTCTCTGTTCCGGCACCTACTTGGTGGAATGAATTTCCCATAGATGTCCAAGACCAACCACTTCACGAAGTACGTAATTAGCACTTTGTAGTCAGTCAGTCAGTCAGTAAGTAAGTCTTGTGTGTTACGATTATGCTATCTCCAAAACAGTGTTTATAGACTGATAGTTCCTGACTTTGTGAACCAGTATCAGGATGTATTTATTGATAGAGACTTCAAAGCACAGTTTCTATAATTCGCTCTGGATAAGCAAGTCTGCTAAACACCATAAATGTCATACATGTAAAGCCTGATTTTGCTTCACTTGTGATCAATCAGTGATCATAGATCGCGTTTGCTCCCAATGACCAGTCACAGATCGCGTTTGCTCCAAATGACCAGTCACAGATCACTTTTGCACCCAATGACCAATCACCGTTGTTCCCAACGACCAATCACTGACCATTGTTCCAAACTGTTCCTATTTTAGACTCTTCTTGGAGAGAGTAGCTAATAAAAGTACTTTAATCCTGACTAGTCACCTTTCAAGACTACTCAGTCACTGCTTCTTATTGTTTGCATTACTGATAGAAATTGCAGCATTTGGTAAATACATGGTTTGTGGTGCCATGACCAAAGATGATCTTTCTATAAGAATTAGAATCTAATCTATTCTGGGAAGAAAAAAAAAAAAAAAACACACCCTGTATTCGATTTTAATTATGTTGTGAGTAAAAATTCTCCTCTTTGTAAGTGGATATGGCAATGACCAGGATGAATAAATCAATATACAAATTAGTCTGTGGTCTTCTAACTTCTAGCACCTTTTTAAAAATATATATATTTTCCTCAGAAAAGTGTTGGCAACACTGATAATGTTTATATTTTTTGGGTGCTTTATCAAAGACACACAAACAGTCAAGAAGACAGCAAAACCGGTTATTTTCAAATTAGTAACGTTACAGATAAAGTGAATTAATATTTGCCCTTTTCATAGGCTGGTTAGTAACATTCAAGGTAAGAGTAGTATCTGCACAGTGCTCCATCAGCATGCTTATAAAACGCAGATGGCAACAAATGAAAATTCAATCCTGGCGCCATTTGATGACAAAGCGGGGAAACTCACCAGTGCTGAACATAATCCGAGGGCACATGAGGCAAAGATCCGTAACTTCTTTCATCCATCTTTACGGGGACTTAGTGATAAACCAACATTCATATTTATTTATCTTTAAACTGGTATTACTAGTGCTAGCTAGTTAGATCATGGAGAATGTTTCTAACCAGTCTATTCTCTTTAGCAGGTGCCATTAACTTGCTAACTATAAACAAGATATTTACATTTATTTAATACATGACAATTGAGATAGCTAGCCAACATCCAGAAAAAGAAATATTCCAAATTTAATCGAAGAATGCGACAAACAGGCCATCTTACTCTTCAGCTTGACTTCCCTTCTTTAAATTCCATGTATTAACCAATGCCAAATATCTCATTACTAAGCCAATATAACTAGCTACTCGTTACAAAATGTCAAAAATACAACTTATTTTTTTCCCCATGTCTATATCAGGCTAACAGAATGGTCAAATCTATTAGAGATATCTTTATTTTAGCTGAATTTGCTAACACAGACACTTAGCCAGCTAGCATGCTAGCTTTATGAATGGATGTCAGTGGTTAGCTAGCTATCTCGCTTCAAATATCATGGTCAAGTTGTACTTAATAACACAATATGTGACCCATTCGTAAATTAAAACATACATACCGTTATTAAAAATGATCAGAGAACGATAATCATCCGTTAAAATATTTTTTCCTCTATGAAAAACAAATTCAGCTGAAGACAACAAAGAACCAACCCAGTCGTCCTGCAGCAACGAGTCATTCCGGCACCGGAATATACCAACTAAAGAATAAAAGGGGGAGGGAGTTCCTGCTCTCAATTTTAATATTTCTTTATTTAAAACGACGTGTTTAACATTTCACTTATATGACATAATATTAGTAACAATAATTTCACAAGCGTATTTCTTCACTTGTCACTTATATAATGTTATATTTTCTTTAGGCCGATTTTAGTTAACCCCCTTTCTTTTACTCTACCCATTTCTTTGACGTTTTAAATGTTTCAGAGCTCGATCACTATTGGTTGTCAAAAAAGCCGCTTCCTGTTTTACATACGTCATAATAAAGTTATTAGCCTGTATAATAAACATGGATAAGATTAAAAGCGCTTGATAATTATTGATTAATTTTATTTACATCCCAATATTGCGTTGTATTTTTTTCCCGTTATTTGACGCCAAGATGTTTAGTTTGCTTCTAAATAGCAGGTACATAGAACTGCAAGCCTGAATAATTAACACTTTTTTGTTGTTAATTAATGTATTAAAATGTATTAAAGCAGAATATGGCTGCAAGCGGTGATCTGCGGGGTGCCATCAAACTTCACAATTCACTTCCTATAGTGCCCAGTTCTTGCCAAATTTTAAAAACAAAAAAAAGTACAACAGATTAACATAGTTATCATGTTTCGTGATAATGAAATGTTAACGCTATCAAATGCCTGCTAAAAGCTAATTGGCTAATGGCGGCCATGTTTTTTAGTAATTAGATCATCAGCAGCATACCAAATTTCAGTTGATCAGATTTACAGTTCCTGAGAAACTGTAATCCGACTTTAGCCTCTCCCCCAAGTATGGTCGCGCCAAACACTTTGCATATGACCTCAGAATCTTGCCTTTTGTTTTGTACTTGAGTAAATCAGGCTCTCCCTCCTTAAAATTGATGGACGTATGGCTGCCATATTGTTCACAAATGTCAAATGTTTTCTGATAAATATTGGAAAGGCTTACACCAATTTTGTGAAGACTGGCTAAAAATCCTAGGACTAAGTAGATTTAGCATATTATAAATATTAGAAAAAATACATCACAGCAGAAATTATTGGGTCTAGTTGAATTCAACTGAAGCTTAGGAATAAGAGGAAAAAAGACATGAATGTATGTTTTAAGGTTGTCAAGATATGGGGCGAAAGGTGAAGGTGTGTTAGCCACCATCAGGCTGATGCATGTACCATTACTTGGCTGATTTGATTGATTGAGTTACCTCTCATATTTCTATGTATCTATTTCCTAATTTACATATTTATTATTAATGTATTTACTGGTCATATAAATACTGCATGGCATAAAACACCTATAAATACCGGATGAAAAAAGGCTGGTTTAGAGTTCAACAATTTTCTTTTTAATTGTCATTTTCAACAGTCCAGCTGTGACTGGGTGGTGAATATTTTTTATTTTTTATTAAAAACACACTTCTCAGTATGCTTTTTAAAAAAAACATAATGGTACAAAATTACACCAAAGTAATTACACCATAAATATATTTAAAAAAAAATGTATGTACAGTGATAGCTTGATGAACATCTGTACATTCAAAACACTTTGCAACAAAGTTCCAAAGCATTTACATAAAATTCTCACGTAAATTCGTAACATTAAGGAGCATTAAATACAATCAGTATTTAAGAACAGAATAAAATACAGAACAGTGGAACCTGGGTTCTCAAATATCAGTCCTAGAGGACCACAGCACTGCATGTGTGTGTTTTCCTGGTGTTGTTGCATGAAGTGGTCCATCTAAAGTTTGAATCCTGTTTTACACGGTTTGTGCAAACATTCCATGATACCACAGTGCAAGAGTATAAAATACCCTTCAGTTGAGGTCAGCAATCATAAATAAGCACCAACAAGTATGATTTAGTGTGAAATATCGTGCAAGTAGACCAACCCATGCATCATGCATGACCTCAGCATAGTAAACATAGAAAAACTGGTAAAATGCTTTGCTAAAAAGTTCTGTGAATGGTTGTGGGGAAAAAAGGAATAGAAACTGAACTAAATCACAGTTTCGAGAACTCTATCCTCACAGTAGGAAAAAATATGCTGCTTACTTTACAAAATGCTGCTATATTCAAGTAAAAACCATCACTTCTGCATACACGTTCATAATACACACATAAAGCAAGATTAAAAAACAAACAAACAAACAAACAAAAAAAACACTGGCTTTGGAGTACATGATCTACACCTAAAGTTCTACAAAACACAATAAATAGAAAGACATGACTGGAAAGTCAGGTAGCTACTGTAAAACTGCTTTAAATCAATCTTCTTTTCAGTTCAGAAGAGCATTTGCTTTAATATATCAGAAATATTGTGACGTCTCATTGTTGCTGGAGTACCTAATGTCTGGGATTTGGTCTGCAAATGGCTGCATCGTCCACTGGTTAGATCCGACCTGTCCCAAAGCTAATGAAGGTTCTGAATGTGCAGCACCTGTAACACAAAAAGTTCAATAAATCTATTATAATGATGATGATCATATTCGTATAGTTGATTATTATTATTATTATTATTATTAGTAGTAGTAGTAGTAGTAGTAGTAGTAGTATATAGACATAACACTGGTTGGGTGTTAATTTATGGCTGTTTCATTGTTAGGTTAACGGTTAGAGGAGGACTGGCACTGTAACATGCATGTACGCATTACACCCATATAAGTGAATCACCTTATGATTTGTTCCACTCTTGCTGCATATACGTTGGAAAAGTAATTTTTTGCCAGGTAAGTGAAAGAAAAACACAGAATTGTTCTTCTGATAGTATTATTATTATTATTATTATTAATTTTATTTTTTTTATTATTATTATGTTAAAAAAAAAAAACAGAACTGTGCTGTGTATAACCTAACTGTTAGTGTAGTTTTCAGAGTTTGTGCATGCTAATTCTGTTTGAAATATTGTGATATTGTGAGAAAACATGAAACCTGCAGTCCAACTATAACACAACTTATAATTGCACTCCAACTTGCTTCAGAGTGTCTCAGACGTTTAGGAGTCACAAAAAGTGGTAGCACCGAGATAGAAAAGGTGCCAACACTAATTTACAGCCTTGTGAGGATGGACTGCAATTGATGCTGAGCTCAACCTTGAGAAACTGAACTCAAACTAGAAACTTACCCCATTCCTTTATTATTGTAATGGATTTTTTTTTAGGATTTAATTAATTATTGCAGTTTATTTGATTAGCATTCATTTACGTTCGCTCAAACCAGACTTCACACTCGACCAAACATAACACAAGAAACCAAACAACTTCAGTTTTGTTTTGTTTTTTGTTTTTTTTTTGGGGGGGACACGACGGAGAGAGCTCAAAAGTGAAAATGCCTTTATAGTTATTCACGTAGAACAGCATCAACTCTTAATACTGGTTTGAGTTCAGCACTTTCAACACCATTGAGAAAAACACATTAAACCTTAAAGCTATAACATGAAGGTGTGCTGTGGTATCTGGCACTAAGATGTTAGCAGCAGATCCTTTAAGTCGTGTAAGTTGTGAGGTCGGGCCCCCATGGATCATTTGTCCAGCACATCCCACAGATGCTCAATCAGATTGAAATCTGGAGAATTTGGAGGCCAAGTCAACACCTTGAAATCATAGTACAATCGGACCAGACAGGCTTCATTCCTCACACGCATCAATGAGCCTTGAGGATCCATGATGCTGTCAACCTGTTCCCCGGTTGTCCTTCCTTTGACCAATTTTGGTAGGTAGTAACCACTGCATATTGGGAACATCCCACAAGACCTGCCGTTTTGGAGATGCTCTGACCCTGTTGTCTAGCCATCACAATTCGGTCCTTGTAAAAGTCGCTCAGATCCTTACACTTGCCCATTTTTCCTGCTTCCAACACATCAACTTCAAGAACTGACTATTCACTTGCTGCCTACTATATCCAACCCCTTGACAGGTGCCATTGTAATGAGATAATCAGTGTTATTCACGTTAATGTTATGGCTTATCAGTGTGTGTTATGTGATATTTGGTTGTCCTGCTCGCAGCATGAATGCAGGCTATGAACAGAAATGAGTGATTATCACCTTGTTCATTAGCAGGATAGAAGCTGCACGTCTGTAGTGTTGCACTGGTAGAGCTTTCCTCATAGCCAGGGTCATGCTGCTCTTCTTTGATGGACATTCTTTTGGCATCCTCTGTAAATGAGAACATGAGAAATAGAAAATATGTTGATTCGCTACCCACACAGCCTGTCTCTAAATAATCCACATAAGAATATTTATATTTTCTAAGGATGACTACTTCAAATCAATTCCCAAATTATACTAAGTGGTCCTAATTTACCTTTGGCCAAGACTAAGTCGAATGTGTACTCTGTCTCCTGAATCTCCCTGTTCTGCACCACACCCTTCAGCTGGTCCCTGAGTTCCTTTAGCTTAATATAGAAATGAACTTTGTCCTGAGCTCGAGGGAACTGAGCACAGCGTGGACTAGACGATGGCATCAGGTAACAAACCTGTGAAGAAAATCTCATATTAATACTCGCTTTGAGACATTTATTGATAGTAAAAATACTAACAGTGCAAAGAATTAATCGCTGAAGATAGTACCGTTTCCGTCTCTGGAACTTTGTAGGGCTGCAGTCCAAATTCCAGGTTCTTAGCTTTCACTCCGAAAATCTCTTTACAGAATGTTTCATAAATACCTGAAATGAAATAATGAGGCTTTTCACATGTTCACCTGTCTGTAAACAGACAGAAATGTTTAAGGAAATCATTTACAATACACTGGACATTACATTTCCCATTGAAGGCTGCAATTCGAGGCCTGTATTTCTGTAGCTTTTCCAGAAGTTGTTTGCCTCCTTCTCGAATTTCTTTGCTGGAAACAAACAAAAAAAACAAAAACATGAAGGGTTTTAATTTTAATTGACATTAAACCATGCATGCTGTCTTTCACCACCTGTAATGTAGTCATATAGGTTGTTATTCTTAAAAAGCAGAAAACTAATATATAAATTAATATTATGTAAGGAATACAACACAACAGGGTGAGAGGGTGGTGTGATGTGGTAAAGTTACTCTTAGCACCATGAAGCTCAATATTCTCCTATAAAAGCATGTCCTGATGACTTTCATTCCACTTGTACTACAGCAAAATTCCAGTGATTACTCTTTTTCTCTCTCTCATGAACTTGAAGCGCTGACACTGGAGACTCCTTCCATGAATGTTAAACAATGAGTTCCATGAGATTTCCTTACAGAAAACAGTTATAATGTTCTTCTTGTTTTTTCTTTTTAATATTTATTTTGAAATCTGTTTATCATTAGATTAAGATTATGCAGAGTGCCCACCATACAAGACCTGTGATTAAGTTTTTACTTTAGAAATTATAATTCATTAGAAAATGAGCATTAATATACAGCAACGTTGTAAAGGAGAGTGGGCCAAAACAATGTGAGAGACTGATAAACTCCTACAGAAAACATTTACATCAAGATATTGTTGCTAAAAGTGGTTCTACATGTAACTGACATACAGGTTTCTGAATGTTGGTTTACTTTTTGAAACAATGACTATTTATTGAAATCTGTTGTGTTTTTTTGGGTTGTCACCTGAGCTTATTTGTTTGTTTATACAAGTTAGTGAGGACCACACAATTGTTATTTAGACCCTGATAAATAAAAACACAGAATTAAAGGAGGATGTTCTTTCTTTTTCCCCATGACTCTAAATCTGTGAATTTCCTTAAAGCTGGAACTGTCAGGGATGCTGTTACAGAAAATGAATCAACACCTTATGACCAATCAGAATTGGGAATTCAACAGCTGGGACTTGAGAACTTGATCAAAAAGTTCCTTACTTTGAGAGGTCTTTGCTCCCAGGCGTAGTCCTCTCTACCATATTAGTAAAACCAATGCCGTATTGTTCCGGAAGAGTCTGATCATGCATGTAGTTCAGTTGCTCATCTGTGAGCCCTGATAAGAACAGGCACTTCCCTACAACACAGCACACACTCTAATTAGAAATTTTAATTAGTTTATGTAGTACACAATAAAAATACAACAAAAAGTGTACAACATAAAAAATACATACAGAAATGATTTCCTGGATTTGGGTAATGTCTTCCTTTATAGGCTGACAACAATCCAGGGTTGATACCAATCTGCAAAGTACATACACATGACAAAATATAATAATCCACAGCACTACAGAATAAACAATACCAAAAATACAATCATCTGTGAAGCATTATAGAATTCATTATACACTCACTATCAGAATGTCCAGATTGTAGGTGATGACATCGGGCAGTTTTTTGGCCATGACTTCTTCCACAGACATGCCGTTAAATCTGTCCAGAGTTCTTTTGGCTTTTTTCACAGTGACTTCAGCATCAGTTTGGTCATTTTTTCCCTGCTTTGGTGGCCTTCCACGCTTCTTCCCTTTCTCAGGTGTTGATGGAAGAGCTACAACATATAGATGTGCAAGAATTATGTTAATACTCTAAGAAAAGGGACTGCTTAAGGTTCATTGTCTCAAACATTTTTCAATGGCAATGCTGGTTCTGAAGCTAACCTCAGATCTGTAAACCAAATAATTGGCTACTTCACAAAGCCAGTATTGGCTCTGACACCAGCACCCACTAGCGGACCCCCATAGGGCGGCCCATGATTATAGGGTGCTTCTGTGCTATATAAAATGCAATAAAGTGCTGAAAAAATGTAAATGTGATGAAATGCCCTAATGGCTACCCTTTAAATTGAAACAAAGTGTTTAAATGCTGTCTATGGTGCTGCTTCATGTCTAGGGTGCCCTTCCAGTGGAAAATATGAGATACAGTGCCCTATATATATATACTCTGTATTCCTCTATGTGCAAGGAAAACAAGATGCAATGCCCTACATGCTCTTCTATATTCAGAAAAATGAGATGCAGTGCCCTATATTCTTCCCTGCATTCAAGAAAACAAGTTGAAGTGCCCTACAGGCTCTTCTACATATAGACAAATGAAATGTGGTGCCCTATATACTCCACTACATTCAAGAAAACAAGATGCAGTGCCCTATAGACTTCCCCAAATTCAAGAAAACAGGATGAAGTGCCATAAAGTCTCCCCTATATTCAAGAAAACAAAATGAAGTGCCATATAGTCTCCCCTCAAGAAAGCAAGATGCACTACCCTATAGGCTCTCCTACATACAGAAAAATTAGATGTACTGCCCTACATGCCCCACTACACGCATAAAACAAGAAAACATGTTAGAAAATGTGCCCTCTACGATGATTCTGGAGTAGAAAAACAAGTTAATGCCCTCCAGGTGCCCCTGTTATTTTCCCCCTACTGCATGTAAGACATGCTGTTTTTATTTCTTGGCCCTGCCACTCAGACAGCCTGTATCCACCCCTTCCAGCACCTGCACACAGTCAGTGTGTATGAGAGGGCTATGAGAGGGTCAGTACCTGGAGGCTGGACAGGCAGCTGATGAAGCGGACTGATCTGAGCTGGATCTTCATGGACTGATAATTCATTCATTACAGTATACTCTTTGACATCCTGCTGGTAATAAGGAACATTAACCATCTGGCTGTACTGAGGAACTGGCTCTGGTTGAAACTGCTGTTGTGTTGTATGATACCTGGAAAGAGCAAAAAATAGGAGATGAATGCAAAGATAGGAATTATTAATCAACACATCAATCATGCCTGATTAGCCTCGGCTGTAAGAAGACCCTTGAAAAATTTACTCACAGCTCATACAGCCACACAAATACTGTGAAGTGGGCAAGATCTTGCTTGTGTACATTGGCATAAGAGAAATGTCCAACTGTTCCATCTTAAAAGTCTGAACTGTGTTTATTTCAGCAGTTATTCAAGAAAGCATTATTAAAAACATGATACAAATTCTTTTTTTTTTTTTAACAAAAACATGTAATCTATCTAAATGTTCACAATTTGAGTTTATACCACAGTGCTGTGGAATTCTCTATTCTGATGTGTCAGATGATGTTGATTCATTTTCTATAACATCAGCTCTGACAATACTGCCAGTTGCAATGCAATGATTTAGATTTTATTTTGTTACTGTTTCTATCGTAACAACTTCACACAGAGATCTGTATATCTCTGACATGCTACATAAACAGAATCTAAGAATGTGTGTAATGACTGATGTATTGAAATTTTCTGCGTGGAGATGGTGATTGATCATTATGGAAGGAGTTTCCAGTGTCAGCGCTTTCGGAACAGCTGGAAAGTTTTCCCGGCAAAAGCTTCATAACATGAAAAGCTGTGGTATTTTTGTTTCATTAACTTAAAAAAAGAGGAAAAGGAGAACAACCGTTTACAGCTGCAACAACATAAAATGCAAGTTTAAAAGGACAAAAAAAACACAGTGTCATTCATTTATAGAGAAAAATTCTAGGCTTTGGCAAATTGCTGTGGTGTAAGAAGAATAAAAGACGTTGGGAAAGTGCTTTTATTGGAGAATAATCAACTTTGGGTGGTAAAAGTAATTCACACAGTCTAAAACTGGCTTAAAGGACTAAAGCGCTGCTGCATCAGGTAGGTATAGATGAAGTAAGGGTTAAATCCCTGGAACCACTATCAGTAGTTAGATAAAGACAGTCTGTAACACAGGAAACTGTTAACCAAGATGAAAACAGAACAACGTATCAATAAAAGCTGTTTAAACTAAAAGGTGCTTTAATAAGTCGGGGTTTTTTTGTTGTTGTTGTTTTTTTCCCTCTTTACGGCATGGTTGAGGAATGAATACCGAGTTTCGTTATTGTGTTATCTGTAGTGAAACAGCATTTTATTCTCATGTTGTTTTTACTCACCAGTGCTGATATGAATCCATGCGCTGCCTCTGAGACTCAAACTGCTTTTCTTCCATCTTAACTGCTGGATTTACTTTAATAGATTCATATTCATGTACATGTTACAGGCAAGTCTCCAGCTTTTCTGTGGCATTTTGAACTGGCATTTCATAATAGATATGAATAATAGAATGTTAGCTTATATTCCGGGGAAATAGCTTATTTATACAACACAAATGTCTCTATAAATCTGGGGCATAATTCTGCTCAGAAACAGAGCGCCCGAACCATCTAGTGGTATTTCTACTCCTAATAATCTATTATTTGTAGGGCACCGGAAGTAAGCACGACGCTAACGCAACGGCCACACAATAAAAGCGACAAGCTTCACGTTCATTACAACCAGACTCGAAACATACAAGAAATCGAGACACACTCACCTGTCAGATTAATTAATTAATCCCTTTTTGTTGAAAAGAAATATATATGTTTTAAATGTTGAAAGAAAATGTTCTAGCTACACTACATCGGTATTACTGCAACAACAACAAAAAACAAACCCGGCGTGAATACATTTAAAAATAAAAGTCCTTGAAGTACTGATTCATGACAAATGCGAACTAGCTAATTTTATTGAGCATTTATTTTGTATATATTTAGGGTGTTATGCAAACTGTATGAATATTAAAGAAATAAGGATATCTACAAAACATTTGAAAACGCTTTAATATGTATAATATTGTATCAAACTTCACAGTAGCGTAATAAAGTACAGAGTAGGTGGCCTGGAAGTAGACATATCCCTTATTTGGTTTGTTATATATTTTATTTACGTCTTTGAACAACCCGAAATCGTGAATGATTGTATCATGCTGTCAAAAAGAAACATCTTGCATCAGTCTGCGTCTTAATTCGAAATAAAATTAAAAGTATTAAATCTTAACCATCCCTTGGTTTCGCCTTGCAATGGACTCGACCAATTTGTACGAACGAATTCATTGGCTTAAAGAGAGGACGGTGTGCGATTTGGGACAATATAGATTCACATACAGTTGTTTGTTTCAGGTTTTTGAACATCTTGCTGTATTGGTTCTAGCTATTTCAAAATGTCGGACAGAATCACAGAGGATTAAGGATTAGCACAACACTGTTTACATGTTTAAGGGATACAGGGTGAATATGATGTAGTGTTGATGTGTTGCGTCTTCACTCCACACCGGTAGGTGGCAGTAAAACAGTGTTGCTCTACAGCCTCAACTCAAAGAAGAAGACATGTCGCAGATGTTCTCTTGCTGTACCTAATATTAATCGGTTATCAGAGGTTTGTGTGTGATCTTTTGAATCTTGCTTTATAAAGATAACATTGATGGTATAATTAAACATGTTGACGTTAAATCTTGGTCACTAATATTTATAACTAACCTTCGTTGTTTAAGGTGAATGTCACCTTAAATACTCTACAGCTGCGTGCTGTTTATTATTTCTCCATCTGCAGACTAATACTGATTACACTGAGCTATTTATATGAATCTATTGCATGATGTAGGTAAAGTCTGTGTGTATAGAAGCAGTAAGATTTGTATTCCTCCTGCAGAACAGCACCGGTACCGATTAGTGATGTGTCGGTAATGATTCACGAGCGAGTCGGCTCTTTTAATCGGTGTGAGCCGACTCGCCTATATGAACTGGCTTATTTATTATTTATTTTTGGTAAACGTAGGCAACGTTGTTATTCTTGTTGTGTAAATTAATCAAAATGCTTAATTGGAAACATGAATACAAAAGTGCTTATTGTATTTGTCTTTGTACATTTGTAGTGTCTTGGTGATCAAGGTACAAACAATTATTTTAAGTAAAATTTACATAAGAGTGTTATTCTGTTAATTAGAAGGTAGAGGAAGAACGTTCAACATTCATTCATCAATTACAGCCAGAGTTAAACAAAGAACATGGATTGGTCAAAATATCGTGAACGTTTATTACAAAAAAAAAAAATTGCATTGAGCCGTTTGTGAGCTGAAAGAGTCGACTCTTATTGGTGAACTGAGCCAAATGATCTGACTCACTAAAATTCCCAACACTACTAGATACATATTTCATATAGTCTAAAAACCATCATTAAAATGGCACTGTGTAGAAAATTGACTGTTATTGTGAGGAAGTTGGAATCAGGTTCCTTACTTTGCAAGTATCAAATACTAGGTGATCGATTTAAATGTATTGTGTTTGTTTATTTTTGTATAAGATGAAGTGGATCATTGTATTTCTACTGTACATATGGACATTGATTTTGAAAATAAGAAGGTACAGATTTACTGTAAAATGCATAAATAATATTTCAGGCAATAATTATTTGCTTTTTATTGTCTAGTTGCAGTCATTTCTGCTGGTGTAAAGATGCCCGCGGGTGTGTCTTGGCCGAGATACATGAAAATGTTTGCAGCCAGCGTGTTGTCGATGTTTGCTGGTGCAGAGGTCGTCCATCAGTATTACCGCCCTGATTTGGTACATTTTAAGAATATTACTGTAAAAAAAATTAATATAAAGGACCATATTTTTATCGATCTAAGAGCAGTTCTTCTTTTATAGAGCATTCCAGAGGTTCCTCCAAAACCTGGAGAACTGCAGACAGAACTTCTCGGATTGAAGACTCAGACAGCCTCTGAGAAACACTGATGTCAGTTTTCATATATAAATGTGTGTGTATATATGTGTAAACCATATATAAAGATGTAAACCTGTTCATGTGATGACCTTGAAATACTTTGTGAAATTCCATAATGTAAGAATAGTTATTTCTATTTTTTCAACTAATTCTAAAAAGGACAAAAAGATAAAAGCCACTTTGTTTGTTATAAAAAACACTATATTGGAATTCCTATTCTCACATTTGCTAAAGATAATATTTTTGATTAATAAAATGTGAACAATATTTTAATCTACTGTTTTCACAGCAGCCTTGTTATATAATATACTCAGCAAAAAAGAAACATCCTCTCACATTCAACTGTTTTTTATTTCCAGCAATTTTTTTTGAACATGTGTAAATATTTATATTAGCATAAAAACAAGGTTCAAAGACATTTGACAAACAGAAGTGGAATAATGGGTCCCTGAACAACAGGGGGGGGGGTCAATTTCAAAAGTAACAGTCAGTATCTGGTGGCCTCCAGCTGCTTTAAGTACTACAGTGCATCTCATCCTCATGGACTGAACCAGATTTGTCAGTTCTTGCTGTGAGATGTTACTCCACTCTTCCACCAAGGCATTTGCAAATTCTCCATCGTGTCGGGGACGACGACACTTGGTTACATGTAATTTTCCACTGCAAGGACGATCAGTTGTCCTTCCTGTCTCCCTATAGCACTGTCTTAGGCGTCTTGCATTACAGACATTGCAGTTTATTGCTCTGGCCACATCTGCATTTCTCATGCCTACCTGCAGCTGGCCTATGGCATGTTCATGCAGCTGAGCAGACACACTAGGCATCTTTCTTCTGGTGTTGTTCAGAGTCAGTAGAAAGATCTCTTTAGTGTCCTAAGTTATTGTAATTGTAACCTTAATTGCCTACCGCCTGTAAACTGTTAGTGTCTTAAGGACTGTTCCATAGGTACATGTGCAATAATTATTTGTGGTTCATGAAAAACATTGTTTAAACTCTTTCCGACAAAGATCTGTAAAGCTTATTTGGATTTGACAAAATTATCTTTAAAATACTGTCTCCTGAAAAATGGATGCTTCTTTTTTTGCTGAGTGTATTTATTTATTTATTTATTTATTTATTTACACACACACACACACACACACACAGTGCTGTGCAAAAGTCTTAGGCACCCTATTTTTCTTATAGTACAAACTTTGTTATAGATTTTTTGTAAAAAAAAATTTGTCTTCTACATTATCGGGTCAGTACAAAAACATTTTAGATTCCCAAACATTAATTTTCCAGCACAAAATTAAATGTTACAGAAAAATGTCAGTAAAGAAAGCAGCATATTACGTAAGAGACCACTTTTCAGACAATAAACATATTTAAGGCCGCTGCGTTTTGCTGCAAAAAATAAGCATGTTCTACAGTCAAAGTCTCCAGAAGAACTGTGGCTGGTTCTGCAAGATGCTCAATAAAACTAATTTCTTTATAAAGCTGCACTAATTGTACCTGAGACCACTATTTTTTTTTTTAAATTTATTTTTAAAGCGAAGGGTCGTCACACCAAATATTGATTTTGTTTAATTTATTACTGTTAACTGCTCTTTATAGTACTTGTTTTAATGTAGAAACTTTTATTGTTATTGTTATTGCTCGCAGCATTTCTTTGCATGTGCCTAAATATTTTTACAGTACTGTATGGAGAATAAGGACAATGTTTTAAGGAGGACATTTATGGAAGAAAACTACAGCGTCAGTGCTTTGTAACAGTTAGCCTACATGTAAATCTGTTCTGACATTAATATACTGACTGTAAATGACTTTTATCCTGAAATTAAGTTTTCAACGCGAACCCGGAACTTCCGTGTGTGGGTGAAAGTTTCCAGCAGGAAGGACTTGTGTTCTAAAAATAAATAAATAAATAAACCTGGCACCTCTGGAGCCAGGTCTGTTTCACACTCGTGTATCTCGTTGTAACGGGTCTCTGGTGGAACAGGACTTTGCTGCGGGATAAAGTAGAAACATGCCGGCCTTGTCTTTACCTCTCTGTCGCTTGGTCAGGAACCGGGGCAGTGTTAGAAAGCTGTTTAAACACTGTAAAATTTTATATGCGGCATGTGGAGCTCCGAGTCTCAGCTCCAGCGGGGTGATCTGTCACCCAGTCCCGGGACACACACTGTCAGCAGCCGGCATGTGCACCAGCGACCCGGGTGGAGACACGACCGAATGGTTGTGGTCTGTTTACAATGAAACCAAAAGGCAAACGGAAGGTTAGACTACATGTTTTTTGTAATAAACCCAAAAAATAAACAGACTTACTGTATTGGAATAAAGTTCGTTGGACGTTGGACGTTGGACGGTCGATATTCGCAGATATGCGGAAATTAAGTTGACCGTCTCTAAAGTTACATACGACATTGTTTCTAACTTCAATAGCATTTGAAGGAAATGACTTACAGTCATATAACCAACTGTAAAGTGTTCATGTAGCTGTCAGGTGTGAGGCACACCTTTTTATATTTTTGATATTTATCAAAATAAGCTATTAAATCATATGTAAATTAGACATGTATTTCACTACAGAATGGCTCATACACAAAATATACCATTATTTAAAGCTCAATAGCATTTGAAGGGAATGAAGTACAGTCATGAAGCCAACTGTAAAGTGTTCATCTAGGTGTCAGGTATGACGCACAATTTTTATGTACATACACACACACACACACACACACACACACACACACATATATATATATGGGGGCTGTGGTGGATTGACAGTTAAGGCTCTGGGTTACTGATCGGAAGGTCGGGGGTCCAAGCCCCAGCACTACCAAGCTACCACAGCTGGGCCCTTGAGCAAGACCCTTAACTCTCTCTGCTCCAGGGGTGCTGTATCATGGCTGACCCTGCAGTCTGACCCCAACCTCCTAACATGCTGGGGTATGCGAAGAAAATAATTTCACTGTGCATATGTATATGTAACCAATAAAGACTCATTATCATTATATATATATATATATATATATATATATATATATATATATATATATATATATATATGTATATGTATATATATGTATATATATGTGTGTGTGTGTGTGTGTGTGTATTATATAAATATATATAATATTGTGTGGCTGTACATCATTCCCTTCAAATGCTATTGAAGTTCGAAACGTGTATAACAATATGGTATGTAACTTTAGAATCAGTCCCTTAATTTCCGCATTTCCGTGAATATCGACCGTCCAACGTCAAACCAAATTTATTCCAGTACTTACTGTTAGTGCTGAACGATAGGATCATATGATACCTGATATATTTGTACGATACAACATGTATGACAATATTTAGGTTTGCTGTTCACTGTCATATTGGCTACTTCTGCTTTCTAATGAAAAATAATTTTAATGCTAGGGTTAATTTTATGTTACTGGTATGTTATTGTATAACAGCTCAAAAGCTAAATTAAAGTGAAGTTCTCTGATTAAAGGTGAGATCAGTGATATTAAATGGGCACAGTAGGCATCTCTGCTTGCCTGTCAGGCAATTCAGAAAACTCTGCCTCTTTCACCATTCAACACTTTCTTAGCTAAGCATATATTTTGGGGGCGTGGCTTTAGAAGGAACATTTAAAGAATTTGAATTGATACTTTATTTGAAGTCATACTTCAACATAGCTAGCTTCAGCAAACTTAAGTCAGAATCGCTGACTACATCTTTAAATGAACCCAAGTGACAAACCAGGTTTATGTTTGTTTATTGATGCTCATACCCTGGACCTGTTACTATTTTTCTTTTATTGAAACTAAGTCAGAATGGATTAAACAGTTTCCATTAAACCTCACCTGTTTTAGATTGGTCAATGGTAGTAGTGGGGGGGATTTGTTGACAATTATAATCCTAGGATATTGTGTTTGCATTTTCAACACCATTTGTAGACTGATGGCTTATCAAGCTTGTGTAAAAGTAGGCTGCATGGAAATGCGACTTTAAACAATTCTCTTGCGCTTTTGCTTTACCACCCTGCTGAAAAAAACAATAGAAACCATCACAGAATTTCTGTTGGTTTCCACTACAAATACCATTACAAACCATCAGCTAACCATTAAAACCAGTACTACCCTACTGTATAGTAGGTGAAAAGCAGAACACCAAAGGAGTAGTACGTCCGAATTCTCAGTATTCATAAAACAGTAGACGAAAAATACTACTTCTGCCAAGATTCTTCATTATGGAACCAGTGGATACTGTGCTATCCCATAGGGCAGTGTGTCTGAACTCCAGTCTTCAGGCTCCCTCCCAGAATGTTTTAGATTTCTCACTAATTAAAACACCTGGTTCAACTCATCAGCTTGTTAGTGTGTTAAATAGGGAGACATCTAAAACATTCTGGGAGGGGGGCTTGAGGACTGTATTTGAGAAACACTGCCATAAGGCAACAGGTCTGGCTGTCAGAATAAAACATGGTGGAAGGCAGCACATCAGCTCTTTTCATAGGTATTAAACGTTGTTCCTTGTGGTTAAACTGTATTTGTTTAACAACAACTGAGTAAATTGCTGACTTGTTGAAGGTTTAAACAAGAATAAACAGTCGCCATGGCGTTTAAGTTTTTGCGGTCATTATGACGTCAAAGGTCATATGACAATGCTAACATGGCGGATGTAATACGTCCAGATTGTATTCATCCTACACATGCTGATCAGTACGTACTGTATCAACGGCCTGGCAGTAGGTACTGAATCGAATGGCGTAGGAACGGTCACAGTACACGATTTCGGCTGCACAGTCTGTGTCATGCTGTCATTTTGTGCCTCAGCTTTAATCCCAGCGATCTCAAACAACTTTGGGAATCCGGACACCATTTTTGCCAACAACGAGATGAGCTTGCAGGATATCGAGATCTACGGCTTCGATTACGACTACACCTTGGCCTTTTACTCCAAACATCTCCACACTCTGATCTTCAATGTGGCTCGAGATATTCTTATCCAACAGCACAGGGTTAGTACAGTATAATATAAGCCTAATATATATAGAAACTAGAAACAGTTTAGTTGTAGACTTGTTTTAAAATATTAGTGTGAGAAAATCCACCAGAATAACTTTATGCCCAGAGTACTACCAAGCACTCTAATTCATCATCTTTAACTGTTCACTTAAATGTTACTGATGTGAATTCATATTGTGGTTATGGAATGGTTGATCACTGTAGTGCTCACTGTACTGCTCACTGTATTTTTAGGTCAGGATTTATGATGGATGATGTCCAGAGTAAAATTTGACCTTGTTTTCATTTCTCTGTGTGTTCCAGTACCCAGAAGAATTGAAGAACTATAACTACATCCCTAATTTTGTGGTTCGGGGGCTACATTATGATGTTCAGAAGGTGTGTAGCTGTTCATGGAGTGTGTAGCTTGTGTGCATCCGAGTATGATTACGATCTCTCCTGTTTTCAGGCTTTACTGATGAAGATAGATGCTTTTCATTACATCCAGCAAGGAACAGTTTACAGGTACATAATGTGCTAATGAAGGGTAACACCTGTAAGATTTGGAGTGGATTTATTTATTTATTTAGTAGTATTAATTGCATCTATATATGTGTTCTCGTGTAGGGGTCTTCAACCTGTACCAGACAAAGAAGTCATTGCTATGTATGAGGGCTGCCATGTACCTCTGGAAATTATGAGTGACTTTTATGGCAAGGTTGGTGATTTAATATAGAGCCTCTTTTTCACAGACAGTGTGCCAGTGCCTGATCCTGATCTGTTCTGTGAGTTTCTGCCACAAAAGCTCTGTTTTCTCAGATGCTTGTGGTCTGAAACCAAGACCTGATGATGTCTGGCACTTGGGAGCTACATCATTATATCTCTGTGACAATAACTCGGGCAGCTCAATTTATTTACAATATTGGCATTAAAATAAAATGTTTTCACAATTGTTGGAAAAACAACAATTTTTGTCACAACTATGAATTCATGTCTGAGAAAGAAATAACCATGTTACTGACAATTACAACAGATTAGTCAGTCAATCCTACCTCATAGCCTGGAGATGTTTAATCTCATTATTTCACAGCCTGACTACAGGAGTTCCTCAGGGGTTACTTCTTAGTGCACTCTTGTTCCCTCTGTACACTAAATTAGCTCAGTGTTCCAATCACATGACTTCTCTTACCACCGCTTAGCTGATGACGCACAATTTTATCCACCTTCAAAGTCTCACCAAAGTTATCATACTGCCTTCCACAACATCTCATCCCACCATCTAAAAACTGACCTCAACAAAACAGAACTAATCTATATACCAGTAAAGAAGTTCCCTATACTGAGCCTCTCAATCGCCATCAACATCCAGACAGTCCATCCAGCATACACAGCTAACCTTGGTGTGAGTCTAAATAACAAGCTCAGCTCCCTGTTGACAGAACATCAATAATCAAATCCTCTACATTTCTTCCTCTTATGTATATGTGAGAAATGTTAACACTGCATTTAAAGATTTAATTCTGACTGCGGTGCAGGAGCATGACAGACATTTTGACAGCTGGTATCTGTATACAAACTGAGCTGATTAGACTTATGTCTGTTTTGTCTATGGCATGTAGCTGTCCAGCAACTTAATCAAAGCATGACATACACTTAGTGAGGAAATCACAATCATTTAGACATCTTTAGATAGACCATAATAAAGTGTTTCTCTGAGTGAGCTGTTCTGGAAGATAGACAAGGCAAGGTTAAAAAGTGAAATAAAAATTTAACATCGTGTTAATGATGTCATTTTTTAAATGTGTCGAAGATTGTTAAAGGCAGGTTTTTGGCTGGTTTCCAGAATTCACGGTGAAATCCAGGGGGATTTTCCAGACCATCATACACATTTGAAAACTATAATGTAACACTAACTGTAATATGACCTGAGACTCTGCTACTATGCTGCAGCAAGGATCAGATTTATAACTTTCGTCCTTGTATTCCAGTCCTGAAAAGGCTCTGCAACACATTATCTATGTATGCTGATTCAGACCTACACATTCACATGCCAAATCAGTCCTTTAGCTCCAGGGTTGCTGATGTGATCTTTTCTAGGATCTAACTATGTTTGTAATCTGAGATGTTCATGCTTCACACTTGTGTGTTTTGTTTTTTTTTTTGTATCAGACAGTTGGTGTTAAATAAATAAATTAGATATCCTCACATGTTTGCTGTTGGGTTAGTTCTGCGGTTGGTCATTGCATTTCTTGGCCACAATTAGTTACTGTAACAATGTTCACAACTCTCAAAAGTGTTGTCACTGAATTCAGCTAGGTCTGTACTTTTCTTATTTCCTTCATGTTTGTTGCCTTACTTCATGCCCTGTTGTTTTCAGAGTTCCCACGGACACGCTATGAAACAGTTCATGGACATCTTTTCGCTGCCGGAGATGACCTTGCTGTTGTGTGTCAATGATTACTTCATGAAGCACAACATTGACTATGAGCCTGTGCATCTCTACAAAGATGTCAAGGTCAGACCAGAAGACACAAAAAGTTACTATTATATATTAGTTTAAGCTAAGTGAGTAACTAAAAAAGGTCTATCTTGTGCTAATAGTGACAATACAGTTAAAGATAATGTGTGGCCTTAAATCTTGCTGTTTGGGTTCAGAGCCATGAATATTTATCATTGAAAGCAGTTATATAAATTTAGACTGGCATTTCTGACCGCAATAACTGTGCGTACTCCATTGAGGGTGAGGAGTGATACTGTAGAGGTGAGTGATGACTGACCAGCTCAGTTATGGCAGGTTCTTCAGCTCTAGGAAGGAAAAAGGGTAACAGCCTCACTTGTTATCTCCTCACTTATCTACATGCTGATAATGATGTAATGAAAGATATTTTTACATACATCACAGTGCTGCTGAATGTCTGACTCTGGTTGGTGAGAAATTGTTGACAATTGTTGAAATTACTCTGACAGTAGTACCGGCTGTAACTCAAATGATGCGTTATAATTCTTTTCTATAATAACAAAATACAGAAATACCTGTATGGTTCTAGAAGTTACAAAGCTCTGTCACTCCTGTCAGTAAGTCTCTGGGTAATGGTTTGTCATATTAACCTTAAGAAAGAGAGAAAAGAGGGGCTAGTCAGGAAAAGATTAAAGATTGTGTTATAACGTGAGTGAAACAGGAAGTAACTTGTTTCACAGGTGGTCTATAAACCTAAATGTAACTATAATCAGTTAAATAGCATGATGTCAATCAATAACGAATGTAAAAAAAAAAAAGAGGCAGTCATTTGAAAATTGCTGTGGTATAAGAGGAATAAATCATTTAGAGGTCCTAACAGTAACACTGCTTCGCATCTGAATGTATTACACCACCCCATAGCTGGGTACTTTCCTATAACAGCACACCCCACACACCACAAGTGTTTTATTCCTTACTTATTATTTAGCTTGTTATAGGCTTAACATATTTCTAAAGAGCACAACAGGAATTCAGACAATAGAACAAAATGCAGATGCATTTCATTTCCCATGAGCCATCAATCTCTCAGTAAAATGTTACTGTGTTCCAGAAATGTTTGAGTCAGCCACTAAATTCAGTTGAAGTCTGGGAGAAAGACCTGAAGCTCTATCCATCATTTTCTCTACTCGTGGGTTTATAACACAAAGCAGAAGTAACGCAGAATTCCAGTGCATGCTCTCAACACATGTTCTCCCCTTTCTACAGATCACCAATTACTCTCCATGACATTTAGTTGATGTAGAGGTCAGCACTCTGTACTCGCATAACAGAATTTTGCGTAGGATCCTGGGAAGGCAGCACTGATGTTTTCTATTCATGCAGGATAAGTGTCTAAAAGTGCCAATTTTTCTGAAGTAAATGAAGGAGAGTGCTCACAGGAGGGTGACTGGCATGGCTGACGTGTCCACTTGGCTTCTTTTGAGGCTGAACACTGAGTCTTTGTTCTCAGCTTTGATATTTTGTGTCTGGTTTATGTCCCATGTTTCCAGGAGGCCATAAGAGACGTCCATGTGAAGGGAATCATGTATCGAGAAGTGGAAGCAGATATTGGTATATTTAAGATGTTTCAGGCTTTTTTTTGTTACAAACAATTCTTTGCAATAAATTAATCATACAAAAGAGAGTTCAGAATAGTTCTAATGAACTAAATATAATATAAATATAGTAATATATGCACACAGTCTTTTATCATTTTTCTTCTTTTGTAGAGAAGTATATCTGTTACGGTGAACAGACCCATGCTGTTTTAAAAAAGCTTTCAGCAAATGGAAAGAAATTGTTTCTAATCACCAACAGCCCCCTGGATTTTGTGTAAGAGCATGGCCTTCACACTTCAGTTAACATTATTTCTGCATATATGCCTAAACAAACAGCCGGAGTATTCGAACAGACTACAGATTTGCTTTCTACGTTAATCTGGTGATTGGTGAGGCCAGGCTTCTTGAAATGTTTTGTCTTTGTTTAGAGATCGGGGAATGAACTACATTATTGGAAAAGACTGGAGGGACCTGTTCGATGTCGTCATAGTGCAGGCCGACAAGCCAGGTTTTTTCAACGACCGTAGAAAGTGAGTTCCAGGAATTGCAATGAGTAATTTAACTGAAAATGCCAGTGATTAATTAAACATGTATGACTGACTTTCAGACACAATAACAAGCGCCCTCTGGATTTTTCTTTCCATGCACTTAAGCATGACAGTGAGTGTGACTGTGTGTGTCTTTACAGGCCATTCAGACGAGTTACTGATAAAGGAATGTTGCTATGGGACAGAATTCACCACCTAGAGAAGGGGCAGATTTATAAACAGGTGCTGTGTGCCCTTTGGGCTGAACCTAATAATGGCAGACAGCTCATGTATGTTCTCCCAGTGCCACTCCTGCCCTGTACATTCAGAAGTTTGAAATACAGCATTGGAGCATTGTCATGACTTATCTGTGTGTTTTTTAGATTTTGTGAGTTATTGTGTGCATTTCTTTGTTTCCAGGGAAACCTGTATGAGTTCTTGAGACTCACTGGCTGGAGGGGCTCGAAGGTTTTATATTTCGGAGATCACATCTACAGTGACCTTGCTGTAAGCAACTCATGCACACAAACAAACTATGCTAGTACACATACTAGGACTAGGCATAAAGGGTGGGAAAATATTTCTATCAAGTGTCTCTGAGTTTCCATGTTTATATTACTAAAATTTGCCTGCAACAGAAACAATATTGTTTTAATTTAATCTACTGCATTGGTAACACATGACCATGAATTTTGGTCTTTGAAGGAGTAGTGGAAGGACAGAGTGTACAAATTTAGAAATATGTTGAAGAATGCATGAAAGCAGAATACACTTTTCATATAAATGTTTATTGATGAACCAAAAATCACCCTAAGATTTTTGTCATACAGTTGATTTATCAGATCAGATTTATTCAACCCCCACTGCAAATCAGGTTTATTGTCAAAATTGACAGACTTTCAGCTGTTTGTAATGAACAAATCAAACAAAAGCAATTGAAATAGTTCAACACAATGAATGCTTCAAGTGGTTTCCCCAAATTCAACTGAAAATGCAACTTATAATGATTTCTCCAGTCTCAAAATTATTCAACCCCCTGAATAGAATCCCTCACAACAGCACAAATATGCAAAACAGGTGTTGTCTCAAGCACACCTGATGCCGCTAATCAATGATTGCAATTTCTTTTGTTTGATTTGTTCATTGCAAACAGCTAAAAGTCTGTAAATTTTGACAATAAACCTGATTTGCAGTTGGGGTTGACTAATTTTGATTGAGCTTGTCTTTCTTTTCTGACTACAGGAAAATGTTTTGAAATTCTTCCTCAGTGTAACATGCTACAAATAGTGGAAGATTATGTGTCACATATGCAGCATATGCAGATCTGCCTGGACAAACAGTACAGTACAGTGAGTTCCCAGGACTGAACTCTAATTTAGAAAATAACTGAATGAGTGATGTGCTTCTGTTTTTAGGACCTGACTCTGAAGCATGGCTGGAGGACAGGGGCCATCATCCCCGAGCTACGCAAGGAGATCAAAATCATGAACACGGAGGAATATGTACACACTATGACATGGCTACAGAGTCTGACCAATCTGTTGGAGCAGATGCAGGTGGGACCTCTTTGATGATCACTGCTCTAGGGGGTTCTTCGACAGTCAGTATTATTTAAAGGCTCTGTGGAATTTTGACCATTAGAATAAAAATAAACCCTGCTGGTGCCGCTATGATATACAGCTGACTTTTTTGGATACAGTATTTAACAAAAGTGAGTACACCCTTCACATTTTTGCAAATATTTGATTATATCTTTTCATGTGACAACACTGAAGAAATGACACTTTGCTACAATGTAAAGTAGTGAGTGTACAGCTTGTATAACAGTGTAAATTTGCTGTCCCCTCAAAATAACTCAACACACAGCCATTAATGTCTAAACTGCTGGCAACAAAAGTGAGTACACCCGTCCCTTTGGAGACTGGGCCACAGGGCAGTATTCCAGCATGATAACGACCCCAAACACACCTCCACGATGACATCTGCCTTGCTAAAGAAGCTGAGGGTGAAGGTGATGGACTAAACCCTATTGAGCATCTGTGGGGCATCCTCAAACGGAAGGTGGAGGAGCACAAGGTCTCTAACATCCACCAACTCCGTGATGTCGTCATGGAGGATTGGAAGAGGACTCCAGTGGCAACCTGTGAAGCTCTGGTGAACTCCATGCCCAAGAGGGTTAAGGCAGTGCTGGAAAATAATGGTGGCCACACAAAATATTGACACTTTGGGCCCAATTTGGATATTTTCACTTAGGGGTGTACTCACTTTTGTTGCCAGCAGTTTAGACATTAATGGCTGTGTGTTGAGTTATTTTGAGGGGACAGCAAATTTACACTGTTACACAAGCTGTACACTCACTACTTTACATTGTAGCAAGGTGTCATTTCTTCAGTGTTGTCACATGAAAAGTTATAATCAAATATTTACAAAAATGTGAGGGGTGTACTCACTTCTGTGAGATACTGTATATGAGGCAAATTCTGTATATTTTAGTAGCAAAGGTAACAGTAACGTAGCAAAACAAAATCAGAATAAATAAAGATTAAAGTTATGATAAAATAACGATAACATCACAAATATGTGCAGTCACAAGGTAGAACAATCTAAACCAGCCACAAAACTTGCATTCCTGAAATAAATCATAAACTGACCGGGTTTTGTAAACCAGAATAAGATTTTGGGTCATTGATTCAGGTGGAAGTGATCCTAGGGATTAACAGTAAGACTGCATTTTGTCCCTTTGTAATAAGAATCTATTTAAGAAAGTCCAAGCTTATATTCTGAGACATATACAGGAGCTCCCTGAAATTTTGCCTAATCTGTGTGTGGTAGGTGCATCGAGACGCTGCCTCACAATCAGTGATTCAGCAGTGGATCAAAGAGAGAGAGGACTTGAGGTAACACTATGGTCTTAATTATTTATTTTCACTAACATATTCTACATATTGTAGTATCATCATTTTAGAGTTTATTCTATTTCAGTCTGTACAGGAGTTCGCAGAGTGTTTTTTTGTGATTGTTGCAGCCAAAAATGGTTGATTTTGCTGCAGCTTTTTTCTATGGTAATTGTGAAAAATTTTATAAATTCGAATATTGTGGCATTTGCTTGATCCTGCGTTAATTTCTGCGATCACAAAATCCTGGAGGGACTGATATTTATGTACTACATATAATATACAGTATGTAGACCATATACAGTATAGCAGTGATGGAAATTCTGACTCTTTTCAGTGAATCAGATCATTTGAGTTCACCAGTAAGAGTCGACTCTTTCAGCTCCCAAATCACATATTGTCATTTTTGAAATTCTAAACCAGACCTAGTTTGCGATATTTTGACTAGTTATTGCTCTACTTTACTGAAATAGTTCCATGACATCTTCCTGTACTTTCCAATTAACAAAAAACATCATTTTACATTGTAGTTTATAAAAACAATTTAGATAATTGTAAAATCAGCAAGGCATGCACATACAGTAAACATCCCTGCATTAATGCTATTGTGCCTGCTGTGTCAGTGCTTCATTAAGAAGATTAATTTCCAGTTATCCTGATAATTGATCACCTCCCATAATACACTAAATACACACAGTACATCTTCAATAAGCAGGATTATGATAAATTATCCTGTAAGTGTGATAGCTTTGTCTGCATTAAAGAAACAGCTCATATATATGTGAGTGAGCTCACAATGTTCACCTCAAAGAACCGACTCATTTGTGAACGACACATCATTAGTAGATAGACATTGGGTTTTTTAAATCATTATTTATTTATTTTTTATAAATACTGCACTTGTAAGCTGTTTCTTTTTTGAATACATTTACTACATGTGAATAACTATGTGGTCTTGATGTGGCAGGTCACAGGCAAACAACATGTTCAACAGTCAGTTCGGAAGTTTGTTCCGCACGTATCACAACCCGACATATTTCTCCCGCCGCCTCTCACGTTTTGCGGACATCTACATGGCCTCCCTCAGCTGTCTGCTCAGCTACGACCTGCAGCACACGTTCTATCCACGTCGCACGCCACTTCAACATGAGGCCCCAATCTAGCCGGCACAGTGCAGCACAGGAGCCATTAATACTCCCTTCCAGAACCGTCTCAAAGGCTCAGACTAGAGGAGGAGTAATAATCTGATGGTATTATATAATATAAAACTTTATTTAATATACAGCAACAGCAGTGTAGCGATTTAGCAGATTGATTAGCCACATATCAATAATACTTATGGTAATGACTGGTACTGGTGAAGAAACGGTACTGGTACTGGTGAAGAAACGGACAACTACAAAAGTAGAGACATAGGTTTTACAATTGTATAAAGAAAAAAATTAAGGTTTGCATGTTTTCCTTAGTATATGTTTAAATATGAAATGAGCTAGGGCTCAGTTGTACTAGGCCCAACAATAACACATATGACATACAGTAGTGGGTCGCTGTCGCCCAGTTATAAAATGCTGTAGTTTTTTAAGATGCCAATTCCTTATTTTTATATTTGCAGGATACTTGATTCTATGTGTTTTAGTCTTAAGTGACTTAATCTCTTGACTGACAACAAATATTTTTAGATTCCCCCCCAACTGTGTTAGGAAAATCTCTGGATGTGGTGGAGATTTTTAAATTGCCAATAAATTTAGCAATGAGGGAGTATATTTACATCAGCTACATCCTCCTTTGCGTATTTGATATGCAAAAATAAGTTACAATTTATTATGATAAAATGCATACAAATGTTTCAGATTTACAGCCAAACTATGGAAAGTTGATGAGGCATTGTATGCATTTAAATAGCTTTTGTGATGTATGCTGATTTAGTAACAGCCTGATGTTATATATATGTTTTACTATCCTTATAAATTACTTTAACAGCTCACTCACAGTATCTAATGTCCAGTATCTGATATTGTATCAGCTTAAAGCAGCAGTTGCTCAGTCAAGTGACCAATATATTGTCCGGTGTAATGTAACGCTTTCAATATTAGGCAGTGTAAATAATTGTATTGCAATGTATTGAAAAACAGCTTTGCACTGAATTTTCATCCAGACATGACTTAAATCATTGGAGTTCATTTTTGTGTCGACTCGGAAAATAGAATTGGTTTTATTAGATGTATTTTTTTTTAATGAATGGAAATGGACTGAACTGAAAAATCACTGAACGATTACAGTGTTATGTAGCTCTTCTAACTTTGTTCATAGTTTACTGTATTTACTTTGTGATGACCTTTATTCAAAGTCACTTATTTATTTATTAAACAGTTTCATGGGATATTTGTGTATTTTTAACTTAAGCAAATCAGTATCAAAACTGTAGTTTATCTATAGTTTACAGTTAAATTCATGGTCATTTTTGTGATTTACACTGGAGTTCCTCTTTTTAGTAAGCTGCACTGAGGCTCAGTGTAAACATTTATACTGTATCTATTTGGATTTCAGGCAATCACAGAATGGGATTTCCCTTTTATTAAATTCAAACTTTCCGCTCTGTGTTTGCCGACAGGAAAAAAGAATAAGTAGGCTTATTAAGCATGGACTAAATAAGGAATAAATCATAACATAAACTACATAAATCACAGGGTGATTGGCACCCTTGGTAAATATGAGCAAAGAAGGCAGTGAAAAACTTCATTGTTTAACCTTTTGATATTTGTTTAAGAAATTCACAAAAATACTCTCCTCTCATGGATATCAAACAATTGCAAATACAACACAGGTTTATTAAAAATAATCTTTGTTAAATATATGTGTGCAACAATTATTGACACCCATACGAATTCAAATGAGTAGTATCTACTTGAAGTATATTTCCATTGATATTTTACATTTTTGTAGTACACCTGGGTGACTAGGAACAGGAAATTGTTCAACCATGACTTCCTGTTTCACAGGGGTATAAATATGAAGTAACACATTTGGTCAAATCCCCTAAGTCATTCATAACAGTGGGTAAGACCAAGGAATATAGCTGTGATGTGCAGCAAAAGGTTGTTGAGCTTCACAACATGGGAAGTGTCTATAAGAAAATAGCACAAGCTTTGAAAATGCCCATTTCCACCATCAGGGCAATAATTAAGAAGTTCTAGTCAACTGGAAATGTTATGAATCAACCTGGAAATGAACGTGTGTCTATATTTTCTCAACACACTGTGAAGAGGATGTTTCGAGTGGCCAGAAAATCTCCAAGGATCACAGCTGGAGAATTGCAGAAGTTAGTTGCGTCTTTGGGTCAGAAAGTCTCCAAAACTACAATCTGAAGTCACCTACATCACTACAAGTTGTTTGGAAAGGTTTCAAGAAAAGTGCCTCTACTCTCATCCAAAAACAAACTCAATTGTCTTCAGTTTGCCAGACACTACTGGAACTTCAAATGGGATCGGGTTCTATGGTCAGATGAAACTAAAATAGAGTTATTTGGTAATAAACACCAGAGGTGGTTTTGGGGCACACAGAGAGGTAGCCATATGGAAAAGTACCTCATGCCCACGGTTAAATATGGTGGTGACTCTTTAATGTTTTGGGGCTGTTTTTCTGCCAGAGTACTGGGACATTTTGTTAGGATACATGGCATCATGGACTCTATCAAATATCAACAGATATTAAATGAAAACCTGACTGCTTCTGCCAGAAAGCTTAAAATGGGCCGTGGTTGGATCTTCCAGCAGGACAATGATCCAAAACATACATCAAAATCAACACAAAAATGGTTTACTCACCACAAAATCAAGGTCCTGCCATGGCCATCCCAGTCCCCTGACTTGAACCCCATAGAAAACCTGTGGGGTGAACTGAAGAGGAGAGTCCACCAGCGTGGATCTCGAAATGTGAAGGATCTGGAGAGATTCTGTATGGAGGAATGGTCTCTCATCCTTTGCCATGTATTCTCCAACCTCATCAGGCATTATAAGATAAGACTCAGAACTGTTATCTTGACAAAGGGAGGTAGCACAAAATATTGACTAAAAGGGTGCCAATAATTGTTGGACACCTATATTTAACAAAGCTTCTTTATATATATAAACCTGTGTTGTGTTTTGTAATTGTTTGATATCCATGAAGATACATGGATACACTATGGGAAGAAGGCAAGTAGGCAGAGAGAGTATGATGCTCTAGGCCATGTTCTGCTGGGAAACCTTGTGTCCTGGCATTCATGTGTATGCTACTTTGACACGTACCGCCTACGTAAACACTGTTGCAGAACAAGTACACCTCTTCATGGCAATAGTATTCCCTAATGGCTGTGGCCTCTTTCAGCAGGATAATTCTCCCTGCCAAACTGCAAAAAAATTTCAGGAATGGTTTGAGGAACATGACAAAGAGTTTGTGGTGTTGATTTGGCCTCCAAATTCCCCAGATCTCAATCCGATCAAGAATCTATGGGATGTGCTGTATAAACAAGTCTGATGCATGGTGGCTCCACCTCACAACTTATAGGACTTAAAGGATCTGCTGTTAACGTCTTGGTGCCAGACACCACAGCACACATTCAGCGGTCTTGTGGAATCCATGCCTCGACAGGTCAGAGCTGTTTTGGCGGCACAAGGGGGAACTACACAATATTATTCAGGTTTTATTGTCATTGCTGATCAGTGTGTATTATTCTCCGCAGAGATTATAGCGACTATGTGAAATCATGACTATCATATAATATGGTTTTAGCCAAATGATCCATAAATATAGGAAATAGGAAAGTTACAAAAGAGAGATCTTATCATGATATACAGTATCACATCTATCTATCTATCTATCTATCTATCTATCTATCTATTATTATTATTATTATTATTATTATTATTATTATTATTATTATTATTATTATTATATGTAGGCAATAGACAATACCAAAGAAAAAAATAATAATCTCATCAAATTCATCCCCTCTGTGTGTAATTGGCTGTGCTCAAGGATGGATTTAAATGTCTGTGTGCTAACGAATTGACGTTATAAAAACATCAATTCCCCCATGATTGTGCCCTGGCAGGGTGTTAATTGAAAAATGGTTGTGTAACGTAAGCAGTGTGGTTGTCATGGAGTTCCAGGGCTAAAACGAAGTGCTTTGCGCTTGCAGTTGCTCAAAAGACAGAAGACTCAACTGAAGATGCAACAATGCTCTGAGTTTTTTTGTTTTCACTCAATGAATATGGAAACAACAAGGATAGATTAAAAACTAAAAGCATAGCACCTACTATTGATACTTTTTAAAAAAAAATCAATAGGACATTAAGCAGCAAGAGATTTAGAAGATTGAACCTAATTGTTGAGGTATGTTAACATTACTATTATCAAATAATATAATAATACATATGTTTTAGGTTTTAAAAGTATTCACTGCTTATTTAATAAATGTATTAATCTGATCACTTTACAAAATGGGGTACGTATTATTGACACCAGTCTGTTCACACCTACTAATTTACTTTTATGCTGCAAAATTTACTACTAATGTAAAACTTTTCTTCCCCAGACCTTTTCCTTGAGAAAAAAAAATTCACATAGTGAAAGATAAAACTGCTCAGGGTTATACCTGAAAAGCTTCATTATGACTAGTGGTGGGTTTTAAAGAAAACAAGGGAAATAGAAATTGGGAATAGTCGATAATAGGTGCTATGTAAATATGCTAAATGCAGTTTGGAAATGAATGGTAATTTCACTAATCCTTGGGGACAAGTGAACGAGAATACATGGCAAAATAACATCCATGTAGCCATTTTGGTTACCAACTGTACAGTGTTGCTCGTAACATTTTTTGTGGGAATCGCAGCCAACCTTTTTGTCACATATGCTGTATACCATCAGAAATCCCTTCAGACTGCCACCAATGCACTCTTGGTTAATCTCGCAGTCATCGACCTGCTGCGATGTGCTACTGACTGTCCGTTGCTCCTGGTTGTCGTCTTGAACGAAAACAACACCAGAGACCTTGGGGACCTTCTCTGTGATGGCCAGGTGATATCATTTTCCCTCAGCTGCTGTGTCCAGTTGTTCACTCTGGCAAGCATTAGTGCTGAACGACACCAGGCCATTGCTAATCCATTTAAGACTGCTGAACGGCGAAAACGGGTTAAGGTGTGGATCCCGCTCACCTGGGCCGTGTCCATTGTGGTGTCAGCTCTGTGCGTCATGTTTACAAAAGACTCCTCTGTCTATGTTCAATGTAGAGCTTTGCATTGGGATACGTTAAAGACATATGGCTCATTTGGACGTTATGTCTTGTTGCCTGTCTGGTCTGTGTGTTTGACTCTTATTATTGGCTTCTATTCCCACATATTCATCCTGGTCAAAGCACACAACCGAAAGATTTTTGACAAGGGCATTTCTGCTGCATCTTACAAAAAAGACCTTGAAGACAAGAAAAACATGCAGGAAGTTGTGGAAACCAAGGTCGCCACTGTGAATGAACCAGTGGCACCAAACGAAATTCATGATACTCATTTCATACAAGACTCAAATGGGACAGCACATGATACAAAATCATGTAACAAAGATCCTGAGGACCAAAAGACCTTGCCAACTGTTGCTGAAAGTCAGCCTCTTGCTATAGACACCAAAACCTTGGATGTCAAGACAGAAGAGACACCTGAACAACCCAACCAGCAAAATGTAATACTTGTTTCTGAACTGCACCACAATGAAACTGAACTGATAGATCTGGAGAATTATGGTGAGAATCCAGGTGATCCTCCTAAAGATGCTGCGAAACCATACTCTGAGCAGGTTCCTCCAGCAGGAGGTGGCGCTCAGACTGCTTCAGCAGGCCAAACCATGCAGATGATGGGAGAAGTGTGTATGATGCCATCCTTTACCAACAAGGACAGATGCAACAAGAAGAAAGAGAGCAAGCTGGCCAAGCGCTCCGGTTACATCATTCTTACTTTCCTAATCTTTTGGATGCCGCTAATTGGGACAGTGCTCCTGAACACCTTTCGGAACAGAAACCAGATTTGGGACGTAAGTCTGATAGCTTAATCTGTATACGAGTAAAATATAAGCAAACTAAAATGACAATCTGATGACTTAGTCTGTATTCAAGTTAAATATAAGCAATTAATGTGAAAGCACAATGACTTAATCTGTATACAAGTTAAATATAAGCAAACTCGTGTAAATCTGATGGCTTGATCTGTATTTGAGTTAAATATAAGCAAAATATCAGGTCAATCTGATGGCTTAATTTGTTTATAATTATATGCATACTACAGTAACACAAAAGTCTGGTGGCTTAATCTGTATAGGAGTTAAATATAAGCAAACCAACAAGTAACGTATCTACAGCAATCAGAAATTTGAGCCTTTACCTATATATTTTTTTGATAGAATGACACTTGTTCCTACTTAATATTCCTATTTCATAGTTCATCCAGGAGGTTGAAGTCCTTGTGGTCTCCATTGCCTGCATGACATCCCTCACCAACCCGATCATTTATGCCGTGGTGAACCCTCAGTTCCGTACTGAATTCTACAGCCTGAAGGCGAGATGTAAAGCACTGTGCACAAAATCATAAGCCAATCAATGCTTCATTCCAACCATGTCAAACTTTCCTGACTATCCAAACCAGATACGTTTGCTAGGTTATTGCAATTGTGAAATAGGTAGTTCACTTGCTGAAGGGAGAATGTGTACAAATTTTAATTCTATATGCCATAACTTACAATGCAAATGGATCTGAAATTGTTTAAAACGTTGTATCTGACCATTTCTCGATTTTCTACCTTCGGAGTTTATTGGTGTCAATGTATAAAAATACAAAATCTTTTTAGGTACTGCAATGTACAGTGAAAATCTGGGAACAGAAAGTTTAGAATTGAAAATTTTAAAACAAAGATCTCTGTTTAAATGTATGATCTTGAACATGTTGACCCCTTTGTACAAATAGTCAGATTTTCCTTGAGTCTTACCAGTTCCACTGAAGCACGTGTTCAGACGACACACAGGTGGATTTGCTCTAACATGGATTTTCAGGTTTAACACAAAAATGTGGATTCCGTGCAAAATGGTTCTATGCTTCATGTAAATATTTCAAAGATTCACCACCACTTTGCTGGCAATTTGTAATAAATTAGAAAACAAAGCAAAATTGAAGCATTTTCATTAGTGGTCTTTTTTGGACCCCATTGTACATTTAAAAAATGTTTGTTTATGTACATTGTTCAAAATCAGATATCAGATAAAGTAACGTAAACACCATAAGGAAAAATTAGCTTTTGGTCAAATTTTATGCTTACATACTCAATTCATCCATCCATTTTCCAAGCCTGGAGCCTGTCCCAGGGACCTGGGGCACAAGGCGGGGGACACCCTGCACGGGGTGCCAACCCATTGTAGAACAAACACACACACACACACCCTACAGACAATTTGGAAATGCCAATCAGACTTCAACGCATGTCTTAGGACCGGGTGAAGAAACCGGAGTACCTGGAGGAAAACCCCGAAGCACGGAGAGAACATGCGAACTCCGCATACAAGGGGTGGAGGCACGAATCAAACCCCCAACACTGGAGGTGTGAGGCAAACGGGCTAACCACTAAGCCACTGTGCCCCCACATACTTAATCATATTTGTTTAAAAAAAAACAAAACAATTGGATAAGTTATTAAATAAAGGAAATGGCAAGTAGAAAGCATTGATGGACCCTGCTCTGTAAATCTATAGGATTTATCCTCCACTTTAATACAGACAGGTTGTTAAAAATTTGGACATTGACAAAGTTATTGTTGTTTTAGATGTCTACCACAGTATATGGCCTAATTGGTTCCTCCTGATTTTGAGGCTTACCAATGGTTTACATCTTGTGGTAAACCCTCTCTATTTACTCTGGTGAAGGCTTCTCTTGATTCTTGACTTTGACATAGATACACCTACCTCCTGTAGGCAATTCTTGATCTGGCCAAATGTTGTGAAGGATTTCTCTCTTCAGAGTGTCAGCTCTTTGGACTTCATATTGTGAGAGTTAACAGTAACAGATTTCAAATGCAAATGTCACACTTCAAATCAACTTTAGACCTTTTATCTGCTTACTTGTAAGTGAAATAATGAGAGAGTAACACACACCTGGACATGGAAACGCTGAGCAACCAATTGGATGTACCACATATAAAAAGTGCTGTAATTCCTACAGCCTTAACCCGATTTGGATAATAATACCCTAAAATTAAAGCAGAAACTCTGCACTTTGAGGTTTTCATTCATTATTTAAATCCCAATATACTGTGGGAGTCGGCTAAAATAATAACTTTGTCACTGTCTAAATATTTATAGACCTGACTGTACCTTCTTCTCATAAGATATTGCTTGCCTAAAGTTAAATAAAGTATACTGGAGACCCTAAATAGGTTGTATGTTGCCAATTTCCCATATTTGTACATGGTACTTGTGTAGTAGTTTGTCCAAGGGTATATAATTAACATATAATAATGTGATGTAATATTTTACATAAGCAGCAGGAAGTCTTTTAAAATCAGTTATGATGACAGATCTCTTGTGAGACTGAGGGAGAAGGAGGGGGAGATATGGAAGAAAAAATGTAATAGCTCTTACATAATGCTGTTTTGTAAAATCCCAGTTGACAAATTATATAAATTAATTCACCTCCAAGAACCACTAAATCATTGCTATATTAATTTATTATACTGAATTTCTTTTAATTGCAAAAGACAAAAATAATTTTTCAATTTGTCATTATTACTACTTGAATATATTAGCTTATGATTAAAAAACATTTTTAAAAAATAAAATAAATACCACATAAAATATTTAAAAATAGTGATACATATTTGCTTCCCTACACTTTTGCACACAAGACAGAAAACACAGTGTTGACATCATATTGCTTAAACAGTCTTAAGTGCAGAAGTTTTTAACCAATAAACAGTTTTACAAAACTTTATACCATGTGCTATTGGTAGCGGGTTTGTACATAAATAATGGCCATGGTGTTGTATTGAAATTTCTGTTTATGAAATGCAGATTACACGCGTGCCCATGCGCACACACACACACGCGTGCGCACGCGCCACTCATGTTTACATCTAAGCTTAATGAATAACACAGATGGTGACAAGAATGCAAAACAATGTAATGTATTGGGAGATCCAATAACATCACTGTGTATCATACAGAACACTTTAAGCAGTTAATTCAGCACAGTGCCGTACATTTTAGAAAACAAAATCTCACTAAATAACCTCAGTAACAATTTATGCAAATACATGTTTAATTGTACCTTAATTTTAACTACCTTTATTGTAATTAATTTTGTGCATCAGTGGCAATTCAAAAAGTAGACGTGTGATGATGTATTAATGCAGAAGCACTTTAAATGTTCATTTAGTACAGAAAAGGTGCAAAAAAGAGCAGACTAGTCTTCTTATTAACAACCTGCTGGTGAAGGAGCAAAGAAGTAGAGAGCAAGGAGGATGAGATACACGACCACGAGAGCTGTACCTGAAAAAGACAGAACGACAGCTAGACTGGTAATGTTAAAGAAATCACAGTGAAGTTCTTCATGCACAAAGGCATTGGGTCAGTTATAAAATTGGAGAGATGTACAAATTATGTGGTGTAAAATCTGTCAAGATCTAGTTGAATTTGGGTTTGGATATTACATTCCAAATTCATATCATTTCTTGCTTACCACCTTTAAGAGACAAGGAAATGAGGAAACGTGCTCAATAAAATCATTGCGTGAACTGCACAGTTAAATCGATGAGTGCGATACGTTCATGCATTTTAGGTAAACGCCAGATAGCAGTAGGAATGGTACTGGTATTCAGAATTTGTCATTCATTTATTTAAGGAGAACCAACCAATCTTGGAGGAATTTATTAAGTAAGTGTGTTTTCATCATACTTTATGTGCAGGTCTTCTTATTGAATAAAAAATGATCTGCCTCAATTGAACGCATTACGTGCATTTTGGAGATTGCACATTACACATGTTTGGACATCATTTGAAGTCTTAACAATGAGAAGAATGAACCTGTGGAGACTGGTGTCATTGTGGATGATGTGTTCGGTGATTTTCAATGGTTTTTGGTAATGTTTGGACAGAGATTTTCCTGCATTTTAGTCGGGTTCAGAGTCAAGATTATACCACATGACCAATGTTTGTTAAGTCTTACCTTGAAAGTAATCAGACTTTCCATCCATGAAGATGTAGTTGACAAGGATGACGCTGAAGATGCTGGCCCACAGATGCAAGTCACTGAAGATGAGCAGAAAGCCAACATCCTATAAAAAATAAAAATATAATAATCACAATAATAATAATTTATTATTGTAATCATTATTATTATTATTATTATTATTATTATTATTATTATTATTATTATTATTATAGACCTAAACCCTATAGTGTTCTTCACTGATACCTTTATTAAAAAGGCACAATAGTATCATGGTGTCAGTGCTGTGCAGCTTTGGGAAAGCTCTTGATTGACTTTAACTTAAATCTGCAATCAAATATTTTTTTTATAGAATTCTCTATGAGGTCTAAATTTCTCCTGTACATCGACATTATTTCAACTTTCTATTCAAAGTGAAAAATAAAGCCAGATATTTCTTACATCCAAATACTAAGAGAAGGATTCTCTGTAGTATTTCATAAAACAGCTGTGGCATGTTTTGTTTGTAAAAGACAGAAAGAATGAGCTTTTCTTCCATCTCCAAAAATCTTTTTACCATTCTGTTGGTCATCATGCCCATATTATGAATAATCAGTTCATTATATTTAGTCAGTGTAAATTACTATTACATGATACATCTGTATTAGTGTTGTTTCCACAGTGACTTACGTAAAAGGCATTGAACAGGATCAATATGGGGATCTGAATCATGCACACCTGTACCGCAATGCAGCGCCCAACTTCTAAACTGCAAAACACACCACAGCAGCAGTGAGATAGTTATAGACGAGCACCGCTGGCCATTTGATCAGGTACACAAACAGTACCTTAATTTAGTATTCACCCCCTCTTGAACCTTACCACATGTTGTAGTTTTACAACCTGGAACTCATCATTGCTGGGGATTTTAAACACTGTGTACACTTACTAGTCATTTTATTGAACAAACTTCCCATATTGGTTTATGTTAATCGTCTTTTTCATTGCAGAAGAGTGTTAATCAGTGTCTGTATTTCAACATACTACCACTGGAGGACTGTTTTGTTTTTGTTTTTTTTAACCCAGCACTGACACTGAGGTGCCATGCTGCTCTACCTACAGCACCCACACACACACACATACAAATTAAAAGTCAAAATAATAATTGTTTAACACTGGTCCTGTGTGGGTTGTGTCAAAAGATGCAACAGATGGACTACAGTCAGTATATGGATATTTGAAGACAGATGTAACTAATAATCTGGCACCTTAGTGATGTAAAGAAAATGGTAAATTTGTGGTACATGGAAACAAAAGCAGAATTAGATGTGTGCATGATTACAAGAGGAACACAGACAGAGGCTTAAGTAACTGTTACAGCATTTAACATGTACTTGTGTTTGAGGAAGAGACTCACCTCAAGCTGATATTATTCTGAAGAGCAAACTGTATACCAGTGACTATCTCTGGTATTTCAGGAACCATGGCCAAAACTGTCACACCTATAAAGTACTGATAAGACACCAGCAGAGGGATCCAATTAAGATGAAGGCAAACATAAAAAAACAAACAGGAAAAATAGTGCTGACTGTGTGTACATGCCTAAGATACATAAAGATAGTCTTTACGTGTTCTAGTTTGGGTGAGGAATGTGCTCTGTGTGTGTGTGTGTGTGTGTGTGTGTGTGTGTGTGTGTGTGTGTGTGTGTGTGTGTGTGTGTGTGTGAGAGAGAGAGAGAAAATGTAGTACATGCCTGATGGTACATGCAGACTTGCAAGTTCACTATGCTACATCCTATGCATTTTAAAGAGTGACAGCATCATGATTTTATGCAAACGAGCAGGGCCTATGCATAGTGTTTATCAATTGAAGATTGACATAATTTAAATGAGAAGATTTTGTACCCCATTTTCTCCAGAATTTTATCATTTGCAAACTCTTGCTCGCTAGCTAGCTCTCCTCGATCACACAAGAGCTACCATATCTTTTCAAATTGCTGGTCATGCTTCATCACTCAGTGGAATGAGCTATCTGCCCTCTTCCACATACATGAGCTCAAAATCGCAGATATTTGGTTAGTGTCACGTTGACTGACAGGGGAAAGAAAGTAACATCATCTCTCTCACCCATAGAGCCAATTTTTCTCTCTATGCTGCACCACTCTGGAGCCCACATGACATTTAGTATTTTGCTTCTAAACATTATATAATAGAACATTTTTATTGCGTCACTGATGTCACTTTGTGTGTGTTTATTTTTCAAAAAGCAGCATTTAAATTCATATTCATATGAAACCAGTTAGATTGTCAAAGGCAGCTAAATGTTTTTCAAATAAGAGCAAGTGGGTTGGCCAACTGGACGCCTGAAACAGATCATGATTAATTAAATAAAACAGACACAAATACAGAGTTTCTTCTCACATAATCTTAAATTTTGGTAAATGAAAATACACAAACGCAAACAGTGTATCATACTTATTATACTGCTTACATCCCTGAAGAGATGTTCGATATGGTTCCATGTTGTAAACTTGATCTCATAACAAATGTTAGAGAATATAGTTGTTAAGACAGCGGACTCCTGATCGAAAGGTGGTGAGTTCTAATCCCAGCACTACCAACCTGCCACTGCTGGGCCCTTGAGCAAGGCCCTTAACTCTCAACTGCTCAGTTGTATAAAATGTGATAATGTCACTCTGGATAATGTAAATGGGTACAGTGAAAGTTCTGGGTGGCTTGGCATAGAGTTAAAGTGCTTTCTCTCTGTGTGTGTGTGTGTGTGTGTGTGTGTGTGTGTGTGTGTGTGTGTGTGTGTGTGTGTATGTGTTGCTGTACATGCCTGGGAGATGTTTGGGTGGGTCAGTATGGAATGGATGTGCTCTGTGATGAGGTCAGCACAACAGGACATGAGCACTGTGGCGATGATCAGAATGAGCAGAGCTCTCCAGCGAGACCAGTGCACCACTGCACCTGGATGAGCCTCTGCTACTCTCTCACACACACACACACACACACACACACATACACATACACACATACACACATACACACACACACACACACACACACACACACACACACACACACACTTCAATAATGCATGAGCATTGTTAAAACCTAAAATCTATGATTTTCAGACTGCTCTGTCAGTGTTTTCTCTTGTCCTTGGTGTAAGTGAAACCTCACCACTTCCATCACCAACATGAATGTCATAGATGTGTGAATGAGTCTTCAGAGTGAACAGAAGGCCGATGATGTAGGCTACCGGTAGCAGAACTGACACTGTGTACACCAGGGGTCTGTGAGACAGCAATGATAAATCCACTGCTTAATCCCAAGGTGCTTTCGGAATAACATGTGAACTGAGCTCAAAATAAATGATGTCTCCTTACGCTATATGGCTATGAAACAGGCTGTAGTTGTTTTCAATCTAAAGAAACAGAGAGGGAGTTGAAGAGGAGTAAGAAAGTAGGAAGTGAACATAATACTAAAGGCCACAAATTACAAGAAGATTCATACACTGGGTTGCCAGTTCAAAAAGAGATGACACGAGGGATAAATCCCACTGACCCCACTTTCAATGGGTTACTGAAATTTTCACAAAGTGAAAGTAAACCAACAAGTTTAATAAAATACAAATTTCACTGTAAAATAAATCTTGGACACCACTGATGATCACAGGTTAATTATACAGAATAATATGCAAGTTCCGGCTTGATTTTTCCTTTAATGGAAAAGGTCCACTTTTGGATACTACTGAATAGATATTATTTGGGTGGTGGTTTATTTTGAGCACAGCAGTGACTCTGACATAGCGGTGGTTTGTGTGGTGCTGATACAAGTGTATCAGGTGCAGTGGCTTTGTTCTTTAAGCACTGTTTACACTTACAGGTTAATAATTGCACACAGAGTGGTTCACACAGAGTGAACCAGCATTACAAGAAGGGCATATATGAGCTGTGTGTGAAAGTGTCTCACCAGGTCATAGTGGCAGTTCCTGCAGGTGAAAGTCCCATTGCTACTGTTGGTCCCAGAGGAGTTAGTGCAGTCTTCACACACCAGATTCCCATAAGCTTTAGAGAAGAGTGTGGGAGCAAACACACCTACCACAGAAAGACATACAGCTTAATTAAAGTGGCCATCAGAGGAGAATGAGGCAGCATAAGAAGTCAGCATAAGAAGTGGTATTTATTATCACTGAAGATGACTGTGTAATGTGTAATGAGTGAGAGACTGAGAGAAACAGAAGGAGTGCTCACCTCCGACAGATATGAAAAGTAGAGAGGAGCTGACTCCAGCTGAGCGGCTATTAAACCTCTGCTCCCTGTGTTTCAGCCCTCCAATGATCATACATATCCCCTTAACATTATTTGAAAGAGAGAGTGAGAGAGAGAGAGCGAGACAATGAATAAGAGGAACATCAAAGACTGTGGACCTTATATGGAGATGCGTTTGGACAATCACTTACCGGGATGAACAGTATACATCCGAGCAATGTCCCGGTCAATGCTGCCTTTACAATCTCCTCTAGGCAGTTGGTGCCCTGGTAATGACCCCTAAGCAAGGCCGTGATGTAAAAGGTAAGCTCGGTGATGGAGCCAAAAGTGGCATTGACCACTGCACCGACTGCAAAGTTACTCTGAGCTGAAATACTACAGACAACCACAGGCAGAGACAAAGCGAGCATAGTTTTTGGTAAGCTCTGTTTCACAAAAATTAATATCCAGATGTTAATGATGTTCATATAAATAAAGTTGGTGAGAATAAAGTTGGTAAGCCTTAGGCACATGTAAAGAAATCCTGTAAAGTTAAAATGAAGTGTAAATTTTTTGAACACAAATAATAATAAAAAAATCAGTACTTGGCATGACCACTCTTTGCCTTTAAAAAGGCATCAGTTCTGTTAGATACTCTGTCATGTAGTTTTATGAGTAAATCTGCTAAAAATTAGGGTTTTTTAAAAATTATATAATATATATTATATTATAAAAATATATAAATAAATTGTATACCCTAATGAAAATAATATGCAAATTATACAATATAACCTCTATCTATGTATATATGTATGTATGTATATATGTATATATGTTTGTATATATATATATATATATTATATATATATATATATATATATATAAAGAGCTGCCTAAGACTTTTTACGGTGTGTATGTGTGTTTGCTCACCTGGCTATCCCCATTCCAATATAGTAGGACAACGGGATGAGTGAACCTATTGCAGTGGTGAATTTAACCTCGGCACCGACAAACTGGTTGCCCTGGTCCACATAGCCAATCACCAGCGAGACAATGACCAAAGGGAGGAGATCTAGAAACAGTTATCTCAGGAAACCCACAGGGAAATTTGACAACCAATGCTAGATTAAAAATTAAATTAAAAATCATTCATCTTTCCACAGAATTCTCACTGAATGTAACATGTAAGCACCATGTGTATGCAGCAACCTTCCTTCCAAACCACACCACTTTTATTTGATGAATTTAGAAGGATACTGACAGCAAAAACATTGATTCCATCAACCGTGTACTTGTAGTAGTAGATATTCACTGCATGGTAGCAGCACAGAATGGCTTGACCTTCACCTTCCTGAAAGATGAAATAAAGGAAGTTCAAACTATTTATTTCATGTTTAGCCAAGCTATCATATCTATCCTTTATTAAGCATGAAAATAGGTCATTTCTCACATAAAGCTTACTGGAAAAGTGCAAAGAGAAAACAATTGTTTCACAGCAAGTATGAGCTTATAAAAGTAGAAACATACTGGATTTTATAGTACATTATCTTCTATTACACTATGAAGCACTGTAAGATGTAACATTTTATGAAATCTCACCCCAGTGGCATCATTTATGAGAACTTGCTCAGGGGGCATTAGTAAGACATTGCTCAGGGTTCGGATACTCATTTTGGCCACAGGGATGGTGATGACCATGAGCCAGGAGAGTATACACAACATGCCATGAGCCACAACCAGAGGAGGGTATCCCAGCAGTACCCACACATACACACTCAGATGATTCTGGGAAGCAAAACATGACTCTGATGAAACATGATAATAATTCTGGAAAGTTAATAGGAAGAGTTACAGATCAATTTGTCAAGGTAGTACAAGCTATAGGTGTTTTTCAGAAGTAGAAATTTAGAAATCTTTGTGTCAAATATTGACTGTCAAACTATATTAACTGGTACTCTACCCAGCAGAGCTGCTCTGGAGGCCCAGATGAGCCCTCTATGTTCTCCATCAATGTGGTGGACCTCAGTAGGGGGGAGACTGCCTTCCCCTCATCCACTTCACCTAGTAAATCATTGCGGACTTT
Source organism: Ictalurus punctatus (assembly GCF_001660625.3). Classification (NCBI taxonomy): domain Eukaryota; kingdom Metazoa; phylum Chordata; class Actinopteri; order Siluriformes; family Ictaluridae; genus Ictalurus; species Ictalurus punctatus. The sequence continues at coordinate 18,140,118 of NC_030423.2, forward strand.
CACACTGACATTTGATGGTGCACGACTTGCCTGAGAGAACAAAGAAGCTCAGCTCTGACAGACTGTATGTTCTGTACTGTACAATCAAAGAGTCAAAAACACAGATATAAGTAGAAATAAATTAATGCCTGATTTTCATACAAGCAGCCAGAAAATGGCACACTACACAGTATGTATGGCATTAAATGCTTTCAGTGAAATATTATCACACCTATCCTCACTTCAAATGAGGTGAAAATGTAACTCTCAGGAGAAAACATGCAGAGTAATGATATAACGATTATAAAAGGTCAACCTTCTGTATTGCTTTTCCAAATGGCCACAGAAAGTAACGGGACAGTCTGAAGCACAATTTACCTAAAAAAGAAGCAAAACCTAGTTAAAAAAGATGAACAAGTTTAGATGTTGTACTGACATTGTTATAGAAACAGATTACCATGAGGGGCTCCAATAATGGTGATGTACATCATGATACCAACGAGAAGGTACACCACAGAGATCCACCAACCAAATAAAAATATATACAAAACATTGCCACATGTACATAAAGAGCCTGATAAAACAGAGAGGAACAGAAGAAAACAGAGATATGAAATGGTATAATAAAAAAAAATCTAACATCTACATTTTATGTTACATTTATTTAGTTATTTATTTAAATACATGAATGTTTAATGCTGTTTTAATCTTATTTATGTTTATGTAATGATATTATTTAATGAGACCTACACAGTATGTGTTTAGTTTGGTCTGAAGTGTGTTTGGTTGAATGCTGTTGAGTGTGGCTTATGCTTGGTTTAAATGATGTTGAATGTGTTTGATCTTTGTTTTGTGTTTATTAATAATAAGTGAATCCTTTATTTGTGAAATCTTGAATGATTTTGATTGAGTCTGATGTGAGTTTCAGTTAATTGAATGACAATGTGTAAGTCTGTTCTGTGTTTGGTTTAATGACATTTAGTGAGTCCAGCTTGCGTTTGGTTTAATAATCTTCAGTGAGTCTAAACTGTGTTTGGTTTGATATGTTTAGTGAGTCTGTCTTGTGTTTGGTTTAATCTATTTGATTGAGTCTAACCTAATAATTCCAAGTGTGTCTAAACTGTGTTTAGTTTAATAAATTTGAGTGAGTCTGTCTTGTGTTTGGTTTAATCTATTTGAGTGAGTCTGTCCTGTTTTTCCATTTAAGAATTTTAAGTGAGTCTTGTGTTTAACTGTGTTTGGTTTAATATCATTTAGTGAATCTCACCTGTGTTTGGTTTAATAATTTTGAGTAAGTTGCATGTGTTTGGTTTAATAATTCTGAGTCTAAACTGTCATTTAATCTTACTGAATGAGTCTAAACTGTGCTTGGTTAAACACCTTTTTTTTTTTTTAAGTTTAAACTGTGTTTGGTTTAATATAATTTGTGTCTGACCTTTGTTTGGTTTAATAAATTTGAGTAAGTCTAAACTCTGGTTTAATATCATTAGTGTCTGACCTTGTTTGGTTTAATGATACTGAGCGAGTCTAAACTCTGTTTGGTTTAATATCATTACGTGATTCTGACCTGTCTTTGGTTTAATCATTTTAAGTGAGTCTAACCTGTGTTTGGTTTAATGATGCTGAGCTCTGAGTAGAGCTCCTTCACAATATCGGATCTGTCCTCAAAGGGTCGCTCAGTCACATGACTTTTCCACTTTCTGAATCCGAACTTCACATAGAGGAAACACACAAACACAAAAAAGCATTTAAAGTACTGAAAATAGATCAGAGGGTGTTTACAGAAACTAACACTCATTTGTCCTGAATGAAACTACCTACCTTGTAATTATTGGCAAGCTTTTGTGCCTCCACCTCATTTTCGGCACTTATAGTGGTCTTACTACATGTTACTTCTTCCCATGTTTCATTAGCTGTGTGTGTGCTATGTCCTACAAACAGAGAGTAAAAGTAAAGACTTTTTACAGCCTATAAAACTACAAGAAGAATAATATGTGCTCACCTTTGTTTGTGTATTTGTGTGTGTAAAGGCAGCAGGGTAAATGCAGGTGACAGTCAGTGGTACAGACGTGCTGGTCATTTCCACACACATGATCACAACAGGAGCCGGAGGGATAACCAGTAATACCAGCATAGTCTCTGACACTCCCATGGTCCCATGAAAGCTCTGAGGTGAGGTAAAGAAAAATAAGAAACAAAACACACATCTAAACAACCAAAACTATTATGGACATTTCCTTACTCAGTTTGACAAAAAAATTCTTGTAGTTCAATCCTCAACCAAGTTCTCTAATAATGGATAAACATAAGCTACTTAAAGAACACACAACCTATTGTAATTACTTTCTGTCAGAAAGTCTTTGTGTCTCATGCTATAATCAAACAATTGATTAACAAACAATCTCAGAAACATATAAAAGAACTGCAGAGACAGGGAAGCAGAAAAGCCTTTTATATTGGGAGTGCTGGAATTTTAAGCAGTATACATGCGCGACAATCTATATTATTATTAATATTATTATTATAGTTAAAGTTAAAGAAATCCTGAAAATCATGCAGCACCCTCAGCACCATCACTTCACATATCCTTGTGTATAGATATTTGTTTATATAGTGCTTTTAACAATGGACATTGTCAAAAAGGAGCTTTACAGAAATCCGGATAAAGATTAAAATTTTTCACTAATAAGCAAGCCAGAGGTGACTGTGGCATGTAAAAACGCCCTGAAACAATATGACAAAGTAAACTTGAGAGGAACCAGACTCAAAAGGGAACCCATCCTCTTCTGGGTGACACCGGATAGTGTCTATATATCAAAGTGAAGTTATCGAGTGTTGAGACTTGAGCATAAACTGTTTTTAGCAAGTGGCCTTTAGGCCAGTGGTTCTCAACCTGGAGGGTCGTGGTGAGATCGGAAAGAAAAACACAGACAGGGCATTATTTGGGTCCTCTGTGTATTTTATTGCTTTTCAAATAGAATGTGCATAAATGAAAAACCCCGCATTCCCTCTCTCTCTGTATTTTCTTTTTGCTGGGGAGAGGCAGAGCTTAGCTTGCCTTTTATCTAGCTGTCAGTGCAGACCTGTGTTGCCAACTTAGCGACTTTTCAGATCCCTTTAGCGACTTTAAAAAAAAAAAAAAAAGGACCTAGTGACAATTCTTGCGACTTCTTGGACAAACTTTAGCGACTTTCCAAATGTCGCCAGTTATGTCCTGCAAGCGCGAGGTCTTTCTTTCCCGCTGCACTCTCACCTCTCTCTGCGTCTGCTCTGGTCAGTGAGTGTCTGAGAGCCGGAGATTTGACAATGTCATGGATAACAGACACGCCCCCTTTACCCATTTACATCATCCTTATGAGAATGTTTTTAGAATGCAAGACGAATGTAATACAACATGTTTTAAATGTAAGATAGTCCACGTTATTACAGCCTAGTTCTCTTGTTCAAAGTAGTTATAGTGTTCAGAAACATTTTTGATCATTCATGTTCCACACCTGTCCTTGAGATAGTTTTATAAAAATCATAAAAATTATTTTTTTTTAAATCATAAGTTATGAAAAGTAATTAAAAAAGTACAAAACCACAAAAGCTAATTATATATAATTTAAATATATAACCTTTATAGATGCATAAAGCTGGAAAACAGTTTTCACCATTTAAATCCAGATGAGAAATCCAGAAAACCAGGTAATTTCAAAGCACATGCACATCTTGCACTGAGATGAACTGCTGTCCCATTCAGGGTGTATTCCTGAATCACACAGTGTTTTCATGATAAGCTCTTGACACACCATGACCCAGACCATGATGAAGCAATTACTGAAGGTGAATGAATGAATGAATGAATGAATGAATGAATGAATGTGCTTCATATATACTTTGTGCACGCTTTGTACATTATTCACATATAACCAGAGCTGACTGAACAGATCAAATACAAATCATGTCCTGCTGTACCACCAACATATCACTTGTCTTCACTTAGGGTGCCTCATGTTAACAGGTGCAAAATCAGGAAATGACCAGGGGAACTGTGAACAGACTTGAGGTTTCAGAGCATTTTCAGGAAACAGAAGTGTGCAATAAAACACTAAACCTCCCAACAGTCAAGGCATTGTGAAATCATAGGATATGTTTTATATACTATAAGTATACTTGCAATATTTGATATGCAAAAATGTACAAAAAGCAAACAGTATAGCAAGTACAGAGAGCATACTACCATACTAAGTAACACGTGAGAATAGTATGCTATAGGTTTGCACAGTTAGCAAGTGCGCACTATTTTGAAATACAGTGTAGTGCTGGAGTATTTCGTTTGGGACGCGGTCACAGTTAAAGTGAACAGCGCTAACGTCGTCATTCCACAGATTATATTTTAAACTGAAAATGTGATAAAACTGCTTTTCGTTCAAAATAAATAAATAAATAAATAAATAAATAATATGAATACTACCTTCATTCTCGTGGTCGATGTTGGTTGCTCTTCTCCGAGTCTCTGTGTGAGTAGACATTACAGCTCCTGCTACAATAACAAAGCTCATGTGATTGCAGCATTACAAAGCTGCCGCCGGCTAACAGCGGCCGACTGGGGCTTGTGGGAAATGTATTTCCGAGATGTGCATTCACTGGCCCTTTTTTGCTTATATAATGCCCATCTACCATATAGGTGGATCGTGTAGGTTCACTATTTATGACTATTTAGCACTATTTAGTTTGTGAGCAATGCGTTATCCTGTCTAAACAGAAATGGCCCACTACAGACCATCACAGACCACTACAAATCACTACAAAACCCCCACTGCCCACTACAGACCACCACAGATCACTACTAAACCACAACAGACCACTACAAATCACTACAAAACCACCACAGACCACTACAGATCACTACTAAACCACAACAGACCACTACAAATCACTACAAAACCACCACAGACCACTACAGACCACCACAGATCACTACTAAACCACCACAGATCACTACAAAACCACCACGGACCACTACAGTCCACCACAGATCACTACAAAACCACCATGGACTACTACAGACCACCACAGATCACTACTAAACCACAACAGACCACTACAAAACCACCACAGATCACTACAGAACCAACACAGATCACTAGCACTACAGAACCACCACAGATCACTACAGAACCAACACAGATCACTAGCACTACAGAACCACCACAGATCACTACAGAACCAACACAGATCACTAGCACTACAGAACCACCACAGATCACTACAGAACCACCACAGACCACTAGCACTACAGAACCACCACAGATCACTACAGACCACCACAGATCACTACAGACCACCACAGACCACTAGCACTACAGATCACTATAAAACCACCACAGATCACTACAGACCATCACAGATCACTTCAGACCATCACAGATCACTACAGATCACCACATATCAGTACAGAACCACCACAGTTCACTAGCACTACAGACCACCACAGATCACTACAGAACCACCACAGACCACTAGCACTACAGACCACCACAGGTCACTACTAAACAACCACAGACCACTAGCACTACAGAACCACCACAGATCACTACAGAACCACCACAGATAACTACAGAACCACCACAGATCACTAGCACTACAGACCACCACAGATCACTACTAAACAACCACAGACCACTAGCACTACAGAACCACCACAGATCACTACAGAACCACCACAGACCACTAGCACTACAGAACCACCACAGGTCACTACAGAACCACAACAGATAACTACAGAACCACCACAGATCACTATAGAGCACTACAGAACCACCACATACCACTACAGGCCACCACAGATCACTACTAAACCACCATAGACCACTACAGAGCCACCACAGAACCACTACAGACCACCACAGATCAATACAGAACATTATACAGACCACAGCATCATTGAACACCCCCAAACACCTGGTTGTTACCATACAAGGTAATACCATATAAACACTGTATACATGTGTACTCAGGTTTCTACAGCTCTTATGTAATAAAATAAAATAAATACAATTCTTCACTCAGCAGTGGTGCTGTGGTCAGAAACTGACACTGATTATGGCCCAGGTGATGATTAACACACACTGTGCATGCAAAATATGAGCTACAGTCTGTAACTGTACACCAAATTAGGTTGGAGTGTTTGAGATGAGAGGTAGGGATGAGAGGGCTACAGGAGTGGCCAGGAGTGTTTTTAAAATAAAATTCCACTCCTACATGCTATATTTTCTAAATAATGAAGATCCCATCTTAATCAACATGGCCTTTCCTCACCCTGAGTGCTTCGTACCTGGACGATCCCTCCTACCCACCCACTACCACAAAATATTTTGGGTCTTGCATAAGCCTAGTCCTGAACCATACTTCAACTAATAGGGTATAGTCAGTAATTGTTTACTAACATTCATTCATTTGTTCATTTTTAGTAACTCACTTTATCCTGCTCAAGGTCACAGTGGATCTGGAACCTTTTCCAGGACCAATGGGCTCAATACACCAAAGATGGGATGCCAGTTAATAGCAGAGCATCATGCACACACATTCCCCCCTAGGAGCGCTTTTTTGAGAAGCCAACCCACCAGCATGATTTTGGGAGGTGGGAGGAAACCCAGAGAACCTGGAGGAAACCCACACGGATACAGAGAGGACACCAAAACTCTGCAAAGACAGTAATGTGAAGTAGCTGTTAAAAGGTCCAAGGAATATAGGTACAAAGCTAGATGTGCTAGATGCTATCCAGTTATTACATTTACAGACACATGTGCATATGCATTATTATATTATTAACTACTACTTGTATAAGGAGTCAAATAAACAGTCATAAATGATAGTTATCCAAAATAAAATAATTTATTTCAAAGTTTTTCATACAAACATTAAAATGTGCCTCAATTGAGCAATCATTAAGAGCAGTGGCAGTCATGTTATGCTACTCTGAAAAATGCAACTGTAGAAGACCAAATGACAACTGTAGCAGAGCACATGACAACCGATCCACTAAAATTCACACAACTACGGTACAATTCGTAAACGTATTCACATTACTGGCTTTTCCAGTTACAGTAATTATATATTACCCAAACAGGTCTTTCAATTACACACCTAGCATAATGCAGAGTTATATAATACATAAGCAGGGAAATACTTGCACTGCACTCAACACATGCAGAAAAATACACAGCACTGGAGAAATTAAACATTCAAATTGCATCTGTTGTCCATCACAAAGACCTTTCAAGCATATATTACTTTTGCAATATATGATTAGCTAAGAAAAAGAAAGCTACAGGAAGCACTTTGTGTGTAGGAGACCAGCTAGAGTGAAACACTCATTCATTGGTTAGAGTTTTTGGCACTTGCAACTTGATATGTGGCAAAGGAGGGGTACCTCTCAGGAGGTAATCACTGAGCACATACTATCCACTGAAACTAGCCTGAGGAATTAACATTATATTTACAGACAGGTGACAAATTAAAGGAAACATGAGTCACCAGAACTGGTTTAATGCACCTTGGCATAGACTCCAAGTATCTGGAGGTGTTGAATGGATGAACACAATTCTTCCAAAATAGAATCCTTCAGTTGGTGTCCAAAAATATCCCAGAGGTGTTCAGTTGTGTTGAGCTCTAGTGACTGAAAAAAACAGCTTATGATTTCCATTATTTTCATCCTCAATAAACCATCCAGTGAGAATTCAGCTGGAGGCAGAGTCATCCTGGAAGAGACCACTCCCCATCAGGACAGAAATGTTTCATCACAGGAACAAACAGAAGAACGTTGTACTGATTTGTAGTGACACTCCACTCTAAATGCTCTCTACAGCATAACAGAGGCAGTGTTTTTTCCCCCCTTTAATGTATCACCTGTATGTATATAAATCTGTTTACTTTCACTGCTTTTCCTTTTACTTGTACATTTCCCTTGCTGCCTTCCAGGAGGGACATAAGCACAAAGGAGTGAAAATTGAGGACAAAAAGAGTGGCTTCACTTTCAGATGTAGATAAATGTTTCTTCTAAAAAACAATAAATGCATTTTAACAGAACACTGCTGAGTTTTTCCAATACAATCAGTAGTTGGGGCAGTGGATAAACCTTTATACCGAGTATGCATGTTTGTAGAATGCTTTTCATTCAATGATATTTGGAAATAAAATTAAACAATCAATCAAGCAATCAATTAATTCCCACAGAACAATTTTTTAGAGAGAAGAGTTTGTGGTTACGCAAAATTTTATAACAGCTTTCTTTCATGTCTCTCTCATCCCAAGACATATTCCTTTTAATATAATGGTTGTAGTTTTGAGTCTGTATTATATACCCATATATTTTAAATGTTTATGTTATAAGAGTTTTTGGTTTTAGTTATAAGTGTGTTTGAGTAAACAGATCTTGTGTTCTTTTCTCAATAAGCAAATGTGTCAATTTTATGTGGTAATCACAGAAAAAGGTTACAGAGATTCTTTGGTTTATCGCTGTGCGAGAACCCAGTATTTTCTTTACAATTCTACAGCAAAGTGTTCAGGGAAACTCAGAACCCCTTTAAAAAGCTAGAACTGATAACAACCCAAGTAAACATTGAGGAACCTTTATGCAGAGTTTAGTTTGAAAACGCTGCAGAATTCCTTTAGTTTCATATAGACCCATTATTAGTTGTTCATTACTTCACCAAATATTTGCATTCAATAAAGACTGAATCAGGAGAAGCAATCCCACTGAACACACATATTTTTACACACGTAAGCTGTATTTTTAAGTGCACTGGCCAGGCGGGACTGGACCTTATGTCTGATGGAGCTCAAGGTGGAGTCCAGAGGAGAGTTTAAGCGAGGAGCCGCACCACCTGAGCTCTGACCTCTCCATCAGGGTGGGAGAGGAGCAGAGGGAGTCTGCTGTGTATCTGAGAGCAGCTGTCTAGCAGCACACAGTAGAGGGTGTCCGGTCGCCTCCTCAGAGCTTCGGCTACCTGTGCAGATGGTCTCCAAGCCCGCAGGTTCCCTATGAAGACCAGAAGGCGAAGAAGCACTTCTGTGCTTGTGCAGCAATCAAAGAGGAGCACCAGGGAAGCAGGAGCCTGTAAAAGTAAAATCCCAAATGCAGAGAGTAGACATTCTTTTGTCTATTTCTTTGGCATTTAATTTCTTATATATTCCTCCTTGCTTTAAGTGTCCCTCATTAAACAAAATCCATTAAAACTTAAGCCCCATAGAGCATTCCTCAGATGTACACTTGTACAAGTATAAATAATATTATAAAAATAAAATAAAACATATTAATAATAACAATAAAAATAATATTGCTATTTCTAAAATGTATGCCCTTAAAACTGACATCATTGAATGTATTGTGCTGTCAATAATGTTAGAATGAGCCTATTTACTGTATGCAAGTCATCCTCTGTTAATTTGCATATAAGGCCATAACTGGTCCAAAGCTGGAGAACATATATTGTGAGATCGCAAAATAATATGTATCGCTTCCTGAGTCAGTTTTATACATATGTACTTTTGAAAAATTTTCAAGGATTTATAATTTTGTTGACAATATTATCCCCAAAACTTATATAATCACAGTAACCCATTCAAGAGGAGTTTATTAGTTAAAACCATCCATTTATTTCAGCAAATGTAGCCATACTTTACCTGGGCTTGTACTATTTCGTCCATTATGTCTGGATTAGATGATAAATTGACTAGAACCTTTAAAACCTGGATCTGTGGGCAAAGATGTGAAAAGAGTAAAATGTGTAAACATATATGCTCCATGAGATCAACAGCATAAAAAAAATAACACAAAAACTGCTATATTTAAAGCACCTGAAGACCACTGTTGCTCACTACAAGTAGTGACAAGAGCAGCATGATGGAGTTCTTCAGTAAATGCTGATGATTATCTGTGACGGTCAAATTTGTCAGTAACCTCAGTGCTGCCATTTGAAGATCCGAGTTCACAGGGGACATCTCAATCAGCTCCAACACTGAAGGAACATAGATCTGAACAGGAGGAGATTGGAGATCACTGCAGTGCTGTGCAAGAACCTTTGCAATGAGGATGTCTCAAAACTCTGAGGCAAACCTGCAGCTGCTCTTGGTTACGGATGTTCATGCTCAGGTTATTCAAGGTATTCAGTGTCTGCACTCTGACATCAGGTTCAGGGTCAGAAAGGAAGCTGGCAATGATATGAAGACCTCTAAATTCACGAAGGAGATCCTGGAAGGAGGAAAACGTTTGGCTAAGAACATTATTAGCTACTGGAACTAGGGGTATGGTCTTTCTGCCCCGAAGCACTCAATAGAAAGGGGCCACCATAATACCAATACAGATCCTATTCTCACAGCAGCACAGCAGCGATAATAATGAAATAGTGGCAAGGTAGTGTGTATGTGGTGTTGATATGAGCGTATCAGCTACAGCTTTGCTGCTGGACCTAATATTGGCCACTTTATTAGACACACGTAACCTGTTAGTCCATCTTGGAGGTTGACTAAAAGACTATAAGTCAGGGGTCCTCAACTGGTGGACTGCACTCTCGATGCAGACCCAGCTGAAGTATTTCAGCAGACAGAACCAATTCCTTTAAACAATACTGTAGCAAAGCTGATAAACATATGAAAACACAAGCTGGCCGTAGGTTAGCGGCCCAAGTTTTCATGACTCAAACCAACTCTGCTTCTGTAGTAGATCCATTTCAGTTTATCCTATCACAAGCATTTGTGTAAATTATTTTAACTGAACGTAGCTCATCAGACCTAATATGGCTAGAGACATTAGCTGTGAAAGGGGCGGGGTTTCCCACTCTTTAACAGGTTTTTCCTTTTATTTACCCTCTCTGGTCTGACAACATGACTTGTAAAAAAAAAAAGAAAAAAGAAAAAAAAGAAAAGTTTAGAATAAAAATATAATGGTTGATGAATGGGAAGAGAAAGATGAACGGCTATTTAATCTCCCAGTGTCAAATTCAAAACAGACATCTCATCTGTTCAAAGTCCATGTCGAAAGTCACAAGCGGCAATGTGACGCGCCAGTATGAAACTAAATATGACTTAAAATTGATGTGTTTTATTTATAGTTATAAAATAATCACTAATGAGTAAACATTAAAAGGTAACCGTTGTCCTCATTCGGTCATGTTAGTTGCTTATCCGGACATTTCTAAACAAAAAGATTTATGTAGCTGCTTTTAAAACATTTTAGTTCAATAACCCTCTTATAGGTCATTTATGACATGAGAATGATCCACAAGAAAAGAAGATCATCCAATGTAGTAAATGTAAGGGTTGTTAATGGATGAAAAATTTTACATGTAATACCTGGTTCACTGTAAAAGCTGCAGCATTTCCTAAAGTTATAAGGACTTGTTTTCTCTCCGCTGGGTTCGGGCAGCTCTGTAGGAGAGATAGAAGCATGCTGAGGTGTCGAGGCTCCAGACTGCTGGGGGATTTGGAGAGAATTTCACCTGAGAGGAAGAGGATGGAGAAAAACGATGATTCTATCAATACCAGTTCTTCAAATGTTAGTGTTAAAGGATAAATCCACCCTGGACAACTTACATATTACCCTTTTTTTTTTTTTAAAATTAAAATGTGATCTTCAAACGCATCCAAGATTTATTTTGTAATGAAATTCTGATTAGATGTTTTGTTGTTGTTGAAACTTCCTCTATTTACATGCGGGTCCATTTTCAGGTTGTTTTTTTAACGGTTTCTCAATGCCATTCATCTACCTGCTGACAGTGAGATTTTTGCTGCATTTGACTAGAAATCACAACATGTAATTCCCAGCCTCCAACCAGAAAAAGCCAAATGAATCATCACATCAATTGGAAATTTCTACTCTTCCATTGCTGTCTACAAAAACTGGAATTAAAGAGTTGCTTGGTTAGTGCTTAATTTCTTTTTTAAAGTGATGTGAAAATTCACAGTTACTAGTGCCAAAAATGACATGAAAGAGCATTTTGATTAAAAAAATCTTGCAGAAAGCCAATTACCATTTGAATTAATAAACATATACCCCAGTATTGAACAATTTCAAATCTAAACATAAGCTCAAAAGACTGCTTAAATAACTGAAATCCCACTGTTACATTTTGTTCTTACTTTTCACTATGAGCTCCACCATGTTGAAGTGACATCACAGAATCACAACACAGACAAGTTGGAGCTCCCGGAAAACTATGATTTTCTGAGTAAGAATTGCGAGTTGGAGAGACGACTTGGTGTGGTAGCTCAGTGGTTAAGACATTGGATTTCTGATCAGAAAAATCCCAGCACCACCAAGCTGCCACTGCTGGGCCCATGAAAAAGGAAGGCCCTTAACCCTCAACTGCTCAGCTGTATAAATGAGATAAATCTAAGTCGCTCTGGATAAGTATGTCTGCCAAATGCTGTAAGTGTAAATGAGAGGCATATAAACAGATCTTTTGGACTTGGGAGTTGGTAATGAATAATAATAATTAATTGATAATGAATGCAGTATAATTGCGCTTGTAATAACAATGTTCCCCGGTGACGTCAGTGCAGCACATAACTACAACTTCTCATGGGAATGTTCCAAATACAACACCACCTAACAAATTAGCCCCAGAATCACTGCACACATCAGAAATATTTCAGTGTGAACCCATTTAATATGCATCAGGATGGAATTTTCCTTTAAAGCCCTAAGTATTAGAAGATTTAACTCTTTCAGGTAAAAGCAGGAATAGGAGTAATTATATGACTTATATTATGGTTTTATTGCTTAGATTCCATGTTCCCAACCCTGGTCCTGGAGAACACAGTGAAGGACAGGAGGTTCTCCAGGACCAGGGTTGGGAACCTGCGCTTTAGATCACAGCTTTACACATTTGGTGTCATGTATTTTGGCTTACTTGACGCAACTTCTGTTCTCAGAGTTCCACTAACAACATTAAATCCAGACACTTTGGCCATCAGACTTCCTGGTTGTATATTCCCACTTTCTCTCTCCTTTATTTTCTTTCCCTCTGGATCTTCTCTGCAGGCGCGCAGCAACATTTTGTAGAGTCCATACGAAGCTCCTGCTCCTGCTACGATGCCCAACAGAGCCTTCATATTACCCAGCTTTTGTAATACCCCGTCCTCTCCCATCATGAAATAACTGTAATATTTCATTAATAAGCTTTAAAGAACACTTGCTGCAAGTAAACAGCCTCTTGGACGACCCATGGCTGGTCAAACGCGCACTTGTTTCTTGCTACAGCAAAACTCCATGGCTGAATTTTAAACGTGTACTTATGCGATAAAGAAGTGCACTACACAGGATGCAGAGGCCATTACTTCAAACCATTTGTAGTGCGCTAATAGAGGGAGTATAGGGCGGTTGGAAATACGGCCCGTTTCAACGTCTTGCATCAGTGGCCAATCAAAAGGTTTCACGGAGTTTTTGGGTGCGTCTCAACCTTGTGTAAATACTGCTTATGAAAAAGATTTATTTACACAAAACTGGTGGAGTGTAATGCCAGAGAGAAGAGGAGATGGATTCAAAAAAGTCAATCTGTTATGTTACTTTTATTACATTTATCGCATTTTTGTGAACTTGTGTCTTGTTTTGTTGTCTTTCAGTTTCCCCCAGAGACTATTTATAGAAAACTTTTAACCAAAATGTGACATTTAAATGTGTAATTCCATGAGCTTATATTCTCCATACAATGCTATCTATTATTCCTTAACATGGAAATAATAATTAAAGAACAATAATAATAATTGTCATCATCATCACATTGCAATCTCCCATTTGTGCAAAGTGACTTGCTATAAGCTAAGCAAGGCCTCCTCTTTGTGGGAAAAGCCTGGAAACACTACATTATATTTTGAAAAGAAAAGCAGAGGAAATTACAGCCTGAGAACCATAAGGCCTGAACAAAATGGAGACTTTCACAAGTGCAAGCAGACTCATACTGCTATCTGGTTCATGGCGGATTTGAAGCCTAGCCCGGGAACACTGGGTGTGAAGCAGGAATATACTTGGATTGTGACACCAGTCTATTACAGGCCACCATGCAGACACACATTTAAAACAAAGGGGCAAATTAGAGTAGCCAATCGACCTACAGGCATGGTTTTGGGAAGTAGGTGGAAACGAGAGAACCCAGAGGAAACCTACATGGACAAAACTCCACACGGTCCTGAGAAACCCTGGAGCTGTGTCACCACATACAGTATAAGTTATGGCTTATACTGCAGAAACCCTGCAGTGTCACCACATACAGTATAAGTTATGGCTATTTATTAACACATATGTATTAAAATGCTGTATATTCTAAAGAAAGTGTGAGATCAGAGAGTGATGTTTGCCATTTATTTGCTGACATCTGTATGAACAGTAATAGTACACTGTACACATAACAAAACCAAAACTATACATAATAACTATTTTAATGTTGAATTTAAAGGTGAATCATCATTCAGCTCCCCAGTTTAAGCGTCTCAAACCAGCTCTGGGCCTTCATGCTCACGGCTCCTCTGTCAGCAGTGGCACTGATCCAGCAGTCCTCCTGTGTGCCACCATTCAACGACCCTGAACACAGAGCAGTTCAATGCGGTTACTGTAGCAGAGTACAATGAGTACAAAGACTGACATGTATCTAATATCCCACAGATGTTGCTTTATACTGTTTGCTGCATTTATTAGCCCTTAAAAGACCCACTGTTTTCTGATTTTTGTGATAATAAGATGAAAACCACAATGAAAAAATGATCAGAGTCACAAAACTGTATTTTTGGAGTTGTGCATCAACGGCTGTTAATTGAGCATTGAAGAATGATCTCATAAATGTACTTGGATGATAGAAAGATCAGGGTCACAGAATTTTCCATTTAAAATAAAGCCATGCTATGGAAAAATGATCAGAGTCCATAGCCTACTGTGAGAAAATGATCACAGTCCAGTCACATGACTGAAATCAGCCAATAGGCTTTGAGTAATGGTGGACACCCAGCTGAGTGAATTTCATTGTTAACTTACTGTCAAATTTCTTCAACATATCTCATTAGTAATTGCTCTCAGCAAACTTCAGTACTAGATCAAGCAACATGGATGAGTATCCTCAACAGACCGATAAACCAAAGAAGAGACACATATATGGAAGTAAGGCAGAAAAAGAACTCCCTGTAAATGAAAGAATTGTGTATAATATTCAAGTTGAGATTGATGTATAATGTATATTGAGAGTTTTCAGTATTTAAGTGATGTTGATCATGCTCAGTTGAATAAATTAGTATAAGTTCATCACTGTATTACTGTGAATACCCACGAAAGAAAGATCAGAGTACGCACAAGCATTTTTCATGCTTCAATTAACACAATGTAAACAATAATGGCTGCTAACCTTTGGTGTCTTCATAAAGACTATGAATGGGTCTAGTGAACGTATCTATTGTAAAAAGCGCTATATAAATAAAATTGAATTGAATATCATCAAGTTTTTCTCTGTTCTCAACTATTATGACATAACAAGGTTCTGAACTTTTAAATTCAAATTCTGGAATTCATGCACAATGTGACTCTGATCGTTTTATCATCGGTGCCTTCAAATGTAAATGTCTTAACAAAAAAAAGACTGCCTTTTGACCCGTGTGTAGCAGCACTGTGCACTAGCATTTACTCCACTAATCCTATCTAGGTTTATTGTTATTTTTAAATAATAATAATAAAAAAAATTATAATTTTTATTATACTTGTTTATTGGTCAAAGGGCATCATTCTTTACCGCGGTAAAGTCATAGTGTGTTCTTATTGTATGAAAACAGGAGGGATTATAAGGCACAAGGACATATTGGCATCTGTTCATGTTTTTATGTACGGTATAGATCACGGAACCAGGAAACTTTTCCAATTGTTTGGTGCATGGTTATGTCAAAGTGCCATTATCTTTATTGTATTCTCTTTGAAATCAATGATATAAGCAGGTCCTCATGTTTGTGCATACGGGAGAATACTCAATATCAGGTGTAAGTCAATAAGAAGTGGCATTTAACAAATTTGTTTCACTGCTTTCTGGTCAATTAGTGGAAATGTACTCGTGTTATAACTGTCAACACCTTGGATAAAATGTGTCAAATTATAAATTGTATAAGTGTAAACTGTAAAGTTAGACCTTTTCTTGCTTGGCTAGAATCTTGGTTAATATAAAGAAGCTACTCACCAGTAAGTACAGCTTTTCCCTGAGATGACTGGATTTGTGTCTCCTGAGCAATCTCTGAACTGGCTTCCACTGTCGACCCACACAACTGCACAGAGGCCTTTAAAGTGGATGGCACACGAACACTCACAGCACCTCCACAGGTGTAACAGGTAAGGAGAAAGCTTTTTAGGAAATGAACTGCACTTTGTACTTCTTTACATTATTATGTGTTGTTAGTTAACCTTTATATTAGAAGCAAACATATTAGAGGCCATTTTATTATGGCATTATTAAGCACAGGACAGCATACAAAATCCCTCAAAACTGAAGAAGATTATATCTGTAGGACACACTTTCCACTCTACACAGAGATTTGTGATGATTTTTAAAAAATAAAACAGTAATTATGAAGCTTTACATTATGCATTCTAAGACCACCAGTATCAACTCATGACCAGTGTGAGGTCAAAAACCAGTTTAAGTCTAGTGGAAGTTTGCAAAACTACAAAATACATAACAGAGCATTCAACCTACTGTACAAATGTGGCCAAAATTCCATGTCCACGGCTAAATAAGAAGCAGAAAGCTTTAATAAATATTGGTGCTGTAAAATACCTTGCTGTGTATGAAGCTCAGCTGTTCCTGTTTGGCTCACATACGCATCAATGTTTCCAGCATTAGTGTGTACTGTTAGGACTCCACTAGAACTGTCTGGCAGGATAAGAGTAAGTCTTTATGAGTTTAACACATTAAACATTTCTACATTCAACTTCAGGCAGCAAATTTACATACCAATGATGATATCTCCTGTGTCACTCCTCACAAGTGCTTCACCTATTCAATAAATCAGAGCAGAAGTCTCCTAATAGAAAGCTTCACCTCATCAACATTTATAGGTTTTTCATTGTTGTTGTAACCCAGAGATTTTGTGTAGCAACCTCTTGGTAATGCCTCTGAAATGAAAGGATCTGGATCACACTCGTTTCTCACCGTGTATGTGCCCAATATGGATTTTCCCAGAAGAGGAATCCACAGCACTGGACTCAGCATAAATGGCTTTCACATTTAGTGGACCATGTTCTGTGGACATATTCATGGACGTTCCCTGGACCTTCTTAATGTCAACTCTCTAGAAATTGCACACAAATTAAGTCATCATTAAATGTTAATAAATTGTAAAATACATGTAGATTACAGTATGAAAAAAGATGTGGGTTGTTTACACTGTGTCCTGCAGTCATTATCTCCACATTGCCATGGATGGTTCCCATGCCAGCGATGTTTCCTCCACTAGACCGTACCTGCACTTTGTGACTCTAGAAAAAAATGAACCCCACAAAAGAAGAGCTATGAACACTACAGAAGTAATAATGCATATGTGCTTGGTCTAGGACAGTTCGTTTTACTAAGCATAAAAACTGCTGTCTAATCAAATGCAAAACTTGAATTGTAGCATAGGGTTTTAAAATTGAATATGCATTACCTTGACAGACTGTAGGACACAGTGACCTCTTTCTGTCTGTACATCGCACAGTTCGCTTTCCATGTTCTGGATCCTCACACTGCCATTCCCATGACTAACAACATGAAGGTCTGCAGAGACAAATAAAGTTTGCACAAGTGTCATGTTAAATGACCATCTAGATCAGATGCTCTAGAAATAGTTTGTTAATATCAACAATAAGTAACTATTAACTAATAAAAAAACATGCATAAGTATTGTCATGGAGTCAGTACAGGTAATTTAAACTGTACTGTTGTTCCATAGAGGGTGGCACAGTGGCGCAGCAGGTAGCATTGTTCCTGGAGCTCAAGTTACTGCCTGTGTGGAGTTTAACAGGATCTCCTGTCTTTGTGGGTTTCTTCTGGTTTCTCCGGTTTCCTCCCACCTCCCAAAAGCATGTTAGGGTAGGTAAACTAGCTACACTGAATTACCCATACACTCTCAGAAATAAAGTTATCAAACTTGGCTTTTTCTTGTCTTTAGCATGACACCATCAAGATGACATATTTGTAACATTAGTATGTTAATTTTTCGTAGGAAAGTGAATGTGGTGTACCTTTAATTACCTTATACAATACAATAGTGGTCCACAAGAGATAATTTTGCTCATTAAAGTATTTTTAAAGGTTTCCAGGTAAAATATACACAATAAAGAAACAAAACGTATGCCCTTGGTGGTATCACTCCAAGGAAATATACAGGTTTGGTACCTTTATTTCTGAACGTAGGTTTAAATGAGTGTAAATGAGTAAATGAATGTGTGTGCATAGTGGCCTGTGAATGGACAGATATCCCATCCAGGTGGATTCCGGTGTTCCCTCTGGATCCACTACAACCCAGACTACTTACTGAAGATGAATAGATAAATAAATGAATGAATGAATGAATGAATGAATGAATGAATGTTCCATGGAGAACTTTTTAAATCCATATTTAAATGATATGACCGTCTCATGAAAGTGAGATGCCTAATATTACACCACACCTCCAAGACACAATAAAAGAAATGTAGAGCACACACCACTTTTAATAGGAGTTGTGAGTTCTATAGACAGATTACTGATGGTCTCGTCGCCGACAACTTGTAGTTCCTTGCTCTGATCATCATAGTGAACTTGAACCTTGTCCAGTGCAGTGACGTCATCACCGCTGCGACCGTGTACAGCAACAAACACCCGATCCGCTCCCGGAAATGCGTGTGCATCCAGAGGCTGTACTGAGACATTACAGTATACATGACAACTAACTTTAATAAAAGGGCTGACTGTGAAAGTCCACTTTTTCAAAGGCTCGTTAGCAGCATCCGATAAAGCCCGAAAAACCCTAAAAGGATAGTGTCTTAAACATTCTTGCGGATATTTCAAACGAATAATGCCGTAAAATAAACTGTGCCTCATTCTGAAACTGTGGTTAGCACTGAACACTGTGGTGAGGTTTAATCCGCTTCTAAACAAACAGCGATAGATGCTCTAAACATACGGTGAAGGAGTCCAATCCGTGTCCTTCGGTCGATCCGCAATGCGCATGCGCAAAGTTACGTCGAGACTCTGCCGTCCTATTTTTACCACGCATGCGTTAACAGTTCAACAGTTCATTTATTAATGTCTACAGGATGTTCATGTCGTGTGTATTTTCAGTTATTTGCTTTTGTCAAAATTTTATACAAAATTTGCCATGCTCTCCTCCAAATTGACATTAAGAACTCTGTTTAACCCATATATTAATGTCTTTCATTTGTATCTTTCATGTGTTTCAGTTCAATTTCAGTCACTTTTTTGCCATTTCTTCTGACTTTTTTTCTTCCTGCGGTTAAAACCTGGATTGGGTTACTATATGAGAGGTGATGCAGTTCTGCAAGCAGGACTCTATTTTTGTAACATATTATCTGATGTTCATTCATGTTTATTCGTAGATAAAACGTGTAAATAAGACAAGGAGATGATCCATTTACGCGCGCTTCTTGCTGCCGTTTTGAGTCCGCACACGCGCTATCACACTCACGCACCATAAAGACTATTTTAACAAATTAACAAGTGAGGAAAAAACTTTGACAGTCTAGGGGGAAATGTAAAGTCTAACGCCAACAACTGTCCCCATAATGAAGCATAACATTTTAGTTTCTAATATTTAATATATTCCTATATTAAGTATACATAGAAGAAACAGCATGTGCTCAATAAAACATTTCACATAGCTAAGTAGAAAGATTCAGAAACTGAACCTGAAGCCAGCTGCTGTCTCCACAGCGCTCAAATCAATTTATAATCACAACACAGAATAAAGCAAGACAATAAGCAATGTTTAGTAAATTTATAATTTATTATAAATCAAATTTACAATCAAAGCACAATCAAATGTGCTTGTTGAACATCACATTCCAGATTTAGTCCCTCCTTTTCTGTCACAATAATAAAGAATATAAGTAAACAAATCAAGGATGACCATGAGCATCTGAACTATCAGTGAAAATGACAAACCTCCCATGGTGTCAAGTATGAACACATATCCCCCTTGTGATTTTAAACTCTTTTTATTCTTGTGTCCTCTGTCCAGATTTCTTAGAAAGTGGACCAGGAACACATCACTTCATGGAAAATAAAGGTTTACAATAAACAGATTAAATGGCTATGATATCCCTATATATTCCATTCAATTCAATTTTATTTGTATAGCGCTTTTTACAATAGACATTGTCTCAAAGCAGCTTTACAGAAATATAAACATGGTATACAGATATTAAAAGTGCGAATTTATCCCAATTGAGCAAGCCGGTGGCGACGGTGGCAAGGAAAAACTCCCTAAGATGTTAAGAGGAAGAAACCTTGAGAGGAACCAGACTCAGAAGGGAACCCATCCTCATCTGGGTAACAACAGATAGTGTGTAAAAGTTCATTATGGATTTATATGAAGTCTGGTTGGCCTTAGAAGCAGCCGTAGTCCCAGCAATCTGGAATTGGAGTAGATGAGAGCTCCATCCAGAGGTAGGACATCCGAAACGGATCAGGCAGGTCCGGAGAGCAGAAAGGATCAGGATCTCTAGTATCTCTATAAAATCGTGTGTGGCTCAACAGAAGGAGAGAGAGAAGAGATTGTTAGGACTGTGCTTAGTGTAACAGAAAGTCTAGTCAGGGTAGGCTTGAGTAAACAAATAGGTTTTAAGCCTAGACTTAAACACTGAGACTGTGGCTGAGTTCCGAACACTAATTGGAAGACTGTTCCATAACTGTGGGGCTCTATAAGAGAAAGATCTTCCCCCTGCTGTAGCCTTCACTATTTGAGGTACCGTCAAATATCCTGCATCTTTTGATCTAAGTAGGCGTGGCGGATCATAGAAAACCAAAAGGCTGCTTAGATACTGTGGCGTGAGAACGTTTAGTGCTTTTTAGGTTAATAATAGTATTTTATAATCAATGCGAGATTTCACTGGGAGCCAATGCAGTGTGGATAAGATCGGGGTGATGTGGTCGTATCTTCTGGTTCTAGTAAGGACTCTAGCAGCTGCATTCTGGACTAACTGGAGTTTGTTTATGCTCCTACTGGAACATCCAGACAGTAAGGCATTACAGTAATCTAGTCTAGAGGTGATGAAAGCATGAACTAATATTTCTGCATCATGTAGTGACAATATATTTCTTATCTTAGAAATATTTCTGAGATGAAAGAAGGCTATCCTAGTAATATTATCTACATGAGCATCAAATGACAGACTGGAGTCAATAATCACACACTGCTGTACATGATGACACAGAAAGTCCATCCAGAGTTACTGTGTAATCAGAAAGCTTACTTCTAGCTACACGTGGTCCTAATACAAGTACTTCTGTCTGATCAGAATTAAGTAAAAGGAAGTTAGTTAGCATCCAACGTCCAATGTCCTCTACACGTTCCTCAACTTTATATAGTGTTAAGCAATGCAGTATGGCATTCTGCATTCTACTTAATAGATCTGCTTTTACTTGCCAATATATTTTGCCCAGCGCATAAACGCCAAAAGAGTGACAGTGGTGAGGAAAAATGACCTGTTATATTTACTTAGATTGATTTATGGAGAAACCTTAGGAGAGACCCAGCCTTTTAGGGAGCTGTCCTCCTCAGCTGGCACTGAGCACTATAGTTAAACAAGCACTGTATCTCGGCTTGTGCGATATAACGATATTAACATAGCCACAATATCCAGTGACCACTTCCTAGGAGAGTCAAACGCAGCATGCAGTCCCAAACAAGCTTCATGCATTACTCTTTGTGTCTTTTTTGTGTGTATGCAATTTTAAAATAGGGGTGTAGACTTTTTTTATATATCCAGTGTATCAAAAAAAATAGCATTCAAATTTTTTCATTTGCCGCCCAGAGATCTGCTGTGGAGAGGAAATAGAATAATCCAGCAGAAGTTTCTCTATGATATGCTATATATAAATATTTTACATTCTACATCTGGGGATAAGGTATAAAAAAAATAACTCAAGGTTTTTAACTTCCAATAATCAGTGATCAAACTGTAAATATGGTGAGATGCTAACTGTTTGTGTATATTATGCTGTGCTTTGTAATTTGTGCAGTGATAGAGCACTAGATAGATGCTACCAGAAAAAAATAAAGAAAGCTGTCTTAAAGTATAAGGGTAAAATACCTGATAAGGTATATGATAAAATACCTTTTTTAAGCCGTTCCGTGGAGCTGTCGGTACAGAGTAAGGTTGAATTGTGCAGTGCGGATCTGTTGAAAAGAGATTTAAGGTACAGAATGATGAATGAATGACCACAAGTATTGAAACTACAATTTTATATGATAGAGAAAGTAACTAATACATTTGGCCCTCTTCATGGGACCCAATATCCTGCACAGTTTCATTTGCCAGAAAAAATAACAAAAAAGAAAGTTTAGGTAAGAACAGAGTCAGCACAAGACACAAGGGCTGGACTAAGTACTAGTTGCAGAAAAACTGGCTAAGTTAAAAAATTCTGTAAATGTAATGGAGTCTGGTAATTATTATAAGTACTACTGTAAATGCCCTTTTATAATTAGTACAGAGTTTTATACTACCTCAGGACCGTAGATGGCCTGGTATTCGGAGCGTCGATACTTGTCTCCAAAATGAGGGTTGGGTATGCTCCGAAAGGTCGAGGCCAAACGGCATGCAGTTTTCTTCGGAGCACGAGGCAAGCGGACAATTTGCGGTGAACCAACGTTTTCTGTATACTTAGTCACCCACCGAGTCCCGCTATAGCAATCAGAGAGAGAGTAAGAGTTAGAGAAATCAGGTTCATCTGGGCATAAAATATACAAACAATAATACAAGGTTCACTACAGATAAATTAATAATGACAATTTAAAGATGACTCATTTAGTGTGTTTAAAAAAAAAAAAAATATATATATATATATATATATATATATATATATATATATATATATATATATATATATATATATATATATATATAGTTACCATGGTGTGTTGATGTCGGGCTGATGAGCCTTTATACGCTCTAGTCTCTCCTGCTGGGCTGGGAGCAACTTTCGTCCTTCAAGAAAACAACCAAATTAACAGATAGTGTGTATTAGAAACACAACAAATGTGATTAGACTGTCCAATAGAACAAAGTTTAAGCACTTGTAGTGCCATATACATTTAATATCTTGCCAGCTGGCAGTGTCTTGCATAAGTATTTGGCCCATTTGAAAGTTTCCACATTTTATAGTGTTACAAGCTGGAATGAAAATGGACCTAAGTGGGATTATATGTAATGAACATGAAACATATTCCATAATATTCAAGTTAAAAACCTGGAAAAGAGGGTGAATGCTTATGCAAGGCACAAATTCACTTTCATTTCGTTCACACACACAGACACACACACACACACACACACACACACACACATACATACATACATACATACATGCATATATATATATATATATATATGTCTAAATTGTAGCTTTATACATTCTGAACATTGATTGTGGATTAAAACGGGACTATATTTTCATGTGATTCATTTACATGTGATTCATTTTCATGTGATTCATTTACCTTTTCTCTTCTCTCCTCCCTTCCCCTTCCCAAATATTTCATTGAGAAGCAGAAAAAAAAACAAAAAAAAAACAAAACAAAGGAAAACAAAATTAAAAGTACCAGGATGACAAAGTGATTAAAAGTGACAGGATTGCCTCTGACGTTCCAACAAATAAATTTTAAAGGCGTGCCTGTCCCAGCCGGAGTGGGACCCCCCTCCCCCCCAACACACCCAAAGTCTCCATAAAACAAAGGGAGACAGCAGTGTTTCCCATCAAGACTTGTCTACAATGTGAAAACAACTCAAAGAGTAAGCCGAATTAACCAACTAAATTACATAAACAAAAAAAAATTCCAGTAAGAGAAAAGTCCCCTACTGACCTGAAATCTGATAAATAGTCTGCGCACTTTAACAAATATAATGTCCTTACCTTTTAAAGACTTATAATAAAAACAAAAAAGACTTATAATAGTAACAAATAATGTAACACAGTGTAGCACGTAAAGATGAGGAAACAACACTAATAAAATGAAATAAACTCTAACCCAGTCAGAGCATCAAAACAGAGAAGCACATTAATACAGAAGTAAATTTAAGAGGAGTGAGGCCACAAAATCTAGACGAAGTAATGCACCGACAATATCTTCAATAAGAATCCGAATTCTGTAGAGCTGGAAGGCCGAGTGCAAAAAAAGAATAAAAGTGAAAAAAAACTCCAGGTAATGCAGTTCACCCCGATATCAAGAGTTTAACGTAGTCTCCTGGTTCCTCCTCTGAAATAAAGTCCTTCTGAACACCGTTATATGTAATGCGAAGCCGAGCTGGGTGAAGTATTCCATAGCGAGTGCCCTCAATACCACGAAGTTGACGCCGCACCTTGTTAAACGCGGCCCGGGCCCGGGCTGTCTTGGCTGTGTAGTCAGGGAAAACGGAGATGGTCAAATCCCTCATTTTAATCTGCTGGATCTCTCTCGCACGGCGTAAAATATCAACACAGTCACTGTGATAGTGGAATCTGCACACAATAGCTCGTGGTCGTTCACCAGGCTTGGGCTTCGGCTGAAGGGTCCGGTGGGACTGGTCCAGAACTGGCTCCTTCTCCAGACCAAACGCCTCTTTTAACAAGGCCGCTACAGCAGCAGTTGTACAGGTGTCAGCGCCCTCTGGAACTCCGACTATCCTAATGCTATTGCACTGTGACCTCGACTCCAAATCCTCACATTTATTCTCTAATTGAGTCACCGTCTCAGTGAGAGACTCGATAGTAGTCTTCATATGAACTATGTCATCGGTGCAACCAGACAGAGCATGCCGAATTTCCCCAACAGTACCTTTCAGTGTTGATATGGTAGCATCGGTAGCGACTTTATCACCAGCCTGCTGTGTTTTCATAGCCTGCAGGTCAAGCTGGATAGTAGACAACGCATCCCTGAACATCACCTGAAACTCCTTTTTAAAAATATCGTCAATGTCCTTCCTCAGTGAAGCCAGCAACTCAAGCTTGAGTGCGGTGAAGTCAGGGTCACTGCTCGGGGACGCGGATTCAGGGGGAGAAGGGAACTCGCTCGCGGCACGCACACTAGGTCTCAGTCGTGTCTGAATGCTACCACAGGTTTTCGTGTTCTTTCCAGACATCTTAACTTGCCACAAAGTTAAAAGTGCAAATAAGGAAACAAAGTAGAATAAGTCAAAATATATTATATGACCAAAAAGCGCTAATTAATTACAATTTTAATCGAAATCAGCAGAAGCCTCCAACTTCGCGTCTTACTCCATCGAACACCGAATTCGAATTCCTTCGTTCACATATATTTGAGGACTTGGGGACAAATATATAAATATATTTGACTCCTCTCCGGGAACCGTCACCTTACCGTGGTGGAGAGGTTTGTGTGTCCCTACGAATCTGAGGGCTGTGTTGTCTGGAGCCTTGTGCTCCTGGTAAGGTCTCTCAAGTCAAAGTGCTCTCAGGGGAGGGGCCAGACTAAGAATGGTTCAAAGACACCCTCATGAAGAAAACAAAGGGAGGAGGAGTTACCCTGCCCGGAGGAAGCCCGGGGCCCCCGTCTGGAGCCGGGCCCAGAGGGAGGGCCCGACTGCGAGCGCCTGGTGGCTGGGTTTGCCGCGGAGCCCAGCCAGGCAAAGCCTGAAAAAGCAACTTGGCACCCCCCTCTCCATCCTATGGGCCCACCACTCGTGGGGTGAACTGTGGGGGTCGGGTGCGCTGCTACATGGGTGGCAGTGAAGGTCTGGGGCCTCAACGGACCAGACTCGGGCAGCAGAGGACGTGGAACATCACTTCTCTGTGGGGGAAGGAACTGGAACTTATGCGGGAGGTGGAGCGCTACCAGTTAGACCTGGTGGAGCTTACCTCAATGCACAGTCTTGGTTCTGGAACCATACTCCTGGATAGGGGATGGACTCTATTCTACTCTGGATTTGACCAGGGTGTGAGGCGCTGGGTGGGTGTGGGGATACTCACAAGTCCCCAGTTTAGCGCTGTTATGTTGGAGTTTACACCGGTGGACGAGAGGGTCACCTCCCTATGCCTATGGGTTGTGGGGGGGGAAACTCTGACTGTTGTCTGTGCATATGCAAAGAACACCAGTTCAGAGTACTTGGCCTTCTTAGAGACCCTGCACGGAGTCCTGTATAGGGCACCAGTAGGGGACTCCGTAGTTCTGCTGGGAGACTTCAACGCGCACATGGGCAGAAGTCCAACAACAAACGCCCGCTTGGGTTTAGATCAGGGAGGCCATTCCTCCCTGATCTAGACCCAAGCGGGCGTTTGTTGTTGGACTTCTGTGCTAGTCATGGATTGTCTATAACGAATACCATGTTCGAACATAAGGAGGCTCATAAGTGTACGTGGTACCAGAGCACCCTAGGCCGAAGGTCGATGATCGATTTTGTAATTGTATCATTTGATCTGAGGCCGCATGTTCTGGACACTTGGGTGAAGAGAGGGGCAGAGCTGTCAACTGATCACCATCTGGTGGTGAGTTGGGTCAAGGGGTGGAGGAAGATTCTGGACAGACCTGTAAAGCCCAAACGGGTAGTGCGGGTGAACTGGGAACATCTGGAGGAAGCCCCTGTCCACGAGATCTTCAACTCACACCTCTGGCAGAGTTTTCCTGGCACCCCTGTGGAGATTGGGAGCATTGAACCTGAGTGGGCAATGTTCAAAGCCTCCACTGCTGAAGCTGCGGCAGAGAGCTGTGGTCTCAAGGTCTTAGGTGCCTCAAGGGGCAGTAATCCTCGAACATTGTGGTGGACACCGGTGGTCAGGGAAGCCGTCCGACTGAAGAAGGAGGCCTTCCAGGATGTGTTATCCCGGTACCGACATGCCCAAAGGGCTGCAGCCTCTGCCGTGAAAGAAGCAAAGCAGAGGGTGTGGGGGAAGTTCGGAGAGGACATGGAGAAGGACTTTCGGTCGGCACCAAGGTGTTTCTGGAAAACCATCCGCCACCTCAGGAGGGGGGAATTGGGGAACCCTCCAAGCTGTGTACAGTACACTGTTGACCTCAACTGAGGAAGTAATTGCACGGTGGAAGGAACACTTTGAGGAACTCCTGAATCCGACTAACACGCCCTCTATGGTAGAGGCAGAGGTGGAGGATGATGGGGGATCATCGTCAATTTCCCTGGTGGAGGTCACTGAGGTAGTCAAACAACTACACAGTGGCAAAGCCCCAGGGATTAATGAGATCCGTCCAGAAATGCCGACAGCTCTGGGTGTGGAGGGGATGTCTTGGATGACATGCCTCTTTAACATTGCGTGGAAGTCGGGGACAGTGCCCAAGGAGTGGCTGACCGGGGTGGTGGTTCCCCTGTTCAAAAAGGGGGACCAGAGAGTGTGTGCTAACTATAGGGGTATCACACTTCTCAGTGTCTCTGGTAAAGTCTACTCCAGGGTGCTGGAACGAAGGGTTCGGCCAATAGTCAAACCTCAGATTGAAGAGGAACAATGCGGATTCTGTCCTGGTCGTGGAACAACGGACCAGGTCTTTACTCTCGCAAGGATCTTGGAGGGGGCCTGGGAGTATGTCCATCCGGTCTACATGTGTTTTGTGGATTTGGTGAAGGCATATGACCGGGTCCCCATGGCTTTACTGTGGGAGGTGCTGAGGGAGTATGGGGTGAGGGTTTCCCTACTTAGGGCTATCCAATCGCTGTACTCCCAAAGCGAGAGCTGTGTCCGGATGCTCGGCAAAAAGTCGGACTCGTTCCAGGTGGGGGTTGGTCTCCGCCAGGGCTGCGATTTGTCACCAATCCTGTTTGTGATATTCAAGGACAGGATATCGAGGTGTAGTCATGGTGGGGAGGGGTTGCGGTTTGGTGACCTGATGATATCATCGCTGCTTTTTGCAGATGATGTGGTCCTGATGGCGTCATCGGTCCATGACCTCCAGCACTCACTGGATCGGTTCGCAGCTGTGTGTGAAGTGGCTGGGATGAGGATTAACACCTCTAAATCTGAGGCCATGGTTCTCAGCAGGAAACCAATGGAGTGCCTACTCCGGTTGTGGAATGAGTACTTAACCTACCGGGCAATCTTCGTTCCTACCCTCACCTATGGTCATTAAGGCTGGGTAGAGACCGATAGAACTAGATCACAGGTACAAGCAGCCGAAATGGGTTTTCTCAGGAGGGTGGCTGGCCTCTCCCTTAGAGATAGGGTGAGAAGCTCGGTTATCCGAGAGGAACTCAGAGTAGAGCCAGTTGAGGTGGTTCGGGCCCCTGGTAAGGATGCCCCCTGGGTGCCTCCCGAAGGGGGGTGTTTCAGGCATGTCCAGCTGGGAAAAGACCCAGGACCAAGTGGAGAGATTATATCGACACACTGGCCTGGTAACGCCTCAGGATCCCCCATTCAGAGCTGGTTAATGTGGCTCGGGAAAGGGAAATTTGGGGTCCGCTGCTGGAGCTGCTGCCCCAGCGACCGAGTAACGGATAAGCAGTGGAGGATGGATGGATGGATGGATATTTGAGACTTTAAGACTTTTTAAACAGTCTAAATGCAGCCAAGACTGGAACCTTACCAATTAATCAGCACACTATTAAAGGATCAGTAAATTTCCTTATTATAGTATCAGTGAATTATACCAGATGTCTGTATCATTCATTATTATTCACAACAACCTAACATCTCTCTTAAAGTGACTCCTGTTTATTATCTGCATTGTTTTCTAATCAAAATCGGATTCATTCATCAACATTTGTAATGAGTCTAACATGTCCTGTGACTTTATCTAACAGGTGCCTGATGGAGTTTCTGTTAAAATGTTTTTAATTGACAGGTCAGAGTAACAGTTTTGATAGTGTTAATTCCAGCTTTTCTGTTAAAATTTGTATTTACACACCAGGTAGAGCTTTTGTGGAAGCTGTAGGAGGAGCACCCCGAAGAGTGGATGCCTTTGGACAGTGGCGTGCGGTAGCTTTCCCCAGAGGTGGCGGTAAGCACTGATCTGTCTGTGAGCACTGATCTGTCTGTAAGCACTGATCTGTCTGTGAGGGAAGAAAATACAATAAGCATTAATCATCCTGCTTAATTTGACCAGTTTAATCAACACATGGTAATGTGGCTGTATAAGTGGTCATTTACAGCCCCTGGACCAGGTGGGGTACCCATTATTTTTTAAATAGATAAGTAAAAAAGTGCACTTTACTAATATTTGGCAAAGGTTTTATGTCCCAGGCAGTCACAGAAGGTCCTTTTTGGTTTAAAATAAACAACAACAGCAAAAAAAAAAATTAATTAATTTTTAAAAACCCAGACACTGCAATTTACAACACAAACTAAATAACTAACGTAACTAATGTCAGAAGGTCACAAAGAAGTTGTAATCATGAAGAGTCCATACATGTCTAGATAATATCTCCTTAGTCTACATTTCTAACTTCTACTGTATAGTGGCTAAACTCTGCTATTGCAATCTGTACTGCTTTTACATTTGATTATACACAAGCTGTCATTTTTAAGCATATTCCAACTTTGGTTTCTAGTCTTTACATGTTCTAAAGACCACATTAACATACCTCTAAATAAGAATAGGATTTCTTGACAGTACTGTGTTCTGGTTTTTGTCTGATTATTTCAATAAAGTGACCAGTTATGAAACATTTGCTCAACTCTGTTGTATTTAAAAAGCCAAAATGTAAAACTTTACAGACTCTGTACAGAATAAGGTTGAAATGTCCGGTGCAGATCTGTTAAAAAGAGATTTAAGGTACAGAGCGATGAAATAATGACCACAAGTATTTAAACTGCAACTTCATACATACAGAGAAGGTAATTAATCCATTTGGCCCTCTTTATGGGACCCAATATCCTGCACAGTTTCATTTGGAAGAAAAATAATAATGGTAGGATAGTTGTGATAAGAACAGAGAGAGTCAGTACTAAACCCTTTGGCTGGAGTAACTGCCCTTTCATAATTAGTACAGAGTTTTATACTACCTCAGGACTGTAGAGAGCCTGATATTCGGTGTGTCGACACTTGTCTGCAGAATGAGGGTTACGTGTGCTATAAAAGATCGAGGCCTTCCAGTGTGCAGTTTTCTCCGGAGTTAAGCGGACAGGTTGCGGCAAACCAAAGTTTTCCGTATACTCAGTCACCCACCGAGTCCCGCTATAGCAATCAGAGAGAGTAAGAGTTAGAGAAATCAGGTTCATCTGGGCATAAAGTATACAAACAATAACCCAAGGTTCACTACAGATAAATTAATAATGACAATTTAAAGATGACTCAGGTAGTGTTTTTTTTTTTTAAATAGTTACCATGGTGTGTTGATGTTGGGCTGATGAGCCTTTATACGCTCTAGTCTCTCCTGCTGGGCTGGGAGCAACTTTCGTCCTTCAAGAAAACAACCAAATTAACAGATAGTGTGTATTAGAAACACAACAAATGTGATTAGAATGTCCAATAGAACAAAGTTTAAGAACTTGTAGTGCCATATACATTTAATATCTTGCCAGCTGGCAGTGTCTTGCATAAGTATTTGGCCCATTTGAAAGTTTCCACATTTTATAGTGTTACAACCTGGAATGAAAATGGACCTAAGTGGGATTATATGTAATGAACATGAAACATATTCCATAATATTCAACTATAAAACATGATAAAGGGGGTGAATGCTTATACAAGGCACTGTACTTTATTTTAACAGTGCTGTATTTCTTCAGAAATAGTTTTAGATGTTGACTGCAATTGCTTCAGTATGTTTAGTGGATGATAAACTGTTTAATATGAGCAGTGGTGTGAGAGGTACCTCTTCTGGGGACAGTGGGTGGAGCAGGAGCCTGGAGCTTGTGGAGGTGCTCCACCTGAGCATTTCCAGAAGTGTTACTCTTTTGTACTTCAAGCTGCTCTAGGACCGTCATTCTTTTTCCTGTAAAACCACAGAAAAAACACATCAGGCAAGATTTTTTATATTCCTTCTGACTACTATTCCATTTCTCTTTACTACTCTTTACTCAGAGATTTTATGAAGGGAATTGCAGACATTGTGTTGTTTAGCCCTGAACGTTAGTTCAGCATGATAAACTTTGATAAATGTGCCCTGAATGGCAAAATAAGCAAACAATAGAATTCACTTTGATTTCGTTCAAATATATTTAAGATTTTAAGACTTTTTAAACAGTCTAAACAGAACCAAGACTGGAAATTTATTCCAAATTAATCAGCACACTAATAAAGGATCAGTAAATTTCCTTATTGTAGTATCAGAGAATTATACCAGATGTCTGTATCATTCATTATTATTCACAACAACCTAACATCTCTCTTAAAGTGACTCCTGTTTATTATCTGCATTGTTTTCTAATCAAAATCGGATTCATTCATCAACATTTGTAATGAGTCTAACATGTCCTGTGACTTTATCTAATAGGTGCCTGATGGAGTTTCTGTTAAAATGTTTTTAATTGACAGGTCAGAGTAACAGTTTTGACAGTGTTAAATACCAGCTTTTCTGTTAAAATTTGTATTTACACACCAGGTAGAGCTTTTGTGGAAGTAGTAGGAGGAGCACCCTGAAGAGTGGATGCCTTTGGACAGTGGCGTGCGGTAACTTTCACCAGAGGTGGCGGTAAGCACTGATCTGTCTGTGAGCACTAATCTGTCTGTGAAGGAAGAAAACACAAGAAGCATTAAGCAGTATGAATAATTTGATCAGTTTAATCAACACAAGGTAATGTGGCTGTATAAGCGGTTGTTTTCCAGCCCCTGGACCACCTGGGGTACCCATTATTTAAAAAATAGATATGTAAAAACGTGCACTAATATTTGGCAAAAGTTTTATGCACCAGGCAGTCATAGGAGGTCCTTTTTTGGTTTAATTATATTCAAAATTTGGTTTCTAGTCTTTACATGTTCTAAAGACCACACCAAAATACCTCTAGATAAGAATATGATTTCTTGACAGTACTTTGTTCTGGTGTTTGTCTGACTATTTCAGTAAAGTGACCAGTTATGATGCCTTAAATGGTCAGGTAGGCAGGGTTATGTTTGGAGCTAAAATCTTCAGGAAGGTAGATCTCCAGGAACAGTGTTCGTGACCACAGGCCTAAAGCATGATTATTTTATGGCTACTTTTTTCCTATCAGTTGTATTCATTGTTAGGTACAGGTAACCCATCTAACATTAAGGCCTGTACCTGTGTACGAAAATATGGGACAAATTGCAGCATTATATTTTTCAATACAGCACAACAGGCGTGGCAACCCTATGTCAGGTTTGGAAACATTTGCTCAACACTGTTGTATTTAAAAGTCAAAATGTAAAACTTTACCTTTGCTGTCTTCAAGCTAGAAGTCATTTTCTTTGAAAATGTGTTCCTATAAAGCCCACCATGCTGGTTTAAGTATTGTCTGTATGTAAGAGGTTAACGTCTTAAATCTGAGTAGTTGTCCTGGCTGCACGATGACATACACACACTACTCCAATTCCAATTCTAAATTCTAATTTCGAAATAAAATGGCGGCCTTTTATGAGACGTTAAGATTCCGGACACTCGTTGCTGAGTGTTGACTAAATAATTAGGGTCCTGTGTAACATTGTCTATAGATTAAAGCTTTTTAAATGACAAATTATGCATAAGTTATAAATAAACATGAGCACGGGCCACTGTCTACCTGCCTACCGGCTACATATATTCCTTCAATAAATACAAATACTTTACTATGTGTAACAAGTCACTATCTAAACTGAACATTTGCTGTGCTGTTACATGCTCTGTGCACCATCCGTCTAAAGCATTTTCATTTTCTAAAGAAATGTTGGGAAAACTAAAACGAGATAAATGTCTTAGTCCACCCTTTATGTCACAGTGTGGTAAAGTTAGCTTTATATTTAACATTTGTGAAAATGCCCATTACATTCTCTGTGCCAATCACAGCCTCAAGCCAAACCAACTTGGAAATCCATAAAAAGGTCTTTATTACACTGCACAAAGCTGAATGTAAAAATGGAGAATTTTTTCATATCAGTTTTATTATCCCTATAAAGCAATTAAAAAATTGAACCATTTGTCATTATGACATCACACCAAATGTGAAATGTTGTTAAAAAATATCCCTTTCATGACACAAGGCTCTGTTTGTGGAATGTACATACTATATGTTTTAAAATAAATACTGTATAGTAGTGTAAATGTATGTAATATTCTAATTCAATTAAACTCAATGACTGTTTGAACTAGAGGCCTCAAACCAACTGTAAAACACTCAGAACAAAAGTGAGTACACCCCTAAGTGAAAATGTCAAAATTGGGCCAAAGTGTCAATATTTTGTGTGGCCACCATTATTTTCCAACACTGCCTTAACCCTCTTGGGCATGGAGTTCACCAGAGCTTCACAGGTTGCCACTGGAGTCCTCTTCCACTCCTCCATGACGACATCACGGAGTTGGTGGATGTTAGAGACCTTGTGCTCCTCCACCTTCCGTTTGAGGATGCCCCACAGATGCTCAATAGGGTTTAGGTCTGGAGGCATGCTTGGCCAGTCCATCACTTTCACCCTCAGCTTCTTTAGCAAGGCAGTGGTCGTCTTGGAGGTGTGTTTGGGATCATTATCATGCTGGAATACTTCCCTGTGGCCCAGTCTCTGCTTCAGTATGTCACAGTACATGTTGGCATATAGTTCCCCCAGTGAACTGTAGCTCCCCAGTGCCGGCAGCACTCGTACAGCCCCAGACCATGACACTCCCACCACCATGCTTGAGTGTAAGCAAGACACACCTGTCTTTGTACTCCTCACCTGGTTGCCACCACACACGCTTGACACCATCTGAACCAAATAAGTTTATCTTGGTCTCATCAGACCACAGGACATGGTTCCAGTAATCCATGTCCTTAGTCTGCTTGTCTTCAGCAAACTGTTTGTGGGCTTTCTTGTGCATCATCTTTAGAAGAGGCTTCCTTCTGGGACGACAACCATGCAGACCAATTTGATGCAGTGTGCGGCGTATGATCTGAGCACTGACAGGCTGACCCCCCACCCCTTCAACCTCTGCAGCAATGCTGGCAGCACTCATACGTCTATTTCCCAAAGACAACCTCTGGATATGACGCTGAGCATGTGCACTCAACATCTTTGGTCGACCATGGCAAGGTCTGTTCTGAGTGGAACCTGTCCTGTTAAACCGCTGTATGGTCTTCTCCACCGTGCTGCAGCTCAGTGTCAGGGTCTTGGCAATCTTCTTAGAATCTAGACCATCTTTATGTAGAACAACAATTCTTCTTTTCCGATCCTCAGAGAGTTCTTTGCCATTAGGTGCCATGTTGAACTTCCAGTGACCAGTATGAGGGAGTGTGAGAAAGATGACACCAAATTTAACACACCTGCTCCCCATTCACACCTAAGACCATGTAACACTAACAAGTCACATGACACCGGGGAGGGAAAATGGCTAATTGGGCCCAATTTGGACATTTTCACTTAGGGGTGTACTCACTTTTGTTGCCAGCGGTTTAGACATTAATGGTTGTGTGTTGAATTATTTTGAGGGGACAGCAAATTTACACTGTTACACAAGCTGTACACTCACTACTTTACATTGTAGCAAAGTGTAATTTCTTCAGTGTTGTCACATGAAAAGATATAATCAAATATTTACAGAAATGTGAGGGATTTTGGTAACAGACAAAAAATTGCTAAACAGACAAAACATCAAGGTAAAAAAGGGGGATATATTCAGAAGTCTGTATTTTTAATGTGTTTTAAAGACATCTTGCAAAAGGGGGGCCTCTGTCAAATGTTAATGCCATTTGGAGGGCCTTGCCCTGGAAAAGTATGGGAACCCCTAAATTATGGAACAAAGTAAAAACCCTGTCCTGATAAAACATTTAAGAAAATACAACTGACAATGCATATGCCACAAATGTAAGTAAAAATAAAAATGCCATTAACCAAATGGAAATATAACAATACGCAACCAAATGAAAACAATTCAGGCGAATGCAGAAAAGGCAATAACAGTGTTTATAGGAGGAGAGATGCAGCCAAATCACCCAATAGAGCGGTGCAGGGATAACGTCATTTTGTACCGGAACCCGTAATTTACCATCACACCGGTTTCCTTGACAAAACCCAATAGGATTTTCACATAGGCTTTTGGATTATTGTAAAAAAAAAAAAAAAAAAAAAGCTCTGTGATCAACAACAGTTTACAATACTAACACGTTTTGTCCATCAAGATAATTTTCACAAATTAACACAACTTTTATGAAGTTTGAAGCCTAAATACATCCATCCATCTTCTATACCGCTTATCATTTCTTCAGGGTTGCGAGGAAACCTGGGGCACCCTGGACAGTGTGCCAGTCCATTGCAGGGCACACAATCACACACCCATTCATACACTACAGACACGCCAATCAGCCTTTCCTCCTCCTACTGGGGGAGGAAAACAGAGTGCTCAGAGGAAACCCCCACAGCACGGGGAGAACATGCAAACTTTGCATACACAGGGCCACGGTGGGAACCAAGCCCCCATCCCTGGAGGTGTGAGGCAAACATGCTAACCACTAAGCCACCGTGCACCCAGCCTAAATACAATCGCCAGAAATAAAAATCTAACCGTATGCTATAAACGAACTACACCACGGTCGCTCAACTTCCTCGTCACCATTACCAAGCTTCCAACAACTTTTCCAAACTTGATTTAAAAACATTTTCCATAATACAGATTTACTCTGTGGATGAATCTTAATCCACGTTTTTTGGGGGGAATTGTGCACAGCATACAAAAGACTTTTCCTGTTCGGCGTGATGACATTTAATGTCCCCGACAACGGTAGTCCCATTTAGCAATTTGTTAGTGTCATGATTTCCCCTCACGCAAGCGTTGGAGCACGAAGCGAAGCTCGCAGTGAGCGCTAAAATGCTAACTTGTTTCCGGGTTTTGACATACAAAATGATGTCATCCCTGCACCACTCCATGGGGAGTGGCTGTAAGTTTAGGAAGCGCTTGATTTGATCTGCAACGGAGTTTTCTATTAGTGGAGGACGAACTTTAAATGTCAATATCGCAGTCGATAATGTTCATGTATTCATGGGAAGTCAAAATCGAGATCGATATTTGATTAATTGTGCAGCCCTAATACACAATATATACAGAGCGGTTCAAGAACTGGATTCAGCCCTGAACCATGACAGTGGAAAATGTCTAATAGTGTAGTTTAAATATATTTAAGAAGAGCAGATGTCAAAGACTGAACATTGATGTTTATTGTATTTGTTTACACGGTGGAACAGGTTAACGGTGGTTGTTTTTTGCATACAGTCTGTGAAATTAACTGAAAATATTACATTTAATTTATCAGTAAATTAATTTGTCATGGCTCACACTGTGTTCCTAAATTCTGTCATAATTGACCAGCTCAAGTTTTCTCATGCCTACTTGTGTGTTATAATGTGGCACATTAACGTTACCATCTAAAAAAAAAAACAACACCTAAACTTCAACCGTATTCCTAAATATTTGAGAGTGTTTAAAAAAAATTTTGTAATTAGGAGCAAGAAATTGTTACCGTAGAGCCCTGACATTGGTCTCATTCGTGCACATGAGGCAAATGAACGAACTGTTACAGTAATTTAGAGAGAACCTTTTTGCCTTCGTTCTGAAATGCAGAGAAAAAAAATCTCCTGCCTCAGTCTAACAATCTTTCCAGCCTAGCAAAAAACTTAAGACACAGAGGGTTTGTAGATGTCAAAAGGTAATTAAACTTTATTGAAACAATAAAGTGAGACGGTCTGCAGAAAGTCTGAAATATACATACACAAACATGTCTTTTATATATTTTTCTGAAGCAAGTAAAATTATCTCTAGGCAGGGCATTCACCTTTTCTTTCTAGAAAACAAACAAATCTCCATTGTCTTAATTCATTACTCATATCTATACGATATCTTACATTTGTGGTATATACGTTGTCAGTTGTATTTTTGATTAGAAAACAATCCAGATAATAAACACAAGTCATTTTAAGAGAGATGTTAGTTTGTTGTGAATAATAATTAGAGCTGCAACAACTTCGATAAAAATCGATTATAATCGATTATACAAATCGTTGTCAGCGAATCTCATTATCGATTAGTTGGTCTGTGCGCGGTATATTTACTCATTCCGTTACTTCGGTTCCGAAAACACGCTTCGGAGAGTGTAAATACTAAAGTTGTGTCCCAAATGACGTACTATACACTTTCACTATGCACTATCGTCTAGTGCAGTGTTTCTCATCCGGGGGTCCGCGGACCCCTAGTGGTCAGTGGTGTAATTGCAGGGGGTCCGTAGGAAAGTTTTTAAAATGTTTAAATAATATTGTGTATATAAATTTTTGTTAAATGTATCAAAACATATTCAAATGAGATGTTTTAAAATGAATCAATTTGGTTAATCGCAAATATCACGTTGGCTGAGCTGACGATCGTTCATTGATGGATTTATTTTATATTCATTTATACAAATGAAATAATTTGCAAAAACCTATGAGTGGTAGACAATTCAAGTGTCGCATTGATGGATAAAATAAACAAAGGATAATTGAGAGAGTCGAAATTAAATGTCACACCAACAATAAAAAATAAAAAATGTAAAAAATAAAATCTTAATGTTTTGATTAAATTTTAATGTTAATATTATTACTGTTAAATATTAATAAAATAAAGCAACATATGTAGAAATGACTTTTTAATATGTAGCCTATAATTGTTGTGGAGTGAGGGGGTCCTTGTGGATTGTTCGAAATATGCTAGGGGTCCAAAGCTCACAAAAGGTTGAGAACCACTGGTCTAGTATATGACTTTTTGACTTTTAGAAAGGTAATATCGTCTCAAATTGAACACATTAGTTTTTTACTAACCTCAAAGTTCACCCTCACCTGATTAATCGATTAATACATAATAATAATAATAATAATAATAATAATAATAATAATAATAATAATAATTGGCCAACTAATCGATTATGAAAATAATCGTTAGTTGCAGCCCTAATAATAATGAATGATACAGACATCTGGTATAATTCTCTGATACTACAATAAGGAAATTTACTGATCCTTTATTAGTGTGCTGATTAATTGGGAAGAAGTTTCCAGTCTTGGTTCTGTTTAGACTGTTTAAAAAGTCTTAAAATCTTAAATATATTTGAACGAAATCAAAGTGAATTCTATTGTTTGCTTATTTTGCCATTCAGGGCACGTTTATCAAAGTTTATCATGCTAAACTCAGGTTCACAGCACAATGTGTGCAATTCCCTTCATAAAATCTCTGAGTAAAGAGTAGTAAAGAGAAATGGAATAGCAGTCAGAAGGAATATAAAAAATCTTGCCTGATGTGTATTTTTCTGTGGTTTTACAGGAAAAATAAAGAAGCTAATAGAGCAGCTTGAAGTACAGAAGAATAACACTTCTGGAAATGCTCAGGTGGAGCACCTCCACAAGCTCCAGGCTCCTGCTCCACCCACTGTCCCCAGAAGAGGTACCTCTCACACCACTGCTCATATTAAACAGTTTATCATCCACTAAACATACTGAAGCAATTGCAGTCAGCATCTAATAAATACACATATATATATGTGTGTGTGTGTGTGTGTGTGTGTGTGTATATGTGTGTATATATATATATATATA
This sequence comes from Ictalurus punctatus, assembly GCF_001660625.3. Taxonomy (NCBI): domain Eukaryota; kingdom Metazoa; phylum Chordata; class Actinopteri; order Siluriformes; family Ictaluridae; genus Ictalurus; species Ictalurus punctatus. The sequence goes on from NC_030423.2 coordinate 18,178,917, forward strand.
TATATATATATATATATATATATATATATATATATATATATATATATATATATACACCCATCAGTATATTTCTTAGTTTGGAAGCTGTGATCTAAGAAACACCAATATCTTTGCCATCGCAGAGGAGATGTTCTTGGAACTTCTTATAAGAAATCGCTCCATGTAATACTTCTCTCTCAATGTAATACACGCATTTCTTATATCATTGACTCCCTTACATACAGACAGCAATACACAATGACTTCATAAAATTCTAATTCTAATTCTAAATTCTTGATGATTCTTACCAGTCAGTGGCAAGGCTACATTGGTCTTTTGCTCTGCATAATAAAGAGCAAACTGCATGTTAACACGGCTTTCAGGGTGAAACTTCCACGAGCGTCCTCCGGTTTGCTTGTTGTCCAGAAAAGTTGAAAAGACTCACGCAGCCCAGTCAGGAGACACCAAATTGTCGTGAAAATTAGACAACACTCGCAGACTTGTCCTCTGAAGGTAAAAAACGGTTTATTACAGAAAGATGGTTAATACAGGATAGAATAAAGCAGGATAGAATAATGAGAGCACTCTGAAGTGCTTGTGCTGAACCACTACTATATATATATGAAACACAGAGCATGTCACACTTCTGTGTACCGATAAATAGCAGTTTGAGTCAGTTCAAACAGGCTTTGTTTTAGGGTCTTAGAAGATTTGCAGATGAACCTTGAATAGAAGAATATGTTTGTGTCTCTGTAAGCAGATAAACATTCTGTACTGATCTCAGTGACATGACATGGCCTTCTTAGGCATTAACCTCAGATGAACAGAACAAGAACAAAATTATTACAAAGTAAAAATTAGTAATTTCCCTGACACGCACAAAAGGGAAAGAGCACTCCTCCTGCAACTGCCGCTATGGTGCTGAAGAGACAGCTCTGCTTCAGCACCACCAATGTTTGGAATGCCTCATCAACCAGAGCACATGTGAATCTGGTCCCTTCTCCCTAAGAGACATCTTAGAGGTGGTTCAGCCTGGCCAACTTGTTGATGGGACGATTTTGTTGATGCTGCCATCGTTCAGCTAGTCAAGATGGCTAAACGTTATGCACTGGCTCAACAAAATATCAGTGCTCAGCACAACAGGCTGATGTACACACTGGTCAAACTTTTCTGGCTGAGGTTACCTCACAATACTCTGGCGAGCCCAATAAAATAAAAATACTTTACTATGTGTAATGAGTTAGTATCTAAAACTGAACATTTGCTGTGCTATTACAGGCGCACAGTACATGTCAGTGGCAGTTGTTTTGCTAAGACGTAATCACAAACAGGTTATTTTCTGTACAACACTTTGAAGATCACTGGTGCTTCTCATTTTTTATTTGCATCCACATTTCCTTTCCTCGCTTCCTGTCCTCGCATCTTAGCTCCACCCCCTTAGGATGTGAGAGAAGGATGCAAGGATGAGATGTGAGGACAGAGGAATCGAAGAAGTCAAATGGAAATATCCTTACTCTCTAAAGCGTCACTTCAAAGTGACGTCAATTAATGATGACTGTTCAGCTGGATGACCTCACTGCACTTCAGGGATCTTCCGTTATGCTTATTATTTTTTTTTATGTGCCATTATGTTGTTGGAACAACATTCTTAATAAAGCAAAATGCACTGATAATGTGTGAAATGTCTGGAAACCCTTATTAAAACTGGCTAAAGAGAGCGATTGAATTAATTTAACAGAAACATTTTGAATGTTAGTAAGAATACAAATGAGCTCAGGGTCAAGCTGTGTTGTCGTTGGCTGCCAGAACAACAATAAACTGAAGAAATTCCTGGAAAATACTGTATTGTACCTGTTTAGGTGGATAAAGAAAGAACAACCGTCGACAGATAATATTACCGCTGGACTGCCACCTAGTGGATAAAGTGCGATTATTTTTGATGAAGGATGTTTTTACATTTATTTGCTATTAATAATATATTAAATCGGCCTGCATTAATAATGATAAATATTGTCCGTATATTACCCCAAATATGATGAGCTGTATTCAAAATATTCATAGATGCTGACAAAAAAACAACAACATTTTAGCCTATTTCACAAATAACTCCGGTTGAGTGTTAAAACTCGTTATCTCAGTGATGGCTCTCTAAATGAATTTACACGAACATGCACATTTAACACAGTTTATTTAACATCCAGGATGTTTGTAGTAGTGTAATCTCCGATGTAAATATAATTAGGAATGCTGAAATTACGTGTCTGTCTACGTTTCATGTCATACAATATCATACTAAATACCAGTGGTAACTATGGCAACCTGCAGCGGCAAACATTTGGTTCCGGTTGTGTACACGTTGCCAAAAATGGGCATATAGGGGATGTTTAACATAGTTTTCTTTGGAGGAAAGCCATTTTGATGCATTATTGTGAGTATTTATTAGAAAATCAACTATTACGTTTTTTTTCCACCACTGCTCTTAGCTGCTATTGAACCAGGGCAGGCCTGGGAGCAGAAACATAATTTGTTAAACCCGGTAATTAATCAAAATAGAGGCAGAGCCGGGCACAGCATTTTTTAATGGTTGTTTTTGTGTTTAAACTGTGCAGTTTCTTTTTTTCAGTTGCTCAGACACGAGTTTACAACTGAGGTGCTGCAAACCACATGAGGACAAAGATGACCTGAAAAGTAACAGAAGATCAATGAATCATCAGAAGGATCAACAGGCCATGCTGACTGAAAAACCCACAATCTATAAGGTTCTGACTGTGCAGGGCACTACTATGCATCTTGAATCTAGACCTGTAAAGGAATCACCAATGCTTCCAGAGCCATGTGCAGCCACCAGTTTATTACCTCTGCAGACCAGAAGTGGGGCTGCGATTCACACATCTCTCTGTGCTAAGGAACATCAAGGACAGAGAGCGGTGAAGATATCACAGCCTAAGAAAATGATTAAAGACGAAACAAGCAAATCCAGAAATGTGGCCATAACTCAGCAAAAATGTATTGATGGGCAGAATTCTCTCTTTGGCAAGCAAAAGCCAGGACATGAAGGAATGATGAGTAATAATCCTAATAATAAAACTGATCAGGGGTGCCACAGTGGGACAAACAGTAACATCCCAAAACTCCTAAGTGAAGGACCCTGGGTTATAGATTTTACAGCATTCAACAGCATTTGCCCAAGATCCAAGAATATTGAATTTGACTTTATTTGCCATGGGCCACCATGTACATGCAGTAAAAGTGATCCCTTTGGACCCTGGTGTGTTGAGGAAAATAACTGAATAAAACCTCTGTAACTGTACAAAAAAACAAAACAAACCAAACAAACAAACAAACAAACAAACAAAAAAAACAGTATACTATGTCCATGTCAGTTTGTATTATCTCAAATTCTTTAGGATAATGAGTGACATTTGGCCATGCTCTGAAACACACAAGACCTCATGACACACAAGCTCAGAAATCACAAGAATTCTGCCACCATTTGTTCTATGAGAAGTTCAATGTCATGATGTAAAATTTGTCCTAAAACCTAAGTGGAAAGTAGTTAGTTTAAAAGGTGAAGTTATAGCTTTATCTATGACTGTTACAAAGCGCTGACAATTGAGGCTACTTCAATAATTGTTAAGCAAACATCACCTTACAGAAGCTAATATTTTGAATCGGTTTATGATTAGGCTAAAATGTGGAGAATCCCTGTGGATTGGCTGTCCCCATAAATTAGAACATGTGTATTAACATAAACTGCAGTAGTAGCTAGATATGTTTGGTTTGTCTAGTATTTTATTTTATTAAAGTTGTAGATCCAAAGATTATAGTCTATGCCTTAAGATGAATAATTGTGCATGCAATACTGCTGTATTCTTGAAATAAAACATGCTAACAACTACTTTGCAGAATATGTTCTGTATACTGTAAGAACAATCCATTACAGATACACCACACATAGACACGGGACAAGAACTGTCATTTTATCGTTACTTTCTTGTTTATTTATCGTTGTTACATGATCAGTACACATATACTGTATTGATGGCTTCTATATAGATTTACATTTTACATGAACACTTGTTTTAATCAGGCAGGAAAGGTTCAGTCCTACTGACTTCTTTTTGAGTTCTGAAAGGAAGAACCATCTCAAAACACAACAACTTATTTATTGCTCAATACAAAAATGATGGATAATAATAATAATAATAATAATAATAATAATAAGGTTGTGGGGATGTGAACTGTATACCTTCACAAGACAAAGCAATCCTTTTTGCTTGTTATAATCTAAAAACAGCGAATATCTACAGCAGGAAAAGAGTGATGAGTGCTAAGGTAAAGTTCGGGAAGTGAAAAGCAGGTCACGGAGTGCTGAACCCAGACTGTTGAGGTGTTTTGGGACGGAGTCACACTGACAACATCCTAGATCATGTTCAGAGTCTCATCTGGCATCAGTTCCATTTACTACAGTGTCAGAGACAAAACCTGACCTCGAGTCAGTGGTGGGAAACACTCGGCTATGTGGAGAACAGGAAGCATGCTTAACAACTGGCAGACAGAAATAATGAAACACAGTCTCGGGTTTATACATTATCATGCAAACAGAGGCAGGATAAAATTACGGCTTGTCCAATCTCAGTCTCAAAACGTAAGAACCTTTTTTCTACTGGTGGCTAACCTGGTCCGTTTTTACTCATTAATTAAAAGCAGTAATTTTATCTTCATTTCATTACTTCAATTGAAATGTTAAGCCTACATCCTTTTTTATACTTTATTTCCATTTCTGCTCTGTTTGATTTTCACATGTGCTACATTTAAACACGTGCAATATTAATTGTATTATTAGTATCATTATTACCTCATTCCCTTGTTTCTAATAGAAACGTTTCGGTCAAGCACCGTCCAAAGAGTCGAACACCCTTCATGACTGCCATATTTGCTCTCTCGCTCACACACACTCACACACCCCCTCTCTCCTTTTCATATAACCTACAAAATACAATTTATTTGAAATCTGCCATATTCGTCGTTCTATTTGGATAGCATATGAGTTTGTGCCCTCTCGTGTGCTGTAGGAGTGGTACCTCGACAATAACGAAGGAGACCAGGGGTCGATTAGCCCTTTGGGGCGACTGCATGCATCTGTAAGGGTCGGGGCACCTTGAGTTTTTAGGGGAAGGGAGTTTTGTGGGTTTGGGATTTGCCCTACATTCCAAGCTTGGAGCACGACACTCCAGAAAGCCCCACCCTTCACAGACACACATGAACAGGAAACACCCCTGCAGTAGTGAATATAGTGATTACATCACTTCCTACAAAATTGAGGAAGCTGAGAGAAGTAACATTCAGTAAGGCAGTGAAAGGGGAGGGGGCACAACGAGCATTCACACCTTTCTTATTGAAAATACAATCATGGAGCAGCTCTAGCCAATCATTTCACAGCTCATGTGCTTAGCATCACCCATCAGTGCAGCTTATTTTCACATTCATTTGTTCATCAGGGAACCAGAGAAGAGCCTGAATGCAGAGTGGTTTTACAGAACCCATGTGTGTACAGTACTTTGGTATACACTTCCTTTGAGTTAGATGCTGTAAGAAAAGCACGGTTGCTGCCTTCCAGTTCCACAGACTGGCTTATGACCTATGACCTCTCCATCTGCACACAAGTTCAGCCTCAGTTCACAGTTCCGGTTTGGTTCGGGTCAGAGGGTGATTGTCTACAGAAAGGAAACCGTGATAAACCGATCCCAGGCAGAACCACTTCCATGCCAGAGGGGAGTGCACACTACAATGAGCATACTAAAATATAATGTGTTGCTGCATCTCAGTTCACCTACTATCCATCCTAAATAGTATCCGAGATTAGAATTGGTGCTTCCCAAATCGTAGTATATTGAAGTGAGTATCCAAAAGGTAGCGGGATGGTCTACTATTTCTGGTAGATCTTCGAAGTGTGGATCTACGGACACTTTTTCAGCTAATACTGCCCACAACTCCTTGCGTGAAGGAGGAGTTTTTTTACTGTTTGCTTTGCCAAATTCAACCTGCAAATATGGCAGATGGGTGTAACCTCGGCGATGCGTCTTCAGTATTTAAGTGTAAGAACTTAAATGTTAAGCACTAACCAAACTTTTTTATTGTCACGTAAGATTAATGGTTGGATGTTGTGTAAAAAGAGCAGAAATGGGGGGAACCCCCCCCCCAAAAAAAAACACACCCTCAAGGCTATGATCTATTACTTTTTAATGGAAGTAGACTGTGCAAAAAGAGTACCATGTTTATCATAAAAAATAAAAATTAAGTCAAGGGAATAGTAAATTAAATGATCTAGTATAAATTACATAAGGAATAATGAATGAAGAAAAGCTGAAATGCAAAGAGGAGTTTGTTTGTGTGCACAACTCAGCAACAATGTTCTCTTCCATTACATGGCATGTTAGTATGTCCCAGTACTTGGATACTATTTTGCTACACATTGAAATTTTTTTACTTTTTCTTCACAGAAAGAGTACATACTTTTAGTACATAGTACAAGTAGGCGAATTGAGACGCAGCCTGTGCACTGTTGGAATAGTGCACACTCTAGGTAGTGTTGATTGGAGAAGTCTATGCTACAGTTGTGTACACTGCAATCACTGTAGTAGAGTTAAAAGAATATTAAAGAGTGCACTACCAGGATTCTTTGGTAAAGTAATGCGCACTGCTACACTCAGTACAGGACAGGGTGGAGTAAAAACTGTAACAGCAGTGCACGCTAGAGTTAGTGTACTTTACAATTAGTGTACTAGATTTGGTTGAAGAAATTATGTACGTGGTAGGTAATGTGCACTAGAGTTAGTGTACCAGGACCTGATGAAGGAGTGTACACTACAATACAGTGAGTACACTAAAATCAAATAGTACTCACTAATAGAGTAATACACTAAACCTAGGGTACTAGATTCAAATGTAGTTATCATCACTAGTGGAGTGTACACATTGTGAGTATGCAACATGTAAATAAAGCAGACACTAGAGTAGTGCACACTATAGTTAGTGTACTAGAGTAGGATGAAATAGTCACGGCTAAAGTCAAACAGAGCTAGAATAGTGCGCACTACTATAAGTGTACTACAGGTGGAGTAGTCACTGGTTAAGTAGTGCACACTATGAGGAGTATGCTACATTGAAGTGAAGTTACGGGTCGATTAACAAACATTACAGATAGTAAATTAGATTTGGATGGAGTGATCATGGCAGGAGTAGCACATACGTCACTGAGTATACTACAGTTGAAGGGTGTAGTCACTTTCAGAGTAGTGCACTACCATTAGCGTATTAAAGATGAACAAAAGGTGTCATGGCTAAAACAGTGTACTACAATGATTATATTACAGTTAAGTGATGTAAGCACTGCTAGAGCTACAGTTTTACTAGACAGAGTGGATAGAGTCATTAATAGAATAGTTTTCACTACTATACTCATGCATACTAGAATGAGTACACTACATCTAACTGAAGGAATCACTGGTATAGTAGTGCACACTATAATTAACATGTAGTACTTACTTAGCAGGGTAGTGCACACGATTTTACTGTTTTAGAGTTTTGTAGTTTTATAATACGATCTGAAATCATGTACTAATGCACTGCAATAAGTTAATGTCAAAACAACATAGCTTACGAAATACAGAATATCTGTAATTGATTTTATACGGAAAGGAGTGTAGGGTGCTATTTCGAGCACATCTTTATCAGAAGTATTTTGAAATGCAAATGAGCTGTGATGATTGGCTGAGAACTGACATCTTCAAACTTGATTGGCTGTAGCCTCAATCAAACAATCCTTTTGCTCATGGCTAAGACAGAGAACTGGAATTACAGTATGCTTCCACAGGACATCCCTCAACCCGCTTCCTGCTTTTAAACCCTAAGATGGAGAAATTCATGAATAAATTTAGTCGCAGTTCTACAGTATAACACACAGACCCAAGAGTAGCCAGCTTCCCGGCCACGGTAGCTTGCTAGCTAGCTAATTTTTATTATTATTATTATTATTTTTAACCAGAATGAAAAGAAAACACACATCTGTTTGCCTTTGGTGTATTTTGTTATTCAATCTAATGTGTGGTTTTCCACTTCTACTTAATATTAGCCAGCTACTGTAGACTGCAACCATCTGCACTGTGGAGCTGAAACTTCCTTTGCCTTTTTACTTTACCGTTACAGGATTTCTAGAGAAAGTCACAGCATCAACTCTCCCCTAACACAGTCATTTCAATCTGAATAAACATTTTACGTGGTGAAGATTTATAGGCCTTAATATTTTTGACAAATAAATGTGGAAATGTCTTAAGTTCCATTAGTAATGTATTTACAACACTGCAAACATCCACCATTAAAGGAATGTCAGGAAGATTATGCAGACTTATGTTTTTTTTGATTGGATGAAAGCACTCAAGCTCATTGGTTAGTCATGAATTTCTCCAGTTTATCCGAAAAAAGAACACTCCCCATTTTTTTATTTTTGTTTGTACGATTTTGTTCTCTTTTTTTACTCAAAAATCCATCTGTGCTTTAAAGCCACCAGTCAATCCTGGAGACTGTGATAGGACATGAGAGCAGGAGATGATATGAGTTGTTTTCAGGGCTCGCATGATGTAAGCAGGACAGAGGAAGACACTGGAGCAAAAACAGAAACACACAGAGGAACAAATCTCTGCCCTTTCCTTCAACTCAGTCCCTACTGCTATCTGTTTCATGCCCTCCATCTACACGTGTATATGTGTGTGTGCGTGTGTGTGTGTGTAGGTGTGTGTGTGTGCACATGTGTGTGAGTTCAACAGGACACCTCCATGGTGTGGCTGAGCTGACCCACGCCCTCGGTGCTGTCAGAGTGTGTGCATGCTCGGTTGCGGGAGCCGTCCACAGAGCCGCCGCTGGTCAGAGAAGCAGTGCGAGAGCGTGCCAGTCGAGTCATACTGGCCGAGGGCACTGAGAGAGAGAGAGAGAGAGAGAGAGAGAGAGAGAGAGAGAGAGAGGTGAAAACAGAAGTATGATGGTGCTGAACTGCATGCTATGAAGCGAGGAGGGTGGTTAGGATGGCATGCTAGTGTTCCTTATAGTAGCTCATCAACCTGTATTCAAGAGTGAATGTCAGAATATAAGATTTTTTAAATTAATCTTTTCTTTTTAAAACTTAAAAAACAGTTTCATGCAATGGAGAAGGGCAAACCCAGTCCTGCGCTCCAATACTGTTTTTAAGTGTCCACTTCCCCGCACGAGTCAGTAGTATTCCCACCTCAAGCCCAGTGTTCTCCGGATGGGCATCAGATCCACACTGACTCTAACCTAGATAAAGCTCTTACTGAAAGTGTGTGACTGGGTGAATCAATAGCTATGGTTCCATCCACGTGTTTTTATGCAAATTTTGGGATATTGTATGGATGGAAACACCAGATGCAAATAAAATCTCCAAAATGCACATAAAAAACATAAAAAGAAGAGATGCACATAAAAGTACGATGGAAACCCATTTATCGAATACATTCCTTGATGTGCATCAAAAACATCACATGACTTTGCCTCAACAAATCAGGTGAGTGGGTAAGTGGCTCAGAAAAGTAAAAACGTTGGAGATCGAGATGCGCCAGTTTCCCCGGAAGTCATAATTGAATTAGAAACATGGAATGGAAACGGTGCTTTGTTCACAAATGTTTTATGTGATATTCCAATTTTTCACATACTGTAAGTTAAATTTGCAACTTGAATTGAAACATAACTAATGCTAATCACCCCAAAATAAATTTTTCTCCTACAAGTCCCAAAGTGTTTTATTGCACAGCAATTAAGCAACACTAACAATTAGCTATTTATTAAAGCGCGACACGTTATACATATAATATTATTTTATCAATTAATATTGTGCATCATTGATATCTGCAAAACAAGTTAGTTATCACTTATGTTATAGGAATTATAGTCAGAGCTACGGTTACAGAAAATGAACACCTTCTGACCGCTCAGAA